>NW_021604597.1:12120462-12140894 GCF_004785775.1 Grammomys surdaster | reverse complement strand
AAGAAAGAAAGAAAGAAAGAAAGAAAGAAAGAAAGAAAGAAAGAAAGAAAGAAAATGAAGGAAAAGAAAAGACAAGACAAAACTCGGGGCTGGTAGGTTGTAAATCCTGAGAATTGTCCAGAGGAGAAAGATGGAGAAAAGAAAAAAAAATTCTTGGAGCAGAGGTGAACTGCAGGGTGGAGAGGCAGCCACATTGGGGCAGGGGTGGGGGGTGGCATTTAGAAAGAAAGTAAATGAGCCCAAAGTATTCGAGCAGGCATGCTTGACTCTGGCCAGCTTAGAGAGGAAAAGAAGCCAGAGGAAAAAAGGTAAATGTAACACCTTTTTGTGTCATGACTCAGAGACATGGACAAAACCAAAAGAATCTCATAGCGACTCTAGAGAGACTGCAGAAGGGCCAGGGATTGTGAGAAGTGAAAAGTCTGTGACCTTGTTAAGAGGGTAACAATTCCTTCAATTGCTTCGTTGTGCCTCAATGAATCCAGCTTCCTGCAACATGAATGGACATCCAGAGTGCTCAGTCAGTTGACTGACTTGCCCAACTGAAATATTTAGTCTCCTCTGAGGCCTGACATCCCATTCTATTGATTTGAAGGAAATAATTGTTCATTAATGAGACTTTACTGCTATTATAACACAATACCGTTTCTTTTTAAGTGAGACATCTTATGGGACACAAATGGCAAAGCATTTTTCCTCCCAGATACACAAGTAAAACAGACCCACTCTGTTTTGTCTCCTTTGCCCTGAGCCCTGCCAAGATATGGCTTCTACCTCTTAGGCAGCTTCTTCTCAACTTTTTGGGGTTCTTATTCTTTATTCTTTCTATTTAATGTTATTTTTCTAAGAATTTTAGATTCCTTTCTCTTTTCTATCATGAGGAGTGTCTATACTTCGCAGCCTCCCTCTACTATTAACATTGTCCTACTGGCTCAAACGACAACAGCTTCCTAACTAGTCTCAGATTTCCAGCTTCCTGTAATTCATTTCCCCGTGGTAGTCAAAAGCAATCTTTCTAAAATCCAAATCTAATCATGAAAAGTTTCTGCTTTCATTAACAGTCCTTCATGGTAATAAGCATGATATATTAATTCCGAGTTTCTCATCTTGACACAGTGGCGTGAATTTAGCTCTGCAATCCAAATCTTTTTTTCTTCTAATAATTTATTATTTTTCACTTTACATCCCAATCACATCACCATCCTCTCTTCCCAGTTCCACCCTTACAACTCCCTCCCCCTATTACCCACTCCCTTTCTCCAAAGCCCACCACCTTAGGTACCACCCTACCCTGGGTCATCTAGTCCCAGGAGGACCAGGCACATCCTCTCTCACTGAGGCCCAGTCATGCAGTCCAGGAAGGGGGAAGGGAATCCAATGGCAGGAAACAGACACTGAGACAGTCCCCACTTCACTTTTTAGAGGACTCACATGAAGACCAAGCTGTACATTTGCCACAAATATGTAGGGGTTCTAGGACCAGATCTTAACCACTCTTGCTGCCCAGGCATTCCACATGCTTGTACATATTTCTGTCCCTCCCTATATATCTCTAATTTGAGTTTTTTATTGCATCTATGTTGTCTACCATTGTTTTTTATGTGCAAATTCTCAATGACTAATTGTTAATCAAATTAATAGATCAGTCAGTGTACCTATTTTTTATAAGGATATAAAGTTACCAGTAATCGGCCACTGTTATTTTCCTGCAAGAATACAGAGACGTGAATTTTAGAGCAATCAACCTGCAAACATAGTTAAGGTTTAGAAATGTGTTTAAAGCATTATTATGAGTTCTTTGCCACAAAAGGAACTTAAATGGTTTTAGGATGAATTTTGATACTTGAAACACAAAGTACAAAGCACAGAGATGCACAACTTCTTATTGGAACAAACCCTCTGCACATTCAGCCTTACAAAGGAAAAACTAACCTGCTTCATAAGAAATTTAACGAAATTCAAGAAATGAAAAATGTCCTTTTGCGGAATACTAATCAGAAACTTCTCTATTTTACAGCATTACCATAGAAAGGGAAGCAAATCACATGAATATTCCATGTACATGCTGGGAAGTGTGACATCTTCCCTTTGTTTCCCAGGAAGTTTCTCATTACAAACGGCTATAGACTACATCAAGAAAATGCCAGTTACACTTAACTGCTCTCTCTTTCCCTCTTCACAGACAGCAGACCTCTAAACTAACATCCAAGAGCCCTCTCATCTTGATTCGTTCTAACCTAATGACTTGCAAATTTTGCTCTGGATTCTCTAAGTGGAAGAAGAGAATGCCAGGAAAGCGGAGCAAGTCTCTGTGTAACTGCAACTCTGGTAGGAATACAATGGCATTGTAATGCAGTGGCATTGTAATACAGTGACATTGTAATACAGTGGCATTGTAATACAGTGACATTGTATGCCTCACACAACTAGTCTGCTACTTCTCTGCACATCACTAAAGATATGGATCATGTTTTATAATTTCTCAGTTGTTTTCACTTTAATTTTTAGTAACTAAAATATGTACTCCCATGCCCTACCCGGTGCTGTGTGAACAAGCAGAGATCAATTATAAAGTAAGATGACCTTCACATCCTGTAATTGATAAGCCCCCTGAAGAATAGCCCTATAAAATTCCATAAAGATTTAGAGGCTAGTTATGTTACATACTAGCTTACTAAATTGTAATCTACACATTTTGCAAACTGGCAACATCCTTGGAATTATGAATTCTGGTCTCAAACTCCTTTCTTAAGCAAACTTCTAATACCATTTGAAGTGTGATTAGGCAGTCCTTTAATGCTAGTATCTACATTTTTAAGCCTGTTTTGTTATGACATTTGAAGTGAACTTACTTGGGAAAAATGTGTTTGTTTTGATGGGAAATACTTCTAGGTGAATAATCACTGTGGTGCTTGTCTCCATTTAAACTGGGGACTCATATCCTTATCATCTTATTTTAAGGCAGACAATCATCAATGTAAATAATTTTTTTAAATGTTGACTAAAAAAAGAAACGAGAGCTATGTGTGTTATACGTGGAAAGCCTAACTACTTGAATGTAAGCTCCATTCAGATCTTTGTTTCTCATTATAATTTACAGAGCACTACTATATGCCAAGCAGCATTCCCATGATGAATACAAGAACAAGGAACATGAATGAAGAACCGAGGAAGAGAAAATTAGATGATGACAGCAGAGGTGTACTCAGAGATTTAAAAGGTAAAAAGAAAATATTTCAAGAAATAATCGAAATCTTTGATAAGACTTCAGGAAGTGAAATGGCAGAAATATTTAAAATATATAAAGTTAAACAAGGAATCACATGTGGAATTCAGCTCATACTACCCCTCAACACAGCACCTTGCCATTTTGTAGATCAGCAACAGAAGGCCAGGTTCCCTGCCCCTCTACTATCCTTCCTCTTTTAAGGTATCATAAAAGTATGATCTGGCTTTGTGCTAGTGGGTCAGAAGTGCCTCATTCAAGAGCTAACCTCTCTTAACAGGGAAAAGAAATACCAGTCCCACTGAAGACACAGCAGGGTGACAGATAAGAATCTGAACAAACAGGCTCAGTACATGACAGCTGAAGCTCTGTTAAATTAGGTCAAAAGCACCCAGTCCATCACACTCCTCCAGGACACCCACTTATCCATCAATTCAGCATCAAAATGTACACGGGTCCTCGTTAGCTGACTCCACATTTGCTGAGAAGTCACTCATATCACGTGAAAATTCCATTGAATAAATCTTCATGTTTTTCTTAGTCATTCATTTACTATGGGTGTGTTAGCTATGTACTGTGCATGTAACTTTCATTTTTCTGAATTGAAAATTTAGAGTGTACTATCTTTAATATCCTTTCTCAACTTGATTCCACAAAATATACTGAAAGAATTTCCTCTCAGGGTTATTTTTCTAAGTATTGATACAGCCAAGACTTGTGTTGTTTTTAACCTATGAATTGCAGAGCTTGTATAGCCATTGTGGTAGTAGTCCATCTCAAAATATGTACTAATAAAAATATGTATCCAATTTATCCAAATAAAACCAATTCCTACTACAAGATATATTTCAAAGACTTGGTGATAAATTTTCTTTGAAGTAAAATATTTTAGTGTCTTCCTAATCTTTAAATGGAGAAAGAGAAGCATAGTGTTTGAACTTTTAAATTAAGAGAATGTGACAGGTTTAACAGCAAAGAATTTAAACTCTGACAAAAACAAAATTAAAGAAAACAACGCATGTGAAATATATAAACTGTGAAATTCTTAATTGCAATTCAGAAAGTTATAATGTTTTAATTAAATCTTTAAAAAGTAGACTTAAAATATACATATAAATGTAATAACTATAAATGAAGCTTAGATTTCAGAAAAATTATGTGAGAATTTAAACATTTATGATTACTATTTTAAAATATAAATGCTACATATTATTCATCAAATGTATTACCAACGGTATTTATTTTCAACAAAATTTTACTGATTTTAAATTACTTTAAAACCAAACTAAATTGAAAATAAGTAAATATTAGTATTCAGATGTATTTTATAGACACTTAACATAAGAACAGGTTTTTAGCCTGGTGGTCGTTGTGCACGCCTTTAATCCCAGCACTTGGGAGGCAGAGGCAGGCGGATTTCTGAGTTTGAAGCCAGCCTAGTCTACAGAGTGAGTTCCAGGACAGCCAGGATTACACAGAGAAACCCTGTCTTGAAGACCCCCCCCCCAAAAAAAAACAACAGGTTTTTACATTTCACATGGACGTCGTGAAAACAAATACACTGAAAAGATCTGCTGCCTGACTCAGTGCACAAATACACATAGTGGTGGTCATCGTTTATTCATTTTTTGCACACACTAAACACATACTCACACACTGACTGTGGCATCAGGGATAGGCAAGGGACATGACAGCAAGTGAAGGTCAGGGAAGAAGCTGTGTCTTTGAGTGCTTCAGCATGGATGCGTCCAAAGTTAAGAGCCCTTATCTGTCTTTTTTCATTCAAACAAATTTTAACAATTTCCTTTCATGCAGTCATCTGAAATATGTTCACTCACATTTGTCTTTCTTGAAATCTCTTCAACTCTTTAAAGTAGCTTCTTTGTTGTTTATACGAGACACGGTCTACCTCTACAGCCTAGACTGACATCAAACTCAAAGTGACCTTTCTGGCTCTGCCTCCTAAATGCTGTGGCTACAAGCATGTGTCACCTTGTCTACCTTAGTAAGCCTAATTTTACTAAACACAAGATGTCACTGATAACAGGACTATCTTGTGAGGTACTGATGAGATGAGGCTGCCAATTAAACTGACATAAAGATTTATTACTGACAATTTTAATTTAAAAAGTTTT
This sequence comes from Grammomys surdaster, assembly GCF_004785775.1. Classification (NCBI taxonomy): domain Eukaryota; kingdom Metazoa; phylum Chordata; class Mammalia; order Rodentia; family Muridae; genus Grammomys; species Grammomys surdaster. Next base: position 12,135,533 of record NW_021604597.1, on the reverse strand, counting down.
TGTAGATATTGAGGCATAAATTTCTGCCATATAATTTTAATGTGTATGTGTAAACTGAAGTACACGTAAAGCAAACTGCCTAGTTACTTTTGCAGGTGTGTACCTAATCACCTAATCACTCTGCTTCTTTTCAGTCATTTTCAAGTAAGTTTGTGAAGTCCCCTTTCCCTACTGCTTTCTTTTTCTCTAGAGCCATAGATGATGTAGGACTTTACAGAAGACTGTTCTTTCCTTTGCCCCAAAGATTTTTGTTTTATAAGCCCTGACATTTTGGAAGTTTCAGGACTGTTGGAGTCTATCAGAAGACACTAAGGAAAGGCCTCCGACAACAACTGTAGTTCACATTTTTTTAAGCTGGTTCTTATACAAGTGCTTGACTGAATCATGGTAGATTTTATTTGTTCAGCTTTTACCAAAAGAATCATACTTGTACCTAGGCTTGGAATAAGACAATGTCAAAAAAGATATCTATCTGGCATATCATAATAGCAAAATGTCAGCCCCTGTAAGACATATTACTATTAAATGCCGATACTAAGTTGACATAATGTGTCAAATTACAAAATAGGTTTCTGGTAAACATCAATCGCGAACAAACATTCTCCTTGGAATCTGTAAAATGCAACATTAGAATTACCTTCTTCCAAACAAAAGTAAAGTGGGGTACATAAATATCCTAAGAACCATGAAATCAAATTGTCAGTAAGTGATCAAGCCATGGATCAAATCCAGGTCTCACAAAATGCTGTTATAGATCCCACATCTGATGTTTCATTTTGGGTTTGATTATATTTTAAATCTTCAGAACATTTGTTGAATAGATTTGTGGATAATATTCATTATCTACTCCCACCTCAATTCTATTTTCTACTAAAGTGTATGTTTCTTCATGTTTACTACTGATTTTCTGTTGAATGGGGTAACATACATGATCACAGATGAGTAAAGTGGTACTAGCATCCGTATGAGCACTTCAAGTCCCTGACTCTGATTCTACGTTGGCTCCTTAGGAAGTTTTTCTCCAACATTTTGAAGATGGCTGCAGTTGCCAAATGTACATCCTGCGTATAGCTATGGTGGCCCACACTATATTTCCTATTTCTCTCTTTGTTTTAATTTCATCTGCTTATTGGAATGAACTCTCTCCTTCTCTCCTTCTCTCCCCCCACCCCCATTTAGCCTGTGCTTTTCATCTTTGGAGTCAAACACAATTAATTGAAAACAGTCCTACTGCTATATTGTCATTTTTATTTTTGCCTTGATTTTGAAAATGAAATGTACAAGTAAATTATCCATAATCAATAGCCTTTAAGAAACAGAGTTATACATACTTGATCACTTTTATAATTGCTCATGTAACCAAATCAGGAGATCATATGGTTATGACAGTTTTTAGTTTTGTGGCTCTCAGTTCACTATGCACTTTGCACTCAGGTTTGCATAGTCAGTAATACATGTAATTGATTTTTTTATATAATGTAATTTTTAAGACTAGTGAATGTTCTCATTACCTTGAAGTTCTTTTAACAAGCTATAATAAAGCTTATAAGAAAGAACACAGAATTGTAAAAGACATGGCTTTTATTCACACTGAAAAAAAATCACCAAGAAAAATAAATGTTAATTCCAAAGTCAGATGTGGCTCCACCTGGTTTATTTATTAGGAAAATATTTATATCCGTTCAGTTTTAGTGAAGTGGCCATGCCTGTGTTCCTTCTCCCACCCCTTCCAACTATTTATATGACCCACCTCAGAGTAGTTTATTATGTGCTGTTCTTGTTTCTATCAGTATTTCCATCCATCTGGATGTATAATCTGATTAATGGTTTATTTCATGCAGATTTTTCTTCTTCATTTCATAATGTAATAACAAGAAGTTAAAAACTGTGCCTTGCTACATCTTGGAGTCATGTAACAAAAGCTCCAATTTATAGATGGGGGCTCCTTTTTTTGCACACTGCACATGTTTGACATGCTTACTGTGATATTTGCATTTTAATAGATAGGGCCTCCTTTTAAACAATAAGACAGAAACCTCTTAAGTCAGTCGTATTCTGAGTGTTTCTGCTTCTCTGGATAAAATATAGAACACAGAGACAGTGAAGAAAAGAATATACTTTAATCATTCAGCAAGAACGTCATAGATCTTTTATGCTGTCGACTGTATCTTTGTCCTTGACATATGAAGCGCACTTACTCATTATCATCTTCTGGGACTGTGTGCATTTAATGATGGCTTTTTATATGCAATTAAAGAGCAGCTTCTCTTTCTAAGAGCTAGGTCTGCCACTGAAATAGGGTGATTTCGTCCTCTCATGCTGTAACTCAGAAGGTCTTTTCTACCTACCATTGAGTTGCTTTTTTCTGTTTATTTAGCACCTACAGCATCAATGTCTTCAAGTTTCTTGCAGTTAATCATCTACTGGGAAATATTTATGCAAAACTCTCTTACTTTGGAAAACAGTCAATCATGTTCTGTTTTTCTAAACTGATATAATAAAGACTATGAATGTATATGTTATAGACTATTTGTTTGCTTGTTGATGCTAAATTTCAGTATATACCCTTGGCTGTCCTGGAACTCACTATATAGACCAAGCTGGCCTTGAACTTACAGAAATTCATCTATGCCAAAGACTCCTGATTGCTGTTATGAAAGACATACAGTGCCATGACTAGCCTGGGGACTAATTTTTAAAAAGCTTTTGAACTTGAAATTGCTAACATTAAAACCCATGGTCTTTAACCTGCACAGAAACCTCAAAGCCACAGAGTCATACAAAGGATAAGGCAGTGCTTTCAGATCTTCTACACCACTCTAGTGTAGTTGATGCAGTGTTCAGCCCCACTACTGGACTGAAATCATCCTCTTTCAGGTAGCTAGGGCCTAAGATTTAAAATTCAGTAACTAAACTTTGGCTCTCGAATTTAATATTATGGAGTCATTTTCTTACAATATTTCTTCTCTTGTTCGTGACTTGTTTACAGCTCCTTTGCAAAGTTCTCTTTGCTTGTCTTATTCCCATACAACAACACTCTCAATCCTTCCTTCCCTCTCTTCTCTTTTCCTTGGCTATTTCATGCCCTCTTATATGATCAACAGCCACCAAAACCCCTTTTGTCTCTACAGATATTCATCAACAACAGTAATAGATAACTCTTCATAAACAATGGTAGTAAAATATCTCCGGAATCTAATCTTAGTACCTCAAAGACCTGATCTTTAAGTTCATTTTTATTTTTTGTCAGTGTGAGAATCAGCTCTTGTCAGTTCTTCACTGAATTCCTACAGAATTTCCCTCCTCTTTGTTTATCCTTGACACTCAGGCCACAGTAATAACTAAATGCACCTGAGCTGAATGACACCATGACCCTGCTTAACAGGTTCCAATGATACCATTGAACTTGTAAGGAAATATACAATTATATTTGTTGTTATGATTCAGACCCAGGACAAACAGCTGACATGGTCTCCAGGTTTTCCCAGCATCCCTGAGTCCTTTTCTGGCACATCCTGCCCCCAATACTGAATTTTCCAGCCCAGTGGCTTGGCTTCCCCTCCCCTCCAGAGCCTGTTTCCTATAATTCAGACATCTTGTTCCTTTACTCTCTCCCTCTCTGCATTTGCTCTGTTCCTGCGTGTGCACACTCTTCTCTCTTTCTCTTCCCCTCTCTCTGTTTTTTCCCATGGTTACCTCCCTGGCCTCTTCTTTGGGATCAGTGAACCCACCCAAGACCAGTTTCTCAATAAACCTGCCTTTATATACTCTAACTTGGCTTGAATTGGCTCTTTTTCACCAGTAGAGAATAACTTGCCCTGAGTGATTTCAAAATGGAATAATATCTGATATGTGGTTTTACCAATTCACACACCTCCAGTTAGCAAACTCTGTCTGTTTTCCTCATTGCTCAGTGCCTACAAGTATGCTCCTTTCCCACACTGCTCTTGGCTACTTAACCCCATGGATGGCCTCTTTCATGAGACCCTCTGACCTGAGTCTAAATAGACACTGTTTCTCTGGGCTGCCATCCCAACTCATGTTTTTAGTCAGGAATTTATTACATCTTATTGTAAACATCACCCACAGAATCTTAATTCCTTAGTAAGAGGAAATATATTCAATTATTGGACTGCTCTTGACACTTTGTACACAAGAACTTAATGTCTGATGGGTTCACATCTAATGCTGTTTGACAACTATCAAAATCTAGTCTATTACTATTTCCAAGGATTTTTCTTCACTAGAAAAACATGCATGAAAGCACTTTGACTTTTGTTATCAGTTCAAATAAATTCAGAAGATTAGTGATAACTCAAGAATAATAAAAATTTCAAAGCAAACCCAAGAAATATCCATTGATAAAACAGATGAAAATCATTATTTTCCTCTGCTGATAATTCTGTTTATTCTCTTTCAAGGTGCTTTTAAGTGTGTTTTATTGATGTCTGCCAAGAGGCAATATTTGCATTCTTAATTTTTAAAGATTTCTGTTATTTGTAACTGTGTGAATATGTGTGAATATCTGAGGCTAGCTAGCATTTTTGGCAGTAGTGAGCTGCCCAATATTGGTATTGGATACTAAACTCAGTCCTTATCAAAAGCAGTACTTCTCTCTTTTAACCACTCAAATACCTCTCCAATCCCTAATCCTTGATTTTGTATCTTCATTTCAAGAGCATAAGACCCAGCAAATGCAGAAAGGACACATGCTGATTTAAGTTTAACCTTTGCACAATCAGTGGCCAGACTTCTGGGTTTTAAAGATTAAAGTAGATTAGGACTCATCTTGGTTTGAATGAGAGTAGCCCCCTTAGGCTAATATTCAAATACTTAGTCTCTAGTCATGGGGACTATTGGGGAAGGATTAAGAGGTGTGGCCTTCCTGGAGAAGGTGTATCACTGGAGATTTCAAAAGACTCATGTCATTTCCAGTGCTTTTTCAGCTTCATTGTCATGGAACAAGATCTAAGCTCCCAGCTACTGCGGAAGCATGCCTTCCTGCCTGCTGCCATGTTCCTCACTGAGAAGGTCATGGGTTCACCCTCTTAAACTGTCAGCTCCTGAATTAAAAACGGTCTTTCATAAGTTGCTTCAGTCATGATATCTCTTCCCAACAATAAAAAGTAACTAAGACAATATGGATTTCCAGGATATAACAAAAGAATCACCCAGAGCTTGGCAATTGCCCAGCCTGACAAAAGGGGAAGAAAATGTAACATGTCTCATTTCAATTAACATAAGTCAACATTTGACCTTGCACAGGCATCAACAAATAGAAGGAACTGTTGCAGTGATTCTCAGCTACATCTTGCATTTATCATTTCAGTTAAAGCAATCTCAAGAAATAAAGTATGAAATGAAAAATACATATCAGAACATGAGAAGAATTTAACATTTTCATTTCATTTCAAATTATTAATTCCCAAGGACCAGCCTCAGTTGTTTTGGGGTTCTTCAGAATGGAAGGATTGGATCTGCATGACATCAAAGTCTCAGGCAATAATGTAGGTGCAAGCTCACAGGTGACTCATTGCAGTTCTGAAGCTGCTCTTGGAGAGAGCTTCTCCGAACAGTTTCTCCTTCTCCTTCTGCCCTCCTCTCCCCCTCCTCCTCCCTCTCCCCCTTCTCTTCCCTCCCCTCTCTTTCTTTCTGAGTTCACCTCAGTTTTTCTATTGATTACATTCTTCCTTGTTATACAATAATACATAATCAAAAGCTCTTTTACTATCTTCCTTAAGCCCATTATTTTTCCTGAAAAATCCCGTATAACTATGCCACCAGAAAGAACAATGCACACACAAAGTCACAGTTCAGTGCCTGCTAAAGCAAGTTATACATTAACCTTTAACTCTCAGAAAAACCTCCAAATCACAGGTCATCTGAGCATAAACTTGCAGTTACAGCATTAGCATGAGAACAGAAAGGTGCTAAACAAGTCAGGGTAATGTTAATATTTCTAACTTTTCTTAAATTTGCAAAATCTTTTTATTAACCTCATCCAAATATTGATTTCTACAATGCTTTTCAAACTCTTTTCCATATCCAATATTAATTCCCTTAGCAGCTTCCCCAGGGCACATTCAAGGTCCAAATTCTTTCTCTTCAAACTTGTACTTTCATCTCCTTAGGTAGGCAATGCCAGAGAATACGTTCCAATATTTACAGAAAGGTCAATTCACTAATCCAACAACCCCCTCATAGGGTCCAAACTCTTCTATCCATCCTTTATCTTTTAAAATTACATATACATCTTCCAATTTCCCCCAATAATATTTGTGAATCAAACTCTCTATTATTAGAGATCTCCCCTCATGAGGGATCTCACCATTGCTAACTAATCCAGTAGACTGAGCTATTTCTTCTTCTATCTTGTCCCTTGTATTTTCTAGGGACATCCTTTTTCTTAGTGACCTAAGTCCAGTGTTCCTTTTCCTTGGGGTCTTTAATTTTCTTAAATACTAAAACTCCAGGTTTCTCCAAAACATTTCTTCAAATAATTCCTGGTACAATGTAATTATCATGAGTTGGCTAAAATTTCCCAGAGAACAATTAAGGTAGTCAGCCTCCACCTCCAGAACCTCTTGTCCTGCTCCACCTCGGTTAGCTGCTTGATTGGCCAGGGCCAGAGCAGTTTGTTCCTATAGACATCAAAGCCATTTCCTTTCCTAGTAATGCCCTCAATCTCTTTCTGAGAAATTTTTACCAAAGTTGTATTTGAGGACAAATATGATGTAGAAAAAGGTAAAATAGGCAAGCATACAAGAAAGAGCAATGCCATCTGTATACTAGAAAGTCAGAGATGCATTATTCAGGCTGACAGTGATCCCGCAGCCAAAACTGTGTCATGCAGCTGCATTGGCAACCATGTCACACCTGACAATCAATATTTTAAAAGAGGCTTGAAATCAGAACGCTAAAAAATTGTACGTAGTTCTTCACACTCTTCTGTGAGAAATAGGAGCTAATATAAGTGCTTTGATACACAGACTAGTTAAAGCTATTTTTACAAGGAAATTATATAACACTAAAGAATAAATTGAGAATGTATTAATTAGTATTATAAATTAATAAGAATGACAATCAAGTTACTCCATATAAGGTAGAAAAATAAGACCAATACATTAAACATTTCAATATGTCTAAAATGAATGAAGATACAAGAAGTTATTATCAAGGAAAATTCATGTACCCAAAACTTTGCAATGAATAAGTTATAGAAATAGCTGATATCTCTTGAAGGAAATCAACATATTAACATGAAAGACAGAAAAATTATTTACTGTGCAAATAAAATGCCAGATAAATAGAAAAGAACACAATGTCTAGTTACTATAAAATAAGGAATAGGATAGAGTATGCTATTAGGAAACATTTTCCTTTTCTAGAGAATAACTAGAATCGATCCTCTCACAAATATGTACATGCCTTTAACACAAAAATTCATTTCTAGGATTTTATCCTAGTTAAATTTTTAGTAAATTATACAGATATGTTCAAAGACACCTATAAGCAGCCTAAGTTTCAGTTTCAAGAAATTAGAATACCAATACTGTGTAGTATACAAATACAGTATACTACACTCATGTAAAAAAAAAAAAAGGTACTCTCTCATTAAGTGTATATTTACTTATTCAAAGTATATTTCCTTAATTTTTATTTAGTTCAAAGTACTTGGCCTTAAATAAACAAATTAGATATTGCATTTTACATGGTAATACATATACATTTGTAGAAGTAGGTAAAAACCAATATGAAGGCATGGAATTGCTCAGTGTTGGAACTCTTGCCTAGAATGTGTAAAACCCTGGGTTCAATTCTCTTCACCAAAACAGAGATACTCTAAATGTGTATCTTAACCCATATACTTTATTTTTATTGAGATATAGGTAGATTTTTATATTCATCAAATTCATATTTCCACAACAAAATACACATGCTTATATATGCATAACAAGAACTCAGGAGCTGAATAGGATAATTTGTTGCTAATGCAAGACGGACATACTTTCTCTGTGTTGTCATCACATTTACGTATATTAGTAATAAAGGATTCATTTCATCTTATCATTACATTTCATTATATCTGTTACCATATTAAATAGCTGGGGCTTAATAACTTCCTAAAGGGGAGAGGTTTACTTAGCTCATGAATATGGAGGCACTGGTCATCTCCTGAACTCTAGTAAGGATCTCTTGGCATTGCCATGAGGAAAGCCACAGAACGATTTCCAAAGCCAAGGCTGCACCTTCATAATAGTCCTCTCATAATACCTGAGGATCCCACAGGAATCACCTTGATTTATTCCCAAAGCCGTGTCTTTAATATTCTCAGACTGTGTTCCCTCATTGCACCCCACTTTCAAAATTCCCACAAGGGTCAAACTTCAATACAAGAGCCTTTAGTGGGCAAACTAAAACTAATTCTAAGCCAATTCCTTTACTCTTGAGGAATATGGAAGATATGGAAGATGTTCCCCATATCTGTAATGTTTAGTTCCATAGTCCAACATGTTCCATCTTTTATCAAGAAATCATCAACTTTTAAAACTGTCATACAAAAATAATCTAAACTTAATTAACTGGGTGAAATCACATGAGATAAAAAGTGAAGCATATATTTAGAGTTCAATGCTTTCTTATAGTTAATGAGTCTGAATATGCTGCCACAGGGATAATGACAGCAGTGATACAGCGGATTTACAGTCAATGATACCTTAGTATGCCACTGTCCTAATGACAGCTAGCTTTATGACAGCTTCTTCATTGGTTTGTTTCACAAGGATGGCATGACTGGGTCACAATGGGAGTGTATCCTGGAGGGATTAGGTTAGGAACATGCACGAAAAAAAAATGATAAAATTACATGGTATGGTATTCCCAAAGAATTGATAAAAATATTTTTTAAAAAAGCAAATAATTTATCCCTGTTTACAAAGCTGACGAGTTGATAAGACAAGAACAGACACATCCTGATACAGGAGACTGAGCCAAGCTCTCAGGTAGCCTGCCTCCCTACACACAAAAGTATTCAGTCATTTTTGGAGAAAATGGGAATTTTAAAAGGAGGCAATTAATCAACAACATAAATCCAAAACATCAAGAAGCAATGCTGCTTCATGAATACACAGGAAGGAGGCTTGGAAATTAAGACATTACTGGATCTAAGCAAATGAAAGAAACCTTTAAACTTTGTGAAATGAGCCTATGGAGGCCATTCTTATTCAAACCAACACACATTCTGATTTCTGGTCCTATTAAGTCAATAGGAGATAGTGACTTAATATGATAAAAGGCAATGTTGACTTTTCTTTTTACCCAAGGCCTCAGCACCACTGTAACCCAGGTCTATAGCTCTGATAGGCTTCTTGAAATTATGAACTCTGCTTGTCCCTTCAAGCCTCTGTAGGATAATAGCTTAGCTCCCTGGGCCTTTCACTATTTCCTATTGGTTCCCTCAGGTCTGTTTCTATTTGGTAAACAAACACTTTCTTTTCAAAAAATTTTTTTTCTTTCAGCTTTTATTTTTATTTGACATTTATGTGTTCTGCATAGTTTGTCTGTACATCATACAGATGCAGTGTCTGCGTAGACTAAAGGAGGGCATTGGATCCCCTGAGACTGTAGTTACTGATGGCTGTGACTCACCACATGAGTGTTGGGAATTGAATCTGGATCCTCTGGAACAACACCCAGTACTGAGCTGTGCCATCAGTGTCTGATCAATTTCCTTTCTGATTATGCTATCTCCTTCCTAGTGTCAGAAGTGGTAAAACCCTTAAAACAGATTTTTTTTAAAGAATGGGAACTACATTTTAATTGGAGATTTTCATCTTTATGAAAATCATCAAACATCTCCTTTCTAGGAATAAGAAAGATTAGTCAAGAAGGGAAGGAAAGAGAATGTATGGACAGGTGAGAAGCCATGCTGCTTTCCTAACCACTAGAATTATTTTCCTGTTCAGCTAAGAGGAACTGCTTGAATCTTTTTATCTTAACCTTGTTAGCCATAAAGCCAGCCTTCTAAAGGCAGCCTCTCATAGGCTGAGTACCATTTCTTCTGTAAGCCTAAATCCTTTAATTTTAAATAGCCTTATACATACCATGGCTTGTCATTTGCAGTTAACCCATTTAGGAAAACAAAATGAAGAGCTCTCCAAACATAAGGTCCCTGAGTCCCAGAATCTTGAAGAACATCAGACATGTATCCCAGGTTAACTTAACTTCTCTTTTATTTAGCTACCAATCTGAATTACAAATATTCTTAGAAAAAAATTACTTATTTCTAAGCAGATTAATTTAAAGGAATCTCTGGTTCTTTCAGAGGTTTCCGTTAAGAAATTAGAAGTGAGGTCTCCTTCCGGTGGTACACCATACTTTGTAGATGAAAAACCTGGTTCAGTTCCTCAGAAACCACAGAGGCTATGCTATCTTTCCTTGTATTATGTTTGTCTTTCACATTGAACTATAATGCTATTTAAGTTTCTTGGTGAAAACAACTACTTGGGAAAACCCTAATATTAAAAGCTCTTCCTTGGTAAGATGATACATTCCTAGCTAAGCTTTTCTTTTCTTTCAGGCTCACCAATCTTTCCCCTTTCTGAAGTCAGAATAAAAGAAAACAAAACAAAATGAACAACAACAAAAAAAAAACAAAATAAAAAACAAATGAGTTGACCAACATTCTACATCATTTTTTCCTAAAATATAGAAATAAATAGTACTTTGAAGTCACTATATGAATTACCCTAAGACATTACAAGATTTTTTGAGCTGGACCTAAGAAGACCAAGTTTTAAAATAAGAAACTCTGTATCAATGATTGGGGACATAGTTTAAATGGCAATGAGTATTATTCTCCAGCATTTGTTCAATGCCCCTGTAGAGTCAGCTTTCTTCAGAGACATTTTCAGGACCAAAAATAGAGCATTTTCATCTAGAGGTCACCAAATTGGATTTAGAGCTTTAGAAACAGACAGATAAGCTTTATTGCCGGTACAAGGGCTTTATTTCTGAAGAAGCTTTCAAGCCTGGCACTCCATTATCCAAGATTATAGTCCTTGGGTAGATTCAAGAGAGCAGAGCAGGTACAGAGCTGGAGCCCAAAGGACCCTTGAGACTACTGTGTTTTTGGATATAGGATACATTAATTTCCAAAGAAATTGTTAAGGTATAATGCAAAGAGATACGTTTGTTTTACCAATAGGTGTTTCATCTGTAATTCTGTATATAATTGACTATATGGCTTCGTTTACAGCTTTTGACAACATACTTTCAGAAATATCTTAAATGGAAATAGAACTACATATGGATAAGATATCATTTTCCACACCAGTTACTTCAAAAATTAATAGTTATGAATTATTTGATGACAACTGATTAAATAAATATGGGGACAAGGTACCCAAGGAAAGGGAAGATAGATGGAAAATTATCCACATCCTTTTACACTTAAGAGTGAAAAAATTACCATACAATTTATATGCACATGTATTTTTTCAATTTTTTAATGTTTCCTTTAATGGGTTGTCATGTTAGCTGTGAGATTTAGGAGATGAGCCCTTGAGATTCACAGTGCATGGTTAAGTCTGTGTGTGCTAAATTCATTCAGACTGCAGCTGGCAGATGGCCTTGGAGTCACTGTCCTTGAAGTTACTGCCTATAAAAAGCTGCCAAAGTAAGACCTGAAAAATTAATTTAAAAATTTTCTGTGATTGTAGTACAATGACTACAACATATTTGCATAAAAAACACAAATTAATAATAGAATAGGAGGATCAGAAGTTCACAGTCATCTTTGGCTATATAGCAAATTTACATCCTGCTTGAGATACAAAAAAAACTGTTTAGGAAAGAAGGCTATAGGAAGGGAGGAAAAGAGAGAAAGAAGGAAGGATTCAAGGATGAGAAGCAATATTCAAATCAACTCAGGGTAAAATCTCCTAGACTGAGACAACCCTGCCTGACTAACTAGTTTCTTCAATAAAAACCATAATGAAAGAAACATTCAGGAAACAAGACTGATTCATATAAAGCCTGTGGTGTCTACCTATTAAGTGATAATGATCCCCACTAACCAGATGGCTGCATTCTCTATTTCTTAAATGAAAATTAAGACATCAACCATTTATGAAGAAAAATGAAAAGTCTTAAATAACTGAAAGTTATTTAAAATGTGTTATGATTTAATGTTTTATATTTTACTGCTATAATTATAGCAATACCATGATCATCAATAGAAATATTAGAACATTTGGTTGTTTGTATCACTAAGGACAGGGAGAGCTACAGTCTCAATAAGCACTTATAGCTACTAGACAAGAATAGGATTTTAACTTATTTCGAAGTTTTTATAAGACATTATGTGTTGTGTCAATAATAGATATCTCCTAGTTTCTGGTTGCTTGCAGCTAAGTCTTAGGCATCTTAAGATTAAATATGTTCAAAACCACTGGCTCCAAGGGATCTGATACCTTCTTCTGACACCTGCATACATGCATACATGTGTGTATACAGAAACAGACACATAAATAAAAAAAAAAGAATTACTGAAAAAAAAAACATTGCAATTGTAACAATCCTTATTACAATGTTTGGGAATGTTTGTTAATTCTTTTCTGTTTTTAGAAAGGCTTTAGTAGACAATTGTAGATCTGCAAAGAAGAATGAAAACAGTTGTAAGAGCAAAGAGATGACAAATAATGGCTCATCTTAGAAAGTTGACAATGTATATACAGACATTCAAATGATAACCTGTTCCCTTTCTCAGCAATTTTCTCTTTCCTCAATGTAAACTTGTGATTGACTTAATCCACAGCCATGAAGCAGATCCTGTGCAGGCAGTGAAAGCACACAGGTAAGTAAGACCTAGCTGTATGCCTCGGGGAAGAATTCAGCAATGATGGATGTGCATCGTAATGGCATCCAAATGGCCTAGGGATGATACAATGAGGACCAAGAAAGAACAGTCAGAACAGCCTTCCCAAAGCACATATGTTTGATATGGATGTGGGGATCAATCTTAAAATTGACAAGCTAGCTGAAATCTGAATTCTGAAACATGTCTCAGAGAAATTTGTTTTGAGTTTCCAGGGCTTTTTTGTATAAATATTCAACAGCTGATCTGTGGCAGTTACAGCTCTCTGAATAAATCTGGACATGGCAGATGCAAAGCTCTGAAAGCTTCTGGTTCCACTGCCATAGTCAGGCTGGACTTTCTGAAAGCCATGGACAACTCGGAAAAGGGACTGTGAATGCTCAAGTGTTTCTTTTAAAGCCATTGCAACACAAAATAATTGTAGAGCCAGAATATTTTGAATATATACATGTATATTTATTCCTTTGTTCTGGATTTGTACTTGCAGAGTTCAAAAATCCATTATGTTGAGAACATTGAAAAAGACAATGTATTGTGAGTTTGAAGCAGTTCCTTTCTCAAGGAGTCACTGAATAAATAATTTCAGACTGATTGGCTTGTTACATGATCATTATTAAAAAAAAAACTACCAATAATTGAGAGTTTGAGAAATGTCATTTTTTAGACTTTATTTCATTTCTTAATATGAGCCCCAAATAAAATGAATCATTATATTAATGGATGAATTAGCTTAAAAATGGATTTTTTCAACTATTCCTTTGTACAGACCAGATCAAAGGTTTCAGAAAAATACCAAAGATATAAAAAATACTGTCAAAGGCTAGTTATATTGTTTAGAAACACAGGTATTCTTTCACGATTGAAACAGAAAAGTGAAATAAATTCTCATTTTGTACAATTCTTTGCTGGGATTTTGTATTGTGCTGCTCAATAGCTCAAAGACCTTTCTTGTAATATTTATTCACATTTGAAGAAAGATCAGTTGAAATCTTAAACAGAATTTTTTTAAAAACACAGAGAGAATCATTTTATTTTAGAAAAGAAAATAGAAGGGCACATATTTTCTTCATAAATTGTCTTACCACCAGTGAAACTGTGTATTTTACAGGATACTCAAGCACCATATACAAAGATTTTACTATTAATAATGGTTTGACATCACAAAGATTAATATATTAGTGCTAGAAAATCAATTACTTTAATATAAATTTAGAAAATGATTCAGTTGAAGGATGATTGGAGCTGATTCTAAACAGGACTTCTAAGATCATGAGACATGAGACAATCCTGACATCAAATGTGAGCACTTTAGGTCAGTCAGCCATACACACTCTGTAAACAAGATCAACTACAACCTAAGCACCATAAGACATGAGACAATCTTGACATCAAATTTGAGCACTTTAGGTCAGCCTCACGTATTCTGTCAACAAGGTCAGCTACAAAATAATGGAAGGAAATTCTGCCTCTATACTTCATAATCACTGAGAAATTCTAGTTTCAATATTGCCGTGATCATAGCAACATTCCAACTTTCCCCAAAATATTTACTAAGAAAATCCAGAGTCCATATCTGCTGGTTTCCTTGTGCATGCCTGTTATAGAGAACATTAAGAATTTCTTCAAATGATTGATCAAAACACTAACTGATTGCTCATTGCTATATTCTTCTAAAACTTGTCAGCATTACTCAAGGATAGGCTATCAGTCAAGAACTATGCAAAACTTTAAAAGAATAGCCCAAAAGAGACACACTGTACATCATAAAATGCTGACAATAAGCTATGGTGTCTTCATTCTTGAATCACCAGAACCTGGTATCTGCTTTTAGTGAAGAGATTTTTATAAAAAAAATTTACTTAGTTCTGAATGAATATACACCAAGTAATGAAGCTAATGTTTCCCTATGCCTGTCCTTCTTCCTTCCTCTGAAATTCTACAAGACTTTGCTACAAAAATGTAGAAAATTATGCTGTCAATGGGTAAACTTTTATTCTTTTTTTCTTCCTTTTCTTTCAAAGGCATATATATCCCATACATTAATGGAGCTAGAGACACAAGAACATCTCTAATATCTGTTTCTTCATACTTTCCAACAAAAAACTACACTACTGGTATGTGTACATTTTTTCCAGAGAAAGAGAGAGGGGAGAGGGAGAGGGAGAGGGAGAGGGAGAGGGAGAGGGAGAGGGAG
>NW_021604597.1:12026375-12120062 GCF_004785775.1 Grammomys surdaster | reverse complement strand
AGAGAGAGAGAGAGAGAGAGAGAGAGAGAGAGAGAGAGGTATTACTAAAGGGAGCTCTTCATAGTACCTCTACCACAGCAGCCTTAGTCTAGTCAAATATCCCCTGTTGCCTATGGCATTTCATCTGCCTCCCATTGTTCTTCTTGCCTTCTCTTTTCCATTACACAGGCCAGGGTTGTCTACTGACGTATAGAGGATGATTTGTGAAAGATTTGGGCCCTTGATGCTTAGTCTGCAACTCTCCAAAACTTCATGAAAGCAAAAGAGAGCAAAGAAGAAAAACAAACAAAGCCTACAGGGAGCTTCTACATCAGCAACAGCGACTGGATGTCCTGTACATTTCAAAATATAAGGAAGTGATCTGCATCGACAGCTTTTAAATAGAAGAAGAGGAGAAAGGTAGGCTTCTGTTGATTCTGATAATGAGAAGAATTCTAAACTCACTGACAAATCCCATCTTTAAGTTCAACAGATTCATCTATAAGCCATAATTAAAAAATGGTCTTTAATTCAACGTGAGTAGAGACTAGTAGACTATGTTACAATGATGCTCGAGGAATTTGGATCTTATAACCAAATACTAGCAAATGGCATTTTTCAAGTCAATGCTCCACTGAAGGCATGGGTGACCGTAGCTTGGATATTGAAAAGGGAAAGTAACTAGGGATTTTTTAAAAGTCCAGTATAGCAGTAAAGGAATCATAAGATGCCGTCTTTTAATCATTGCACAATGCTTTACTACATTACGTATTCAAGCCAATATGAACTTACTTACTAAACTCATTAAGGATCAGGAAATTTTGGTTCAGTGGTCAAATGTGAATCTTGCACGTTATGTGTGGTCTCACAAGAAAAATAAAAGGAGAGAAGACAGAAGGAGTGGGACAGACGAAAAAATATGGCAAACAGCATGCAGACAGAGACTGCTAATCTCCAGGGAGTAAAATGGATTAGATGATGGCTGTCAAAAGGGATGGTAACAGCTCCAAATCTCTGGTTTTAATATCAAAGTCTACTAGGAATCTTTTCAAAGCAGAAAAAAGAAAACTCTATAGTTTAACTCAGAGGACTGGGCATAATGTGTGAGTTCCCCCTTCTAGTGAGAGGAGCTAACTGGAGCCAAGAAATAGAGCATTTAACATATTAATACTTTTGCCAGGAATGGTTATTTTAAAGACGAAGAAAAGAGGAAAGGAAACAAAAATGGTAGATGAAAAAAGACACTGGGATGGCCATGTCTTATCAGTCTTTAGCCAGAGCAAAGGAAGAAGCCAATTTTTTTTTAATTTTAATTTTTATTTTAAAATGTTTCCCTGTGTATCCTAAGAAAACTGTCTATGACTGATAAGAGTATTTATAAGTATGGAGCAATAAAACACTGCAAAAGAAAAACAAGTGTTTATCAAAGGGTTTATAAGTTTGATAATGCTCAATAACAAAATGCCTATACAATCAGAAGTGTAACCCAATACCCAACCTAGATATACCAACTATCTTTGACTGGAAGAGACATGCAAACATTCACCTCCATGTTCCCCTCCCCCCTAACCCCTCATCTCCTAGCTCCTCCTCCTCTCCTTACTTATCCTCTTCTTCTCTTTACTCCTCCCACCACAGCTCTTCCTACATATCACCCTTCCTGTTAAGATAAAACTTATCTCTCAAAATACAATTAGAGCATAACTATACCAATTTGTATCAGTAAGGTATAAGATAGACCTAATACCCAGTCCATCATTTTGTTGACTAACCAGAACCTCTGTAGTCTCTCCTAACTAAAAGACTTAGTTCTGAACCTGGCTTTTTTCTTGGCTTTAGAACGAATGTCAGCTGAAAACCATCCTCTCAAGTCTTTTCTCTCAAAGTAAATAGCTGGGATTGGCTAGGAGACTATAAGTCTTCAACCCCATCAGAAATCCAGAAGATGAAGCCATTTTTTAAAGAAGATAACTACTAAGTCTGCAGCATTGGGCATACAGAGTCAAAAAAGTGTGCAGGAACTACACAATGAAATCCAAGCCATTAAGAATGCCTCTAGACTGGAGGAAAAAAAAACTTTGAATAATAATTTCACAACATTGAGTGAGATGAAACAGGATTGGAGTCAGAATCTTAAGGGAATACAGACACAGGCTTCAAAGTGTACACCAGACATCAGTAAAGGCCACCATGGGCCTCACCAGCATGCAGCTTGACTCCTGAAAGACAACTCAAGAGATGTGACCAGAATATGTGCCTTACCCATGAGTGATTACCCTCTGAAAGGTCCAGCATCCATGACTCAGTATGTCACAAAGTGATGTGACTGGGAGTAACAGTAAAAAATGCCAAGAGTTAACCTCTACCCAGCAAGGAAGTAAATGAGCACATTCAGAATGCTCCTCCATCCATCCATCCATCCATCCATCCATCCATCCTCAACCTTCCATGCATTTGTAATGTTTACTAACCCATGTCAGGCAGCAAGCTAGCTCTATCCTGCTCTGTTCTCATCATCTCTCACTTTTCCTCTCCCAACCACATCATTTCCTTATTTTTTCTTTTCTTCTCTTCACTTTTTTCTCTCATCTTTCTATTTTTGTTTTCTCTTTGATAACTATTCCCAACATAAGCTAGCCTGTTTTGTGAGGGTCTGTACATTTCAGTATCCAGAGAGCTGATACTTCCTCAGATGATGTAATGTTGAATTGCTTATCTCTTTTTCCCTTTGAGTCTTAGCCATAGTTATCTCTTCTCCCCACTTTATTCTATTCATTTCCTCCACTGTGATTGCTTTTCTCAAACTTACATTTTTTTCTATTCTTAATGGGGATTACTGGGTTTCCTCTGTCTTCTCCTTTGTGCATATATATATATATATATATATATATATATATATATATATATGAACTAATCTCTTTAGTGTACACCAAGCTATCACTGTATCTTTCTTTCCCCAAATGATTGAGATGATGTCATTAACTGCTTTTAGTTTGATTAGTGTATCCTCATAGTGATGCTACACTTTTGTAGTGATTGATTTTGCTCATTGTATTTTATTTTGAGGGGAGTCCTAGGGATTGATCCCAATGTCATACACAAATGAACAAAATACTAAGCTATAAACTAAAGAAAACCAATACTTCATCACCACATTCGTGTTAAATTAAGGAATGAAAATAGGGCAACATTTTGGATTAGTTTGGCTGAGTGACTTCAAATTAGAATTCTATCCTCTTCCTCTTGTGTTTACCATCTAACTGTAGTCTGTGACTGTTGGCTTATCTGTAGTCTGTCTCTTACGTGTGTCTCACCAATCTGTTCCTGTTGCCTGCCTATTCTAAGTCAGTGCTTTTCCATAACAAAGAGCCTGGCTTTGTATTTATTAAAGAGCCTAGAACACAAGGTATGAGAAAGAGGTAGGGGCTTCTTTATAGAAATCTTTAATAAAATTCCAAAGGAGAAGAAGTGATCTGCTAACCCAACTGACCCAGAACAGCATTCAAAACTACACAGAGATGCTACCACCCTGCATTTGCATGTTGCTGACAATATTTAGGGATATTTGTTGTTTAAGAATGCATTAAACCTGTTGAGTTTTTTCAGCAAATGATTATTACAATACACACACACACACACACACACACACACACACATACACACAATTCTTGGCCTTACGCATATGAGAGTACATAATTTAAGATTTCAACTATATACATTTAACTGAAGTTGTAAAAGCTGGTTGAAGGAATACTAAGGTTAACTTAAACTGGCAAAGTACATAGCAAAGAGATTGAATACATAGTATAAAATGGTCTCAATACATTATAACTTGGCTGCCACATTTAAAAAAGTCCACACTCTCTATGTGCATGAGATATTTTTAGAAAAATATATATCACCACACAGACTCACAAAAAGTCTTTCTAGTGCCATAAGAAAATAGGTAATTTTTTTAAATAATCCAAACAATGACCTAGCCCCAGATATCCTGGTCCCAAAGCAAAAACACAGGATACATTAAAAACCAAGGCAAAATTATTCAAAATTTACTACTTCTACAAAAATGTTCTCCAATGAGAATGAACTAAATGAGATCTTTAAAAAAGAACTCAAAAGGATCACTATTAGTATGGTCAATGAAACCAAAGAGAACAGAAATTAATTTCTGAATAAATTTCAAGGGAGCAAAAATAAACAGCTGAATGAACTAAAGAAATTGACATAGAATATTAAAATGAGATTCAATAATGAAACAGAAATATTTAAAAATCACATGGAAATACTAGAAATGAGAAGTCAAAGAAGTCAAATAAAAGCTCTGTGAAAAATAACAGATTAAGGAAAGATGGCATATTCAGGCTGAAAGGTAAGATAAAGGAATAATTACATTCAGAATATGAAAAAGATTAATCAACAATTTTATACATAAATATAAAGTTATGTATGTATGCTCAGTAATATGAAAGTAGAATCTTAATTTTCTAGGTGAATACAGGAAACTAATAGAAGGGAAAGGGGTGATATAAGTGACAATAAGCTCAATGAACTTGTATAGTTTTATATATGTCCTTATGTAACAATATCATGTGCAATGAGTGTACATAGTGACATTGTTTAAAGAGAGAAAATGAGGTGTAGGGAAGAGAAGAAGGTAAAGGAGGAAGGAAGGAACCAAGATGGAAGAGGATGAAAAAGGGAAAATAGAGAAGAAAGTAGAGAAGAAGATAAAAGTAAAGGATAGTAGAGAAAAGGAAGAGGAAGAAAAAAGTGGAAAAAGAGCAGGAGACAGAGACCTTACAGAGCCACCAAATAGAAAATACTGTATGGTCCTCATCTATGTACAGAAGACCAGCCATGTGAGCCAGTCTCTGCTTCTGCCTATCTATCCAGTCTACTGGACAACGACAGAACAACTATGTTGAGAAGAAAAGACAAGATGAGGTTTTCCATAGGCAGATCCAGATAAGTGCCCTGGCCACCTTGACCCTAAAATGTTAAGGGAAAAGAACAGATCATACTCTTGACTTCTTTCTCAGAGTCTACAACTCTGTCTTTGCATTTACTAGAGAATGAGAAGCTTTCCAATATAGATTAAGGTTTAATTGGGATGAAGTAAGTTATCATCACTGAAATACCCAGAAAGAGGTTGGTTAAGATACTAATAAGGTATTTTGTTTTCATCTTGTTGGATTCTATACTAGATCTCTGGGCTCTCCAGCCTCTGGGTCCTGGCTCTCCTGGCAGGGTCAGGGGTTAGTTCCTTCTTATGGCATGGGTCTCAAAATGGATCACAAGAAAACCCACAGAACCAACTAACCTGGGCTCATACGGGCTCACAGAAACTGAACTGCAGGGAGCCTGCATGGGACTGACCTATGTCCTCACATATGTTACAGTCCTGTAACTTGGTCTTCTTGTGGGACTCCAAATAGTGAAAGCAGAGGCGTCTCTGACTAATTTGCTACATTTTGGGACCTATTTTCTCCTACTAGGTTGACTCATCCAGACAATATGAAGACAAGTGCCTATTTGCATTGCAACTTGATATGCTATGTTTGATTGATCTCCATGGGAGGCCAACACTTTTCTGAAGAAAATTAGAAGAGGAGGAGAAGTGGGTGTGCAGAAGGAGAATGGCAGAAGGGACTGGAAGGAAAGGAGGAAAGGGAAACTCTAGTTGGGTTGTAAAAACAAACAAACAAAGAATAAACAAACAAACAAACAAACCAGTAAGTCATATACCACCAAGAAGAGGAGCTGGTCCAGATGAATCAAGTTGTAAGTACTAATTTACTAAAAAATAAATCCAGCATGATTATACTTTTATTTTTCTGAGTTAGCATCTCTCAAGAAAATGTTTGCAACTCCTGTAAAGACTGCCAGCATCAACATAGGCAGTGGACATAACAGACAAATGGGAATGTTGTAGGGGCATGAATTCATAGCTCTTCAGTGAGATTTCACACATGGGAGCAGGAAGTATGGTTATACATTGTAGCAACCATTCTACAATAATGGAGACTTCAAGGTAATCTAAGTGTTCATGCACATGCTGCGTAAATATATCATGATGTACTCAAAGAAATGAACATAATACAGCTCTTAAAATGGATCTGATTTTAAAAGATGTTCAATTACAAATTAAAATTGGAGAAAAGAACATCAATGGGTGAAATTCTTACAAAATAGTTTAAAATATAAATAAGGGTAACTACACAAATGTTTCAGATATATGCATACAAAGGAAGTGTAAAGTCATAAGTCTCTCCACAATAAGACATAGGAAGAGAGAGGAAAGTCGAATGAGAAGATATTCCTTCCACTTCAGGTTTCTTCACTAAAGACATTAGAGTCCTGAAACAAAACATGACACAATGTCAGCCTCACCTCTTTCATATACTGGGTTTACAAATAATCTAACATCTGCTCTCAGTGTTCAGTATAAATCACAGAAGTTTGTTACCCTCAGAAATATCTAATTATTCAATTGTTGAATCTATATCCAGATGCTCATTTAAATAATACAGGTATCATGGAACAAGTGGTTGAATCTCTGTAATTATGGTATCATGTTTCTGGAAAAGTGTTCATCCCCAAGCTCCAAATATCACATTTGCTAGGCAGCCTTTTATCGTGTTTCTCTGTAATTCAAGCCCAGCTCAATAAAAAGCAATTAACTTGTTTTTTCTTATTAAATTAATGTAAGAAGCTTGCATAGAAAGATTCTGACATTCATTATACTGCACAAAATTGCACCAAGGCATGGCTCAATTCCCTAAGTGGATAGGCTGTTCAAATCCAAGGCAATTCCCACCTTTACTCACAGAGAAAATCTCACATTATACTGAGGGACATGGTTATAGTAGTATAAGCAGAGGAGTAGCTGAATTTGGAAATAGACATTTGATACTCTCAAGATTGTTTCTCCGTTTTGGAACCTATTTTCTCCTACTAGGTTGACTCATCCAGACTTAATATGAAGGAAAGTGCCTAGTTGTATTGCAACTTGGTATGCTATGTTTGGTTGATATCCATAGGAGGCCAGTACTTTTCTGACGAAAACCAGAGGAGTCAAAATCAGAGTGGTCAAAGCCAGTTCCACGCATAAACTGAAAAGGAGGACCCAATATTCTGACCATGTACATATGAACAGACTGCCACTAGCTGTAAAAATCTCAGTTTTTTCCTTGAGCTGGGTATAGATTTTCACCTCTAATTTTTAAAGTCATTGCTAATATAACTCAAAATTCTCTTAACAGAAGACAACATTGTTATAGTAGGCTGTTTCTTCACTGTCAAATTTACTGGAAACCTTACAGAAATTTCTTCATGAGCTCTTACCTGACAATGGATCCTTACAAGTAGAAAAAGTAAATTTGATAACTTCAAGTAATCTGAGAGTACATTTAATCTCTGTCATTCTAAATTGTAGCCAATAAATTACGCTAAGTTGAAGTACTCGCCTGGCCTCCTCATACGGTAAGAAAGATCGCAATTGAAATTAAATGAATTAAATATTAAAAGGGATATCCTAAGTTAGCAGAATATTAAATACAGAAAATTATTAATTTGTTTTGTTGAGTATTGAGATAAAATAGGTGTCTAGATGGTTATCAGATAAAGTGTAGACAAAGATTCAAACTTTATAAATGTTCAGGGAGAATCGATATAAAAGAAAAATTCATACCCTAGCTTCAATTCAAAATCTTTACAAGTGTCATAGAAACTAGCAAATTTTAAAAGTCATTTATAAACCTAGTAAGAAATTTTAGAGCAGAATTTCAATAAGGTATTATTAAATTATGGTACAGTTAAAATGATGAAAATATATCCAAAAGCATTCATGTTTGTGTCATCAACGTTTGTAGCTATACACATAATATACAAGATAACACAAAATTTTTGCATTATTTATATTACATGATACACAAAGGTTAGTCTCTAACCCACTCTGTGATGGTTTGTGTATGTTTGCCTCAAGGAGTGGTACTATTAGGAATAGTGACTTCCAGGCAACTAGGATGGGGATCTTAAAGCCCACACCACTATTCTGCCAGCAACCTTCAGACGAAAATGTAGAACTCTCAGCTTCTTCTGCACCATGCCTGTCAGGATGCTGGCATGTTCCTGCATTGATGATTCTGGACTGAACCTCTGAACTTATAAGTCAGCCCCAATTAAATGTCCTTTATAAGACTTACCTTGGTCATGGTGTCTGTTCATAGCAGTAAAACCCTAACTAAGACAAACTCCAACACAGGAGAGATCTGCAAAGGAAGATGAGATTTGGAGGAATAAATTAAAAAATAGAACTTTTGACAATGCCAAGTAAAATTACAACCTAAATATTAATAGCTAAATGAGGAAAATGAATAGCTCTACTTAAACACGGTCAGTCTATTTAGTCACCTTTGTTTTCAGAGATACCACTCTTAGTGATTAAATTACAATTTTGTTTCATTATGTTTCACATGTTGTTTAAGAATTTAAAATATAACAATCTAATACATTTAGGAAGAAATAAGACTATTTTTTCTAATTTTTTGGTTTAGTTTTCAAGGAATTGTTGAGGATAGCCAACAGGTAAGTGTGTGCAGGAGCTTTATACATAACTACTCCCCAAATACTATAAGAAACTGATTAAGACAAAAACAAACCAAAAGAAAACTAGAGAAATTGTGAAGTTTATCTGATTCCTAAGGTAAATTTACAACATTTAAGTTATATAGATGAAGCATGGTAAAAATTACATAACAAAGTAAATGTTTTTAGTATCAGTAAATGTCAATAGTATTTGAATTCAAATATTGGATAAATAACTACTATCTGGCACCCAGAACATCTGTCACAAAATTATTAAAAGTCTGATTATGTTTTTTAAAAAGATGTATTTATTTTATATATGTGAGTACACTGTTGCTCTCTTCAGACACACCAGACAAGGCCATCGGATCCCATTACAGATGGTTGTGAGACACCATGTCGTTGCTGGGATCTATCCCATATACAGTCACCATTGTGAATGCTGGGAAGTGCTTGCTGACAGGAGCCTGATTGGCTGTTTCCTGAGAGGCTCTGACAGAGCCTGACAAATACAGAGGTGGATGGTCACAGTCAACCATAGGACTGAGCACAGGGTCCCCAATAGAGGAGTTGGAGAAGGGACTGAATGAGCTGAGGGGGTTTGCAGCCTGGTGTGAGGAAGCAACAGTGTCAATGGGCCAGAACCCCTGGAGTTCCCTGGGACTGGACCGCTGCATATGTTGCAGAAGATGGCCTTGTTAGATGTCAGTGGGAAGAGTGGCCCTTGGGCATGAGGGTCCTCAATGCCCCAGTGTAGGGGAATGCCAGGGTGGAAAAACGGGAGTGGGTGGGTGAGTGGGGAGCACCCTCATAGAGGCAAGTGGATGGGGGATGGGATACGGGGTTTCTGAAGGTGAGACCTGGAAAGGGGTAAACAATTGAAATGTAAATACACAAAATAGCCTATAGACAAAAAGGGGGGGGGGAAGGCTGCTTATAATGCAAAATCATCCCCATTATACTTGATGCCAAACATAAACAAAGTGTATATATAGGGGTGGTTCTGATGCTAAGGTCCTGTTCTCCAATTGGTTTTTGATCAATTAATAAAGATACCATTGATCAAAGATAGGGGACGGGTGGGACACTTAGAGTTGTGTGGCAGGATGTAGAAAGAATCGGGAGAACTAAGGAAGAAGAAAGAGGCAGTAGTGACAGGAGATAAAGCCAACTAGCCATGTGAGTTTTTGGTTGGAGTGGCCAATGATCACTACCTGATTAAGTCTGGGGTGGCAGGAGAGGTTTAGGAGTGTCCAGTCATTGAGTTACCAAGGCATTTTAAGATTAACTGCTGTGTGTGTGTGTATGTGTGTGTGTGTGTCTGTGTGTGTGTGTCTGTGTCTGTGTGTTTGTGTGTCTTTCATCCACAAATCTGAAGGAGCCTGGGTGGAGCTGGTAGCACAGTCCACCCAGAGATTAAAGCAGAGTAGCAAAAACTACATGCTATAGATGGCGCCTAATGTAGGGTGAAAATCCACTATTAATTTATTTTTTTGTCAAATACCACTGGCAAAGCCATTGAATCAAGTTGTTTTCCTATTGTTCAAGATGAAGGAATGTCAGAGTATCATAATCCTTTTGAAAAGGGGGAGGTTTACTAAACTTTTATGTACAGTTTTCTGAAAGCAACCAGCTCAACTCAGACAAGCTTTCTAAACTAGAAGACTGTCACTTAGATCAGAAGTTTCTAATATAATTTGAGAAACAGAGAATTCACTTCTATTAGGATATTTCACTTCTATTAGGATATTGTCCATGAATCCAAATAACTTCCAACCATAAATGTGAGAGAATATACTATCTATGCCACGATTTCCCTAATTATCTTACTAAGGACCATGTCCTCCATCTCTGTATTAACACTCCCCTTTATCTGAAGTTGATATGCAAAACTTACTTCTTTATATCTGTCTGCAGTATGGGATTCTTAGCAAAACAGTATTACTTGGTTAACTTTCTATATGCCTTTTTCTGATCATTCTTGTTGTCACTAGAAAGGACATGCAAGATATCTTACAGTTTTATGGCAGAAACATTCACCATAGTCACTTCTCATGATCACAAGACAGCACTAAGGGGGGAAATTGACAGAGAAGAAAGAGAAGAGCCTGGATTGCCAGTGATGCTGCCAGCCAAGGGAGACAGCATGAGATCTTTATAATAATACTCATAAAACTTGTAAAAATAACTTATAACAGAAACTTCTGCTCCAGCAATAATGAAGTTAAATAAATGATCTATGAAAATATTAGAAGTTTATCGATTTAATAATATAAATCCAAGTCATATGCTCAATTTTCTAGATTTAAACCATTGGTTTGGTAATATAAAACATACCCATTCATTATGGGTTCTGAAGCATCAATGACCATGCTTCCCAGTAGAACAATTATTTAAATAACTTATGAATAACATATCATGTGTTTTGATCATCATTTGTATTTATGTGACTTTGAGGATTGGAAATAAGCTAATGTAGGATATATATCTTACATTCCATATTTAATATCTGCAAAGTCTCTCAAAACAGTTTCTCAAAACAAAGCATTGATATGTCTCTGGTACTTTATAATGCAGCACTAGTATTAAAGTGAGAAATTCAGAGATATTTATAACTATAATATCTTGTTGTAGGTTACTGCTGTTTGAAATGTAGAGGAAACAAAACGTGAAATATCCCTTAAAGACAAAAGTGTATAGTAATAATTTTATAAGAATAAAACAAATAAAATAAATATTTAACTCTGACTTTTTATATACTAGAAAGCATTTTTGAACGCAGATATATGAACAAAAAGGAGGTATCTAGCAAAAAATTTACCTGAATATTAAGTATATCCTAACAGATGTAAATCTCACCTAGGCTATCACTACCATGACATTGAATAAAGTCACTTCTGTACTTAATTAAAATTATTGGGAGACACTAAAATAGACGATCATGACAATAGACAGACTGGGCATAAAAAAATACATTAACAATCATTTTGAGCACAAAGAAAAAGTGAGTTGGATTTTCTTGTATCTATCTATCTATCTATCTATCTATCTATCTATCTATCTATCTTCCAAAGGAAAAGATGATATGTTCATAAAGAGGTTCTGCAATACTTTAGAATAAATGCTTTTATAGCTACTTTTGTTAGATTTTGTGAAAATAAATTAGTTACAGCAAAGACGGATATCAACTATCCTAAAAATGTCTAGTAGCAAATACATGTGGTGTGTTTGCTTATACTGTGCCAGTATCAAGCAAATTGGGATAGAAAAGTTACACAGCAATTACTAAACTGGAAGATGGCTCATCAGTTAAATGTGCTTGCTGCTTTCTCATAAGACCCAGGTTGTGTAAACAGCACCCAAATTGGGTAGTTCACAACCACCTTTACCTACAACTCCAAGAAAAATAACACCCTCTTTTTGCCGTTGTGCTCATTGGTACACAGTGGCATGTATACACAGACACACAGACACATTTAAAAGCAAAACAAAAATATATATAAAACATGTGCTGAAGTATTGCTGAGTATATCAGGGACCAGGATTCAAATGGTCATCGGAACTTAGTAGAGTGCTGAGAGCCATGCTGGTCAAAGGCTTTGTTGAAGGCCATGATGAAAGGACAAACATAGTCTAGTTCTGTGTTTTTGCCCAGGGGTAGATGTGGCAAGGTCCAGTCTGAGGTTGGTGGCCAGGGCATTGAATGTGTTAAGGTTTCAGTTCCTGGGAACTTGGCTTTTCCCCTAGAAAAGGCTGAAGTTATCACTCTCAAGTATGCTTAGTCTGTCTTGTTATTGAGATGTCCTGTGTATCCTTTGAGTAACATCTTGATTAGCCTCCTGCTAACCTTGTCCCATTATATGATAGCTTCTGCTGACTCTGTCCCATTTCTCCACTGGAAATAGTATATAAGGTGCTGTACTTCTTAATTAGCTTGCTTGCCATAACACATAGCTTGTGTAAGACCTCCTGATCTCAAATTTTTCTATCTTCTCTTTTCCTGGCCTTCTCACTTAGGACCTTATTATTGAAAAATGACCTCCTGGTACAGGTCAATAAAGAGAACACAAAAACTCTAGGAATATAGAAATCACAGGCATAGTGAGTGATCTCTACCTTTATAATAAATACTGTGATGGAACTCCCAATGGGCACTGTTCTTGAAACTATTTCTCATAAAGACATGGCCATTGTACAGCAGAGAAGGATTCACAGAACCTTTCTGCTTCCTAGTAATGTTGCTAATAGGAAAATATATCTTCAGACACAACTGCAATAAAACCATCAGGATAAACTGCTGTTGGCTGAGTGCTGTTGACTACCATGCATTAGAGCTGAAGCTGCAAATGTCAAAGGAGCTGGTGAGTGAGTACACAGTGCATCAGGATGCAGAACTTTTTCCCTCCTCAGCATCATTCCATTATTTTCTACATGCCAGGCTTTACAACTTACTGCCAACAACACAAGTATGTATCGAACCCCTTCTTATAGCAAGCAATGTAAAAGAATGAACTTGGCCCCGAAGAAGCATCAGGCAGATAAGCCTATGCTGCAATGGAATCTGCATGCTAGCTGTTGTCATTTTATAGTATTCTTTTAGCTGCTGGTTTGGCGGTCTGGGTTTTCCTTCTCTGTGGTTTGTTTTATTTTTATTGCAAATTTTATTTGGAATTTTCATAGAACAAATAGGAAAGAGTGTGGAGAATTACACAAGGAAGACTTTTATGAGCAAAGATAGGGTGCGATTTATATAATTTATGATTAAATTCCAATGGTAAGAACTTGAAACGTCTCTGACAGCAGCTGACTTGAGAAAGATGCAGATACTTACAGGCAAGCATTGGAATGAGGTCAGGGACCCCTTTGGAAGAATTAAGGGATGGACTAAAGTAGCCAAAAGGGATGGCAACACCATAGGAAGAGCAATAGTGTCAACTAAACTGGACCCCTCGGCACTCTCAGAGACTAAGTCACCAACCAAAGAACCTACTGGGAGTGATCTGAGGCCCCCAGCACATATGTAGCAGAGGACTATGTTGTCTGATCAAAGTGGGAGGGGATGCACCTAAACATGAAGAGACTTGATGCCCCGTGGAAGGTGGATGCCATGGGAGGGGGCACCCTCTCAGAGGCAAAAGGGAGGAGAGACACGGTGAAGAACTCTGGAAGTGGAGACAAGGACTGGGGCATAAAACGATGAAAAATAGATAAATTATATGCAGAACATATATTCTTTTTAAAACTAAAACAAAACAGATTAGAGACCTAAATGGAACATATAAAAGTTTTTTTTAACTCTTAAATTGTTTTGTTAACAATTTCTTTTAAAGTAGAGTTTTAAATTTTTATATTAACTCTAATTTGGCCATTTTTTCTAGAACCTTCTTACTTAAGTCTATATACTCCATATCAAAAAGATGTTTGTGGGTGATATGAGGTGGGATTCAAAGTTATCTTCCATACTTTACTTAGATGTTCTATTACATGGGTTTATTCTGAGGCTACAGGTGTAGCTCGGTTGATAGAGTGAGCTTCTGGCATGCGAGAACCTTTAGGTTCAATGTCCAGCACTGATTGACTGAGTATGGTTGCATCTGCTTGTAATCTCAGCACTATTCTGTAAGTAGAGGAAGGAGGATTTGGTAACTTTGTTTATGTGGTGATTTCAAGGTCAACCTGGGCTACAGAAGTGCCTGTCCAAAAATAAGCAGAAAGCACAATGTGAACTTCCAAAGGAAAGAAACAACAAAGAGTCCTGCCCAGCTATGTCTATGAGTCACATCAAAAACCAGAAGGACAAAATAAACCTAATGGTAGCATGAACACCTTGGCAGTAACCAAACTCTCTCTAATCAGACATCTCCAAAGCATTCTGCACCCAAGGCTCAGGGAACATTGCAGAAGAGGGCAGGCATATTTTAGGAGTCAGAAGACCAACAATTGTTGTGAGATTGTGTCTCCTAATAAAATTAGAAGCTATACCCCTAAAGTCTCATGAACATGAGTACCCAAACATGAGATGATGAAGAATATGGCATTAATGAATATGACAAACTGCAGGAGGAAAATCACACAGGGTCTTAACCCTACATAAAGAACTACAGGTAGCTGTGAAGAGGCGAGGTGGTCCTCTACATGGACTTGTACATAGTTGGATTTTCAGTTTCAAATAGTCAGCCTTAAAATCATACAAACAGGTGATAATATATGGATCTCACCAGGTTATTTAGGAATGTCTATTTATAGACATATATGCATGCAACAACAACTGGAAGGAAAAAAGGCCAAAGATGTTCAAGAAGGAGTGGGAAAGGAGAAATGTAATTATAATCTCAAAACAAAATTTTAAATGTAAAAAAAAATACTCTCAAAAACAGACCTTTTATTTTCCCACTGAATTTACTTATTCTTTCATTTTTAATATTCTACTGGTCACACACGGTGGCTATTTCTGAATCCTATTCTGTTCCATTGACCTATATCCTGTCGTTACTTTAATATCAAACTGCCTTTGGTGGTAAATACACTTCCACTGAGCTATATCATACTTCCTCAACCTTCAATATTGCTCCTCTGAGTGCTTTTACTTCAAAATGAAATTTACAAACAACTTGTCAATATTTATAGATCAAAATAAACTTCAATGAGCCTATTGCTATTGTAAAGGAAATTTCATTGAGTTTATATTATCATATAGACTAATATGAAAGAATTTGCAATTTAGAAGAATCAGGTAGCTACATCCAGGGAAATGTCATGACCTTTCATTTATTAAGATTTCCTAGGGTTGGTGTAATAACTCAGTAGGTAAAGGTGCTTGCCACAAAAGCCTGGCAGACCCATACAGGCAGGCAGGCAGAAAGAACAAACTCCACAGGCTGTTCTTTGACCTCCACCTGTACAATATAGCATATTTGCACCCACACTCAAACATACATCATTATAAACACACAATGATAATCATTTTTACAAGAGTTCCTGAAGTTTCTCTAAGAATTAGTGTTTAGTCTTCTGTATAAAGTTGTATGTACTTTCATTACAATTTTCATCTATAATTTAATGTCATTATAAAATACATTGTAGCTTTTAAATTTGTATTTGTGAAAAAAATGTATTTGTGTGTATATGTGTGCATGCGCACATGTGTGTGGCTCACAGCATGCACACTGGGAGGAGAGGGCACACGATGTAGGTGAGAAGACATTTGTGAATTTTGTGAGAGTGTGTTCTCTTTTTCTACTGTCAAGGTTCAGGTGGCTGAACTCATGTTGTCAGGCATGGTAACAAAAAACTTCACCTGTTAAGCCATTCTGCAAGCCAAAAACATGTCATTTATAAATTGTATTATTCTAGTGTCTGTTCCTAGTATGTTGAAACACTAAGATTTATACCGGGTTTTTATTTATACTATATTTAATATTGCACTATACAAAGTGATAAAATGTTTTTTCATATTTTCCACTTAATAAAATTATTTTTAAATAAATAAGCTTGGCAATGAAATGAACAACATAAAGTTCTGTTTACTCTTGCATAATATTGATTTTTTTTCAGAGTTTATTTCCCACTATGTCTTCGTAAGATGGATGTTTTTTCATTTATCATAAAACTATCTATGGTAATGTAGAAAATAACACTAAAATCTCTTGGCTGGAAACTCTTAAGGAATGTAACAAAACTCAATTTCTTTCTTATAATTCCTAGGCTTCCTACCTAGATATAAGAACCAAATGTTTACCATGAGGGAAGTCATGCTAAGATTAAGCAACAATAAGTTTTCTGCAAAACACTTTTAAAATATCTAAAATAATTGCTAACTCCAGCATTTCTGCTGTAAATTCTCACATCAGCATCTTTCTGATCCTACAATATGACCACTTACCTTTAAAATGCCTGGATCCCTGCTCTTCCTTTCCTCATTGTCTTACCTCCCTTTTGCTTTTCTCTTAGACTATGTTACTACACCTATTTCAAAGATTTTGCCTACCTTGGCCAGGTCTTACTCTACATCCCACACTCTTTTCCCTAACTACATCCTGTAAAAGTCTTCACGAGTTACTTCACAGATGTGCTACTGTAAAAGATGATGAAATCTAGATGTTCTAGGACTTTGGTAAATATCTTAAATGGATGAATGAGTAATTTATAAATAAAATAAATTTATCTTCTATTTTCACAACTTTCTCTAAATTCTATAACTTGTAGACAAATTCATTATTCTCCATCTTTAAAGTTTCTTATAGCTTTGATAGTCTGTAACAGTATTGGCTTCTCCTCCTTGATTATCATGGGTTTGTTTTAATTTTTCTTTCTCTCTTTTTTAGTCACATCAATACATTTATATCAAGCTGTTTTCTTCCTAAGCTTCTCTCTATTGCTTATAGTGACCCTTAATGCTCTTCCTCTCCATTTTCTACCCAACTCACCCAATTTCTTGGTTCAGATTCTTCTCGGAACAAGACCTCCTGTGTCATGTAAATGCACAAAAGACAACTTCTAACCAGACACAGAACAGAATAGAAGCTGCTTCCGTGAAAATTTTAAATATTCAACCCTATCTAAAGGTTGCAGAGGTATACAAATCATTTCTAGAAATTCTTGAAATAGCTACAATAATATTTAATTTTCTTACATATCTTAAAATTTCCAAGTCCACTACACAGAGAGTCCAATTTCTAATAATTTCACTATTTCTGTATGTTGTTAGTAGTTTCTAGTTGGGGATATTTATCTTAGTCCCACAGCTTGGTGACATTCTGTATCTCTCTACATAGAAAACATCAAAGGCTTATAAGTCTTTGTATGATCTAGCCCCCACATCGCCTCTCTAACCTTCAAGTGAAAATTAGTCTCCCTGACATCTCATAAACCCAGTGCTTTCCACTTGACAGTCTGTCACCACTATAATTAAGCAACTACTTATTTGCAAAATGATCTATTTTATATTTGCATCTATCAGAATTACATTCACCTATGGCTGTGTCATTTTATTTGACCTTTTTATATATGGAACTTATTACAGCATTTGATACACAGGAAGCAATAGATATATGTCAAGAACTAAATGCAAACACCACCACTTTATTTAGAAGTTAAATAGGTCTGGTTAAATATAGCACTCTTGAAAAGGCCATTAAATTCAAATTCTTCCATGTAAACAGAAGATGAAATAACCATTAATTATTCTCATAATTTTATAGAGGCCTCATGTCTTCCACAAACATCATCTATCATTACCACAGATAAGAACCTGTTTGCCATTACTTCCAATGGATAATACTCCCTATTACTTTCCAGTTCAGAGTAAAATTTTAACTTTCCCATTTCACTCTCCTAAGGAGACCTATCAAAGATTCAAACAGCTAGAAGAAAGAATTTTTAAAAACAAAATGTAATTTTTATCCCTCTCTATTATAGAAAGTAAAATGACAGCAAATGTAAGATAAATACTCTTGAGCAAAATATAGAATTTATGGAGAGCAATGAAAACTCCTTAATGTTGATTTTTAAATTTTGCTATGTGTATGAAGCAGTCGTGACAGAGTTAAGAAAACATCCTTTAGTCAATATAATGCTTATATTCTTCACTACTTTCTGAGAAACCATTACCCATAAACCATTAGCTGTAACTAAATTTCTCCATCTGTCAATGTGGGACGGTACTATTCTGTTACTTGTTGTGTGTGAGATATATATTTTTTACTGCTTAACACTTAAGATCAGTAGCTATCAGCAATAGCCATCACTCTTTTGTTAGCATATAATTCTTAGGATTGGAGAGTTAATAAAACAAAAGCAGAAGAGAGTATAAAGAAGAATTCCAAAAGTGTAATCTGATGAAAAAAAAGAAGAAGACAAGAGGAAAAACAGAAACTGAAAAACTGAACTTACCTAGATAGATGTTTGTGGATTCAGAAAAAGTTATGAGTAGTTGAAGACAGACAAGATTCCAGTGGCAATACAAGATATCCAAGTGTATCAGAATTCTCCCTTCATTTAAACCTAAAATATCTATCTACAATGTAAACTGGTCAGAACTATCTGCAGAAGCACCATACGCTTCCATTTCCTTCAGACAAGGCCCCTTTGTGAAGAAGGTCATTTTGCTCAATGAATTACTCAATTATACAAAATATATCCCATTTTCTTAGTTTGCTTTCTATTGCTATAATAATTGCCATTGCCATAAGCGACTTAGGGGAGAGGAGGTTTTTTTTTTTTTAATCTTCCAACTTCTGCATCACAAATCTATTACTGAAAGAAATTAGGACAGGAACTCGGGGTTGGAACATGGAGTAAGAAGCTGGAAGTGAGACCATGAGTGAATGATACCCTTTGGCTTGCTTCCTTTTGACTGTGTACAGCCCTTAAAGAAGAATGTTGCCTTTACATAGACAAGACAGGGATGGTTAAAGAGAGCATGATAAAGGTCAGAGAAGGCTATGAGAAAAGTCAGAGAGAGAAAGAGAAAGATGAGTGCTGGTACAAGAATTGGTTTCAGCCTCTCCATGGTTGTCAACCCTACTCCCTCCCATTTTGGAACCATTCATTGGGTTATTTTTGCTTATTTCTTCTGGTCCCTGGGCCTCAAATAGGCTGACTAACTTTGTGAAACAACAGATAAATAATTTGGCAGCAAAACCCATTCAGATACATTATCATAAGTTAGCTATGGAGGACCATGAGATTCAAGATGAGGTTGTTACTCTATCCAGGGTGTTCCCAAAACCCATTTGGTTTGCTTCCTATAGCTTGCTTAGCCTACTTATTATATCACCCAGGAATGCATACTCAGGAGAGTACTCTCTCATTAATCATTAATCAATAAAATAGCTAACATACTTGCTTACAGGTAGTCTAGTGGAGGCAATCCCTCAATTAATACTCCCTACTTAGAGACTACTTGAGTCAAATTGAAAACAAAGAAACAAACAACCTCTAACAAGCATGCGCACTAAGTTGTGGTTTCGTTTTATAGTGTGCTGCATTAAGGTCCCTACATTTGTAGCCAAATGTAACTTGCCACTTAAATGACATATATGGTAAGTTGATATTTGTCATCAGGGCAATATATATTTCTTCTTATATTTATTTGGAATAGAGTACAATTCAACAGCTTCCAAAATAATATAGGATGCAGGAAAATCTACACAGAACATTCTTTATCACAAAAGTTTCTACTCTTGCTTGTCCTGGTGAAAATAAATAAATGTCTCTTATTTAGAGTCCTTGAGATAATGCATCCCATTACAAAACATGACAGTAATGAATTTCAACAGTACAGGTGGATTATTTCCAGTGGTTTGCTAAATTCTCTTTGTTTCTTGTATTCTCTAACTTTTTAAACCTTTTTGAAGTCTAACCATGTCTCCTAGCAGCTACCTTGAAGGGCCTTGTCCCAGGGATTTACTTCAGAAATACCCCCTACTCCAGCTGGGAACTGTACAGTATATATGTTGTGACTCATTTTGGCAAACTTCAAATGCTACTGATGTAAGCCATATTTCTGCTTTCTCCCCAGATTCAGAACCTCTATCTCTAGGGGGCCCTCCAAAGCTGTTTAAAGGGATTTTATGAGTCTTTGGCACATTGAGGGAGAAGTTTGCTGTTACAAGCTGAACAGCCTTATCAACCACATAAAATTCAATAATTTCAGTAGTGACATCAACAAAACAAACCAGATCGTGGTGGCACATGCCCTTGATCCCAGCATTCAGGAGGTAGAGGCAGGCAGATGGCTATGAGTTTAAGGCCAGACTGATTTACAGAGTGAGTTCTAAGACAGCCAAAACCCTATCTAGAAAAAAAATCAAACAAACAAAGAAACAAATACAATGTGGAGGGGACAAAGAAACCAAACTTTCCTAATTTTTAGAGACCTGAAGCAATTGCCAAGTCACTACTTCTCTACTAATTTTTTCAAACAAATTAGATCTAAACTCTTCTTATATAAACTTAATTTAAAATAAAATTCTTTCTCAATTTTACACATATATGTAACATACACTAATCATATTCTATTCATTATTCCCTCTTATCTCCCTTCCCCATTGAGACCCTTCTCCTCCTCCTCCTCCTCCTCCTCCTCCTCCTCCTCCTCCTCCTCCTTCTTCTTCTTCTTCTTCTTCTCCTCCTTCTCTTTCTCCTTCTCCTCCTCCTCCTCCTTCTCCTCCTACTCCTCTTCCTCCTCCTCCTCCTTTTCCTCTTCTGCTTCCTCCTCCTCTTCCTCCTCTTCTTCTTCCCAGCAGTCCTCTTCCTACTTTCATGTTTGGACATGAAGGAGAAGAGTGTGTGCCATATGCATTTAATAAGAGTTGTTTGCATGAGCATAAGTGGTAGGCTATTTTCTTAAAGGTATCTTAAAAACAGTGGCTACACAACTGAAAAATCTAACTCTTCCTCTTCATGCAAATGGTGACTTCTTACAGATCCTTGATGAAGGGTGAGGCCTCATGAATCTCTGCCCCATTGTTGACATTGATGGATCCAATTTATCAAAAGATTTATAAAGGCTATCACTGCTGTTGTAAGTTCATTGATGCAACAGCTATGTCATGGTCAGAAGGTAGCATATCACAGAGCTCCTTCCTATTCTCTGGTTGGTAAGTTTTTCTACCCTCTCTTTTGTCATGTTTTCTGAAATTTGGAAGGGATTATATAGACGTTCCATTTTAGTTAAGCATTCAACAGCCATTCCTTCTTAGCACTTTGACTAGTTTTGAGTTTTGAGGTAACTTTGCTGAACATGGCTGAAAGCAGCACAGTTCTAATAGTATGAC
The DNA here is from genome assembly GCF_004785775.1 of Grammomys surdaster. Lineage (NCBI taxonomy): Eukaryota > Metazoa > Chordata > Mammalia > Rodentia > Muridae > Grammomys > Grammomys surdaster. The sequence continues at coordinate 12,098,718 of NW_021604597.1, read as the reverse complement.
AATAAACATTTACAAGGCAATAAGATACCATTTCCATTTAGCCAAACAGTGGTAATAGGCTCCTCCTTAGGGCCTGTAACATTCATGTCCAAAGGCTCATAACCTGGTTTGCAACACAAGGCATGAATTTTTCCTGTGACTTCAAATCAAATCAGAAGTTAGTCAGTTACTCCCATAACCACTGGTTCAGTGTTGCACTTGTGAACATATCTTGCCTGACAGATCAGTACTGTTCGCACTCATCAGCCTACATAGTACCTTTGACAATATGAAAGCTAGTCAGTTGGGAGGAAGCTTCCAACTTGGTCAAGATTAATTTCTCTGCTTTCAATCAAAGTGTATATTGTCTTAAGCAGTAGAGTCATATCATGTAGGTCTATTGAGAAGCAAGGAACAATTACAGAATTATGGTATTTTTATTTCTACTAAAAATGATATATTTAGAGTCACATACTTTTAGAAGACTTGAGTGTTACAGACTCTTTCTGGAATATCATTTCTTCCCCTAAATAATTAATTACTTTCAATTATCTTTATTCTTAACATTAAGTAGAAAGCATGTTTTTTTCAATTTCAGATATTTTATATGATTTGAAATTAATAATTATGTGTAATCATTTAAACAATAACTTTATAAGAAATTCCTTATAGTCACTTACATCACAAAACTTGGCAATATATTTTAATCAATTATCTCCTATTAAATATCTAACTTCTTTTCTCAGAAGACAAATGAACCTTAATAATGTAAAAATTATATAATTCTTATTTAGAAATACAGACAGCAATATAACATTAACATCCTTGCAGAATGATGTTTAACCTAGGACTAGCAATTCCTCTGAGCTCTCGGCAGATAGATAGTGGCTTCAAGAGCAATTTTATCTCTGGAAGCTAGAAGACTTAACAAGGTATCTCTTAGAAATAATGTCTTTCATTCCAGATTGCTTGAAATTGGGACTCCTGCTGTCTATCTGGAAAAACAAAAGCAAAAATAATGAAAAAGATTACCTTGATGAACAATATGTTCACAGGATTTCAGTCAAGATGCTAAAAAAATGCAAAGTCATCAGTGTGAGCAGAGAGGTATCCAGTAAAGGCATAGGCCCATTTTATCTAAAGCACTTAATCCCCATTCTTGCAGGTATGAATGAGAAGTGTCCCTATACACTCATATATTGCAATTTTGGTTGCCAGTTGGAGAACTGTTTAGAAAGATTAGGAGGTGTGGTTATATCTATGGAGTGAAGGGCTTTGAGGTTTCAAAAGCCCACATTATTCTCCTTTTCTATCTATCTATCTATCTATCTATCTATCTATCTATCTATCTATCTATCATCTATCTTTGTCTCTGTCTGCTGCCTGTAAATTATGATGTAAGATTCCAGCTACTGTTTCAGTGACATGCCTGCCTGTCTGCCTGATACCCTGCTTCCTTCCATGATGACTGCAAACAAACTCTATAAAGCTGTAAGCAAGTCCTTAACTAAATGCTTTATTTTATAAGTTACCTTGACCATGCTGTCTCTTCATAGTAGTAAAAAAAAAAATAACTAAAACAACATTGCCAAGAGAATGAATGTTGCCAGCTTCTGCTTGCCTTAACATTAGGAATCTGGGCATTTCAAAGAGAAGAGAGGAGTGATTGAGAGGAAGCATTGACCTCACCATGCATCTTGGAGGACGGTCAGAAGAGCCAAGCAAGATTCTGTGGCTTAAGGAATAAAAATGTAGCAGCTTTTAAGTTCAGTCATTTTTAAACTTTTCTCTTTAATTAAAACAATCTGTATTTTTTTTTTACTTTTAAAGATCATTTGTATTTATTTGTATGTCTGTGTGAGTGTATGCCATGGATATGTATATTTTTATTTGTATGTCTGTGTGAGTGTATGCCATGGATATGTATATTTCTTCAGAGGTCAGAAAGTGGTCTGAGGCTTTGAGGCTGGAGATTCTGGCAGTTGTGGGCCACCTGACTGATGCTCAGATCCAAACTCCAGCCCTCTGGAAGAGCAGCAAGTGCTCACAACTATTGATCCATCTCTCCAGACCTTAAAAAGGATACATTGTGCTCAAGTTTTAAATTCCTGTCATTGAGAATATCTATTAATGTGCCGGGCAGTGGTGGCGCACGCCTTTAATCCTAGCACTTGGGAGGCAGAGGCAGGCGGATTTCTGAGTTCGAGGCCAGCCTGGTCTACAGCGTGAGTTCCAGGACAGCCAGGGCTACACAGAGAAACCCTGTCTCGAAAAACCAAAAAAAAAAAAAAGAGAGAGAGAGAGAAAGAGAATATCTATTAATGTTTTCAATTTGCTAGTTAAAAATTAAAACATGGTCCAGGTTGCTAGCAACTGTAATCCCAGTTCTCAGAAGGCTGAAAAAAGAGAATCATAAGTCCCAGCTTAACCATGCTTTATAGTGAGACATTTTTAAAAACAAACCAACTAGTAAACAGAATTACAGTACAAAATGCCATAAATGATAACAATGCTGGTGTTAAACACAAGGAAATGCATGAGGTGTGTGTTCAGAGTGGAAGACAACTAAGGGATGATATTTCAGGTTCACCTCTAGCCTCCACACACAAGTGCACAGAAGCATGCATGCATGCATACATAAATGTATACATACACACACATATATTCTCTCCATCTCTGTCTCTCTGTCTTTGTCTCTCTCTCTGTCTGTCTCTTTGTATGTCTCTTTCTCTCTTACATGCACGCACACACACACACACACACACACACACACACACTCACTCACCCCAATATATAAAAGGAGCCTAATGCCATTGCTGCACATTAACCTCTCAAGCGGTGAGATGGGAGGGTGGTGGCTGCCCAAAGCAGTAAAGCATCACTCAAAGAGAACTCTAATGCAATAATAGAAATTAATAAGATGTACACTTTTGATTTTCTTAGGTTATATGTGGGAAGCTGAGACAAGAATTGAAATTAAAAAGTGTTCTATTGGTTCACATAGGATAGGGAATGGGCAGAAAAGTGAATGAGGGGGGGAGGGAGAGGGAGAGGGAGGGAGGAGGAGAAGAGTAACTAACTGAAGATGAATCCCCATAGAGAAACTCAGACTGAGTGTAAAGTACAAGAACAGGGTATCCCGGTCAGAAGGAGCAGCTGGCTGGGATCATGCATTTATACATTAACCCCAATCAGTAATTTGTTAAAAGTTGTCTATCGAGTGAGATGATACACTGCCATTTCAGCACTATGAGCCTGAGCTGGTGACAATTAACTAAAATAACAAAAGAAGCAAGTATCCCAGAGGGCCTAGCAGGTAGGCAGTTAGCAGGTAGGCTAGGAGGCACTGATGTACTAAGTAGAATAGTATAGATGGAGCACTGGCAATTCTGATCACATTTATCAAAGCATTCTCCATCTAAGTGGTAATCATATGTTACTCTGTGTACCGTGCACTCATTGTAGCTAAAACAGTTAATTACAAGGTTCCTCTATATAAACAGTGTTTTCTGTGGTGGTTTGAATGAGAATAGCCCGTATAGGTTCATATTTTTGAATTCTTAGTTACCAGTGAGTGGAATTACTGAAGAGGGATTAGGAGGTGTGGCTTTGTTGGAGGAAGTGTGTCCCTTGGGAGTGGGCTTTGGAGTTTCAAATGCTTAAGCCAAGCCCACTGTCTGTTTCTCTCTTTTTTCCTGCTCCCTGCAAATCTGGATGCACAATTCTTAGCTACTTCTTCAACATCATATTCATCTGCCTGCTTGCTTGCCTCCTTGCAACCATGCTTCCCACCATGATGATAATGGACTAAACTTCTAAAACTGTAAGAAGCACCAATTAGATGCTTTCCTCTTATAGAGAGAGTTGTTGTGGCCATAGTGTTTCTTCGCAGTGATAGAACACTGACTAAGACAAAAGATGATACCAGGGAATGGGGAACTACCTTGGTATGCCTCATCATGCTGTTTGTTGCCAGAATGTGGACTTAGGGATTTCAGATTAGGAAAGTATTTGAATTGAATGCTTTAAGTGAGGCTTAATAGGCTATCCTTTAAGGAACTTAGAAGACAGTGATAAGGGTTATTTGAATTGTAGGAGTCGAGTACAAGACATTTCAGAAGGGAAGAATATTAGTAAGCAGCCTAGAAACCAACCATTCTTGTGATATTTGGCAAAGAATGTGGCTGCTTTCTGCCTTGTTGAAAATATCTGCCAGAGGCTAAATTGAAGAGTTTCAGATTACTGAAGTTGGACGAAGAGATTTAAATTGAGCCTAATATGGATTATGTTGTGTGATTATTAGTGACCTATATTTTGCAGATCTATAATAAATAGAAACAAGCCAGTAAGTAGCACTCCTCCATGGTTCTGCATTAGTTCCTTCCTCAAGAGTCAAGCTCTGATTCAGATTCTGTCCTAAATTCCTTCAGTGATGGACTACAATATATATGGAAGTGTAAGCCAAATAAATCCTTTTTGTCTCAACTTGCTTTTGGACATGGTATTTAATCACAGCAGTAGTAACCCTTACTAAGATACAACTCTTCATAATCTCTCTACTGGTCTCCACTATACTGTATTATTCAATTCATAATTGTTTCATAAGACATTTTCAATAAAGACAGTCCAGTCCTAAGTATGAAACAGAGAGGGTGATGGTTTAACTAATTTCAATGAGAGTATTTCCCAGTAAATGAGAAATCTAAATCACTTATATCTGGGAAGTGGCTTCAATGTATCAAATTAAATCTTTTAACTTCTTGCTTGGTATCTCCTAACATCTCATTTGACAGACTCTACACAAGCGATGACATTTTTAAGAGAGGAAACCGAATCATGTATTCTTGAACTTTTGAAGGATTTGCAGCTAGTAGCAATTTCCTCTGATGGCCAAGAATTCTCTCTTAATTTTCTTTCCATTTGTGAGCCTCCTGAGCCCTTTTTCATTGCTTTCAAATCTTAAAATAATCAAGGTCACATAGACAGCCTGATAACACTAGAATTTATATATTGTAATTGTATTGAATGTTTCAACAACCATTCTCTTGTCAAACTTATGCTCACTTGAAAGTGCTTCTGCCAATACAATGCACTCTGTCTTGAATCATTTCAAGATAGAGTAGCAGATCCACCTAAGGAGAAAACATGCATTCACATTCTGTCCTAGAATTATTTAATATATGCAGTACCAAAAACTATAATACATTGCATTTTTCAGAGTGAAGTTCAAAGTAGTCTTAGGCTTAAAAATCTATGAAGTTCTTATTTCCTCTCTTCCTAGATACTCTAAACTATATTTTCATGGAATCAATGTTAAATTACTGCCTGAATGTATCAAGCTACATAATACATGCAAGAGATTTTTGTGTAAGATGGCATGGTGTTTGTTCCTGCAAAGAGGAATCTGGTAAAAATGGAAAATAACAGTACATAATTCTGTTAGTCAATAGAAATCTTTCCAGAAAGTCATTCTATTTTGTTCTTTATTCAGAGTTGACAAATTCATTTTGGATGAATTGTTAATTTTACTGTTGACCTCTCCAGTGTCAAAATGCTTTTATAATTTAACTTTTAAAAATAGTTTTGCTTCACTGATGGAAACAGTTGCAGAGACCAACATCCAACTTTTAGGCAGAGCTAGGGGAGTCATACGGAGGAGGGGAAGGAAAGATTGGATGAGCCAGAGGGGTCAATGACACTACAAGAAAAATTACAGAATCAACTAACCTCGGCCCATAAGGGCTCACAGAGACTGGACCACCAACCAAAGAGCATACATGGGACTGACCTAGGCCCCTAAACATATATAACAGATGTGCAGCTTGATCTTCATGAGAGACCCCTAAAACTGGAGCAAAGGCTATCTCTAACTACATTGCCTACCTTTGAATCTTTTCCCCAGCTCAGGCCAACTGAACTATTTGTCTAGGTTCAATAGGAGAAGAAGCACCTAGTTCTACTGAAATTTGATATACCAAGATAGGTTGGAATCCATGGGAGGTCTCCTCTTCTCTGAAATGAAAGGAAAGAGGGATGGGAGAGGAGGGGAGAACTGGGAAGAGAGGAAGGAGGGGAAGCCTTGATCAGGATGTAAAGTAAATAAATTTACTTTAAAATAATAATAAAATAAAATAAAAATATTTTGCTTCTTAGAAGTAACAAGGGATCATGTTGGCATTCTTTTCACAAGTATTTTCTCTTTCATACTCCATTTTGAATAATTCACTAATAATTGCTAATTGTTTATTAACTATATTAATCATATTGACTAGTATAACAAAATGTCATAAGCTATAAGAAAACTTTAAGCAACAACAATGTGTCTCTCACAGTTCTGGAAGTTAGCAAGTTCAAGATAAAGGCAACACTGTCAGATCTTCAGTAGGGAAACACTTCCAATGAAGTTACCAAGTCCGTCAAAGTCAAATTTGGCAAACTAATTGGAGTTATAGGATAGGAGTATAGGTGAGGGATTACTCACAGGGGATGGATAACTCAAATGCAGGTGCATCTCCAAGAATCCATGTGAGCATGGGTCACTGTCTTAGTCTGGCTTTTCACTGTTCTGAAGAGACACCATAACCATCTCTTATAAGGGACAACATTTAATTGAGGCTAACTAACAAATTCAGAGTTTCACTCCATTATCATCATAGCAGGAAGCATGGCAGCATCCAGGAAGCCATGGTGCTGAAGAAAGAGCTGAGAATTCTACATCTTAAACCAAAGACAGCCAGGAGCAGACTGTCTTTCCTGCACTGTGTAGACATTGAGCATAGGATATCTGAGACCACTCAATAGTGACACATTTCCTCCAACAAGGCCATACCTATTCCAACAAGCACATACCTCCTAATAGTGTCACCCCCTGTCACCTCCCTCAAACTCACGAGTCTACAGGGGCCAAATCTATTCAGATCACCACAGTCACAAGTCATGAAAGCTATGTCTTTGGATTTCATTTCATGACCTGCAGGCAGTTCACCTAATAAGAAATTATTGTTTCCTCAACAATTGTTAGTGCTCATACAACTTTGATGACGGGTCTTGTAAATTGTCTAAGTTTCAATAAATTCCCACCTTGTCAGTTTTTACCTCCTTTGTCTTTTAAGTTTTGCTTCCTGAGTCCTAATAAGACTTCAGTCAGGATTGAATGTTTCAATTTGGAAGAAATTGCTATATTATACTCTTCATAAAAAAATGAATCCCACATGGACCCCCTTCCCCATATAAATTCTTTTAAATGTAACTATCCTGAAAAGGATACATTTCCAATTCTATCACTTTGGGTCTTCGGCACATGAATCCTAACTTTGAAAAGAAGAGCTGACCCACCCCTAACCAGCTTTAGTACTTAGGAGAACAGACCCACACATAACAGGAACTGCAGGTGAGCAGGTCCTAAGGATATGAGCATGGGAGTGCTGGTCTGACCACTCATATCCCATGTGATAGAGTGGATGAGGGAGAGATACCCTCCTCACCTCTCACTACCTACAGCAGGTGGGAGACCTCATCTGGCCCTGTGGTCATGAGGATTGGAAAGCTGTCCCTGCCCCTTATCAACTGCAGCATTCAGGAGAGGAGGCCCTGTACCTTGCCTGGGCAGCACAGTAGAGCTGATCTTGGTGGCAGAGGCATGGGTGAGCTGGCCCTAAGGGCATGCAAGAGTTGACCCTACAACTTGTCTGCTATCCAGTGATGTGGCCTAGGAAAAGATGCCTCTGCACTTGCCCCTTGTCTCTTGAGGCAGGTGGGAGAGCAGGCCCTGCACTTTATCTAGGGTTGCTGTGAGCCACGCTAAGGGCATGAGTGTGGGAGAGCTGGCCCTGTCTCTTGACTACTATGCAGTGGCATCACAAAGGGAGACACCCCCCTCCTCTCTCTTTTGCTCATACCACCAGCCAGGGTAAGTGGAGAGAGACCCCAGGGGTCATGAGAGTGGGATAACTGGCCATATCCTTCACTGGCTGCAACACTCCAGACAGTGGACCCTGCTGGCCCTGGTTGCTGGTGAGCTGTGCCCAATGGTGTGAGAGTGGGAGAGCTGGCTGACTGACCAGCTCAGATACTTCTCCAGCTCAGGTTCAGGGCTTTGAATGCAAACCCCAAAAATCTATCCCAAGAATGAACTGCTTGAGTGCATCAAGGGGCTGATCCTACAGTTCCAAAACTATAACATCTTCATGATACAGAGCAACAACTGGTTATCTGAGAGGAGTTCCAGTGAGGTTCCAGTATGGATAGAGTAGCAGAAGCCATATACCTCGAAGCAGACTAATGAGTCATTCCAGTGAGCATTTACAAGTAAAGCAGTGGGGACTAAAGGGAATACTGTGGGACACACTGTGACACACTGCAGCTTCCACAATGAGATTTCTTCTCTATTTGAGAGAACAATGCAAGGCTGGGGAACAAATATGAAGGGAGGGGAATATGAGTGAGATTGGGGTGCGTTTTGTAAAATTCACAAAGAACCAATAAAACAATTCTTTAGAAGATTAAAGAAATGATTCACAGTTTATATGTTTTCAAGGTTTTCATGTGCTATATATCTAAAAAACCAATAGCATAAACATCACAGAGAGCTAAGGGAAAAATAGGCTATTGGGCACAATTTCTGTTCAGTATGTAGAAAGGGAATATAATAATTTCAGTGAATATCATCATTGTGTCTATCAAAGATTTTTCTTACAATATTAAAATGTAATTTGAACATCTGTGAAAGAGAGGCGAAGTATGTGCTTTTATCCCTGAACTTTGGAGCTGTGGCTGTCATGCTCATTGTCTGGGACTTATTCAAGATCAGGGTCCTAGTCAAGACAAATCAGCCCAGTACTACCACTTCAGAGCCTGAGTTTTCTCTCAGCTCCCTCAAACAATTAAGACTGTTGTGAGGTACACAAAACATGGTCTTTTGCTTTGTAAAGCGTTAAGTGAGGAGAGGAGTTAACTCCTCCAGAAAGCATCGTGCAGGCAAAATACAAGTCAGGGTGTTGTGAGAAGACATGAGACACCAACATTCCACATAGTTATCATGATGCAGGAAATGTAATAGGTGTAAAAATATATTCTAGTCAAAGGTACTAAAGCAATAAAAGTTGATAATAACCTTCAGGAGTTAGAAGTGACCCTGGTGAGTTAACAGCATGGCCAGTAAGGACTATGAAGGAAGACAACAAAAGGAGCTGGTAATGCAAGGGCCTTACAAGTCATATTTGAGACTACTATGGCAATCATTTTTTGAAAATGTAAAGGTTAGAGAAATCCATTGAAATATTCACAGACTGACCCCAGCCAAAGAAACAGGTAGGCTAACCAGAACTTTCCTTCCAAAAATAATCCCCCACTTCTATCCTTATGTTCTTGGCAAAGTACTGTGCTGCAATCTGCCCTCTCTTTCTGTTATCCCAGCTCCAGCAGATCACATAGGTATTACCCTCCAAACTTCCTTCCCCACAACTCACTGCTTTATCTCAACCCATAAAGGCAATCCAGTAGGCAATCCCTGAGAACCCATAGGCTGCTCTGGCCAAGAAAGCAGGTAGGCTAACTAGAAATCTTCACCTTTGTTTCCATTCCAACAAGTCCAATCCCAGCCCCATCCTCAGTTCTGTAGCAGAGCACCTGCGGTGGTTTGCCCTTCTTCTCTGGCCTCCATCAAAAATGGATCGCATGGACCTCCTCCCATTATCTCTGCCTCCAATACTAGCAGGTATTTCCTAGGAATACTCAAAGTCCAGGGAAATAGGTAGCCTGCTTGCAGATCTTCCCCACTGTCTCGTCCTCTCCAAATCCAACCCACTGTTGCACCCACAGCTTTGTAGCAGACTATGTGCTACATGAGGCTTCCTCTCCTTCTCTGGCGCCACCTCCAGTAGACCAAACAGGTCTTCTGCTCGAATCTTCCTTCTCCCTACTTATTCTATCCCAGTTCCCAGCTCCATCAAGAATTCTCTGGGAATCCACAGGCCACACTGGCAAGGAAGCTGTTAGCCTACCTGTGGATCTTCACATTTCCCTCCTTTCTTCTAAATCCAACTGTCTGGTTTCACTTCCATCTCCATAGCTGACTTGCCTCTGAGGCTACTTCACTGTCCCCATCTCCAGTGGACCAAGCAGTTCTCTAAATTATTTTGCCACTCATCCTATTATTCCAGGCTTTCTCTGGGAAATCGCTTGCCAGCCCTGCCAGAGAAGCAAGAAGGCCAGCAAAACAAGTAGGCAGGCTTCATTCTCTCATCTTTCTGCCTTATTGAACTCCCTCACTCTCATTCTCAGCTGAGACAGATTACCTCTTATCACCTCTTCTCATTCTTTGTCCCTATTCTCAAGGGACTAAGCAGATCCTAGTAGAACATCCTGCTTTTCTTCCTCCTGTGGATCCCATTCAGGACCAGTCCCAGTACATCTCCATGCCTAAGTGTCAGGTTTCAATACCTAAGAACACATCTTACCTAGAACACCCAGTTTTAGCATACCTAGCATGATATCAGAAGAATTCTCTACCAGGTAACACACCGCCAGCCACCACACCCTCTTAGAAATCAGAGAAAGCAACATAAATGAAAGAACAAAACACTCACCCAACAAAGACAAAATCAGGTATCAGCACCTAGAATTATCATCATCTCAAACTCAGATGCCTAAATATGAGCATAAAACCACAATTATCAATAGCGTCTAGGAAAATATGTCTCCAGTAAAACTCAGCAACAATATTGCAGTAGGCCCAGAGTATTGTAACATAGATGAAACACAAACCAAAGGCCTTAAATAGCCTTTATGAATATTATAGATATTCTTAAAGAGGAAATGAATGGGTCCTTTAAAGAAATCTATGAAAACATAAACAGCAGAAGAAAATAATAAAATTGTTCAAGACCTGAAAGTGGAAAGATAATCAGTTTCTAAAAATCTGAGGAAAATCTAGACAGGAAAAATGTAGAAACTTAAAAAGGAACCTCAGAGGCAAACCACACAACAAGATATAAGAAATGAAGGAATTTCAGGCACTAGAGATATGATAGGTGAAATGGATACCTCCATCAAAGAAAATGTTAAATACAAAAAAAATAGTCCTAGCACAAAACATCCACTAAATCTGAGACAGTATGAAAAGACCAAATATAGGAATATTAAAAATAGAAGAAGATACCAATGTCAAAGTCACAGAAGACATATTCAACAAAATTACATAAAATTTTTTCTAATCTGAAAAAGGAGATGCCTATTAAGGTACAAGAAGCATACAGAACACCAAATATACTGGAGCAGAAAAAAGTTCCCAATGGTACATAATATACATAACACAAAAAATACTAAATGTACAAAACACTAAAATGTAAAGAACACTAAATGTACAGAACAAAAAAAATTTAGTATTTTAGAATACTAAAAGCTTGAAGGGAAAACATTCAAGTAAGATAAAGGCAGACTTAGAATAACATCTGAAGAACACATAAACACACACACACATGCAGAGAGAGAGAGAGAGAGAGAGAGAGAGAGAGAGAGAGAGAGAGAGAGAGAGAGAGAGAGGGAGAGAACAGGATAGCTAAACTAATAAAATAATGCTAAAAGACCTGCTGAACTTTTCACTATCCCAATCTATTCGTTCTACTGAGTTATAGTAAACAGAAAAGTTTTGACTCAAAAACTGACATGTTGATCAATGGAATCTAATTGAAGACCCAGATATAAATCCACACACCTGTAGACATCCAATTTTCTGTAAATCATCCAGCCATAAATATACACTAAAGAAAAGGCAGCATCTTCAAAAAATAGTGCCGGTCAAACAAATAGCTGTATGTAGAAGAACGCAAAAAGCTCCATATTTATCACCCTGCACCAAACTCAATACCAGATGAATGAAAGACCTCAACACAAAACTACATACAGTTAAGTTGATAGAAGAGAAAGTGGGAATAGCCTTCAACTAATTGATACAAGAAAAGACTTTCTGAACAGAATATCATTAGCATAGGCACTAAGATAAGTAAAGAATAAACTAGACCTCATGAAACTGAAAGTCTGCACAGCAAAGTGCGCTGGCATTTACACAAAGTGGCAGCTAACAGAATGGAGAAAGAGTTTTACTAACTACACATATAATAGGACACGAATACCTAAACTATACAAAGAACTTAAATCTAAACATCAAGGAAACAAATAACCCAATTTTAAAAACAGGATACAGATCTAAAGATAATTCTCCAACAGAGTCTCATGAAGGAAACAAAACATTTTGATGGGTAGACTGCATGCCCAGCTGTAGATGACCAACAGAAAATAGACTCAGCAGCATCTTTGGAGGCTCCTTGTCTCATGTCATGGTGGGATCTTTCTTTTTTAATTTTTATTTTGTCTATAGTTTTTCTTCTCTCACTACAGGTTCTTTGTATATATATTATGGTTTCCATTTAAGTATTTCTGTGATTCCTGAGTGTTTGAATGAGTACATCTGTTCCTATTTGTTTCTTGTATCTTCCCTTGGGATCTTCTACTTCTGTTTGTTCGTTTTTTCAAATTCTGACATGTTATTTTTGTTACATATTATATTATTATTATCCCTCAGAAGCTTTTTTGTTTTCTAATGAGAGATATAAAGGGGATGAATCTGAATGGGAGAGGAGTTGGGATGGTGCTTGGAGTAGAGAAAGGAAAACTGTAATCAGAATAAATGACATACGAAAAATTCTATTTTCAATAAAATTTAAAAATGAAGAATGAATATTCCAGTAATAATTAAGATGAAAGACAAACTGGATTTGATAGTACAGTGCTGGTGGCTGTCATGAGAAATTGGTTATTTGAGTAATAGTCATAAGGCAGGCTTTACTAGCCCTGGTGACTGACTGGATGACAGTAGAAAGGAAAAGATATTCAGGACTCCAGCCCAGGAAATGGCACAAGTATTACACCATTTACTGATGACTAGAAGGCAGACCAGGTGGCATGTATTTATAGTTCTAGTTTTTTGGGTAACTGAGACAAATATAATATGTTCATGACTAGATTTTCTGTGTGTGTAGCAGGGGGTGGGGTGGGGGGTTCTCAGTCACCACCAGGGCCAGTTGAGTGCTGACCCACATGAGACAAGAAAAAAGCCTGGTTCAGCATAGCTCAGCAGCTGGTTTGGGTTCAGACTTCTAGAGTCTGACACCAAGAGGTTTTTAAAGGCATATTTAAGCACAATACAATTTTAGAAAAAGGTTTCCTGATGAGAACTAACTCAATCATTTGTCTACATCAAAACTTAAGACACAATTCCATTGAAACTCTTTTCAAAGTGTGTATGACCTCTTAACATAAAGAGGTGCTCTATTGACTAAGAAAAAAAATGCTTAAGATAAAAGTCAAGGGAGAATAACTGAGATAGACATAAGATTCTTGGAAAGCCCAGTGCAGCCTACCCATGTGGATAGCACAGAGATCACATGACTATTAACCACATCTGCTCCATTGGTAAAGTACACATGACATCTTCCATAAGGATAGGTTCTATTAACTAAAAAACAACAATCATGATTAAAGGTCTAGGGAGGAAGAGTCTTGGATAAACCTGATTCCAAGATATTCGGTTTAGCCTTGCCCTACAAATACCACAGGTCACAGGGCTATTGACTACATCCATTCCCACCTTTCTTGGTAGAAACCCTGGAAACCCAGTGTGTGTAACATTGCTGGTTTTCCTAGTACTTATCTGTGAGCACATAGGCTTTGAGCCCTATAAAAGGCTGGTCCACACAGCAAGATTCTAGCATACATTTCCCCCCTTCAAAAGAACTGGAATTTCAGAAGTGAGATACAGTGTTTGTAAATATAAATTGATCGCTAGAAGTGGAATTAGTATTCATATAATAACAGCATTTATACTATATCACTAATTTCACACAATATACATTTTCTAAGGAAAAAAATTTAAGGTTCAAATAAATTAAATGATACACCTAAGAGCATAAAAGTCTCAAATAATGACACTGGGATAGGAGGTAGATCTGACATCTCTAATACCTTTCTTATTGCACTCTGCCCCTTTCTTCTAGAAGCCACATTACCTCTTAGGAGAGGTAATCTCTTTAGTAGTAATGTCAGTGATTTCCTGAATGGTGTTCTGAAAACCAGCGGGGCAATTTCAATCCCCTAAAGCTTGATGCCTTCGCTGACACTGCTATTCCTAAAAGAACCTTGAAATAGCTCTCATACTTTCCCTTTCAAAATATTCCACAAGTTAGAAATACAGATGCTTTTCAAATGGAAACAGTAAAGCATTCAGAAGTAAGCCCTCTTCAGATGACTAAATTATCTTATTCTTGTGCTATGTTCATGACAAGGCTGTCATAAAGTCTGTTTTCTAAGTATAGGTAAATCATTTAACATGGACAGCTCTAATGTGCTGCTAATTTCCTGAACCTATTTTCCTGTATTACTGACCTAGCTCTGTCGCCTTCCTGAGAGGACTATCGAGCTCTGCTCTCCACACATAAATCAAGTGAAATCCATTTTCCCAATGTTTAAAATAATAATGACTAATATATATGATTTTCTCTATCTCCATTTTCTTCTGTGTATCATCATCATCATCATCATCCTTATTGTTTGGTTTTTTGATACAAGGTTTCTCTGAGTAGCCCTGGCTGTCCTGGAACTTGCTCTGTACAGGTAGGCCTTGAATTAAGACATCCTGCCTTTGCCTTTGTACCTGAATGCTGGGATTAAAGGTGCACACTACTACTCTCAGGCCCTGTGTATTATTATTTAAAGTTTAATCTACTTCAAAATCTAGTGTAAGGAGATTCTGTGAAGATGGTAAGATTCGAATACAAATACAAACAGAAGCAACCTAGAACAAACTCTAACCTATCAAGTGATGTTGTATGCTCTTGAAACTTGAAGTTCAATCAGGTTAAAAGCTAGCTAAATATAGCCACCAGAAAAAAAGAATCTAGAACATGGTGGTATGAAGTTCAGGCAATATAAATGTTGCATAACTATAAAGGGGTAAAAATGGAAGGAATACCTGCAGGGAACAGTGTAACTGTATTCATTAGCAATAATGGTAGTGATGTTATTATTGTTCTAGGGGTGTGTGTGTGTGTGTGTGTGTGTGTGTGTCAGAGAAAGAGAGAAGGGGGATTATAAATAATTACTCAAACTTCATTGCCCATTGTGTCTTCATTGCCCACGTATATAAGGAAGCACAATTATTACTTCAAGAACAGTGATTTTGCTGGGATAATGATGGCTCTGAAGACATGGGACATAGGGAGGAGTTTTAGCAAGATAGCAAAATTCTCTGCTTTGATCTACTGGTGATTGCAAAGGTTTCTATACTTTTAATATTTCAACAAAATAGCCATCTATTTGTAGTCTTCCTATATCTATATCTTATTTTTAAACTAAATGCTTTTAAATATTTCATTATAATATCATTGATTTAAGATATAAATATTGTTTTACTATGATTAGTTAAATTAGTTTTATCATGATAACGTGATTCATATGATGCTTGGCATTTCTTGACTCTAGGTTTGAGGTAATTCATTTTCTAGCATCCATGAATTACCTTAGTGAGGGATGAACTTGATCTTCTGATGATAGCCTGCCTCATGGAAATAATCAGAGGCTGTTTAACAAGACTTGTGATAGCTGCTTTTCAGAGTCTTCATTTGATCTTGCATCTTTAACTACCCTCGTTTTTTTTGGTTTTGGATATTTTTATTTCTTCATTTTTTTATTATCAGGAGTGACTGAAATAAAAAGTATAATTGAGTCCCATCATTATTGTCATTATAGAAATGGCTTTAAGAGAAAACTGGTCAGATGAATATTATTGCTTCCCACTTTTCAACTGGTAAATAGTTGCCATTGATAAAATAGACAAACCCAGAGAATCTGTCCAGAATGTTCAAGATATGGTATATTATACAACATGCCTGTTCTCGGGGAGAACACCTAGGACATAATTATGTGTACTTCTTGATCTCATCATACAAGACAAGTACAAAGGCACCACCCATGCCTCTGAGAACGTTGGACCATGCACCCTTGAAAAACGCCTTGCTTCCTTCATCGCCAGCGATCTTCCTCCAGCAGTCAAGCGTGCCTGTATACATGATATCAGTTCCTTTGCGTCCCGACTGCATCATCATACGACGGCGAACCGTGTCAAAAGGATAGGAAGTCAGGCCAGCAACAGCAGTGACAGACTGTGCAATCATCCAGCTGATGAAGATGTGAGTATTCTTGGGATCTGGGAGCATTCCCTTTGCAGTGTCATAGATACCAAAGTAGGCAGCTCGGTAGATGATAATGCCCTGTACTGACATATTAAAGTACCCTCTTGAAGCAAACTCTTCTTCATTTGCCGAGCTTCATACAGAAGGACAATTGTATGGTGAGCAAGCCCTGAAATCCCACCGCTGATCTGTAGATAACTGATTTTAGGACATAGGGATACAATAGTGACAACCACTAGAAAATACCCATCAAGATTCTGTAAACTAGAGGAAAAAACATATCAAGCTTTTGTGAAAACTTACAATATTGCGGCTTGTAACAATTATAAAAAATTATGTTATGGATACTTAATAGGATGTTCATGCCTTAGGACTAATTTCTGTTATAGATTCATTTTTAACTATTACCTGAAACTATTCAGTAACTTCCTAGTGCTTTTGTCTTTTATTGTTATTTCTTCATTGTTTTTAGAACTCAGGCTTCATTTTCTCAAAGTTCAAAACTGCATTTGGATCTGATTTAAAGGAATGCTATTTTGGGCTTATAATTTTTAACTTTCCAAAACTCATTATCTTTGTATTATACAAAGAAATTCAGAATAACCCAACTATCTAAAAGTCATTTAGCCATGTGTTTTTCCCTTTGGGAATTCAAGACCATTTATTATGTGCCCTAGTTGAGTCTAGGTAGTGCCTCTCTGATCTGTTGTAATGTCTGATTCTGACACTGTGTGTTACTAAACCTGTAAAACCTATAACTATTTTTATAGAAAAAGTTTGGCAAATTTCAAAGATAACAGATATATTTTAAATTTTACAATCCCATTTGTTGCTATCCCTGAGTGTTGGTGTCTGATATCAGAGAGTAGTACAGAACCCTGTAAATAGAGATCCATTCAAAATGGGCAACACTAACATTTACTAAGTTTGTAGTTAGTAGCCCAGAGTTGTTAATTTTATCTTGTGCTGATAACTTGAGAAATGTGTGAAAATACATAAACAGCAGTGTATATATGAAAAATACTTTTAATATATGCCACTATGACATATTGTAATGGGTGACTTAATTTTCTACATAGGTAGACAATAGCATCTCTTATGGTTTACTTATTGTTCATGGTATCTAAAATTCATGTTAAAATTTAGTCCTCATAATACCCATTATTAAGAGGTAGGACCCCTAGGAGATAACCATGGCTTTATCTTCACAAATGGACGAATTGCTCAGGTGAGTAATGAGTTAAATGAATTATCCCAAGAGGAGTCTGCTATGAAAACATGCCTTTCTCATGCTTCCTGTGTCCACATGATACGTTCTACTTCCTGTGATGTCTGCCAGTAATAAGTCCATCACTACTTATTGACAATTAACTATAAAATAGGATGTTTTCTTCTTCAAAACATAGCAATCTAGTACTTTATTAGTACCAAAGAAAACAGTCTAAGAAAACAATCAACTGGAAAATCAGAAGTTCTGGTCTGCAATCACAAACCTATACAATGATCTGGGAAACAGGGTCCTATGAATAATGTCCACTTAAGGAGAACTTTTAAAGGAATGACAGACATGACAAGCAGAAACTGTTTCCAGGTGCGTACATACACCTTATCTACACTGGACTCTGAACAAACATGTACAGCAAAAGGGATAAGGGACTTAATACCTCCCTGCTTACTAAACCTGAACCCTGGCATGACACAACCAACAGTTGAATATCATCTGACAGCTTAGAGGCTTCTCACAGGGGCTTCTCTCATCAGAAAAGTGCTGCTTGCTTTCTATACCACAGAGACCCTGGGTAGATCATATATGGACCTACCTCACCCCTACCATAGAACCAATGAATAAAAATACATGCCAGTGTGACCCATCATTTTTGTATAAATTCACTGGCATTTCCTAATGATTCCTCATGGCTGATATACAGCACTATTTCTTGTATAGCATTTTATAAACACATAAAATTGTAATTTAGGTTGTGAAAAATGCTTCTAAATCAAGCCAAGTTTCTTGTAAACACTCTCCACTATCACTTTGGCTGTTGTTTGTTTGTTTTTTGTTTTGGTTTTTGTCTCTTCAGAAGTGTGCTCCAGGAAAACAAAATTGAGTCTTTCCTACATTGTCCCGCAATGCCAAATGATTCTGAAGGAATATAAGTATGGTAAGTGGGTGGACAGACACAGGATAAATGAATCAATATATGTAGGAGTTTTAAAAGTTGAATTACCCTCTGTCTTAGAGTTTTATTCCTGTGAAGAGACACCATGACCACGGCAACTCTTATTCAGAAAAATATAACTGGGGCTAGCTTACAGTTTCAGATATTTAATCCATTATCATCATGGTGAGGGAGCATAGCAACATGCATGCAGACATGGTGGTGGAGAAGGGGTGGAGAGTTCTACATCTTTATTTGCAAGCAGCAGAAGGAGACTGAGACACACTGGCCAGACCTGAGCTTCTAAAATCTCCCATTCCAGCAAAGATACATCTCTCAATACTGTTACTCCCTACGGGCCTATAGAGGTCATTTTATTCAAACCCCCAAGCCCATCTGTGGGTTAAGTTTATATAACACAAATCAATCATATGTTAAATATCAAAATGGGTATATCATTAAATTAATAATTTGATCCTCCTTGCATGGGTTTCAAAATAAATGGGTCATTTTGAACTGTGTAGGAACGAATTATACCACAGCTGGTAAAAATTATAACTCCAAGATCAGTGTGCAAGAGGGAATGGGTTTGAATAACTTTCAGAATACTTTTAGATGAGGAGCAGGCAAGGAACTTTTATTTAAATGTTCTCAAACTTTAAAAATAAATAGTTTGTAGTTTGGGAAGTTTGGAAATTTAAAAGTGAGAAAGTTGAAGGAGGTAGAGGAGTAGAGGGAAAAGGAGTTGATGGAAAAGGAGAAGAAGGTAGAGGAGGGGGAGGGAGAGGAAGAGAAGAAAGAGGGGCTGATTTTAGTCAAGTTCTTTGAAGATGCTGGTCACACTAAGAAGCCATATGATAAAATTTCAAAACTTAATCCCATTAATCTCCTTAAAATGTACAATTCCTGTTCATTCCCTAAAACTGTAATTTAACTGATTTTTTTTTCTTAAAATATTTTTCCTATTTGAGTCCTACGAGTCTTTCACCTCCCAAGTCTCTGGTACAGATGAAATGCCCTACAGTGAAGAGAGGGAACTTGTAGAATCCCCTCTAGTAGAAAGACTGGGCATCAAGTGGAGGGATGGGGTTGCCATCTCACAGTCAAAAACTCAAAAACGCTGACCAAGAATTGTTCCTATCTGAAAGAACTTCAGGGATGAAAATGGAGAAGAACCTGAGGAAAAGGAGGTCCAATGACAAGATCAAATTAGGATCCAGCTCAAGGGGAGGCCCCAAGGCCTAACACTATTACTGATGCTATTCTATTCTTACAAACAGACGCCTAGCATGACTGCCCTCCGAAAGCCCAACAAGCAGCTGAGAGAGTAAGATACAGGTATTTACACCCACCCAATGAACAGAAGCTGGCGACCCCTGTGGTTGAATTAGGGAGAAGCTGTAAGAAACTGAGGAGGAGGGTGACCCTATAGGAAGACCAGTAGTTTCAATTAACCTGAACCCCCGAGATATCTCAGATACTGAGCCACCAACCAGGCAGCATACACTAGCTGATATGAGGCCCTCAACACATATACAGCAGAGAATTTCTGGGTCTGAACTCAGTAAGAGTTGATGCACCTGACCCTTGAGAGACTTGAGGCCCCAGGGAGTGGGGAGGTATAGTGGAGATGGAGGAGAAGGTATGAAACAGTCCGAGAGTGAACCAGGAGGGGGAGAAAGTCTGAACTGAAAAAAAAAGATTAAAGAATAAATAAAAATATAATTTTCCACTCGAATTAACCCATCTCTCAATAGTTTATTGTAACACTCTCATATTCATGTTCCTCATAGATAGAGATCATGTACTTTGACCCCACCACTAGGCAGAGCACTCCTCATGCTCTTACATTGACCTTCATCTCGCTGATCTTTGAACACCTATCCCGACTGTCATTCTCCTTTGCAAGCTACTGAGTTTCTTGCTCCATTCTCCTTCACCCTCTTTCCTAAATCCCTGTTTAACTTGCTTCTTCATTCAGCTGAACTCTAAGATGCACAACCATAACCTCTTCAAATTGGAAAGGACAAGCCGGCACTCAGCATACTGTTCAGCAATCCTGTTGCATTCTCTGACAAAATTAGATCTCTTCTTCACTTAGAAAACCAATTCACACCTATTCCTTATGCTCAAATTTCCATTATCTCCTTGCCCCTTTCCCACTTTGTCCTAATTACTTTGCCTCATATTTCTCTGAGAGAACAATAAGCAATGGCAGGGGGTAAGCAAACAAAAAAAATAACCTTTCCAGCTTCAAACACTACATCTGCCAAACTCCTTCCTTCTGTGCCTACAGATCCTGCTTCCTTCCTATCCCAGTGCAAATTCTTGACCTTTCATGTGTCAAGAGACTGCAGATCTATGATTCTTCTCAAGAATAAAATATTCTTAATGAATGAGGTAAAATATTTAAGAAAGCAAAGAAAATATTTACATCTAGTTATATGTAAACACACTTTTAAAATTCTAATATGGGATAGATATTTTTATTGATGTGTTATAGAAGATGGTGCTTGTGTGCTCTAATAACTATTTCATTCACTGAAGATAATCAGTCACATTCCAAAATATTTTCAACAATTGTTGAAATGATTAAAATCTCCAATTCTGACTTGCTAGCTGCATTTATTATTAAAGAAAATGTCAGCTGAAACACCGATATTTTCTTCTATCCCTTCAAGTTTACAAATTATTTGAATTCTCTCTTCAGAATTCTTAGAAGCTTCTGCAATCTCAAATAAGGTCAACTCTGCCACTTTATTAATTACCAATCATTTGCACACAACTGCTTAAGTAATGTGGTGCTGAAACAATTCCCAACTTCTTGGCTCTTAAACAGAACTATTAGTGTGTGTCATTTCCCAGTACTTCCATTCTTAAAGCAAGCAACAAATCAAAACAGAGACTGGGGAATCTTATGCTCCTTATCTCAGTCCTATTGTTGTGAAGAGTCACAATGACCACAGCAACTCTAATTAAAACATTTAATTGAAGCTTTCTTACAGTTTCAGAGATTTAGTCCATTATCATTACGGTGGAGAGCATGGAGGCCTGTGGGCAGACATGTTGTTGAAGAAGTAGCTGAGAGATCTACATCCATATCTACAGGCAGCAGGATGAAGAGAAAGCCACTGGGTGTGGCTTGAGCTTTTAAAACCACAAAGCCCACCCACAGTGACACACTTCCTCCAAGTTCACACCTACTCAAACAAGGCCACAGCCTTAATCTATAATAAGTAGTGCCAGTCTTTGATGACTAAACCACCACATCCCTTGTATCTCTGTTCCTTTTATGAGGAAACATTCTTTAAATATTTTTATTGGATATTTTATTTACATTTCAGATGTAATCCCTTTTCCCCATTTCCCCCCCACACCCAAGAACCCCTTATCCCACTCCATCCTCCTGCCTTCATGAGGATATGCCCCACCCACCCTCCCACTCCTACCTCCCCACCCACGATTTCCCCCACACTGGGGAGGGGGAGGGGGTCCAGCCTTCACTGAACCAAAGACTCCCTCACCCACAGCTGGGGCCATGGGTCCCTTCTATGTGCTCCTAGGCTGGTGGTTTAGACCCTGGGAGCTCTGGTTGGTTGGTATTGTTGCTTTCCCCATGGGACTGCAAACCCTTTCACCTTTTTCAGTCTTCTCTCTCACTATGAGGAAACTTTTTTAAGGCATTTGTTATATAATCAACGGGTCCACTGAATCTCTTTCTCTTGCTGAAGTCAAAGTAAACATTTTTGAAAAGTGCAATCAGGAAGGATATTTGAAAAGTTCATACTAAAAATTACCAGAATACATGTGAGTCAGTGTATAAATATACATATATAGTTTAAATAATATTTTTCAATCTGAAATGACAGTAGTTCCTCAAGACCCATAGACATAGACTACTTTACAAAAACCAAAACACCAGGCATGAGATTCTCCCCCTTTGACTTGTTGGTCATAGTTTTCTAAGAGACTCTCAAAATATTATAGGCTTTTGCTATTGCTCTTGGTGTTCCCCCAGATGTGGAAGGTAAGTTCCTATCACTGAAGATACAATGTACTTAGGACACAGAGCCTCAAGGACTCAACCTAAGTTGAAAGCCTCTCTGAATATTAAAAATCAATATTCATACCCAGATATGATGCCTATTAGACACAACAATCACTAAGGGTGCTGTCGTAGCATGCATACATTCTGATAACCAACAGTTCTGGTTGGACTTAAGGTCCACTTAACATGAAAGAAACCATGCCCAGTACTATAAATCTAGCCAAGTACTTAGAACTAGTGAAGTCATGGATTTGGGAGAGAAACTTATTTCATAAACTGGCATCTTCCATAACTAACATTCTAAATAATTGTCCTTATATTCACAGATCAGTATAGTTTTCATCCTTCAACAACAAAATTCCCTTTGCAACAGATGGACACCATTGCAGAAAAACACAACCAACTAAAATACAGAGTTATGAATCCCAGATCTAACTGATATATTTACAACACAACTTCTGAGTCTAAGGGTCAGGGATCATTCCAGAAGACAATGTAAAAAGATTCTAAGAGCCTGAGAAACAGAGAGATTGCTTTGAAATTGAGTTTTCTAGTAACATCAGATGCTACACCCATGAAGTCTCACCATCCATTACAACAGGTGACCAAGGAATATTAAGACAGAGAGAAATAGACTTCCTAAAGGAAGAACACACCAATTGTTTATCGAAGAGCACGTAGTCAGCCCTGAAAAGACACACGTACAAGTAACATATGTATTGAACAAGTTATATCATACACACACACACACACACACACACACACATATGTGATAATAAAGAGAAAGAGGCCATACATTAGAAAGAAAACAAAGCGGATAGATGAAAAAATGCATGGGAGGGTTTGGAGGGAGAGAATGGAAGGAGAAAATGATGTGAATATACTGTAATTTCATTTTTTAAATATTTAAAAGAAAACAATAGTATTTGTCAAATATTTTCAAAGAAAGACTAATTTTTTGTTCCTTCACTGAGACAGTCTATGATCAAATTTTTATATAAAGTAGAAAAAAGCTTACAACCAGACTGTGTAAGAAAAATAAAAATTAGGCAAGAATTCTACAGTTCTACAATGTCTCCAACAATTTTAGGCTCCAGTTTGACACTTTTTAAAGTGACTAACATAAAACTTGAAAATTTTCAGGTCTTAAGAAATCAAAGGCCATCTTAAATAAAAGAAAAGTTTTAAATGATTGTGACAGGTCAAGACAGTACAGAGGTTCCTCCATCTTGTATTCCTGCTGAGGCCATTTTAGGTTTAACTAGAATTTGATCTCCTTGATAGGGAATCCTATGAAACATTAATACATTCTAGGAACCCAAGGTCAAGATGCCCCACCTAAGTTATTTTACCTTCTGATAAGCTGCTTGCTTGCACAATCCCAGTCCATGAGTTGCCAAAGATAGCAAGATGTAGTCTTTTTCTTTAAAAATCTCTTACCCTAAGCACTTAATGCTAATCCTGGGTTCCCAATACCTGAGTGTAGTCCTAACCAGTTGGAATAAAAACTTTAAATTATCTGAGTGGTTATTGCTGGTGGACTTCCAATAACAGCATAATACCTTAGATTTTTTTCTAAAACTAATTATGCATACTAATCCACTTTTAAAAAACTAAATTCTGAACCATAATTTTTAAAAAAAGCTACATAATACTATTTTACTGAAGGTACAGGGAAAGAATAAACGAAGTAAGAAGATTGTACTTGAAATAGACTTCCTAAGCTCTCAAAAGCAGTTCACCTTCCTCAGGTGGAAGCAACTGAGACTAATTCCAGACACCAATAAAGGTCCTGTGCTGGAGTGGAGGAGCAGACATATGTGTGTGGGCAGAAGATCACACCTGATTGCAAGCCATTGATACAAAAACAGCAACAATAGACTGAAAACAGATTTCTCAGTAAGATAATGAAATCTGGGAGACAATGGAATATGTAACAGAAATGTATCCAAGATTTTAATTTCCATTAGAATGAAGTATAAGAATAAAAGGAATTAGAAACAAATAAATCAAAAAAATAAGGGACACTCAATGAGTAGTTTGGTCTTCTAAAAATTCACATAATAAAAGAGGAATAAATTTGAAAGCCTTGTTTTAGATTTTAAAGATTAATGGCATAAAACAACCAAATATAGTCAGAAAGTGTGGGTAATGATGGAATTTTAAGTTTTACAAAAATAAGCTATAGGACAAGATTTGGGGACCAAGGCAAACGTTGAATATATGCTAGATATATACTTATGCTAGGCATAAAGATTTGAAAAATAACTTAGTCTTAATATTGTGTTGAAATGATCTTCATTTAAAGGTGAAGTAGCATGGTGTCTGTAGCCATTATTATGAAGTGAACTGAGCTTTCTTTCTTGTATACATGTTGTTTTCATAAAACACTCAGTTTATGGTGGCAGAAATTAATTTTATTTAAAGTATTATACATATTGTATAGAAGTTCAAAGAGATATATTGAAGTTGGTTTCACTAATTTTGGAGTGTGATGTTTATTTTATTTGTAAGTTTTTTACATTAAGGTTGACTTTTGTTTTTAAAGAGTTGTATGTTTTCTTGTCCTATATCTTACTTTGTTTAGAAAATGGCCTTGTGATCCAATGACTACAAATGAAATACTGCAAAATATTTTCAGGAAATATTTTAAGGACTCCCAAAAAGCTAAGAACTAAGCATGAGGCTGTTGTACCCCAGATATCTTTTGTGTTCCAGGACACACAAAAAGATTCCAAACAATTAAATAACTAATATTCCACTACTCACAAATTTCTAAAATATAGCTCTATTTTAAGAACAATTCTCAAATTGATCTGGAAAAACAAAAAACTCAGAATAGCGAAAACAATTCTTAACAATATAAGAACTTCTGGGGATATCACCAAACCTAACCTCAAGCTATACTACAGAGCAATAGTGATAAAAACTGCATGGTATTGGTACAGAGACAGGCAGGTTGATCAATGGAATAGAATTGAAGACCCAGAAATAAAACCACACATTTACAGACACTTGATCTTTGACAAAGAAGCCAAAATTACACAAGGAAAAAATAATCTTTAATAAATGGCGCTGATCTAATTGGTAGTCTGTATGTAGAAAAATGAAAACTAGATCCATATTTATCACCTTGCACAAAGCTCAAGTCCAAGTGTATCAAGGACCTCAACATAGAACCAGACCTACTGAATCTAATAGAAGAGAAAGTAGGAAAGAGCTTGAACTCATTGGCATAGGGAGAAATTTCCTAAACAGAACTCCAATGCCTCAGGCTCTAAGATCAAAAATTGATAAGTGGGACCTCATGAAATTGAAAGGCTTCTGTAAGGCAAAGGACATAGTCAATAGGACAAAATAGCAGCCTACATATTGAGAAAAATAATCTCCACTAACCCCACACCCAATAGAGGGCTAATATCCAAAATATGTAAAGTCTCAAGAAGGTAACCACCAAAAAAACAAACAACCCAATCAAAAATGGGGTATAGAACTAAACAGAATTCACAACAGAGGAACCTCAAATGGCTGAGAAGCACTTAACAAATGTTCAAAGTCCCTAGTGATCAGGGAAATGCAAATCAAAATGATCCAGAGATTTCACCTTACACCAGTCAGAATGGCTAAGATCAAAAACTCTGGTGACAGCACATGTTGGCAAACATGTAGAGAAAGAGGAACACTCTTCCATTGCTAGTGAGATTGCAAACTGGTACAACCACTCTGGAAATCAATCTGGAGATTCCTCAGAAAATTGGAAATACATCTACCTGAAGACCCAGCTATACAGTGCTTTACACAATGTGGACTTTCTCATGAGTGTCTGGAAGAGCTATGTTCATCCTATAGAGGGGTGACTAGAATATTCAACAAAACCATTAAACTCCCCAGGTGACTTCATATCATCAGTCACCTAGTAGCATAATAATAGGAAAAGGGAAAGGCTGAAGACATGAGGCACCAACTTGCACTGGTCAGTAAAAACCTTAAGACTGAAAATGAGAGCTGATATCAGGAATATACAGCAAAGTGGAAGGAGCCAAGTGGCTGCCTGTCCCAGTCCAAGATACTGGATTTCAAAATAAAGTTGAGGTCCCAGATGGAGGTCAGCCTAGGAGCTTCAGAACCCACTGTGAATTGGCTAGAAATGAAAAGCTTCAATGCCTACTCAGAGTAAAAGATTCTAACTGGAACCCAGCCAATATTATTTGTAATATCCACTACAGGAGGTTCTGATACTTATAGACAGGTGGAGGGCCGAGTTGCATTTTATTTCCAGGAGTCTACACAGCTGTCTGCTCTCTTCTTCTCCCTGCTGATGGTACCTAGTTGTAAATATTCAAAACTTCTCACTCTGGCAGAACTTAGATATTGGTGAGAGTAAAGAGACAAAAAAAGCAAATTAATAAGAAGTAAAATATGGAGTACATAAGTGCTTTTGTAAAAGTTAAGAACATAGGATATGGTACGGTAGATAGAACAGCGTTTTCTGGTTAATTGATTGATATGGTGAGGAAGAGTCTACATAGATATCATTTAAGAAAAAACCTAAAGGCTTTATGTAAACAAGCCCATGTCTATCTGTGGAAGGGGGATCTGGAAAAATCAGAAGCAGGCAAAAGGCCAGTGTGGCTGGAAAACAATAGGCATAAAGACAGAGAGACCAACTGGAGCCAGATGATGAAAAATTTTATGAATGATTGTAAAGACTCAGATTTCCATTCAGTAGCTTTGCAAAGAATGGGCATTTAAAGCCTTGGCCACATAAATCTGGGGATTTTTTTATGGAATGAAGTAAACCACCTAGCTTTTTAATCATCATGTTCCCCAGAATGCCAGTCTGAACTTGTAGAAGTTGGGCCTGATTCTGCCTCCCAGCTCCATGCTCCCAGGAATAAGACTCAGACTCAAAATACATTTACAAATGACTTGGCCATATAGCTAGACTCTACTCTGGCTAGATCACAACTAATGATAACTCATTTATTTTAGCCTACATTCTGCCATGTGACTGGTTAAATGCATCTGTCTCTTCACATCTTTCCAAGCTGATCACCTGCTTGGCCCCAAACCAGAAATCTTTTCTCCCCCTGGATATCTCATCTCTCATTTCCTGTCTATGCCATAAGCCATAGGCTTTTAAATTGACAGGTGATGCATCCATACAAAACACAAGATATACTCTCTACATGAACTCATATCTTTACAATCACAATTACAGGTCAATCCTCAGAAGAGAGGAGACTACCCAAACAGTGTCCCAAATAACCTTGACTACTTTAAAGAGAGAATCAAGAATTAAATCTCTCTTCTGGTCCTCTGCAGATGGACAAGTTCTAAGCAACATTTTGCATAAAGGAACTTTATCTGAAGTAAAACTGGCACAGAAAAAAAGTCTTCAAACAATTTATTACTGCACTCTCTCAGACGACTTGTAAGTTGCAGTCTGAAGATCTTTTGTTAACAAGTACTCAGGAAGCTACATGAAAACGTTCATCTTGATACAACACTGAGACATAAATTCATTTCCGGTGCCTGTGTTGGGAGGCAGGAGTGATCCGAAGAGCACAGATAGACCTTCATTGGAATGAGGACTTAGCACTGAATATAACAGCAGCATGTCCTTCCTGGGGCTGACATTAATGAGAGCAGGCATCACAGTGTGGGGTGTTTTCTGAGAGCTGTTAGTGCTGTGGAGATGACAGCAAGACAGAGAGTGGTTGGCAATAGGTAGTCTTTTCTGTATTCAATTAGCTGTTCCAAAAAGCCCTATCAAAGAAGGGAAAGTAAAATCTAAATGATGAAAGGAAGCCAGACTTGCAAACATCTAGAATTTAAAAAAATATAAAATGAAATAACTGGTTTATAATCGACAACATCAAGATTTTATTATGATCTGTGGTTTTTTATGTCTAGTTCATGTACATTGATATAGAAACCCTCACAATAGTGCTGTGGAAAGCATACAGGAGATATTAGAGAAACCGGATGTCAGGGAGATTTTATGGCTTGCCAAACACAGAATTTCAGCAGTAGGCTCCCTGGACAGGCCTTCCTTATTGACTGACCTTTTAGTTACTATGATTCCAAAGAAAATTAATATTCTCAAGTCAAGAAACATCAATGTCTTACACAGAATTTATACAAGAAAAAATAGATCACAGTTATTCAAAGATAAATATTTCATCTTTAATTTTTAAACTATGTTTTTAACAATTCTTGTTTTTTTATTTAAATTTTCCACTTTGGGTTATCTATGTGAGATGTATATTTATTGTTCTTTATAATAATTAATGATATGTACTTCCTTCTAATTCCTTCCAATATGAATAACAATACATATTTAAATATTTACTGACTATCAAAAGATTTAATTGACTGAGCCTTTATCAGTTTTTATTGTTTATTTATATTTCTCATTTACTTGAATTTTAAAATAAATATGTATAGCTTCCAAAATCTAGGATTACCTATAGCAAAGATATACTTGATGATAAAATGAAAATATCAAAGGGCTGAAATAATACAAACATAACCATTATCTTCCATCCTGTTTTTCTTTGGTCTTGTCATATGCCTATGCTGATGCTGAATTCCTAGGCTCAATGATTCCACCTTGACCTCCTGAGTATACAGGATACAGGAATGACCACAATACTCAGGTGTAATTTAATACTTATATTAATATTAAAAATCATCAAAGTATTTTTCCAATTTTTAGAGGCCAATAATACAGAGGATTATGTTTTCTAAGGATTCTCTATTCCCTAGCATTTTTATAACATTGGCTATTTAAATGAGGGTTCCTTTGTCTTATTTCTAGGAACAAATTTTAAGAAATAATCTTGTCATCTTTCATCAAATAAGAAATTATTTCTTTGTCTCATGGTTATTAGAAAACTACACTAATATGTTCAACTACTCTCCATCAGAGCTACATGAGCTGTATTTTTAAAATGCACTGAAACATAATATTTTGAAAGTATAAAATACAATGTTTTCCAACTTAACACTGAAGCTTTTAAACACACTTTCAAGCAGTATCAAGGAAACTCCATGTGTGTTCCAGGCTTTGTGAAAGCTAGTCTCACCCACAACAGTCAGATTCTGGAAAACTGAGGAACTGGTCTCTTCCTATACAAAAACATGTGTTTCTCTGACATTTCATGGGTCAAATCTGTTTAAGGATATGAACTGCTGGTACATGTTTTTGTATTGTTTTGTTTTTATTTTAATTTCTCATAAAACCTAATAATGTAATATATGAATGTGGTGGTTTGAATGAAAATGTCCCTCCATAGGTTCATATGAAATAGCACTATTAGGAGGTGTGGCCTGGTTGGAGTAGGTGTGGCTTTTTTAAAGGAAGTATGTCACTGGGGGGTAGGATTTGTGGCTTCAGATGCTCAATGTCATGTTTTAGTTTTTGCCAATGCACATGTAGAACTCTCAGCTCTGCTTCCAGCACCATAACTGCCTACATGCTGCCATGATTCCTGCTATGATAATAATGGACTAAACCTATAAAACTGTAAGCCAGCTGCAATGAAATGGTTTCTTTATTAAGAGTTGCCCCAGTGTAGAGGAATGCTAGGATGGTGAAGTGGGAATGGGTGTGTAGGGGAGCACCCTTATAGAAGCAGGATAAGGGAGAATGGGATAAGGGGGTTGCATAGGGGAAACCAGGAAAGGAGATAACATTTGAAATACAAATGAATAAAATCTCCAATTAGAAAAAAAATAAATTAATAATTTTTAAAAAAAAAAGAATTGAATAACACCAAAAGTACCATATGCATACATTGGTGATTTTGCTCACCATCTCCTAAATACCCGTTCATGTGGGGCTAAGAAAGATGGAGAATAACATTTAAAAATAATAAAGAAGTTTTCTAACTACAAAAAAAAAAAGATATGCCATGCTCATAGTGTTTCTTCACAATAATAAAAACCCTAACTAAGACAGTAAGGTAGATAGCATATTGCTGCCCATTATTACTGATGTCAGTAATTCAGGCTGGAATGACAAAGCTATGAATTGTGATATTGGCATCGTCCTTAAAGGGTATAGTCATGTCCCATAGAAGCCAATTAGTGTTAAGATAAAAAATTTTCTAAGCCCTGTGTTGCCTATGCTGCAGGAAGATTGGTCCAGAGAACTCAATGACCCAGGGAAAATTCATCTAATATTTGGAGAAAAAGAAATAGCAGAGATAAAGAGCATCGTCTCCTAAGGTCTTCTTCAATACTGGAGAATTTTATATTCAGAAATATTTATCAAAAGATATCTATATATTTCCAAACTAAAACCTAGAATCTCAAAGGACATTGGTGGAATTTGCTGTGCTCTTATTAACAACGATTAAATACAGTATTCATCATCCCAGGATCATCTTCAATTTATTTCTGGTTAAAGTTATTATAGCTTAGAATTTAAATGTCCCCCAAAGGTATATGTAGTAAAGTCTTAGTCTTTAGCCTTATGCCAAGGAAGCTGAAGAATGAACATGTGGGTGATGGTGGCATAATGAGAGAATTTTGGACTCAAGTGGATCATCTCTCACTTCCCAACTATAGAATGACTGGTTTTGCTCAACTGAATACCTACCACAATATGCCATCATAGACCAAAAGTATGTGGCCAAACCAACTACCAATAAAGCATAAAGCTGTGAAACAAAATAAGTATCTTCTCATTATTAATTTATTGTCTCATATATTGGTTAAATTAACAGAAAACTGACTAGCACAAGGGCCTAAGTTAACCTCACAGGCTTTAACAGAACTGTGTGTCTCTTCCAATGAGAATAGGAATGAGCTGATGGCTCCAAAGGAAAACATACAGATTGTGAACATTCAAGATGTGGAGTCCTGCTGGGCAGTAGTGACCCATGCCAGTACTTGGGAGGCAGAGGCAGGCGGATTTCTGAGTTCGAGGCTAGCCTGGTCTACAGAGTGAGTTCCAGGACAGCCGGGACTACACAGAGAAACCCTGTCTCGAAAAACCAACCAAACAAACAAACAAACAAACAAACAAACAAAAAAACCAAGATGTGGGTCCTTATCAACTCCTTGTCTTGAGACAGAAAGAGTTTCAGGTGACTTCCCAGAGCCACTGTTGTCAGTGGCAGGATTTGAGAGTTGGCTGGAGGCAGGACACAGAACTGAGGAAGAAAGAAGTTAACAAGTCTTAAATTGCAGCCAGAGTTATGTTGAAAGATTTCCAATACATATCATCTAGAGACTGACAGATGAATATAAGAACTGAACTGTGAATTTATGGCAAGCTAACTAGAGGAAAGAAAGACCAAGAGTGTTGCATTTTTTATGAAGTTTTATGAAAGAATTTGAGAAACTAGGGGATAAATGTTAAGACTACATTGTATGCAGTTTCCTGTATGTAATAGATATCATGGTAGGATTTGTTTGCTTTTGCGAGTTAAGGTAGTCATAGGTAGTCATTTATTTATTTATCTATTTAAATTAAAATATAATTTTCTTTCCTCTCTTCAAATCTCTTATTTATTCTCCTTGATCTCTTTCAAATTCATCCTATCCACTTCTTTAACTGTAGTTACACACATAGGTGCAGCCACACACACACACACTATTACTTGGTATATATATATATATATATATATATATATATATATATATATATAAACTCTGGAATCAAATACATTCAAGCAACATTATATGGGCTATGCACACTATATTTAAAAGTCCACTTTTTCATAGACTGTCCTGGGAAGGTTGGTTTTGGGAAAGTGTGTTTTGGGAAGGTTTGAATTTGTAGCATTTAAAAGGAAATAGCCTTAAAACATCTTCTAAGACAAGGAAGCCAACCTCCCAAGCTCCTCTATTATGAAGTCGAAAGTAAAATACTGAATCCCTATGGATTGAGGTAGGCAGCCAGAGTTCAGTTTTCCACCTCAATATCATCAATATCTCTTGAAAGAAATGCCGTTAATGAGCATTAAAAAATCAATAGGTTAATCTTCCAGATACTGTCTGTGAAGATGGTACCATAAATTATACTAATGGAATAAATGTTAACTTTGAGTACTTATACTCTTGGCATGCAGTGCAGATGACTACATTCTTTCCTTCTTCCCTTCCTTCTTTTCTCCCTCCCTCCTCCCCTCCCTCCTTTCCTTCCTTCCTTTCTTCCTTCCTGTCTTTCCTTCCTTCCTTCTTTCCTTCTTTCTTTCCTTCCTTATTTTTAGTCTTTCTTTCTTATTTTCTGATTTTTATTTTCCTTTAGATTAAAAGGAATCTACTGTGTCGTCCTAGCTAAGCTGACACTCCCTCCCCCATCCCCCTTTATTTTACTTAACAAGACTGAGCCTGTCTTAGGTCATTCTGACAAGAATGCCCTCCTTACCAGTCATGGAATATGCATTATCAAAAGCAATGCACTTATGTCTTAGGTTAGTAAGGTGCTACAGAAGATTACCCATCCTTGGTTTGCCAACCTGTTAAATTTGGGAATCCATTTTTAGTTTCAATTAATGTACTTTGGCTGCCAACATGTTGATGTTGTTAAAGACAACCTTTAACATGATGGGCAGGAATAAAAGTATTCTTAGGACAAAAAGGGCTAGCATGATCAAACTGTATATGCCATTCTTGAAGCTCGACCAAGATGGAAATACTGACATCAGGCCATGAATAATTTTATCAGCAGTATCTGTTGGATCAAAGCTCAGTGGAACAGCATTCTTTAAATTCATAATCTCAGTGCACAAAGCTAAAACATCCAAAGAGGTGTTAGAATTATGCCAAATACTCTTCAAGTGTCTTTGAATCTTTTCCCAATTATAGTGGCTGTCAACTGTAAATTTTAGAAGTAACACAAATCCGTTGGTATTTGGCATGGCACTCGAGATGGCTCCTTACTTTTAAACTCTGAACCTTCTCTCCAATAATTTGAATAGTATCATAAAGAGCATCAATCCCTTGTTCCAAACATCTATCTAAATCCTCTTGAATACTCAGAACATTAGTAACATTTTTTGCTAGATGATTAACAAACATAGCTGTCTTAACTTCTTGTACCAAAGCAATAGCAGAAGCAGTGGTGCTAGCTATTAATGCAATCAAAGCTTCTATACCAACAATAATCAAGACCACTACCCTCTTGCTTCTGCTTAAAGCCTGACTCAATTCTGCCAGTACTTGCAAGCTTTTTTCAGAATACCAAGATTCTGTAATACTTACAGGCAATAAAACAAAAGCTGGTTGATAGACCACCATAAAAGACATGCCAGTTTTCAATACACTAACACAATTAGAAAGTGTACAATCAACACAATTTACATTGAATACTGTAGAAGAAACAAAAGTAATTTTAACATGACAATTAAAGGAGCCTTAACAGATACATTAACACTTGTTTGAAATCCAGACCCTCTCTCAACTTTTTCTCTTGCTAACATAACATCATATAGAACTGCAGCTAACTTCCAAATATGTCTCTGAAAATTTCCAGAACCAGCCTTCCAAATGAAGACTGTCATTTCCAATATTGGATTGATTTCTAGACCAGTCCATGAATGAGTCAGAATAATTGGTCACATCAAAGTAAGTAGAAGAGTCATTATAACTTCTCTTTTTTATTTTCTGTCCCTCAAGGTCTAAAAGCTTGAAGCAAGGCAGCTTGTCCAATCTGGGATATAGGCAAGCAATCTGGGATATAGGTGGGTCAGGAACATATGTTTAATACTGCTTCCTAGTCACCATTGTCAGGGCACTCAGCAAGCACACAGGTCAGCATCATTCTTGGTTCCAGTAGCAGCATGTCTCACCAATCATTCTGGCAGCTAGTGTGCTCCTTAAGCATCCTGTGGGAAAAAAACCAAACATTTTTTCCCTCTTCCCAATATTAAACACCCGATCTTGATTGTGGCATATGCCTGTAAGTAGATCCTTCCATTTCACCTAGGCATAAGTAAGTCTAGTTGTAGAGCACCCTAGACACTCAGTAGAGTTCCTTGGCATCCAAATTTTAAAATTTTTAAATAAAAAAAAACATGATTTAAATAAATTAGTGGTGTACAAGGATATCATTCTCCCCTTTTTTATTTTATGAAGGTATTGTTTTAAAGTTTCACAATACCTGTTTCTTAATACCTTGTCCTTGATTAAAATAAATCCCAGTAATATGGATAATATTAAATTGTTGACAAAACATCTTAAATGTTGACTGTAATAGCCAGTTCTATTATCTGTGTTAATCTGTTTGGGAATACCCAGTATAGAAAAATTACACAGGCTATGACTAATTATGTTTTTAGCTGCTTCTCCTGTTAAAGCAGTTGCAACTAGAAAGCCTGAAAAGGTATAAATAGCCACATGTACATATTCTAATTTTCCAAAATCATAAACATCCATTTGCCATAATTGATTAGGTATAAGTCCTAGAGGATTAACACCATTATGTGGTACAGGAAGAAACTGAGGACATTCAAGACAAGTCTTTCCAATTTGATATGCATATTTTCTAGAAATACCAAATTGTTGTGTCAAGCTATTACTATTTTAATGTTGTAAAAAATAAGATTGTTTAGCTAACTGTTCCTGTGTAAGGCCTATAACCTTCCTGGTATATAAATCTGCTGTGGCATTGCCCTCACTAAGGAGTCTAGGCAGTCCAGTATGAGCTCTTAAATGTCCTAAAAAATAAGGAACAATACATTCTCTTAAATTGAGTTGTATTTGCATAAGTAATTGCAAAATTTGAGAATTAGCAGTATCTAAAAAAGGAACAGTTTCAAGTAACTATAAACCATGAGCTATATATTGGCTATCAGTATACAAATTAAAAGCTTGGTTTTTCAGCATTTCAAAAACAGCAGCACGTAGTTCAATTATTTGTGCTGAAGCAGGGGGAAACTCAAGAGAATGAATATGTGATCCAATTACATATGCTGCCTTCCCATTAGATGAGCCATCTGTAAATGCAGTAAGCGCATTTTCTATGGGCTGCATGCGTAAATTCATAGGAAATACAAAAGCATGCATAGAAGAAAACTGTAACAACTTGTCTTTTGAATAATGATTATCAATTTTTCCTGAAAAGTTTGCAATGCAATAGACCAAATATTCTGCAATAACCTATTTAAATGCTGTTTGGAACAAGGAATAAATATTTCATCAGGTTCTTTCCCAAAATATTTTCTTGATTCTATTCTATAATTATGTATTAACAAAGCTACAGCTTCTTAATAGGGTGTAAAAACTTTACTTGGAGATGAAGAAAGATGAATCCATATTAATGGTCCCTTTTGCCAAAGGACTGCTGTGGGCAGTCAACAATCGATCATAGTCTATATAATGTACCTGCTATTGGCTTATAGCTTCCTCCACCTTCTGAAAAGCTATCCGTCCCTCATCAGTTAATTGTCAAGGGAAATTAGGCTTTGCATCCCCCTTGAGGGTAACAAACAGAGGTTTAAGTTCTCCTGTAGTAAGTTTAAGATGAGGTCTTAGTCAATTAATATCTCCTAACAA
Source organism: Grammomys surdaster (assembly GCF_004785775.1). Lineage (NCBI taxonomy): Eukaryota > Metazoa > Chordata > Mammalia > Rodentia > Muridae > Grammomys > Grammomys surdaster. The sequence continues at coordinate 12,062,776 of NW_021604597.1, read as the reverse complement.
CTTTTGAAAATCATTGAAAGCAAACTATCTTTTTTGTACACCTGCAAGCCAGAAGAGGGCACTAGATCCCATTACAGATGGTTGTGAGCTAACATGTGTTTGCTGGGAATTGAATTCAGGACCTCCAGAAGAGCTGTCAGTGCTTTTATCTGCTGAGTCATCTCTCCAGCCCAAACTATCTTTTCTTATTGAAATTTTCTGTGCCACAATCTGCTTAGGATATCACTGAGGTCTCAAATACTGAAAAAGATATTGCCTTTGAATCTTTTCTGGAGCAACAAGCACTCCAAGATTTTAAAGCTCATTGTATGAGAGCAAAGGCTTGTAGTAAAACTCCTTCAAAGGGATCAGCTAACAAAATATCTATATAATTAATAATATACACTGAAATATTCAAACTCCTAACTTCTTGTACCAAAGCAGCAACAAAATTTTTTACATAATGTAAAGCTATTAGCCACTTCTTGAGGTATATCACTTCATGGCTTCTCCAAAATTACAAGCAAACTCACTAAATACAAACTTCCCACAGTCACCAGAATGTAAAGGAACAGTATAAAAAACAATCCTCCAAATCTATAATAATTCTATATGCATTTCTTGGAATGGCAGCTAGAGTAGGCAAGCCAGGGTGCAATGCCTCCACAAGTTCCATGCCTCATCAACCCTTTGCAGCAAACCATGCAACAATCTCCACCTGCCAAATTTTTTCGTAATTACAAATATGTGTGAGTTAAAATCCCAAACCTGTGATCTAGCTGCAAATTGCAACCAATGGAACACTGGTAGTTCAACCACAATCTTCGAGTTTTCCTTGAAACATCAGAGCACAAGCATAACTTTGGAAAGCAAAACTCAACATCCAAGGAACAATTCTATTTTTCTAAAATCAGACAACTGAATTACCCCCATGTTACAAAGTTTGGCTGCCAATTCCTGCACATGAACACAAGACAGTATAGCCTCCAATACCTCAAAGAGACAGTGCCCTAAATATTTCATAAGTCTTTATAATACATAAAATATTACCTAATTTAGACATATCTGTAGAGACCTGTTTCCCTGGCTCAGCTCATGCTGTGTGTTGCTGTTTAGAATGACTCCAACCCTGAGTCAGTTTTAAACCAACTTTCTGTTACCAATGTTACAAATTTTTAATTGTACCCAATAACTTATAAGCCAATAATCTATAACCAAAACATGTAGAACATATTTATACTTTTAAAACCAGTCAGAAACAAAAATGAAGTGGCTGCACACATTTACTTATTTAAACTGGACAAAATTTGTACTTTTTCTAGCTGTAATTTCAAGAGAAGCACCTTGTCACCTGTTGAACCCAATAATCATATTTACAGATTTTTCTAGGAGAAACAACCATCAGCTCCTTACCATAGAAGCCAAAAAGAAAAAAATGCTGGCCCCTTTAAGAGCAGCTTTTACAGACAACGAGCCCCTGGCACGGCTTCTCCAGCTGTGCTAGACTCCTAACCACAGGTACAGGGCTCCAAAGGCCAATTGAAACTGCTTTCTATTTTTACTTTTTCTTTTTCCTTTTTTTCTTTTTCTTTTCCTTCTTTCTTTCTTTCTTTCTTTCTTTCTTTCTTTCTTCCTTTCTTTCTTTCTTAGAAACAAGTTAAAACTAAACCAAGGAGTGAACAACTAGCAGATAAAGTTTTAACTAATTTTTCTTTTGAAGCACGGAAAAACATTCAATCAAGAAAACAAAAACACAGACATAACACAGACATGGACAGATTGGTACATCAAGGACAAACAACAGACAGAGAAGGAGGAGGACTAGATGTCCCACAAACCGGACCCAGATATCCTACCTAAGAAACCCAGAACCAAGCATTTCTCCAGTATTAGCCAGAGAGGAGGAAGGCCGTCTCCTGACCTCCACCTGTTCCTAGGACAGCTCTGAGACAGCTTTTGTTCATTTCCCTTCTCTTTCTCCAAAGCATCAATAGATAGTAGGGAAGGACTGCTTTTCTCAAACCCATGTCTAGGGTGTAAACTATCTCCAGTCAGGGTTCAAAGACTAAAAGCATCTATGAGAATTACCTTAGCTTCTCTAGATTTTAGCATAACTCTAAACACATACACAAAACACATCTTACCATTACCTTGTCCTTCTACAAGGCCCAAATCTTCTTTACTCTCCTTGGCGTGCACTTCCAATTCCCATGGTGTCCTTCACTGCATTCCCGCTTACTGGAGCCCCATATTTGACACCATCTGACCAAACCAGCTCAGTCAACAGGTTCTCCAGCACAGGAGTGAGGATTAAAAAGAAAAAAGATGATTAGACAACACTGTAGCATGATCCCAGCCAGTTCTGAAGCTGAAGACTGAGGTGGGTTTATTTTTTCCCAATTTTCTTTTAAACCATTTTAACTACATGCCCATATTTAGGTCAGTTCTAGGTTGAAGAACCAGCAATATAATAGCTGCAAATAGTCAAGGAACAAACAAGGCAATAAAAAAAGTCCCATGACCACTCCTGTGATCACTCTCATGATCACTGTTTCTAAGGACTGATCAGGATGACAAAAATATCTGAGCCTACTTCCCTGTCCTAGCTCACAGTCATATTCATGCCTGAACCCTACTTCTTTGTTCTAGCCTAAGACTTAGATTCCTGACTGAAATTATTTCTCTGTTTTAGCCTAAAATTAGATTCCTGCCTGAACTTACTTCCCTGTCATGGCCCAATGTCAGATTCCTTGCTAAAGCCTATTTCCTTGTCCTTGGCCAATGTCATATTCCTGCTAAGCAGCCTCCAAAGCTCTCCACACTATATAAACCAGGTTAGCCTTGAATTCACAGAGCCTCTGCCTCTGAAACCTAGGATGAAAGGATTGTGCTCCCCAGCTGTTCCCTGTTGACATCTTCTTTTTTTTTTTTAATTTAAAAAGTAATTTAAGGTGTCATTGTATTTCCCATTTGATCAATGATAAAACCGAGGTCTCAGAGGTAGAGTTACCCAGTGAATCTAACCTCTGTTTCTTGCCACCACACACAATGGCACCCACTGTGTTACATAGTCAACAACCTATAAGACACTGTCAGTTGAAATAATCATTTATCTAATGTAAATATCCATCATTGTAAGATCATGATGTTTGAGGCACCCCCTTCTAGGACCTGTTTTACTGAAATAAAATACTTTTGATTAAAGTTACAATCTGTCCAGGATCCATAACAACTTTTTTTTTTAGACAAGGCACCAATGCCATGGATTACTTTGACAATGTACCCAGGCCTGAAAATTTCTCTGAATGTAGCATTTCCTTTAATTATCTTTAGATATCTTCCTGTAAATAGGAGACTAAAAGTTTCCAATAACACAGAATTTAATTAGCATACAATGATTTGTAGACATGCCAGCATTTTCACCCACACAGTTTCAATGCAAATGTTTTCTCTTGGAGTCTGACAAAACCAAATGAAAAAATAAAGATGAGCCTTCAGAAAGTGAAAGTGGTAATGACAAAGTCAGTTATGCCTTGTAAAGAAATATGTAAGGAAAATGGCTAACAAAAATATGCTATTCATCAAAGACAGTAATTGCTTTTCTTTATTTAATTCTTCCCCAAGAAAGGTAAGGGCTGTAGAATTCTATGCACTGTTTGTCACTTACACATTGAGATGCTGAGAATAAACGTTATTTTTAAAAAGGATTATTGTTTGATTCCTTCCAAATAAATTTTCCTTTAATTTTGAAATCCAACTTTCACAACCTATTTTGTCATTTTCATCAACTTGAAGTATAAGAGATAGGGATGACACTAATGTTAATGACAAGTATTTGCATAAGCTATACTAAAGGTCCTAATGAACTTCCAAGGTAGATTTGTGAATGTTAGCACCAATTATTAAACAACTGTATTACTGGCCCTTTTGTATACATTGCCAAATAATCCATGTGATATAAATTTTCACGTCTATTCTCAACTCTAAGCAACATTACAGGTCTAGTTAATAAAAATTCAAATTATCTTGTGCCTTACATTCCTTCATACAATGATTCCCTTCTTCTACACTAACATCAACAAGTCTTTCTATCAAGCAGATATTCAAGACTCAGTATTAAATTGTTAAGTCCAAATGAATAATAATGACTATTATACATTGGTGCTACTTAAATATTTATTATGTACCAAACATTGTATTAGGCAATTTATGTGCATTATCTCCTTAAATATAAAAGTAATAAGTGTAAAAAAATGTTCTACTGTCTGATGTTATTAACTGTAGAAACCAAAAAAACACTAAAATCTTGTCTTATTCCGAAGTTAAATATTTAGACTGCAACACTGCTGTTTTCCCAAGATTAAACATGAAAAAATCTGGAGAAAAATTGTCAAATTTAATTTTGTACCTTAGTTAACTTTTTTGTTTTATTTATTCATTCATTCATTCATTCATTCATTCATTATTTGTTTACATTTCAAATGTTGCCCCTCTTTCTGACATCAATGTATCTTATTTTATAAACCTATTAAAATGATGCTTGGGACTCTTATAGAACAGCAAGAGACAAGTTTATGCTATAACAGAGTTAAGACTTTGGGGATAGGTCAGATGGCTCAGTAGTTAAGAGTTTGCACTGTATTTGTAAAGGACAAAATTGCTTTTCTCTGCTTATGTCAAGCAATCACAACCACCTATAACTCTAGATCCAAAAGATGTGACTATTTTTTTTTTGTCCTCCCAAGACATCTACCTTCACTGAAAACTACTGGTACTCACCTCTTCACTATTTCTGGGTCAGAATTTTGGGTCCTCTGATTCATCTTTTCTCATCTCCCTGCTATCAGGATGTTTGGCTAAGGTTTCCGGCTAGGATGCCTAGATAAATTCAGTTATGTAGGTGTTGGGTGGAGTCAGTTTTTCTCAATTGTTTGACTAGGAACGTTATTCAGTACTGGTTGTTGGTAGGAGGTTGCCCTCTGTTTTTTGTCACCTGGGTTTCTCCACATGACAACTCACATGGCTGCTTATTTCACCGAGGCAACTAAAGAAAGAATTTAATCAACAAGGAAGTCACTTTCTTTTGCATCTTATCTCATAAGCATCTTGAAATCACACAAGCTGTAATCCTTAGAAGCAGGCCACTAAATTCAAGCAACAGTCAATGGAGGGATGAAGGTTAGACACAGACATTAATAACATGAGACAGAAATCCTTGAAGGCGGTCTTAGAAGAATACAGACTACCAGCTGTCTAAAGCAGTAGCCATGAATAAATGTTAACCACAATTATTATTGTGTCCTTAATAATGATCTAAACAAAACACAAAAATAATAGTAATAGTAGATACTTTGTTGTGGGCTTTAGAAATGATGATAAGGAATGCTCTACCCTGAAAAGTGAAGTTGCAAAGATGAATGGGACATACATTTCCACCTTTCAGTGGAGAGGAAGGATAAGCCCTCCAAACATAATTGGGTGTGATGCTAATATTCAGTTATGGTAAAAAGAGGAGACTGAATGCCATCTAAGGATGGAGTGATGCTTAAGCTAAGTCTTGAAAAATATATGCATATTGACAAGAAGGAGAAAGAGCATTCCAGACCATGAGAAAAGTATAGACAGAAAGATACAATAGAGTATAATAGATTTCAGTAAACTAGGAAAGCTAGAGTGTTTATTTAACACTAAATAAAACTGAAAAGACATATTTTCTAATGTAAGACCAAGTAAAACAAACAAAAAGTTAGTTTTTAATGTGAGCATGAATATGTAGAAGGGGTCATCTATATGCCAATACTGTCTAAGCAGTTGTGTGTTGTTCCTTGCTATATTTGAAAGATATAGAATTTGGTGTTGTATGCTTACCTTGTGTTAATTAAAAGTCTGGGAACAGGTTGACTCATTTGGACAAAATGTCTAGGATATTTAAAGAGAGGTTTCTGTTAGGAACCTTATGAAACCAGTGTTTACAAAATAGGGCAAAAATATGAAAGAAAAGGTGATAGAGAAAAAATAATCATAAAAGCATGATGTTTTAGAAGTCATGAGACTAAAGAAGGCCAAGAAGAGCAGACATGGCGGTGGGCGGGGGAATCAGAAATATCCACTACTCATGGCTGGTGAAGTCACAGAACTTTCAAGGGAATCTCTTAACAGCAGCTTCCTAAATCAACATAATCGTAACTGCATCCTAAATGCTTATCCTTATGTCTGCAGATGAGTGTAGCCCTCAATCCTCATCGGTTGTCAAAATATGGAGAAAAACTAGCTGTGGGAGCCCAACCCCAATTGATAAATCTACAATACAACTCTAAACCTAAGTATCAAGTAATATCAGAAAAGAGGGGTAGGAAATATTTTAAGAACCAAAGAGCCAGCAACTTTGCTTGAAGACTGTGTCTCCTATGGCAGGGAAGTCACACACAAAATCTCATCAATATGGTCACCTAAACAAGGCTTGAACAATCATAATACTAAGTGACATGCCAATATGGATAGAGAAAATCTTATGGGTCCCAACCCTAGACTCAGAGCTATAGGCAATTGATGCCTACTGAGAGAGGGTGAGAATTGGTCTTCTTCAGGGTGAGCCCCCTAACTGGTATCTAATCCCAAGTGGTCATTCCTAAAAACGTATGCATACAAACATCACTAAGTAGACCCAGTAGGTTGCATTTATATATTAATCCATAGATATGTAACAATAATAATTAAACAATAAGAGGCCATGAGTTAGAAATCATAAAGAGCTAAAAGAGAGGGAGGAAGAAATAATGTAAATACATGTTTTCTAAATATTGTTTAGGTATATATGCATGTATATGTATGTAGCAACAATGTAACAACAGTGAATGTAAAAGGAGGTCATAAATTTGAAACAGCAAGGAAGTATGTGGAATGTCTTAGAAGGAGGAAACAGAAAGAAAGAATGTAATTATAATCTCAAAAACTACAAGAAGTAATTTTTTGAAGATTAAAAAACAACCATGTAAGCTAAATTTAAAATCAACTATTTATGCAAAAAGTAAAGGGTTAACACCAAAATTCCTAAATCAATCAGCCCATTGTCAGTATAGTGTCCAAATATGCACCATGAACAAAGTTGTGAGGCTTGCCAAATAAGTGATAGAAACAAAATTTGAATGTACAGCTCTCAGACAATGCCCACTTGGAGTGAGTTGAATGATGACCTATTCAAACATAGTTTCTACATTCTAATCCTCAGCACATGATGTTGCGATATTTGAGAAATGGGCATTTTGTAGATGATGCAATGAGAATCTCACAATGGCATCATCCTGAATTATCCTACTAACCAATACACAAGAGCACCTGGGAAACAAGAGAAGGCTATGTGAATACAGGGGTGAGCATTGCTGAGATGTGGCTAGAAGTTTGAGGAGGAAGGAAGGGCCTTTTCTTAGAGTTCTCACAGAGGGGACAGCACCACCTGCACCTCATTTCATACTATCTGCTTCCAGAACTCTAGAAACAAATTTTCTTTGTTTAAATTATACTGTTTGTACTGTTTGGAGTTTTTCTTTGTGTGTTTGTTTTTGTTTTTTATTTTTTGGGTTTTTTTGTTTTGTTTTTTGTTTTTTGTTTTTTTGCTTGTCCATTTGTTTTAGCTTTGTAGCTTATTGTATAACCAGGAGGGATACATTTTCTCACCAATCCTCAATCTTTAAATTATTATTACTCTGAAATTCCTGGAAATCCATTCATGATGTTTATGTTGAGTTTTGAATGTTGACAAAGCCTAATCTTCTACACAAACAAATATTTTTAAGAGTTGTTTATTTAATGCATATGAGTGCACTGTAGCTGTCTTCAAATACATCAGAAGAGAACATCAGATCTCATTATAGGTGGTTGTGAGCCACTGTGTGGTTGCTGGGAATTGAACTCAGGAACTCTGGAAGAGCATTTAGTGCTCCTAATTTCTGAACCATCTCTCCAGCTCCTACACAAACAAATTTTAAATAAAGAGATTTTTTTTTAAAAAAAAAAGAAAAAGAAAAGAAATAGAAGTTGTATTAAATAAAACAACTTCTTGGACTAAAGGACTGTTGGTGTGAATATTTCAAGGAATGAAAATGCTAATTTTTTTAAATTTTATTATATATAAGTATTGTTTGCAATTGCAAAATTTTACAATAAACAATCAAAACAGTAACTTTTAACTATAGTGTTTGTTGCTTAATAAGTGCTTTTACATATTGAATATTATCATCTAAATTTTAATAATTTACAAGGTGCTCTAAAGTATCAAATAGCTTCTATCATGAAATTTTCTTTATACATTTAAAAGTAGAGTGGCCACAAGACTAGCCCAGATGACAGTGGGTGGTACCTGAGTTAGATTCCTGGAAACCTGAGTTAATTTCCTAGAACATACCCTGTGGAAAGAGAGAACCTATTATTGTCATGTTGTACTCTGACCACTGCATGTGAGCTGTGACCACACACACACACACACACACACACACACACACACACACTGAAGTAGTTTTAGAAATAGATAAAATCAATAATAAACAACTTTTGGCCAAATATATTTTATCTATGTTTCATAACTTCTCTCTAAATGATTTTGAAGCAATTTCTAGTTATCATAAATTTTCTTTTTCTTAAAAAACTTTTATTATTTATTTATGTACATACACACACATACATACATATATAGTGTGTACGTGTGTGTGTGTGTGTGTGTGTGTGTGTGTGTACATGAGGAGAGGAGGCCAGAAGGGTGTCAGATCCACTGGGGCTATAGTTACAGGCAGTTGTGAGCTGCCTGATATGGCTGCTGTGAATCCAACTTTAGTCTTCTGAAAGAACAGTATGTGCTCTTAATTAGTAAGCCATCTATCTCTTCAGCCTACTACCATGAATTTTCAACTGAAGATATCACTCTCTAATTCCCCCTACAGAGATCAAGCTTACATTATAAACCTAATCTCAATACCATCACCACATTTAAACGTAGTAACAAGTCTATAAAATCAAGTAACTTGAATCTATATTTTTCCTCCCTTTCTCTTTCCCTCTTACCATTTTTCAAAGTACAGTTCATCTCCTTAGGTTCCGTATAAGACCTATCTCTGAACCCATTGTTATTGTTTAAGTATATCTGAATCTTCAGAATCCTCTTCTAATTAGTGAAAATCAGAAGTTAATTCAGATTGTACTAAAATTGGATATTTTCCCAACGAAGTAGACAATGGGTGGAAAATACTGGGGCAGCATTAGACTCAACCCTTGATGTCAGACAGAGCCAATCAAAGTCATCTTATAGCACTGATGATGGTTCAGGAATTGACTTAAATGAGCATTTAAGACAATTTGGTCCAGTATTATATTATTAAATTTTAGTCATGATATTTTTTTAAGGGAGTGCTACAGTCTAAAGGAAACTTCATTTATCTGCATTCAGACGTGAATGTGGAGTCACAGCCATCTGGGCCAGTCCACTGTCTAGGACAGAGGAAAATGATCAATTTTGGATAATTACAAAAATATACAATTTAATATACCAGGTCAAATTTTTTTTTCATTTTGATTACTCACAATTGGATAATTGCAAGATGCTAGGAAATCAATAGTCTCCAAAGAGTCAATAGAAGACTAGCCTAAATACTATAAATGCCTGTTTGTTTCTGAAAATTTTATTAGTGAAAATTTAAAAGGCTTCATACTTGGCCTAGGAAAATGGATGGGTAAATGGATGAAGTACTTTCTGTGTAAGCACAGGACCCTTAGTGGCATACTTAATACCATGGAAAAAGCCAAGTATGAAGTAGAAACGTTGTAGTTCCAGTGCTGTGAAGACAGAGATGAGTAAAGCCCTAGAGTTGACTGGCTAACCAATTCAGAAGAATAGCTTATTCCAAGGTCAGTGAGAAACCCTGTCTCACAAACACAATATGGAGAGACTGTAATGAGGAGATCTAACATTTATCTCTGGCCTTTTCACAGACAAATGATACATACCAATACACACACACACACACACAGACACAGACACACACACGGCTTCACTCATAATCTGGATTATTATAACTCTTTAGATATGAAAAAAAAACAAAAAATCTCAACAACTAACTCTGAAGTGGTTTTAAAAAGACAAAAAAATCAAAATTCTTACATTTGCATTACAGTGCAAATTGTGCATTTATAGAGAAAGATTTTTTTATCAGACATGGGCTTAAATAGTGGAAGCATTTATCTATGTTTATTTAAATACCTCACTCAAAATAAACCAAAAAAAACATTTTCTTGATATTTACTCATTAAACTCACCATGTGCTATTTCTGATATTTCTTAAATGAAAGTTTGATTGTTACAAAATTTATCTAATTGGGTCTTATAACTTCAGATAAAGTTTTTGATAGATTTGCAAGACCTTGAACCACACTTTCAAAGCAGAGGCAGGCCTTCAAATCTCCTTCAATAACTGCTCCTAGTTACCTACTCTTGGGATGGAAAAAGGCCTAGCTTCAGATCCACGTAATAGGCCTAAACTTGGAACCACAGAACTGAAGCCAAACTGATTGTTCATTCTTCTAACTCCTTAAAAAATATTTTTCAAGTTTTCCAGACCTCCAAAGTCCTATAAAACAACATGTTTCTCTCAACAAGAACTTTAGGTAAATACTCTAAAACAGTGAAATTTATTCCTGGAAACTGAAAGTTAATTTTCTGTCACAAATAGTTGGTATTGGTCATTCCCAATGTACAGTGCATTAGGGTAAATAATTCCAAACAACATTAAAGGTTAATGTCATGAATTAATTTGCTAAATTGTCTTCTCAGCATACAAATGGCTCATGTTGAGCATATTAATGAAACACCCAGTTAATATGTGAATTCAACTGACTTCGTCTCAGTCTCTACAACAAACTACATGTAGTAGTACACAGCTGAAAGCACCCTCACTTAGGAAGAGGATCTGTGGTTTGAGGCCAGCCTTGGTGACATTATAGATCATTGGCCAGGCCAAACTACACAACAAAATCATCTAACTCATTCAGTCTATTTCTTCTACATTTTTTTTACTTCAAATTCTCATACATTCATGTAACATTATTGGTTTGTTATTAATTAACTAATTTATTTATTTACTTTACATTCTTTCCAAAGCTTCTTCCCTTCTTGTCCTCCCAGTCCTTCTTCCCCATCTTTCTCCCCCCACCCACTTCTCCCTTTCTCTTCAGAAAAGGTCAAGCCTCCCATGGATATCATGTCGCAGTAAGACTAGGCTCATCTTCTCCTACTGAGGCTGGAAGAGGCCCAGTAGAAGGAAAGGGTTCCAAAGCCAGGAAACAGAGTCAGAGACAGCTCCTGCTCTCAAAGGATCCAGCTGCATAATTGTTACATATGAGCAAATGCACTAGGTCTGACCCATGCATGCTCCCAGGTTAGTGGTTGTCTCTGTGGGCCCCTATGGGGCCAGGTTGTTTGATTCTGCAGGTTTTCTTGTAGTGTCTTTGACCCTTCTGTCTCCTATAATCCTTCCTCCCCTTCTTCTGCAGGATTTCCCAAGCTCCCCCTAGTGTTTGGCTGTGGGTCTCTGCATCTCTTCCCATCAGTTTCTGCGTGAACCCTCTCTAATGATAGTTATGCTGGGCTCCTGTCTACAAGTATAACAGAATATCATAATCAGTGTCAGGGGTGGGTTCCATCTCATGTCACGGTTTCAAACTGGACCAGTTACTGGTTGTCCACTTCCTCAGTTTCTGTTCCATCTTTACGTGAACATATAATGTAGTTAGGACAAATCGTAGGTTGAAGGTTTTTTGGCTGGGTTGGTGTTGGCTCCACCATTAAAGGCTAAGCTCACAACTAAAAACGTTGTTTTTTAAAAATAGCCTCTGAGTGAAGAACACATACCTGGTCCTGACTAGCAACCCTAATGGAGATTTCTCAAATTTGTCACTGGTGTTTTGATAGATAGCCTATATCTGTTGAAGAAAGCTTGATTATCCTCGATTTGAACTATATACCCATATAAACATTTATATATGCTGTGTGTACTTTCAGTAAGCTCATAAAAATGCTTTCCTATGGATTTTTTCAAACATCCATAGTGTGCTTTTTCTCCATCCTCTATCTCCTTCTATATTACCTCCTCTCTCCTCACCCTCAGTTATGTCCCCCTGCACAACAACACCTCCAATTGACATGCTAATGTAGATGTGGAAATTTTCACAAGGTCCCACTGTTGATGAAAACTACAATCAATGGCTGCTGAGAGGGAGCATTGGTTTTCTCCAGGGTAAGGCTCCTGATAGTTTATGTAATTCCAAATGGTCCATATCTACTTACAAGCAACATTAAATGGACTCAATAGGTTAAGTGTGTGTGTGTGCGTGTGTGTGTGTGTGTAACAATAAAAATCAAAGAAGAAGAAGCCATTAATTTGAGAGAGTGGAAGAAAGGCTATGGAAGCAGTTGGAATGGTAAGAGGGAGAGGTGAAAATAATGTAAATGTGCTACTTATGTGTAAAACCCAGAGAGGAAACAGAAACCAAGGAGCACACCTACTCAACAAAGGCAAATATATGTTAGCACCTAGAGCTACAATCACCCCAGCCTAGATGCCTATATGTCAGCATAAGAACACAATAACATTGATGTGTGTGTGTGTATGTGTGTGTGTAGAGAGAGAGACAGAGAGAGAGAGAGAGAGAGAGAGAGAGAGAGAGAGAGAGAGAGAGAGAGCTATCCTACCACAGCTTGCTCTGAATATTCTAATATAGCTGAGACAACAAAAAGAGCTCAAAACTGACTATATGGAGGTGATAAGGGTCCTTAAAGAAAAAAAAAATAAATCCCTTAAAGAAAGCCAAGAAAAAACAAACATTTGGAGGAAATCTATAAGTCCTTTTTAAAAAAGCCAAGAAAAAAAAACAGTTAAAGGAGAGGAATACAATTATTGAAGATTCAAAAGTGTAAATAAAAGCAATAAAGAAAATCCAAACTGACATAATTCATGAAAGGAAAAATTTAGAAATTTCAACAGGAACTATAGAAGCAAGCTTTACCAAAAAGAATACAAGAGATAGTAGAGAGAATCTCAGACATTTAAGATAAAATAGAAGGAATAAATACATTGAAGAAAATGTTAAATATAAAGCATTCCTAACACAACACATTAAGGAAATCTGATGCATGGACATCCCTGGATTTGATGTTCAGTCATTCAGTGAAGCAGTTAGAAACAGAAGTGCAAGACTGGATCTAGTTCAAAAGGGTAAGTGCTATTTTATTCCAGAACTGTTTTTCTACTGACAACAGCACATTCACAACATGCAATATCGTCTTATTTCAGTACATGCAGACTAGCATTCCTATTCTCACTCCAAATCAAAAATGACAGGATTCAGCTCACATGAATAAACAACCTCAAACATTCACACTACTAAACAAGAACAAACAGGATTAATTAATCAAACAAAACATCTAAGCACGAAAGTGATAAAATTTTAACATGAGTTGAAAAAAATCATTAAATAACAAAGCCAGTGCCTTAAATAAAGCAAATCATCATCATCATCTCACACCTATCTAATCAAGAAATAAAAATCTCATAGTATAAATATGAAAAGAGGAATTTAGAAGTGAAGAAATAGTTAAACATAAAGAAAAATTCTCAGGAGATGGCCTTTCCAACACATTCAAATATATTTGAAACCCAAGACAGAATGGATAATTTACTATTTGACTCTTCTCCTTCATTTCTACACCTCATTTCCTATTTCATTTACCTTGTAAACATTGACTCTATTGAAATTATTGTGTACTCCTCAGTCTGTCTCCTACAATGTGTGAGTTACTGTTCTATGTGGATGTATTTCCAACATATGCAATAACGTGCCGTGCACTTCTAACATTTTATTTATTTTTTATGTGTATGGGTGCCTTGCCTGCATATATGTTTGTGCATCATGGCATGCCTGGTGTCTCCAGAGACCAGAACTAGGCATCAGATCCCTTAGAACAGAAGTTACAGATGGTTCTAATCCACAGTGTGTGTGCTGGGAATTGAACCCAAGTTTTCTGGATGAGCAATCAATGTTTTTATCTGCAGAGCCATCTCTCCAACCCAGTTGTAAACATTTCTAATTTCTAAAATATTTTATATACATATATACAAAAGTTTCTAAATCTATCTTTATTACTTGATTAAGTCATTAATGATTTTCCTGCTACAATGAACATTTCATGAAAATCATCTTGTGTGTATATTTATGAATCTGTATGAAAGCTTCATTTACGTACAATATTATAGGTATTGAATTAAGAAATTAATTTCCTTCGTTTCCAATAATATTCATTCTTAGAATAGCTACTTTTTCCAGATGGCCAACAGCAATGCAGAAATGGTAATATGTCTCCATATGTATGTTATCTGGGTATGATTGCACTTTCACGAGCTCGTCATTGATTAAATTTCCATTTTATTTACACTCTTCATGTATTTCTTGATGTTTCGAGTACCTTCTTAGGTAAATTGTCTGTTCACACAATTTTTCAATTTTTCCATTTTGATAGTTGTACTCTGAGTATTCCTTATAGCTATTCCTTCAATTGAACAATTGTGTGCATTTCTTTGGTTCTAAAAAAAGCCAAAAACTATTCTCTTTGTTACATCTCCATAAACCTTGCTGGAGGATTATGTCGTTTGAACAGATATTCTTTATTTTGCTATAAAAATTTTACTAATATATTTCCTTATAATTTATACTTCATGATTGTCGATTATTTTTGCAATTGGTTTTTAAGTTTTGATTTATATGACTTGTATTCTTTTTTGTTAGAATTCTTTGCCTCTTTAATTTATGACCTCAAATACGCATTGTAACAGATTTCTTCTCTTACCTTCAAGCCTTCTAAATCTTGCTTCTGCTGTCCCTGCAAGTACTTGCTAGAGCTCCCTGGGATATATTAAACAAAAATAGCAGCAGTGAGTATTCTTATTTATGCAGGAGGTAACTCTTCATGAATCTTTCAAGTTTTTGCATATTTTGCTAGAAGAGACCTGAACCCCTATGTTTTGGATTTATTTTCAGGGTTATTTACAGAATAAGTAGCTTTGGAAAATAAAGAAGCTATTTCCTTCTAAAGCAGAGGGCAGGTTGGGATGCAGCCTTGGAAGAGATAGTCTCTCCCTCCAGAGTAAAAGGCGTATGTACATACTGTTCATTACTTCATTTGTGCATTTCTCACTATTTTTATTCCCAAAGCTCAGGTCTCTCTTGACCCTTTGCATACGCATTATGGTAATTGAGGCTTGAAAAATAGACAAAAGAAATCGAAAAAGATCTCAGAAGATGGAAAGATCTCCCATGCTCATGGATTGGCAGGATTAATATAATAAAAATGGCCATCTTGCCAAAAGCAATCTACAGATTCAATGCAATCCCCATTAAAATCCCAACTCAATTCTTCACAGAGTTAGAAAAGGAAATTCTCAAATTCATATGGAATAACAGAAAACCCAGGATAGCGAAAACTATTCTCAACAATAAAAAAGCTTCTGGAGGAATCACCATCCCTGACCTCAAGCTGTACTACAGAGCAATGGTGATAAAAACTAAATGGTATTGGTACAGAGACAGGCAGGAAGATCAATGGAATAGAATTGAAGACCCAGAAATGAACCCACACTCCTATGGTCACTTGATCTTTGACAAAGGAGCTAAAACTGTCCAGTGGAAAAAGGACAGCATTTTCAACAAATGGTGCTGGTTCAACTGGAGAACAACATGTAGAAGAATGAAAATTGATCCATTCTTATCTCCTTGTACAAAGCTCAAGTCTAAGTGGATAAAGGACCTCCACATAAAACCAGATACACTGAAACTAATAGAAGAGAAGGTGGGGAAGAGCCTCGAATACTTGGGCACAGGGGAAAAGTTCCTGAACAGAACACCAATGGCATATACTCTAAGATCAAGAATTGACAAATGGGACTTCATAAAATTGCAAAGTTTCTGTAAGGCAAAGGACACTGTCAATAGGACAAAACGACAACCAACAAATTGGGAAAAGATCTTTACCAATCCTTCATCTGATAGAGGGCTAATATCCAATATATACAAAGAACTCAAGAAATTAGACTCCAGACAACCAAATAACCCTATTAAAAAATGGGGTATAGAGCTTAACAAAGAATTTTCAACGGAAGAAACTCGAATGGCCAAGAAGCACCTAAAGAACTGTTCAGTATCCTTAGTTGTCAGGGAAATGCAAATCAAAACAGCCCTGAGATTCCATCTCACACCAGTCAGAATGGCTAAGATTAAAAACTCAGGTGATAGTAGATGCTGGCGAGGGTGTGGAGAAAGAGGAACACTCCTCCATTGTTGGTGGGACTGCAAGATGGTGCAACCACTTTGGAAATCAGTCTGGCGGTTCCTCAGAAAATTGGACATAGCATTACCTGAGGAACCAGCTATACCACTCCTAGGCATATACCCAGAAGATGATCGAACATATAACAAGGACATATGCTCAACTATGTTCATAGCAGCCTTATTTATAATAGCCAGGAGCTGGAAAGAACCCAGATGTCCTTCAACTGAGGAATGGATTCAAAAAATGTGGTATATTTACACAATGGAGTATTACTCAGCTATTAAAAACAATGAATTCGAGAGGCTCCTAGGTAAATGGATGGAACTAGAAATTATCATCCGGAGTGAAGTAAGCCAATCACAAAAGAACACACATGGTATTCACTCACTGATTATTGGATATTAGCCCAGAACCTTGAAATGCCCAAGATGCAACTCACAGGCCACATGAAGCTCATAAAGAAGGAAGACCAAGTGGGGGTGATTCGGTCCTTCTTAGAAGGAGCAACAAAATACTCAAGGGAGCAAATATGGAGACAAAGTGAGGGACAGAAACTGAAGGAGGGGCCATCTGAAGACCTTTCCACCTGAGTATCCATCCCATGTGCAGTCACCAAAGGTAGATGCTGATGTGGAAGTCAGGAAGTGCATGCTGATAAGAGCCTGATATGGATGTCTCCTCAGAGGCCTTCAAGAGTCTGACATATTCAGAGGCAGATGCTCACAACTAGCCATTGAACTGATCATGAGGTTCTCAATGGAGGAGTTAGAGTGAGGACTGAAGGAGCTGAAAGGGTTTGTGGCACCATGAGGAGAGCAACAGTACCAACCAACCACAGCTCCCAGGGTCTAAACCACCAGCCTGGGAGCACTTAGGGAGGGATCCAGGGCTTCAGCTGAATATGTAAGAGTGGAGGACCCTGCTGGGCATAGGTGGAAGAAGAGATCCTTGACCTCATGAAGGCTGGACGCCCCAGGGGGTGGGAATTTTGAGGGTGGGGAAGTGGGAGTGGGGAGGTAGGTAGGTGTTACATCCACAGAGAAGAAGGAGGAGGGGTAAGGGGATAGGGGGTTCCTGGGTGGGTGGGGGATGGGGTAAGGGGACAACATATGAAATGTAAATAAAACATCCAATAAAAAAAAAATAGACAAAAGAAATGCCTGACATTGTTTTCTCATTTCTGAATTAAGACTTTCATATCTGTCCACCATAAACTTTTTATTTTACAAGAAGGAAAAATTTACAAATACCTCTTTATAATAGCCCCAAGATGGCAATAACATAAACACTAGTATAACATATTACTCATTAAATACCAAAATGTTAATAAATGTGAATATTGTCATTAAGAAGAACGAACAAAGCACTGTATTCAAAGCTATAAATTAACCTTATAAATATTGTGTTGAATGAATGAAGCCAGATACACATCTTGTCTTTCCCAGGAAGCCAAATCTTACACATATTTGAAATCAATGTGGTGTTTGAGATGGGGAAAAGCAGTGACTAGAAAAGACACAGTATGGTTTTTGATACAAACAAGATACAATACAAACAAGAACAACCCAATCCCCAATGCAATATATGGAAACAAATAATGATGATCAGGGCAGGGATTAATGAAATGGTAACAAAAAAAATACAAATACTTTAATTTTTTTAAATGGATGGATTCTCTGCTTCTCAGAATATTTCATAAAATCGTAAGGAAATGAAGGACTCTAGCAGGCATGTCTGCTAAAGAAATTAGGGAAACAATCTCACTATTGTCTCGAAAAAACACCATGGAAATAGAGGCAGTATCTTTGGCTTTCTTCTTTTCTTCTTTTTACGCATTGACTCTGGCCTATGTGATGGTGCTACACACATGCAGGATGAATCTAGTTTTCTTAGCAGAACTTCTCTAGAAATGGCCTCACAGACGTGTTCAGAGGTATGCTTCACTACACCAACACATTTATTAATCTAATCAACTTGACTGTCAAAACTAACCATCATAACGGATACCTAGTTTTCCCAAAACCATTTGCTGCAAAGTCTAAAAATCATCCTATTTAATGATTTGGAGTATATATAAAATTTTTGACATCTATTCTATGTTTTTTCCCTAGGCTATTCTTTTTCTTATGGTCTATATATCTATATTAGGCCACTATTACATTGATTACACTATTACACTGTGACTTTGTAGTAAGTGTTGAAAATAGGAAGTATGAGCACTCCAGCCTAGCAAGTTTACTTCAGCTATTCAGTGTCCCTAGAAAACCCACATGGATTTTGTGATTCTGAAACGGCACTCTGTTCCTGAAGTTGTCTTGAATTATTAGACCCATTATGGAGTTTTGTCATATTTTCAATATTAGGCCTTCCAATCCGTAAATATTTTGGTTCCTATGACTTCTTCGATTTATTTTGGTGATGTTGTGTATTGTTTGCTGTTCAAGCCTTTCATAACCTTTTGTACTTTATGACAAAAGGGTAAAGAACCTTCTCATAAGAATCAGGCCTCTGATTGCTTTTTAATATAGTAGAAGCTCTACCCAGATCAGTTAAACAAGAAGTATTCCTTTGGCTAAGATAAACATCCAAGTATTTTAGTTTTGGATGTTATTGTGAATGGAATTTTTCATATCTTTTATTCTTAAATTGTTGGTGATTTGTACAGAAATCAAATGGTTTTATGATTTGCATTCTGTTACTTTGATGAATTAGTTTAACAAAATTTTGTAGACTCTATAGAATTTGTTGTATGTAATATATTGTCTGAGAGCAGTGATAGTTTTAATTCTTTTCCATTTTGATGAATTTGGCTCTTTTTTTTTTTTTGCCTAATTGCTCTGAGCACAGCTTCCAGTACAGAAGTGATACATGGAAAGTCTAAAACTTTCAGCGTCTACTATGATGTTTACTGTGGTGTGCGTGTGGGGGGGGTTCCTATGCCTAGTTTTCTGGGTTTATATTAATTTTTTAATGATAAAAGGGTACTACATCTTGCCATGTACATTTTTTAATAAACTTTAATAACTAGATGTTTCTCCCCTTTATTCTGTCAATGTATTATATTATTTGGTATGATTTTTCAAAGAGTGAATTACTCTGGCATTCCAGGAAGAAATTCTACTTAATCATGTAATGTAACACTTTCATTGTGATGATTAATTCATTTTGCAAGTAATTTCCTGACTTTTTCTTTGTTAAAATCAGTGTTTGTAGGGCATACAATTCTGTAGTTTGTTTTCATCTTTGTCTTTGCTCTCATGGTAACGTTAATCTCCTGAGACTTCAGCTGAACACATCATATATCATGAAGTATGTAAGGCGTGCCCTTGAGAAGCTGTATATGGCATTGTTATTTAGCTAAGTGTTTTGTTTATCTGTAATATGAAATTCTATGCCCTGTTTCCTTATTTATCCTTTCTCTGAATTTTTACCATTGTTGTCAGTGGTGTGTTAAAGCCTATAACTGCAGTTACTGTAATTCTGTCAGTTTTGCTTTATGTGTTTACATGATCTTTCATTTGTATAAATTCTTATTCTTGTTACATTTTCTTGTAAAGTCTTTTTGGATTTAAAGTATATTTTGTCTGATACTAGACAAGCTGTTCTTATCTTTTTAGCATATTTTTTATTAATTATAACTGATAAAATCTACTTCTGAGAACATAGGGGCAGGGTGAAAATAAAATTTGGATTGCAAATCTCTAAATATAAGACAATGATTTTAAAAATAAATAGATATACCTTGATTTTCCCAAGTACTTCTTTAAGAAAGTGTTGAGTCTATCAACCACTACAGACTGTTTTTTTTTTTTTTAACAGTGAGAAAAATAAAGGGAAATAACACTGTGATTTCAATAGAGATCCTGTTTGGAACTGTGGCCTGCAGTAGAGTATATGAGGCCTCATGTTTAATTTCCAGCACCAAGATAGTAATAATTCTCTCCTAGTAATTTCCCCTTCATCACCTTTGTCATCTCTGGTTTGTGATCAAATGGTATAATGATGAGTTTGCTATGAAAAGTAGCATAAGCTCAGGCAGCTTTTAAAAGCAAAAATGTGGTTGTTTACAGTAATACAAAGTTAGCCTCAGATGTTTCTCCAGAGGTTAATAGGTTGACATTTGAGATTAGCATGCCAAAAAGTAGTTCCAAAGTTTTTTACAAGCTTTATCCAGAATCAAAGAGAGTGATGATTGTCTGACTTTGAACTGACTAACAGACCCAATGGCCTCAAATTATAATCCCAATTGTCTTGGTGTTGGATACCCAGCCCAGCACTTGCTCAGGATTTCAAAAAATCCTTTATAAATAATTACTTCACTGCAAACACATCCCAAACCCTGTGATATTTGTCAGTAGTCTAGAGACAGTTGGGCTATTGTCTTGTGGATAAGAAATGGGAAAATGGAAGGCAATTACTATAGGTTTAAACATTGTTGCTGAATTGTAGTCCCACCTTCAACAAATGCTTTTGCTGTTTGTCTAACTGCTCAGCTGCAAAGATTAGAAGAAACTGTATTTCCACCTAGTAAAAGAAGAGTTACTGAAATAATTTCTATAGACTCTCTAAAGTTCCATGACACGAAATGAAAATACTACAGGAGACCACCGGCATTGTTCTGACTGATGGAGGATGGATGAATTGTGTGAAGTCTTGAGAAATCTTCCCTAGCAATTCCTCTGAGTACAAAGGCTGACAGTATGTTTGCAAACCTCTGTCAGAAAAAAAAATGGAGCTAAACTTGATACTCATATGAAAAGCTTATAAAATTCAACTATTGAATATATGTAAATATTTCAGAAAGATGTCTGCCATCATAATTACTATTGCCAGGGATATTACTAACAATTATTTATGATTCACATGTAAGTATAATATAATAAAGTGTTTCATTTATCTTGATAATAGATAAGGAGACAAGGAATATACCCAAATTTTCAAATGACTCAAACATTTCATCAATAAGAAATAGATTACATTAAATGATTTTCTCCTTTATGATCTCATAGAAACAAGTCTTTTTCTTGAAAGGGCTATATAGTAAAGATATTTGAATTTCTAGTTCACACAGTCTCTTTCATAACTACTTATTGCTCTGTTCTGTCTTTTAAATGGAAGCAGTAACTAAAAGACACAAATGGATGAGTGTGGCTGTGTTGTCTTAAAAGTCTACTTCATCTCCATTGACAATTGAGGAGAATCCTAAAAAACTAAACATTCCTCTCATTCTTTACAGTTTTTAAATATTTTTATAATAAATATTTAAAACTTATTTATAAAATATGATATTACACCTAGTATATTTTTAAGTGATAAAATAATGCTAATTTGGATTTTAGTGAAGGTGCAAATGAAGATATTCTTTTATTTAGTCACTATTTTTGTTATGATAGTTTGCCTACTATAAACCCATACTCTATTCAGAACCACTTTTTGTCTTTTAAATACTGAAGTGTTTTCACTGTCTTTATATAAATGTGTGTGTGTGTGTGTGTGTGTGTGTGTGTGTGTGTCTGTATGTTCTCATTATTCAGTACAATGTGGATAAGACAAAACATTGAAACTGAACTTTAACTCCTTCACTCTAGCTAGGATAAACAAAGATTTGTATTAACTCTCATTATACAGATTATTCAAAAGACACCTATCACTAATAACAATATTCATGATGCTTTATACCTTTAGTACTGATGTTTCTTGATTTACTTAGTATCTAAAAATGTTCATTAGTAAGTTATCCAGGATTAAAAATATTAATTGAACAACATTTGTATCTTACTAAAAAAAGAATACAAATAGCAAAGAGACTTCTTCCAAAGCCCCATCCCATTCTCCAACATTTAAACATAAAAATAATTTCTAAATAAATAGAGGAGAATTATCCCTTTCCGTGAGCATTAATGATAGCAGAAATATATAATCTGGGTTTTTTCAAAATATGTAAACTATGGCTATTTAAAACATATGTTTTCTTCATCTGTTTCCTTTATTTCATTAGGATAAACTAAGCTCTTGACTATTTTATTTTGATTTTAGATCTAGTAATCCTATTATATGTCGCATGTGATATAAATGTTACAGGTGATACAGAGGGAATAAGAAAAAAAGTCAGATCTGTATTCTGATGCTAGTAATTCTGATACCCTTCTGGAAGAGTTTCTCTTTTAATGGCTTTACCAGCAGTTCCTCTCTCCTAAAGTCTGCTATTCTTCTCACTACTTGGCCTCCTCTATACCAGATCTTAGGAATAAACTTCCCAGCTAGAAAAACCTTATAATATGTGGCCCTCACAAACACAAAATGTGATGTTTGGTCAACAGGGAGAGCTGTGGACATGAACTCCTAGGAGGGAGCTGTCTTCCTCCCTACACTTTTGTTACGAAGATTGTTACACTGCAATCATCCAGGATTAAAACTAAGGCCAACTGATTAGATTGGCAGGATGTGCAGAGGTTGGAATGTTGCAGGTCCAGAGGCCGATTATGTCATCTCAGGCTAGTGTTAGCCCCACGAACGGCCATTACTTGCTCAACTTTGCATTAGATATAAGAAGCTTTGACTAATAGATTAAAAACCATTGGAATCTATTAAATTAGCAGACAGCTAGCTTCTACCAACTCCAAAGCTAAGAATATCATCAGAGAGCATCAGAGGCCTATAGAAAAGCTTCTTCCTCCATTTTGTTTCAACCACCTTTCTTTTTTTTTTAATTTATTTTTTCTCAAATCGTAATTCATTCACACAGGGGTTATAAACACACAAAGGCAGGATGTGGGGAAGGAAATGACACTGGAGTGTGGGTGTTCGGGGGAATACAGATATCATCAGAACCGGGTATCGGCTGGGTGAAGGTTCAGGGGACAATTCACTATGACTCTGCCTATGACTCGCTTGTTCTTATCTAAGTTGGTATTATCTGCCACGCTACCTATTTACAAGGTCTATGACTACTCACGCTTGTAAATTTCCACAAAAGCTGCCTGTTTACATTAGCTTATAGCCATCTGTTTCAATGTTTTTCCACTGAGACCCAAGACTTGGTGTTAGTATACATGTATGATAGGCCTATGGCTGATTTTAGGCCTTGAGTGGGTAAGCAGGGCTGCCCCTGACATCTTTTCCCTTTTCTAAGTATAGAAGGACTGTGGTAATTCTAAACTTGCAAAGGTGGGGATAGAGGCTTGACCTCCATTATTTGAAGGGGATCTTGTAATGGCTCCAGTCCCCCTGTCGTTGTTCAGTGAGGCATGAGGGCCATACCCGTCCCGATGTCTTTTTCCTGGAGAAGGGATACTTTTGACATCAACCCCTATGCAGTCAGGCTTGTCCCTCAGGGAACTTAGATAGATATTTTTATCTTTTATTTATATTCCCTTGCAGTGCTTAGCCTCACAGCCTAAGCAAGAATTCAGATAGCCTGACAGAGGGGGTTCTGGGTGGCCCCTCTCTGCTTGATCTAGGGGCATAAGCCCCCCCTTTTAGGTTGGGTGGAGATGGGTTTTGGGAATACCCTGTATAAAGTAACAACCTCATCTTGAATCTCGTGTTTTTTTTAATTGGATATTATACGAATTTACCTTTCAATGTTATCTCCTCTCCCATTCTCCCCCAAAACCCCTTATCCCATACCCCCTCCTCCTATTTTTGTGAGGGTGTGCTCCAAACATCCTCCCAGTCCCTTCTCCCTGCTCTCAAATTCCCAAACAGTAGGGGATCCAAACTTTCAGGGACCATGGCCCTCCACTTTCACTGAAGTCTAACAAGGTCACCCTCAATTCCCTATACAGGTGCATGAGTCCCTCCCTTTGTGCTCTCTGGCTGGTGGTTTAGACTTTAGGAGCTCTGGTTGAAACTTTCGATACTCCTTCTAGAAAGGACCAAAGCATCCACACTTTGGTCTTCCTTCTTCTATTTCAGTTTTATGTGGTCTATACGTAGTTTCTTAGAAATTGTGAGCTTTTGGGCTAATATCCACTTATCTGTGAGTGCATACCATGTATGTTCTTTTGAGGTTGGGTCACCTCACTCAAGATGATATTTTCCAGCTCCATTCATTTGCCTAAGAATTTCATGAACTCATTGTTTTTAATAGCTGAGTAGTAGTCCATTTTATAAATGTACCACATTTTCTGCATCCATTCTTCTGTTGAAGGGCATCTGTCAACCACCTTTCTGATGTACCCAATAATCAGTATATTTTAAACTTGCCTTGCTTTATGACATTCCTTAATTTCTAAAATTATAAAGCTTTATAAAATTGTCTCCATGTCTCTGGGCCAAGATCACTCAAACATGATTCTGTAATAAACTTTGGTATTCAAAAAAAAAAAAAAAGTCTGTTTAGAAAAAAAAAGACGAGTTCACCAATCTCCAAAATAAAATCAAGAAATCTTTCAAAGTAATTGTGACTTTTAGTCTAGTGAGGGAATATGTGGCTTCAGTTTTAAAAACTGTTCTTCTAACCAAAAGACCTAAGATAAAAATATAATTCCAATTACCACATCCCTCAGAATGCTGCTCATGGAAGAGAGAGGACCAGCCAGACACAAAGCCATCTGAGCACAAATAGAAGCTCCATCAGGGTGGAGAGTGAGGTTCTCATTCTGTGAAGGATAAAGAACATTAACCTCTGACAATATGCTTGATGAAGATTTGTACTTAAAACTGAGTGTTTACAAGTGTAGAGACTTAAAGACACTTTTATATAAAGGCAAGCAATAGCCAGAATTCCCCAGTGTAAGCAAGAACAACTGGCAAGAATATCGCCTAACAAAGGGAAACAAAGGGAAAACTGCACCAGATTGGAACCATGCCCTGTTCACATAGCTGACTAGAAGTGCTAACAGCTCCCAAACTAAAAAAGAAAAACCTAAAAATTACTATCAGAGCTTCTCTCTGTATCATTTGGAGTAAACGCATTTAGCTTGCAATATTATTCTGTTCTTCAGGTTTGGACATACTGAGATAAAGTCTTGGAAGGTTTGTAGCTTAAATGGACTGTGTAAAAAATGAAGTGCAAGGATCTCCCTGCAACAGAACATTATCATCTCTATCATTAAACATTTATTGCATTGGGTTCTCTAAAAGAACAAAATCAATAGAATGCATATCTATTATGGGGTCAGGCAGGTATTAAACTGGCTTCCATGATACTGACCACACATAGAAAGTCAGAGAGCCCAGTAACTGCTCAATCAACAAAACTGAATGTCTGAGTAGTACCAACTTCATAGTGAATGTCTGAAGGTTTGCTGGAGAGTCATTGGTCTTCAGTCCACATTGTAAAGCAGAAGAAGCTGGTTTCAATGTCAGTTAAGGATGGCATCGACAGGGTAGATGCCCTCATCATAAAGGTGTGAACATGGGGAAGTATAACACCACTGGTCCTTCAGTGCTTTGTATCTGAAGATGCTGCCTGCCCTGGAGGTCAGTCTTCCTCACCCAGACCTGCCTTGAGATACCTTCTAGTTGATGCTCAACCCAGTCAGTGTGAGAATCATGAGTAATAAATGGATGGGGGCTAAGGGTTATTATAAAATCAGGAATTTGAGTCTGATAGTTTTAAGATTTTTGACAGTAAGATTTCCAAGAGCAGGCACTATAATGTTCTGCTTACAGGATGCACTTCTCTGAACTTTCAATATGTAAACAGAAGTTAAATAATGAATTAATATTTGTGATACATAATTATGCTTAGATTAACTAGATATTATTTAAATCTTTACATCATGGACTAGATTAAGCTAGTCTTAATTTATTCTATGTCCTCACACAGGTCTCTATAAAAACACTCCTCCAAGGACTGGAGAAATGGCTCAATAGTGAAGAGCACTGATTGCTCTTCTATAGAACTTGGATTCAATGTCCAGCACCACATGGCAGCTCACAACCATCTGTTACTGTGGTTATAGAGGATCTGACACCTTGTCTTATTTCTTGGGTACCACACACATGTGCACAGAAATGCATATAGACAAAACACCTTTAATAATAATAACAACAACTACTACTACTTCAAGGCCTGAGAAATTGCTAGTGGTCAAGAAAAGTTTCCGAAGGTCCAATGATCTAAGTCATCTGGGAGCCACATGTCAGAAGGGAAGAACTGACTCCCATAAGCTGTCCTCTAACCTCCATATATGCACCATGCTACACATGCCTCTACACCATGCAACACAAATGAATATGATTTGACTAGAGAACACTAAGGCTGGAGTGATGACTCAGCAGTTAATGGATCATGCTCCCCTTTCATGCTGCATTTGGTTCCTAGAACCCATCTTTGCCACTTACAACCACATATAGCTCCAGTACCAGGGTATCTGATGCCACTGATTCTTGGAAATACCTATCCTTATTTGCTTATACCCACACACAGATATACATCCATATGTAAAATTAAAATATAAAATAATTGTTTTTTAAAAGCCAAAAAGAAAACACAACACTACTCCAGATGATTGTAATTGCTATGCAAACAGGTGGAAATCACACAACTACTGCAGTCAGAATCTAGCTAAATCTTTTCTGTCTACCTCTTCTCCATTTATACGTATATGTATGTATATGTATGTGTATATGTGTGCATATGTGTGCATATGTGTACATAAGTGTGTATGTGTATAATGTGTATGTGTATATGTATGTATATATGTAAGTATATATGTATGTGTATATGTGTGTATTTGTGTGTATATACATACATGTGCCCATTATATATTGTATGTGTGTATGTATATATGTATATGTATGTATGTGTTCGTTTATAAATGCACACACACACACACACACACACACACACACATATATATATATATATATATATATATATATATATATATATATATAAATGTACATAATATCCCACCATTGTTCTTTGTCTTATATGTATAACAAGCAGAAAAATGTAGAATTTTCCATATGAAAGACCTTTAAAAATATCTTTGTGAATACTGAGAGCTACCTTTGGTTTAATAGTGTATTTTGTTTGATAGTGTATTTTGGTTTAATAGTGTATTTATAAAGTCCCCAACGTTTAGGCTTATCAAATTAGTTCTCTGACCTGCAGCTGCATTAAATTGTGTTACTATTGTCTGGCAGTGTTAAAAAGTCATAGGATTCTAATGAGACATTGAAAGTCAAGAAAATAAGCCACAATATTTCAGCCCTCTTATGATGTAAACCAATAGTCACTTTTTGTAAAGCTATCAGCTGAGACAGAGTATGCATGCATGTGATTTTATCTAAATATGCAAAGAATTTTATTATAATTTATACATAACATTTAGTATATTGTGCATTAATATTTATTAATGGATACTATATTATATATAATATGTCCTAGTAATAATATAATGTATTTTATATATCATAGATATCATTACAATACATTAATATTGTATGGATGTTATATATTGCAAATATATGTTTTATATAGTTTTAAAAATCAGTCTTGGTTGGGGGCTGGAGAGATGGCTCAGCCATTAAAGGCTAGGCTCACAACCAAGACTATAAGAGTTCAGTTCCCAGCACCCACGGCTGTCTCTCCAGCCACCAAAAAAAAAAAAAAAAAAATCAGTTTTTGTGTTATATGTTTATATGTGTAAGCTGAATAATTTCCCAGGATTTCCATTAGAACTGTAAAGATGAGTTAGTAAACATCTTAGGGCCACATAATACTATATCCCTAGAAATAGAGAATATTATAGTTTTATAAGTAATTTCAAATCTTTATGACACAGGGCTTGAGAGATCATTCAACGGTTAAGAATCTGTATCATTCTCCCAAAGCACTCAAGTTTGACTTTGAGCACCTATATTGAGCTGCTCACAAGTGCCTGTGACTTCATTTCCAAAGAGTCCTCTATCATTTTCTGACTATGGGCACTTACAGTCATGTCTACACACATATATACAAAACACACATATGTTGACCTAATTGAATTTTTTCAGTGTCATTAAAAATCTTCACATTATTTAATGAAATATAAAATATACTTTATTATGATGAAATATGAAACTTTTGAGTTTACAGTAGATATAGGCTCTTTAATGCATAGAAATTATTTTATAATATAGATAGAATACATTGAAATCTATAAGCATTCTTCTGTTATTCAGATACATAAAAGTTGGCAAAATAGTATAAATCCATATTTTGAGAAATTAGACATTTCAAACATGCTTTACAAGAAATAGAGAAGAAATAAGGCTTTATGACTCTGTATTTCCATCAGGAGCGTGCCCAATAATAAAGTACTCAGAAGGAATTGTTAGAAAATGTCTGTTAGTTGTGATTATAACATAACCCATCCCCGACAGCCCAGGTATAGGGCATGTCAGTCAGAAAAACAAATGGGCTAACTCAAACAGAGACTCCTGCTGGATCAGAGACCACACCTACACTGGCCACCAGACCCACAGATAGGTGGCCACCAGTGGACCTCTTTCACTCAATCAGTGTCCTCAATCACCACTCCCCTCCTCACCATGGTATCCAACCTCCCCAACTCAGACAGAGATTCTCTGTTGTTTCATCAAAGGCCAAGCTAACTGCCGGAAGTCCAGTCCACAACTTGGAAAGAGACTCCCTACTAAATCAGAGGCTACCAGAAACCCAGACCACAAAGACCAGAAGACCAAAGAGGAAACAGAACCCAAGGAAGAAAACACCCATCCAGTAAAGACAAACTCAGAAATCAGCACCTAGAACTATTATCATCTCAACCCCTAATACCTAATGTTAGAGGTAGAACACAATCAGCAGCAGCCAGAGCAATATGTCATATCCAGAGTCCAGCCATCCTATGGCAGAAAGACTTGAATATTCCAATGTAGCTAAAGCACAAGAAAAAATCTTAAAACCTATTTTATCAAGATAATAGAGGTTCTTTAAGAGGAAATGAAAAAATAACTTAAAGAACATGAAAAACAAATTATAATTTTAAGGTCTGTTTCCACTTTTTACTAAGCACATAACCTGGGACAAATTGGTTAATATAGTTGTGATTGTTTTCTCACTTATGAAATGGGGGCAAGAGTATATGTCAGCATATTAGGTTGAGTTTGGGTATCCTTTGGCAATGATCAATCTCCAAACTCAGTAGATCACATAAACATACCCACTTATCCTAAGCTTCTCATAGACAGATCCAACCCATTCTCCAGGACACCATAGACCTTCTAATATCTTAACAATCTCCACTGCTTAAACAAATTACCACTGCAGATGGGAAGTACAGAGAACTCAAGCATTAACTCTTTCATGTTTATACCTCTTATTGACACTGTTAATTATTGTGAAGTAGGAAGAAAAGAAAATTAAAGTTAAACTAGACATTATAAAAATGCATTCAATTCATAAATGGCAGCATTTCTACCCTGTTACAATGTAGAAACAGCTGCCCAGAGAAATTTTAAATATTTCTTAAGTTAGCCACCTGCAATATTAGAGCCTGAAGCCCAAGTCAGGGTTCCTTGTAGCTCACTCCTGGCTGTAGCTCTACAGCCAAAGGAAATGTGTTGAGCATCCTTGCCTGTACTATATAGAACCAGGCAGCATGGTAAGAAGTTGTCCATTTTCCAAATTTGTGCTTAGCAGAAAATCCAAAACTAATGATAGTGAGACTGCTACAGGCCAAAAGTATATTGTAGCAGCTGTTATTCTATTTATCATATCTTAACAATAGATGCTTATTGTCTAAACCGATTGAAATTCAAAATTTAAATGTCATATCACAAATGACTAGACAAAAGAAGGTCTGTGACAAGAGACAATTTGGGAGTCCTCAATATTTTGAAATGTTTTTTAAGCAGGCATGGTATACTTTTCAAAGCATTTAAAAGAATAGGTGCATTCCTGTCAATAGGGGGCGCTAGAAGGCACTAGCTAGATGTTCCAAGTGGCTCCTAGTGGCTCCTAGTGGCTCGCCTTTCCATTTGTTGAATGAAAGGTGAAATTAAATAATCAGCATGTCAACATAATTAAGCTTCCTATTGTGTTTATTGAAGGGTTTGCCTGGCAAAGACTAATACAATTATTTCCTACTTGAACAAACTCAGGTTCAGAGTGTTGTTTTAGATATATTGCAAATGACAGGACATTTGCTTCAGGGGCTTTCCCCTTTCCCTTCCTCTGCTTCTATTCAGATCCTTCAGTATATAGCAAGGAAAGTAATGAACATGAATTGTACCCTAAAATGTCCTGGGAAACGAATCAGTACTAGGACATTACTAGTACTAGGACATTCTTGACTCCTTAGCTGAGATGTCCTCCCATCTTGTGTAACAGTCAGTTCAGAAATACAGCTACTATCCTCAACATCCCAAAGTCTTTGATTTAACTTTTTTTTCTTCTTTCATGAATCAAATTTTCTCCTAGAATCTATATAGTATCATCTGAACTTATGAATGACTGGAAATACAGTTCAGTTTGTTGGCAGTCTGATCATGTGATGAGTTGACAAAAAACAGAAATTAAAGCTAGTAGTCTCTACCCTTATCCAATGACCCAATATAATTTTGTTTACTGTAATGAGGACTATAATGACATTTTTACATTGGTCTTTTAATTATTAGCTGTAATAATATTCATGCATGTTTAGTAGGTATGGTATGATAGTCCAATATGTATATACAATAAAATCAGAAATTGTCATTTCTGTCTCTTTAGACGCATCATTTCCACATGTTAGAAACCTCAGACTCTTCTTAACTACTGTGTGATTGTCTAAAGTTACATTCTGCACTAGAAGGCACTAGAACATTCCCATCTGCCCATATTTCAATAGGCTTTATCTAACCAATCCACACCTCCTCTTTCCATTCTGGCCAAGCCTCTGGTAACCACTATTCTGCACCCTACTTTTGAGGAGATCAACACTATTTTTGCTCCATAAGTAAGTGAGGTAGGCAGAATTTTCCTTCTGTAAACTATGTTTATAAAAAGAAATCTCATATATCTTAATCTTAGAAATAGCATTGTTGATTCTCTTCCTTTAATGGAAAATTGTCACATAGTAGTTTCTTCTGAATTGAGACATTGCCTTAAAGGGAGAACGAGGAACGTTCCTGAGACTCTGAGGGTAAAGAAATGTCTACCTGACTGGGAAAATTGATACTTGCTAGATCTGTGCGGATTGCTCCACCATCCCTACCACAAGGCTACAGGAACAGTAAGCACCTGCTGGGGAAGGAGACTAACATGGGGAGCTTCAGAAAGGAGATTCTCTGACCTGTCAAGCTGCCTGCAAGTAGTGAAGAGATGTCCCAGGACTCTGCTTTTTATGAGCCCTCACCTGTGTTGAGGTGCTTTTCACTGACCATCATCATTGCGCATGATCCTTGTTTCTATAAGCAGCCCCTCCCTCACACTTCTATTAGTAACCTCAATAAAGCTCGTTCATTCACCAACTTGGAATTTGGTTCTGTTGTTACCTTGGACTACTATAGATTCCCTTTCTGGAATGAACAGATGCATGTATTATGTTTCCGCAGGAAAAGTCTCTCCTACAACACTCTACGGACCTAACTATATCAAAGGTGGGTTGGAGTGGAGTAATTTCATGGTCCTAGCTAATGTTGAAGCTGATTCATGTAAGGGGGTATCATCCAAGGGGAAATCCATATATAGCTACCTTCCTTCATATGGTATGGAATAGTACTCATTATGTTTAATGGCTCCTACAATGGTGATGAAATGAAACCCAGGCTGAATCCTTTATGCAAGAAGTAATTCTGGGTAGGAAGTCCTTGGAGGAAATGCTGGCAGGGCTTTCTTTCTATGTGTGTTATGAAACTGCATGCTGAGTGAGCACAGAGATTATGGATCCTATTGAAGTTACTTGAAAATGTGGTGACTTGTATGCTTTCCTGGAGTTCCTAGGGAAGAAACTGACAGAACGCCAAATGTTGAGCTTGTGACATTTTGGTAGGATTTAAAGCCTGACCAGTAAGTAGGTCACTAGAGGATTTTTTTTAAGGAGTGGTAGACTGTGATGAATAGGTGGTCTCCACTGTACCTTGTGCTATGTAGGAAGGAGTTCCTGGGATAGAAACTACTCCAGTTGTTCTCTGTCAGAATGGTCAAGGATGCCTACAAGTGAGGGTGATCAGAGGCCTCATGTCGGATTACAGGATTATTGGCCCCCTAGTAGAGTACAAATTACCTAGGTTTATGTCAGGGCCAAATGTACCTCAGTTCATGGCAAGTCAAAAAACCATTAGGGACAGTGGGCTCCGGTGGATGGATTTGGGAATAAAATAGCACAGTTAAAAAGGAGCAAGCTAGTTCTAGGTGTGAACAATAATCCATTCAGGAAAAAAAAAACCTGTATATGCTTATCTCCAGAGAGAGAGAGAGAGAGAGAGAGAGAGAGAGAGAGAGAGAGAGAGAGAGAGAGAGAGAGAGGATGAATCCAGGGAGAGGTGACTCCACAGTTAAGAACACTGTTTTTCTTCCAGAGAACCCAGTTTTAACTCCTAGTACCTACACAATGGTTCACAACAGGTTCTGAGGATCTGATAGACTCCTCTTCTTCCAACATTTGTGTCCACTAGGCATGCACATGGTGTACATATACCATACATGAAGGCAAACTAATCATACACAAAAATATATAATCTACACAATATGTGTGTGTGAGTGCACTGAGGGTAGAGATTGGTCCTTTAGCCTGGGACTCTTCCAGAAGCCAGGCCTGAGGGAGAGAGGGATGATGAGAACAGCTATGATTGCTGTTCAGGCCAAGAGTCTGCCAGACTTTGGTTAAAGTGTAGCCAGGCAGGCGGGCTCAGCACAGCAGGCAGACAGACAAACCTGGTTTCTCTTGATTCTGTGTTAAACCAAACAGTTTAAACCAGCCCTTACCAAGCCATAGCACCATAGACAGGAGCCTCAGGAAGACACCCCAGGATGAGAAAGCCAGGTAACTGCTAAAATTGATGGAATCTTTTCCTACTGTATTGGACTTTGCTAGTTAATTTTATAAGTTTTTTTTTTTGAAATGGACTATAAGACCAACGTACATTACTTGAAATGCTGAATAATGAACCTTCTAAGTACTCTCAAAATCTTACCTTTATGATCCTACTATTTACTATTTGTTAAGGGATGGTGGCCCAGGACCTTTATTATCCTGCCCACCCTCTGTGGAAAGACTTCATTATTATATAGATGACAAAATCCTAGCCTGTGGGTCTTTTGCAAAGTTATAAAGTATATAAAAGACATTCATGTGCAC
Organism: Grammomys surdaster; assembly: GCF_004785775.1. Taxonomy (NCBI): domain Eukaryota; kingdom Metazoa; phylum Chordata; class Mammalia; order Rodentia; family Muridae; genus Grammomys; species Grammomys surdaster. The sequence goes on along the minus strand of NW_021604597.1, from coordinate 12,029,194 downwards.
CTAAAGAATGGGGATGGGAGATCAGATCACACAAGGTACAAGGACACAGCTCTGAAATATCTGCAGTGTTATGGTCAAGGTGCATATGATACTTTACAAAGTTATTTTTTAAATTATACAGCAGCCTGCACCTGAAAATATAAAAGAACTTCAGGCACCTTGAAGCTCCTGGCATACCCTACCTTGCCAAAGTTACTAGTTCTCTGGATAAAGATAAGTGCTATATAGTGAAAAGGCAGAAAGGCTCAAGGGCTTTTGATCAGGCTAAGGCCCCTGTAGGACAAGTTAAACAGCTGTGTGCCCAATTACCACAGTGGGGGCAAGAGATGAAGGAACACATACTTAAGTCAACCTGTTCCTTATGAGACTGACATATAGACTGTAATAGTCCTGTCACTTAGGGGCACAAATATGCCCTTTGATCTGTGAACACTGCTACAGCTACACTTGCATTTCCATGCCACAAAACTACAGTCAATGTCAATGAGGGTTTTATTCTATTCATGGAAAATTGACTATGATGGTGGTTGTAATGTCACAAACACTGATGTGCAGAATTGGGATAAAGACAACAGATGCAATGGTGCTTCTAACAATCACACTCCCCTGGCTAGATTAACTGAAAGAAACAATGAACTGCTAAAGTTATCAGTTGATAAAATGAACATAGTATCAAGGTAACCTGTAAATTTGTAGCTCATTAATCATGGTCCAGTTCTTATGCCTCATCAGAAGTACTTCTTAGTGCAGCAGATGTCAGTTAAAGCAGAAACAATGGGTTAAAGTTCAGAGAATAAGTGTGTTTGGAGTGCTCAGCCACAAATGAGACAAATGTATCATACCCTTTCCAAACTGAGGTCTAAGACCAACACTGAAACTGAACCTAATGGGAACACTATACCAAACTCATATTAGCTATGGTTGCATGTGCAAGAGCCCAAGAGTAACAAGCCAGTCAACATGCGGAGAGGAAGGGGCCCCAGCTCTAGCTGATGTAATATTTACTGTTGGTGATTTCTGGGGAAGGGAGCATCAGCTTTGTTGTTGGGTGTGGCTCCTGGTAGGCGAACTACCACCCTAGTGGATATCCATTGAGTATATGGCTGAACAAACTGGTCTCGGTGAGTTAATGATAAAATAAAGACACAAGAAGGAGGTTGCAGAGAGGCAGAAGGTTGAGAAGTAGGAGATGAATATCATAAAATGTATTGAACGCAAGTAAAATATTCTCAAAGAACTAATTTAATATCTCACATATATATTTCAAAAAAATAATAACTGAGGCACTAAAGTATAGAGGATACCCAAAATGGTAGAAATGGGCACTCATAGAGGCTATAAGCTTGTTAAATAAAGATTACAGTACCAGAGGTGGGTTACTTTGTTAGAGATTGCTGAAGAAGTTCCCCCAGGGCCCACAAACCATAAAGGCTATTGATATTGCTGTCAGCTGCATGGCAGAACTATATAGTAAGGCGCTATTGCTGAAGACACCAGAAATAAAGCTAGAACTGAACTAAAGGCTACCTCGTTTCCAGGTAAGCTGTTGGGAGACCATTGTCATCAACACTAGTGCTTGGCTATGGAGCTACAGTACAAAAAAAAAAAAAAACAGACAGGATGTGTCTGCTCGTGCCACAGTGGTGCAACTATCCTGGGAACAATAAACAAATGGGGAGTTTACATCTGGCACTGTCTGAGGAGGTCATAGGCCCCAGTCAGAAAGCAACTGCTTCTGTGTTGCTAAAGGGATGTGATGTGCCATCAAACTGTCATCTAAACACGTGTGCTTATGGCCATAGATCACTGTTGCTGTCAGTGGAAATCTACCATGGAAGGAAACTTCCTCTTCCAATACACGGTGTACCCCAGCACATAATCACTAGTAAAACTCCTAAGTGACTGTTACTGTGGCATAATGTCCCATGCTTAGTCATAGACTAAGATGGAGAACAGATGGAGCATTGTATAGCTGTATATTTGTTTCCTCTGAATGGAAACATTTTCTTCAGGGGAGAGGCTCATGAGACTCTGGAGGTAAACAGACTTCTACACATCTGGGAAAACTGGAACTTGCAAGATTAATATGGACCCCTCCTTATGGTAATAGAAGAAGGAAACAGTTGCTGAAGAGGAAAATCTGGCCAGGTGGGCTGCCTAGTGGCCATTCTTGTACCTGTCCTGCTGCTTGTAATGTGTGCAGAGAGTTCCAGAGATGCAGCTCTTATTACTGGCCACCTGTTTTTGGATGGACTTTTCATGATGTAGCTGCTTTGGAGCCATCCCTGTTCCTGTAAGTAACCCCAATAAAAACTCATTTGTTCACACAGCACTTTGGTGTAACCATTACTTTGGCCTGCCGTGGGTTCCCTTTCTGGGGTGAGTAGACATATACTCTTTCTGTTGCATCTCTTCAGGGAAAGCTTCTGATGCAACAGAAACCTAGATATGGGTAAGGATTTCAGCTACAGGGCTAGATTAGACCTCTTGGTAGTGATTTCCACAGTCTACATCAAACCAGAGCAAGTATTAGAACTAGTTTTATATGACAAGACAAGATCAAAAGGTACTGTTTCTTGCTTCTAATAAGCCAAGCTGAGAGTAGAAGCTACAAATCATTTTGTTCAAACACTGAACTCTCTCTTTTCCCCTGCTTCTCGCCTGCTTGCAGCTGACTCCTCCTTCCTTCAGCTCCCAGGATCACAGGCTGATTAAAGAACACAAAGGTTTGATGGGAGCCTGTGCTTAGGCTCCCTACTCTCTTTCTCTCTCTCTCTCTCTCTCTCTCTCTCTCTCTCTCTCTCTCTCTCTCTCTCTCT
>NW_021604597.1:11942645-12025975 GCF_004785775.1 Grammomys surdaster | reverse complement strand
TCTCTCTCTCTCTCTCTCTCCCCCTGAGCTGAGACCTACCTGACAACCTCTGCCACAGATCCACTGATGCATCTTTTTATTTATTGTTCTCCCAAATGATCACATCAAGCTGGCGATCCTCCTTAGGAAAAACCACAGCATCCACACATGAGCAGTTTGCAATCTGCCTGAGGAGTTCCTGCTTTCTTGTCTGAAATTTGGTGGGTGGAAAGAAGTTTTTGTTTGATTTTTTTACTTAAAATATTAAAAAGTTTCTTATCGACGCCTGAAATGGAGCACAGCTTTAAAACATGGGTTGAGTCAGATCTTTCTACCGGAGACATGTCTGGACCAACACATGGAACATCTAGAAAAACTTGTCAGGAGAAATGACATCTGCTTGCAACTCTCACGCTCTGAGAAAAATCTTCAGACTCGTTGAAGAGGAAAATTAAAATATTAAGGAAAATGTCTTCCTTTCCCAGCAACTTAACAAATGATTCTAACCTGTGGAAAGTAAGTGATAATTCTACCGGCCTTATGAATTCGCCAGCAACTCTGACTCTTTCTCTCTTTTGCCTGATCTGTATAATGACTTTCGCAGCTCTGGTGGGCAGCATTTTCTCACTGGTTTCTCTGCTGACCATGCAGTACAGAACTGTTTTGTCCATGCTTGTGACATCTTGGTCTGTGGATGATCTCTTGAGCGTCTTGTCAGTGGCCATCTTCATGGTTTTGCAGTGGACAAAAGAGGCACCGAGCTACTTCCAGTCTCTGTGCACCACCTCTGCCTTACTGTATATGTGCCAAGGCCTCTCCAGCAACTTGAAGGCGACTCTTATAGTCTTCTACAACTTTTACACGATGCACAGGACGGTGAGTCAGTCAAGCTTCTGGCTATCAGGACAGGTACTTGGTGTGGCTTTAACTGTGTGGGCAGTCAGCCTGCTGCTGGCTTCGCTCCCGCTGTGCGGCTGGGGTGTCTTTGAGCGCACGCCTTGGGGCTGCCTGACAGACTGCTCCAGCTCCTATGTGCTGCTTCTCTTCGCGGTGTATGTTTCGGCTTTCGGACTCCTGGCGGTTCTCTCTGTCCCTCTCACTCATCAGCTGCTGTGCTCGGAGGAGCCGCCGCGACTCCATGCCAACTACCAGGAAATTTCTCGTGGCGCCTCTACTCCTGGGACCCCTGCTGCTGGGGGAAGAGTGCTCTGTCTGTCGCCAGAGAATTTTGAGATCTCTGCTCTGCGATGCACTGGGGGACGCTCCCCGAGCTCCAACACGGTGTTTAGCTCCGGTCAGCCTGCTGCCTCCGGTGCTGAAGCCGGCAAGCGAGAGAATCCCCGGACTCCCCATGGCACCAACAGCTTCCCAGTGAGCCTGGCACAGAAGCGCTTTTCTTTGATCCTAGCGCTGATGAAAGTCATCCTTTGGCTGCCCATGATGGTGAGTGTATTTATCATTTGAGGGTGTGTAAGCTGAGCCCAGACGCGGGTTTGGGGAGTCACCCACCCAAAGATGTGAGGATAAAACCGCATTGGTTGACTCTGAAGACAGGTCCGGAGGAAAGCAGTTCACCTGAGGACTAGTTAACTACCAAGCTGTGGGCAGTTGTTAAGTAATTTTCAATCTGAGAAGAGTGGAGAGTCTTCAGTCACAAGAGACTTGATTTTCCTAGATAGTGATCAAAGATGATCTCTCTCTTAGGCAAAATCTGGGCATATTCAGAAAGGGAAGGAGGAAGTAAAAGGGTTTTTCTTTCAACCTTCTCTGGCAGTTTTATTCCTAGTTTCTTCTTGCCTGGTAAGGACGCTGACCATCTCTAGCACCAAGAGACATCGGTGTGTGATCCAATGTGGTGGAGAAAAGGAAGAGAGGACAAAAATTAGCTTTTGTTCCTCGTGTCCTAGAGCGAGGGGTGGGGAGTGGGGTGATCATGGCTCATGTTGTGACCAATGCACAAGGATGGAGACCTAGAAACAAGAAGAGACAAGTTTGGTGTTTCTAGTACAGGTCCCACCATTTCTCCTTTCCTTCCTTTCCCTGCCTAGCATCTCTTTATTGATTGCCTGCCTCTTGATTAGTAATTTCAAATCGCAGCAGGTGTAGACAGAGCATTCAAAAAGGAAATTAAACTCTGTCTGCTCTACTGCACCCAGGTGTACCTCATCTGTCCCCAGAATCCTGCCACAAAACCCCTGGAGTGTGGTCCAGAAACAGAGCTCCTATAGACCAAACTTAGGGCCTTCAATAGAGGACTTGAATGGAGTTAGGGCTCTAAAAAAGACTTGGAAAGTGGGAAAGAGGATTCTGGTTTAAGACTGAAATTCTTTGCCTTTCAGATCCTCATGGTGGTAAAACACGTGGTGGGGTTTCAGAGCCTTCCTGTCGATATGCTCAGCTTTCTACTAACCCTGCTGGCCAACATTGTAACACCAGTGTTTGTCTTGTCCAAACGTTGGGCCCACTTGCCTTGTGGCTGCATCATCAACTGCCAGCCAGACACCTACTCCGTTGCCTTCGATGGGAAAAAGTGTAAGTCCTCCGCAGTGGCTGCGGGGCGACCACACCTACACTAAAGTACAGATAAGTGGTCTATTGAGAAAGTTATTGGAGGTAGAAGGGAAATATCCTAGGACACATGCTAATGGTAAATAACGAAAAGAAATGATAAAATTTTAGCCTAGTGATGGAGTAGGTTTACAACATCCCTGAGAAGTGCTCATTCATTGGTGATGTTCTTAGGTAAGAAAAGGGTTCATTCAACTCAACACTTTATTGTAAACACAGACTCTTATATGTTACCTCCATCCTCGTTTTTAGCCCAGAGTGAAAAATCAGTCTCTCCTCCCAAGTCTACATATAAAGAACAGTGTTGAAGAGCAGACTGCCTTTGAAAAAAAAGATACACTCCACAACCAGCTTAAAACTCCTGACCAGTAACACATTGTTATGCAATAGAACAGTTAAAAAGTGTTTTCATTATTTAATCCTAAGTTTCTAGAAATTTTTGTGGGATGATGATGTGTGTGTGTGTGTCTGTGTGTGTCTGTGTGTGTCTGTGTGTGTCTGTGTGTGTGTATGTATGTATATATGTATATGTCCTGAAAAAAAATCACCCCCCAATAAATGTTTAGGGTGTTCCTCTGGCTGTTGGAAATGTGTTACATCCTGAAAACTAGCCAATGAGCAAAATTCCCCAAGCTAAAATGGAGTGGGGGTTTCTGGTTGTCCTTGTTTTTGCACTGTGTCATTCCTTTAAAAAGTTGCTTATGTGGCTAGAAGGGGGAGGGTAGTTGTAGTATTCAAAGGCTGTGGGATAGAGTCTATCTGGCCACGTCATCTGATTAAAAGAAACAATATGATTCCTACTTCTCTCAATGAGAAGGTGACTTGGACAAAAAGCAGGACCAGATCAGGAACGAGCTGTGTATTTTGATCTACTAAAAAGGAAAAGACCTTTTTGCCATCCTAGGTGAAATATATACAATCCACTGAATAAAATAAGATGGTTCATTAGTGTGCAATCAATTAACTCTTCTGCTAACTGTCCTTTTGAACACAATAACCAAGTATATTTTCTTTAAAATAAATAAATTAAATAAACAGTTCATTTCAGATGATTTTAGGGTTGTAAAAATGAAAGAATATCAAAGTATTTTTAGCAAATAATTCTATAACAAAGTGATTTTTATAAATATTAATTACTGGTCATTTTCATATATTGATTATATTTAAATTATAGAATATCTAGATATTTCCTGACAAAAATATTTCTGTTGTTAAAAATATTTTATTTGTGATAGATGGCAAATTCACCATTGCTTTTGATAACATTTATCTTAAAATTATAAAAAATGAAGTTAGCTTTGATTATGAAACTGTTCTCTTTTTTCTTCTTTTCATGTATGTGGTGTACATACATGTGTGTGTATGTATACATGTTCACTTATGTTAGTGGGTACATGTGCACATGTATGTGCTTATGAAAGCCCAAAGTTGATATCTGGAACAGTCCATGATTAATCACTCAATTTTTTTCTTCCTTTTCCTTTCTTTCTTTCTCTCTCTCTTTCTTTCTTTCTTTCTTTCTTTTTTTCTTTCTTTCTTCTTTTTTCATTTTTTAAAGGACAGCTCTCTTCAGTCAAACCCACAACACAGCTGGTGCTAGTCAGATTGATCCCCTGCCTCTACACCCAGATAAACCATCACAGACGCCCAGCATTTGTGCTTCATATGGTTCCTGAGCTTCAATCCTGTTGTTGTGTGGCAAGGGATAGAACTGTTAAGCCATCCCCTCAATCCCTGAAAGCTTTTAAAAATGTGGCATTAAATAATATTGCTAGAGAAATACTAATTTAAACACACAAGTCAAACAGCTCCACTCCCTTTTATAATCAAGACGATGCCAAGGGGAATAAAATAAGAATGTGTGCCTGTAGCAGGAAGTATCACCATTGGGTCTCCATCGCTAGGAGTTCTGTGCCCCTCAAACTGCTTACCCTCATGCAGGCCAGATATTGGCTAGATATATGAATTCATTAGGAGTTTTATATTTCACTGTTTTTCCTTAACAAAGGAAAAATATCTCCTCTTTACACTGTTTATCATCAAGGCAAGGCGAGGCGAGGAAAGTAAATACTTACATTAATCCATGCATTCTAAAGGTCATCTTTCAATATAGAAGGTGTAAGCATATGTCTCCATTTCATTAAATGACGACAAAAAGACAAGAAACAAGAAATCGATTTGCAGAAACAAAAATTCTCTTCTGTTTTGGATAGGAGTTTATATATTATCTCAAAACAAAAAGCGTTCATGTAAATGTTAACACAGCAGTTTCACATAGAGTGTGGGATATGGCTTTCAGACTTACAAATTTTGATTAACATGATGTTTTCTTGTTTAAGCAAACAGCTAAAAAAGATCAGCTGTTCTCTATCAAAAGTCATATTTTCAAATTATTTCTTTCCAGAATCAGAGTTCCTGGAGATATGTGTGAAAATTACTTCTTTTATAAAGTAATGTAATTATTATGAAATGATTGTTGGCAAGAAATGACAGATATATGCTTGATCCAGGGGACAAAAGAGGTCAGAAAAGTTTGTTCTTTTCGCCTGTCTTTACATGGGTTTCAAGAACCATAGTGCCCTTATCCACTGAGTTATCTCACTGGTGGTCCTCTACTCGGAAACCTTTACTGCAGCTCAACTACATTTTTTTTAAATATATATATAGTCAGACATTCTAAAACTTTCTAAAACTTTCAAAGTAATAAAGTCTGAGAAAGATCTGCTTGAGTCATATCCCGTTCAGCTGGTATTACTGAGTCAGGAACATCCTGACCCAACCACTCCATCTCCAACATGGTTTCTCTATGTTGCCCCACCCACTCATAGTCCCCTATGAAGGCAGTGGTTACTATGTTTCTTGCACTGTGCTGCATGGTTAGTAAGAGACAGAATGACCACTGAGACAGGTTTGGGTCAAAGACATGGTTTTTTAAATATGAAACTTTTAATTCTTTAGGAATGTTATGCGATGTATTTTAGCATATTTCCCCACTCATATATCTAACTTCTCAGAGCTCCACACCCACATCCATAACCTCCCTCAACTTCATGCCCTTCCTTTTTTAGATAACCCATTAAGTCCAAATTATGTTACCTATACATTGTTGAGTATAGGGCCATCCACTGGATCATGGCTGACCTACCAGGGAACATATCCTTATAGAAAACTCTCTCTCTCTCTCTCTCTCTCTCTCTCTCTCTCTCTCTCTCTCTCCCTCTCTCTCCTCTCACTAAAGCAATCCATTTTAATAGTTAAAAAAAGCAGTTTTAGTTACATGCCAATATATTAAGGTCAGGATATTTCATATCAAAACTGTGTATCTGGCCTTTTCTTCAAAAATACATAGCTGAAAGTGCTGCTCCCCAGCAAGTGGCCAGAACTGAGGATCCTGAGAGAGAATCAAGGGCACTCCCATTACCCATGCACTGGAATATCAGTTATTAATATTACCTAGCTGGCTCCTATTAGGCATTCAACTTTTTCTATCTTCTGTTCATAACTTTTAAAAGACAACTTTTTTTTTTACAGAGCTTAAATGTTATCAATTTTGACTCTAATGCTGACATTTGGTTCAACATAAGTTTGATTATTAACTGGCGTGTGTGTGTGTGTGTGTGTTACTTCTGTGTGCATGTGAAGATGTGGGTATAATGCTCTGTATATGAGCATGTAGAAGTTGATTTCTGATGCTTTCTCTATTCCTCTTTATTTTACATTTATACGTAATATTTAAGCAACAAACACTTTACCCTCAAAATCTTGTCTCCAGCCCTTTGACTGTCAACTATTCTACATGATTTTAATCAACCATCTCCATCAGATACCTCAGACAGGGTTTACCTTTATTGTGAAGGAAAGTCATTAAAACAAAAATTAAATAACTCCAAAACATTTTCATTGGTTTTAACTGATGTACAGGCTCTGACCTAGAAATGTCATATCTATGCCTTTCTGCTTTTGCTACTATATTTTTATCACAAGTCTGATCAACAATAAAGCAATTTCATATAGAGGACAATCACTTGAACTCTTCAATTGGATATTTTGAATTCAAATCATTTTGTAAAATAAGTAATCAAAGGTGGTTGCCCTATTATCTTATTAGCTTTCTCTGCAGAAGTGGCCAAGTAATACTTCCATTTTGTAAATCTACCATGAAACAACATGGTTAATTCACCATCTCATAATGACTATGGCAACTTTAATTTTTCTTAAATATGCATTATTATTATTGTTGTTATTGTTGTTGTTATGTGTGATATGTAATGTGTATGTGATTGTGGTTGTAAGAGTGTGGTGGTAAGACAATAACTTTGGGGAGCTGGTTTTCTTCTACTATGGGCGCAAGACTTTAACTCAGGTTATCAAACTTGAATGGCAAACACTTTTCCCTACTTACTCATCTCACTGATCCCTGGTTTTCTATTCACCTCAGACTTCCTTGTATGCTCCTGACCTGGAGGCACATTCCCCAATGGCACATTCAGTTGACCCCTTTAAAGATGTTGCACATTTTTTACTCACTGTATCTCAGAGTTTCAACATACAGCTGACACTATACAGCCAAGTATTGATAATAAAGTTGATGTTTTAGACTATCCTTATTTTCTACATGGTTCTAGATTTACAAGTCTGCCACTTCATATCTCTTTTGAAGAAAGAAAACCCATGAATAATTGTGCCATTCTTGTAGTTCTTCAGCTCTCAGTCCTAAAATAAGTTAAATATTATAATTTAATTTTACTCACTATGAGTAAGTAGAACTATAAAGATCACAGCATAGAGAATATAATCATCTGCTTCTACTTTTCAATTTTCTTTTGATACAAATTTTTCTGATTTGTGTTCTGGCTCACACAAAAATGAATGATACTGACAAATTCTATTTTTCAGAAAGCAGACTCAGCCATAAATCTTTGGCACTGGGAACATTTCTGTAATAGAATGAGTATGTGAATGCCACTAGAGTGTGTTACAAAGTGAATCAAATTTTATGTATTATTCCCATAAAAACTTTATAGCCTTTCATAATTTTTCCACCAAAGATAGCTAAATGCCTAACTGTAAAATACTGAACTATCAAAGTAGAAAGTCTTCTTGAAACAAACCATATTTTAAACTATGAAAAACCCAAAACATCAAATGCATTTTTATTACCACTTAGATATAAGCCTATTTGTAATTGGCTGATGCACACACTCAAAAATTGTGTCTTTTTTTCTGCCACACCCCTTTCTAAGACTTGGAGCTGTACCCACCAATTAATAGTGTTATGTTTGCAAAATATGCTCTTCTGACTATTAAATAATAATTTATTCATTCTTACTAAATTTGTCTTGTAATTATTCAGATTTATGAATACTCTAAAAATGTACCCATTCATAGAATTACACAGGCATTCACTTTTTTAAAAAATGCATTACAAGTTTCTTTGCAAAAGAAATGTATATGTTGTCAGACAGAGTGACTCACACCCATAGCACCAAAAATGAGACAGAAAGCTGGAGCAATCAAGGACAGATTGTACTACCGTGAAAATTCAACACAGCCTCATCTATACAGTGACACACTGAAAAGGTGTCTTTTTGAAGTTAAAATGCTATGTGGTATAACATGTTCTAATGTGTGCTTTTATAGACATAAATGTCAGAAGTATTACAGAAAAAAATCATAAAGGGATTATATATGTATAACAGCTCATAATATGAAGACTATTTAATCAATTTTATCAATTTTAATAGAAAATATAGTCCTTTCCAAAGTAATTTATAAAAATCCATGAACTGAAAAAGAAGAAAGGAAAACTGAATACATTTGATAAATTCCTAATTTGTAGTTAAGTTTAATTCATATGAAATTGCCATAAGACTGAATCTTTTAGATTGTCTTCTTTTGAAACTTTTATCGGGTGAGAGAAATTAGGCTCAGACTAATAAGGTAACTAAATTGTGTGAGTCATGTGCCTTTGCATAAATTACAAGAGTAGTCAGGTAAATGCAGTGCCTGTTCATGCTCACAATTTACATCCAATGCTGTTCGTATCTACCATTCTAACTGTAGAATTTTATTTTCATTCAGCAAAGAGGAAAGGCTTTGAATTCAATCTATCGTTCCAACAAAGTTATGGACTCTATAAAATAGCAAATGCAGATTTCTGTGATGATGATGAAAACTCAATATCCTATCACAACCCAAAGAAATATGAGTGTGAAGCTACAACGGAGCCTCCGGAAGACAACCGCAGTGTCTTCAATACCATCACAGTGGAAATCAGCACCACGCCACCATTTGACAGCGCCACACTAAAGGGTGTCAACAAGTGTACAAATACTGACATCCCAGAGCCCAAACAGGCCATGACAGAGGAAAGGAGTGCGTTTTCTGTTAAAACAGAAAGCGATCTTAACTATGGAGAAACCACCTTTTTTGAAGGTCCAGAGAGACGACTGTCCCATGAGGAGAATCAGAAACCAGATCTTTCAGACTGGGAGTGGTGCAGGAGTAAGTCTGAACGAACGCCTCGCCAGGTAGGGTTAAAGGCCCTTCTTCTTGAGAAATTAAAAGTAAAACTAAACAACCATGTGAAAAGATGGTGAGTTTATTGTTTCCTTTAATAAAATCCAAGGATGATTTTGTCTCAGTTGGTTTCCACAGTATCTCACTTTTATTCAAGATCTTTGGAATCGTATTTATTTTAGTCTTACCTTTTCAGTCGAAATGTGTATGTTTTGGAGTCAGTAGACATAGGTCGAATCTTTGAAAAGTATTAGGCATTTTACTTGAACTTCAAGTAATCTGATTAAATTTAGACAGTACTCCAGAGCTCAAGCTCCTGCATCAATTGATTAAGTAAGTTAACAGGTGTACACACAATTTATTTCAGGATGCCTTCTAGTGAGCTATTCCAAGCAATGTCAAATGTCCCATTTCTTTCTTTAAGAAGTATGGTTTGATGATGACATAAAAATTAAAAGAAATTGCATTTGAATATTTATCCACTCTCCTCTGATTCCAAACTCCTATGAATAATCTGGAATCTGTTCATTTTCAGTGTTGTGTTGATATAAATGTGTCCCTTCTAAACCCTCATATTTGATCAAATGACCCTTGTTTGAGGACTATAAAGTTACTAGGGAGAAGGAGACTTCTGTCTGGTGTGATAGAAACCCTATAACTTGTCTCAATCTCTGTGATTAATGTGAACTCCAGAAATGTTCTGCTAGAATTAATGGATTTATTGATTAAATGTATCACCACAAACCACAAGTACAAATGTGTATTTTTAAGTATGAGTAATATATTTTCATACTATCATTTTCATATCATTGTTTAAAAATTAGCAAAATATCCAAATGAGTATATAAAACATTAGAAAAATTCAAATATTCTTTTAGAAATTAGTAATCTCAGAAAAAGTTAAATATTTGTCATAAATTTATTACAGCAAACAAAAATAGAGATCAAAGAATAAAATGTTCCTTATATTTAGAATCCTAAGACTCGGGGGCCAACAGGGGACTTGCCATACTTTTCATCATTAGTTTGTGTTTGAAGTATATGAACCCTTTTGGTTTTCTTGAGCTTAAAAAATCAGTAATTCTCATAATGAAGTGTGTGTGTGTGTGTGTGTACGCACGTGTGCACATGAGTGCACATGCACATGTGTGTGAGTATGTGTGTGACTGTGTGTATATATGTGTGTGTGTCTGTGTGTATAAAAAATGCCCCTATCCTATGTGCTCTTCTGATACTCATCACCCAGAATGACCCTTAAAGATTGTTGTCTTTGTGCTACTTAGTTTTAATTGTCAAATGGACACAGTCTAGAGTCACCTAGAAAGAAAGAACCTGATCCAAAGATTGTCCTGGATTATCCTGACCTGTAACTGTGGCTATAGGATCATTTTCCTGATTGATTATCAATGTTTCAGAGTCCAGCCCACTGTGGGCAGCACTATCCATAGGTAGATGGTCCTAGCTTATGTAAGAAAGCTAGTTAAACATGAGCCAAAGCACAAGAATGTAAGCAGCATCCCTCCCCTCCATTGTTTTATTTTAATGTTTGCCTGAGTTTGACCCTGTGTTGTGATGAGTGTCACTTGGAAGTGTGAGCCAAGTAAAACCATTTCTCTTTCAGTTTTCAGTCCTGGTGGTTATCACAACAGAGAAGCATGCTAGTACAATCTGTCATGGATTCAACTCATTCTTTTCTGTTGTCTTATTTTATCACAAGTGTGTCTTTCCCATACAATATGGTATACATTTTTATAAGTTTAAGCTTTCTTAAGACAATATGGCATATAGTTTTCTGAGACTGTATATTTTTCAGTGAACAGTAAATAATTTATCTGTTCTAAATTATGTGTTGTCAGCACTATCTCAAATATCGTAATTTATTCCCTCATTTAAAAGTTTTTGTTATAGGAAGTGTATGTATCTAACTATACCCAGTTAAAATGAAAAGTAGATTTATTTGCATATAAGTATATGTTCCTGCTCACAGCTCTTTTTAAATGAAAAAGTAAAATGACACATGCAAATTGAAAACTTTGGTCAATCTAGGTGACCTTCAATTGTAAAGACTTGCTGATTGAATATGAACATTTTGACATTTATGATAAGCAAGTACTTTAGGAAATTCATTCCAAATGACAACAATGAGAAAGATGATTGGAGATAAAGTAAGCAGGTTGTTCAAGGTTAAAAACAGGTAAAACTTTCAAGAAACCAATTGACAGCAAGTGAAATATTGTTATAAGCTTCAGAATAATAAGAAATACTCATGATGTAAATCCAAGTGTTGGTATGAGATTATTTATGATTTTCAAGATCAGAATTAGGTAAAATTATAAAATCTTTATTTTTAAAAATCTTATAGAGCATTTTAAATTTTTGAATTATAAATATCAACAAAACACAGATGGATCTGGAAGGCTTATCAGAACTTTCCCTAGACCAGACCACAGGTTTTATATTTTACATCTTTTTAATAATATCACATGGATGTAGATGGTGACTTTCTATTTTTAACCTTTCTTCCAAGTAGCTTCTTTGCTCTGAAAACAATGATAACTTAATAGTTTACACAGTAATATACTGAGCTTTACAAGACACTGAAGTTGCTATATGAGAACCTTGCCTATTAATGTTTTAAAATGATTGCTTTTATTTATGTATTAATGTATTTTTAATTTTTGGTTTTTTGTGCTTTTAAGAAAAAATGCATTTTGTGATTTTCTCACAAATTTCAGAATTCATATGTGTTCCTAGAGTATTTCCATATTATTGTTTCATTAAATAATTTTCATAGATCAAACAGAAGATGATTTTAAGGGTTCTTTTTTTAAGATCAGAGTGTTCATGAATAAATGAGATACTCTTAAGAGAGAAGTTGGGATTGTGTAGATTAATAATGGAGCCCAAGATATTGAAGTGCTAGGAGACTTTCAAGTGGTTCCTGTGCAAATCAAGTTTGCATGCAGTTCTGCCATACAAAACCAAACATCAAATACTTAAACCCACAGCAAATAAAAGAGGAGGAGGAGAGGAGAAGAAGAAAAGGAGGAAGAAAAGGAGGAAGAAGAGGAATTGTTTCTAGACTTGTCAATACTACATAGCAACCACCTATAAAGAATAAAAAGAAAAATAAATGAATAAAAATAATATGTGAAAAACAGAAAACCTTAAGTAGCACTCCTTGGGCTCTAATTACTAAAGAATGGATCTAAGCTTATATTTAAGCTTCCATTTAATATATAATCTATTAGGTAAGACTACAGGGAAATCTCCTGATACACACATTTTTCCTAATCCTAAAAATGTACAACTGTTCATGTTTTAATATTTGTTGGGACATTGTCAATTTAGTAACTCTAGAGGCTGAAATTCATCAAACAGTAATTATTGACATTTCTTACTAAAATGACCATAGTAAAAAAAAAAATCCACTTACCACATTTATTTGTAGCCTTTACCAAGTCATTCTAGTACAGATAACTACCTGAAAGTTTAGATATTTTATTTTTAACCACTTTTACTCATTTGAACTGTTACTTCATCACTTAGAGATCAAAGACAAGAAATTTTATTACACTAATAGAGACATGGCCTTTCTGATTTTTGTCATAAGAGTAATATGAAATTGTTGTAAAGGACTTAGAAAATAGATAATAAGCAAAGAAAATAGACTCATTCTAACCACCCAGACTTGAGTACATTTGAATTTTGTCCTATAGATACTGGGCTTTTTCATAGAACACAATTCTGCTTTTGACACATGCCACATATGTTACTATGGAATCTAACATTGTTCAATTCACCAGGATAATTTTTACCTCATTTAAAGTGATCACCTTTTGTACCTTTATCTGGCATGCTGTAGAGTGACTATTTGGAACAGGAAAGTCATAAATAAACACAAATTTGTACTAAGACAGTTTTATTCTGAACTCAGAAATTTCATAAAACACTTTTAAATTTTCTTAGCATGTACTATTGGCTACAGTACACTAATTGCTTGTTTTCTACAAGTTCAGGGGGATTATCTATATCAAGGCTTGTATAGAATCCAATTTTTTCAGCTCTTAAGCAAGAATTCTGTCAATATTAGAGAAATAAGGAGCCAATGGCTTCAGTAAACATTTGTATAGACAACAACCAGTCAAGCTTAACTCACACCTCTTTCTCTGTTAAGTGACTACTTCTTACTTGACCTCAAATGACGAGGAACTCCCTACATATTTTTTAAAACTTTATTGTGAACTATTTTTGAACTTTAAAAACATCTATAAAAATAGAACAAAAGCTTCACTATATTCTTCAAACAGCTTCCACTATTGTTAACACATTTTAAAAATAGCAATGCCCTTACCAAAAGTTGGAAGCCAATCTTATATGAATTTTGCCCATGGTAATTTGTGTGGCTTTTCTGAGCCAGTGTCTGATCTATGATCACATACTGCATTGGTTGTCAACATCTCCTCTTGTCCCCTGAGTCTTTCATGACTTGACACATAAAAAATATTGACCAGCTCAATTTCCTTTGCATTTTATGATAAATTTCAATTTTTAATTGCTGATGTTTTCTATTGATTAAATCAAATTCACATATTTTGAGCAAAACTACTGTACATATGTCTCCCATCCAGGCATTTCCTTATGCATTTATTTATTTACATTACATTCATATGTATGTATTTCGATCCATAGGATGTAATGCATATCATCACTATCTTATTCTTTAGTTATGTAGACTTGGCCATTAGGAACTATTTGATGCTGGTGTCTACATCCACTCAACAAACCATGATAATCAGTTTAACCTTTTCTTACTTTCAGGCAGCATAAAATAAACATCATTTTTACTGTTCCTTGACCACACCTGATCCTTTTCCATGGAACTTCAGTGATTTTTGTTAAATAGAGGTATTTAGAGACACAAAGTTGGAAGATAAATGTTGATTGTTACTAATGGTTGTTGTTATTGTTGTTGTTGTTGTTTTGCTTCAAAACATAGTTATTGAATACTGATTAGAAATTCCTTTGTATATGCTATGTACACACCTGAATCCCGAATAATCTCACTGTAAGAACAATTTAAAGCTAAGTGGTCGGTCCAACTGGCATTTGCAATTAGCTCCCATGTAACTCTTCAAGTCATTCCCTTTCCTTGTTTATGACATCTTTTTCAATACTGAGAAACCTAGCTTTTATTCACAAATATACTTAATTCTCGCCTAATACTGTCATCTAAAGGATTTCATAATCACTAACCCACACAGCCCTGTGTAAAGTCAACAGCAACAACAATAATTAACTTCAGCATAGTTTGCAGTTCTTTTTATCTTTAGGTTATAGTTAATGGCAAGATGCAACTTTATCATTTTATTTAGGTTTGTTATTTTTCTTCTCTAACACCTCTGTTTGCTTTATCATAATTTGTTTTTTATTTTTGATTGTCAATGTATGTGTGCAAAATATTACTACTTTTTCAAAAAATCAGAGGTCTATCAAGCAAGAAAACTTATTCCTTCTTTCCTGTCCCAATTTTCCCATTCTTTCTATCATTTTGGTCCATCTCTCTTGTAAGCCACCATGTAATTTATGCTTCAACCATCCCATATTTCTCTCTGTAGGACGATATATATTTTTCTATCATCACGTCCTTTCTTACATAAATATATGTTCTTGTGGTTGCTTCTGAATGTAACTATATAAATTACATTTTATTACAATAAAATATTATTGTCCTGGCTAGTCTTGGGCCAACTTGATACCAGCTAGTGTTAGTTGAGAAAAGGAAAACACACTTGAAATAATATCTTTATAAGATTGGCTGTAGGCAAATCTGTGGTGTATTGTCTTGATTAATGATTGGTTGGGGAGGGCCTATCTCTCAGGTCATGGT
Source organism: Grammomys surdaster (assembly GCF_004785775.1). Classification (NCBI taxonomy): domain Eukaryota; kingdom Metazoa; phylum Chordata; class Mammalia; order Rodentia; family Muridae; genus Grammomys; species Grammomys surdaster. Next base: position 12,011,019 of record NW_021604597.1, on the reverse strand, counting down.
GCCTTTCCTAAACAGGTAGTTCTTGATACTATAAGAAAGCAAGCAAGGTGAAGAAACCATGAAGAGTGGCCAGTAAGAAGGCCTGCTCCATGGTTTTGCATCAGCATTTGACGTCATGTTCCTGCCTTGCTTGAGTTCCTGCCCTGACTTCCCGCAGTGATGAACTATGAACTGGAAATTTAAGTAAAACAAACCATTTTGTCCTCAGGTTGCATTTGATTATTATCAAAGCAATAGAAATGCTAAGTAAGACATAATATATCCAAGAAGTCATTCCAAATCTATTCCATCTATATCTGTATCCTACTGTAGGGTTGCAGCATGCACAGCCATGTCTGGGTTTTCGTGTGAGTGCTCTGGATTCAAGCTAAGGTCCTTATACTTACAGGAAAAGCTTTCCTACCCGCTGAGCCATCATTCCATTCTTTATCTGTTTATAATGTTAATCTTTTCACTGATTGCTCCTGGATGTTGAGTTGTGGGTAGAAAAGCAGTTTAAATGACAGTTAACCACATTTTCTTTTAGTACATGTATCTGGTGGCCTTTGGCACATGAATCTCCATTCCATTTGTGTTGATATTTTTACTTGGTGAAAGATAGGTATATAATTTTCTCTTTTTTTTTCAAATGATTGGTTTTCATTTAAAAGCATAATTTATTTATGAATCAAACATTATCCATAGTGAATTAAAATATCATTGTGTGCAGTATTTTCACTACTAGATAGATAGATTATCTATCTATGGATCTGTGGTTTGTCTCTCTGTTCATCTACTCTGGCATTTTACTGTTTTAATTAAAGTTACTGCTGAGCTCTGACATCTGCTAAGGCTGGTCCCTTAAAAGATTTTATTTTCCTTTTTCAGTATTTCTCTCTATACATGAATGTTTATTTTTCTTCATATTAAATTTAATTTAAACTTATCTAGCTTCACTAAAAACCTTCACCAAGACTGTGCTTGAATGTAAATATTCCAAAGAAAATAGACATCTTTTCATTCCAAGTTGTTCTACCCAAAGCAGAGAATATTCTTCTGTTCTCTTCTACTTGGCATTTTACATGAAAGATTTTAAAGTTTTGTTTCTATAAGCTGTACAGTGTTTTGTTAAGTTTATTTAAGAGTATTAATCATAGAAAGAGTGATTTAAATGACCAGAGTTTTGCAGTGTCTGTACTCTATAATTCTTTGTGTGCTTTCAAAGTGTGTGTATCTATGACATATTTCTAAAGAACACAAGTGATTCAGAAAAAAATATAGCAAGCAAACCAATGAAGGTTGACCAAAAGATTTTAAGTGGCACTTGATGTAGGAGGTAATGAAAATGGCCACATTGTAAAAGTCAAGAAAGTCATAGTTATAAAAAGTAATGAAAAGCTGCTACACAACAACAAAGTGACTAAAATCAAACAGCATGATGAGAATGTGGAAAAGTAAAGGCTCATATAAACTACTCATGGTTCCGCATGGATGGCCCAGCAGTTAAGAGCACTTGCTACTCTTTCAGAGGACCAGAGTTCACCTCTCAGCATCCACATCAGACAGCTCACAACTGACTATAATTTCAGCTTTAGGGAATCTGACACTCTCTTCTGGTCTCCAAGAGTGTCTGCACTCACATATGCACATACCCCACCCCACCCACACACACAAACACAGACATACACACACACACACACAGCTTAAAATAACAAATCTGAATATTAAAATAAATGAACTCCTGCTGAGAAAACTTCCTGAACTCATCTGAAAAGGAGGTCAGTAATATGTCCAAAAATAAGATAAACTCAGGCTCATACTTCAATAGCTACTCTTCCTTAGAATTCCTTAGAATTCTCAGCTTAGAATTGTACTATCTCCTGCAGTGACTAACTGGATGTGATTTTCACAATGCAAAATGATTTATTTTCAAAATTTTATGTCCATTTCCTCAGTTAAAGTAACTACAGCTCAATGCTCAATATCCAAATATGGCTGATGGTTACAATGCTGAACAACTCAAACACAAGGTATTTCTATTGAGGTGTTTCTAGGATAACAGTGTTATCCTAGAACAAGTGTTGTGTTTCTAGTAGCTTTGTTTTGATAGTGCTAATGCTTGAGACACACATAGAATGAGCATGCTGAAGTTTTGGGTTCAAGAATTGTATACAGAAGCGTATTTCCCATGAGTTCAGGGCAGCTTGGGCTTTAGACCTTCTGTTAGTTCCAATCTTGTCAGGGATGCTCAGGAGTCTCAAAACATATCCATATGGCATACAGTTTTGGAAAGTTGATTAAAGATATATCTGTATTCTTTTTCCTAAAGAATACATCTATTGTAAGCTTTGGGCTCTTCAAAACAAGCTTCTAGTCCTGATTTAAAAGCAATAAAAAATAAAATAAAGCTACACAAATAATATGAGTTTTGCAAATCTAATAAAAAAGACCACACACAATGAACACTCACCGTACTACTTGGTGAAGCTTGAAAGCAGACACAGCAAATTAAATGGTTTGAGGATACATAGAAAAGTGATAAAAGCATGATGGAGAGACAGACATGATTATGAAAGACATTGTGAAGTGTTTGGTTGTAAGAATGGTCTATGACCTAGAGAGCACACTTGCGATCCCCAGAGATGCTGACAACACACCCCCTCTCATCTGAAAGGATGACTATGCTCTCATGGACTGCATGTCTGCATGTTTCTGTTTACTGCTCACATGCTTGTGTGCTAAGGTGCATATTTTTTAATGTTTATTTTATTTTACTTATGGATATGTGTTCATTCTTCTGTTTCTGCCTCCCCGTGTGTGTGTGTGTGTGTGTGTGTGTGTGTGTGTGTGTGTGTGTGTATGAGTGCACAAAGACTAGTACTTATGGTGGCCAGAGAGAATGTTGGATGCCCTGGAACTGAAGCTGCAGACAGTTGTGAACTGACTAGGGTACCAGGAACGGAAGCTGGATAGTCTAGAAGAACTGCCAGAGATCTTAATTACCAAGTCAGGCCTAAAGGCCTGAATTTCAAAATTTAAATAAGGAAATAACATTTGCCTGGCTGATTTTAAGATACATCTGCACCTTTGGCGCTCTTATCATTTTGTCTTTTGTATGTGTCCCAACAGTATCATTCTGTCCCTCCCCTCGAACTTGAATAGGTGTCTAGCCACCCATGGCATCCTTTCCTTTCTGTGCTAAACAGTGCTCCTCTCCTCAGCACTCTTTGATAGGTGTGCTTGTTTACAGTTGTCCACAGCCTTTTAAACTGTCTGAAATCCAAACATAATGCATTTCTGATTGCCTTTTGTCCTTGAAGTAACTCAATTTTAACACCTATCTGAATGCGTTTTCAAACTAAACTTTGGCAGATATGTCACACTAATTCCTAATACGTCTATTGTCGGCTACAATTCTCAAGCCATTTTGTGCTCCTGTGACTTAACCACTAAACTATCCATTTGGTCTCTTGTAAATACGAGTAGTATATCTTCTGTTAAATGTCAGCTTGATTCTGTCAGCTAACTTCCACCACTTCTGCCTTTCCAACTGCTGTGGAGAATGCTTTCATATACTGATTTCAAGGACAGATTTCTATACCATCCATCCAATACTTGTGTGACCCAGGGATCTAATAACATCTCTTTATGTTTTATCTAAACATACTTACTGAAAATTCAAGCAGGAAAAAATACTGATTTTTATAGAAGTAAGGAGTAGAATATCAAAAATAGAGAGAATAGAATATCTACAAATCAGTGAGAAAATTAGAACAAACCAATCAAACAAAAAAGGTTAAAACTACAGGATAAGAAGTGAGGTTGAGAGAAAAATAAGGAGATCAAGTAACAGATGAGGAGAATGTGTTCTCCAGAGTTGTTTGAACAATGCAGATCATAATCTATTTGTCAGGCTTGGGAGTGAGTGTCTGTACCCACTGTTTTGACAACTTATCAAACAATATATTAAAACTAATATAAAAAATTAAATGAAAGTGTTTAAAGTTCCTATCACAAAGTAATAACCAATGTTTAAGTTGATGAAGAATGTAAACACCCTTACGTCACCATGAAGATTGTATATGTGTATTGAACTATCTTGCCATATGAACAACTAAAAGGTGATGTGAAAGAGAGACAGGACCAATGAAAGAAGTCTGATACACATTTCCAAACATGACTAATCATTCTTTTTACTTTATTTATAAATACATTAATGGGCCAGCAAGATGGTTCAATGGGTAAAGACACTCGCTGCCAAGCTGGAAAACCAGAGTTCTATCTCCGGAACCTACATGGTGAAAACAGAGAACTGATGTCTACTAATTTTTCTGTGAACCTCAAATCTGTGTGGCATGAGCTCTCTCTGTCTCTCTGTTTCCGCCTCTCTCTCTCTGTCTCTGTCTCTCTGTCCCTATCTCTCTCTGTCTGTCTCTCTCCCTCCTCTGTCTCTCCTCCCTCCCCAAGTAAATGTAAAATTCAAACTAAGATGTTGTTATTGTGTTATTGTAATCCCCTCAGGTTTCCTTGTAATTGATATAGCTTTCCTTCTATTTTTGACAATGATTCCACTAGTAACATACTAATATAAATTTAATAGTGAATTTATTTGATGTCATTAATTTGCTTAAGTATTCAATGAGCATTTTTCACAGTAAAATTGTGTATATGAAGTTCTAAGCCCTTCTTATTCCAGCTGCCCATGCTGTGGGAAGTTGACTTGCATGCAAATAGCAGCGGCTCAGTTTAAAGGATGAGGAAGGGAAGAAGTCTGTTCTAAGACACAGCTGCCATGAGCTCACACTGAGTCCTAGTCCTAAAGCCCTATATTTTTGTCTTTCAAATCCTTTTTAATTGTGGAGCTTGGAACCATGGCAGGGATGGTGAATAGCACTTGTCCCCTTTGTAATGTTTACTTCTTCCCCTGCAAAACATCTCTCCCTTTGAATACACAATCCCCTGCTTCCTTTAAGGCTATCAATATTTCTGTTTATCAGCAGCTCTTTACTTTTAAATGTGATCCCCTAAGGAATGTTGGGATCTCTCATATCAGGAGGCTCTCCTTTATACCTTCTTGTGTTAATTTGGACACATTTATTCTCAAGAATATTTTCTTGACATTTAAATTTTTCACCAAAGAATAAAAACAAATCATAGCTGAAAATACCATCTTTTCCCATGCCATCCTTTGGCTCAGTGAGCCTAGTGTCAACAGTGGACCTGTTTCCTTTTGTGGCCTTCTGGTAAAAACATAATGCTCCAAAGACCCTTTCTTATTGCTTGGGTAGCTTCCCAAGCTGTCCTTTCCCCCACTTAGTTTCCCTAAGAATAATCTTACTGTTCTCAGTGGTGATTTACTTAGGACCCCTGGAAGCCTGAACTGACTTATCTAAAATTTTAAGACACATGTTCCCTCACTCTGTGACTGAATCACAATGATTACACTAGAATGTTATCTTCAATGCCAAGAAAGATGATCCTTCTTTCTATTCTTTTTTTTCCCCAAATTCATCTTTTGAAAGTTTAGAGGGATTTTTGTCCCTGTGGCCAACATTATAATCCAGATATTGTGTATCCTAATTACAAGTACTCATTTTCCTCCATAGCCATCCAAACTTTTCAATGTGGTCAGCTTCCTTCACCTCTGCATTGGTCAGTCAATAAACCATTCGTCTTATTTCTGCCACTATCTGATAGATAAAACTATAGGCAAGGAGAAAATATGCCAGATGATCTGCTTGTAAGTGAGCATGCCTTCAAGCAGAATCATTTGAAAGTGCTACCTTGCCTCCAGGCAGATTTTTCTGAATTCAGAACCAGGTCTCTGTTCAAGAGTTGCCTTCCCTACATTGTAAGTTTAACCTAGAGATCTATATTCTACTGAGTGGCACTGGGTGCTAAGACAGAAACTATCTAAACACCCAGAAAAGCAATGTTACCTACCAACAATTAGTATAGTTCATGATAAAACCCAAGATTTTTATGAAGTTATATAAAATAAAAAGAAAGAATTTAAAAGAATATTATTCTTGGTCATTTTAGCCTTTGAAAAAAGATAATATTTGAAGCAGTTCTTTCCTTCCATAGAGGATGCAACTTTGTGGTAAAAATCAAGATGGTGACTTCCTCTCTAAATGGTGAAGACACAGAACATTTTCATCACAACAAGTACTGTTTGCTATTTAACAAATAGCTGCTCTGATTTTAAGTTCGTTTAAATGGCCTTAGTCCATATTTTAGTCTCATTTGCAATAGCCAAAAGTTGGTGAAAGAAAACATGCAGAATTCAAATTCTAAGATGTGCACATACATCCAAAGACCCAGACCTGGGAGGCTTTACTCTGTATGAAGTGTTAACAGGGCATTTACTCTTATATGCAATGACCTCAGCTTTCTCTGAGTTACCCTTGTTTATCTCTGGTCTAAAACGTCAGAGAAGATAAGGTAATGTCAAAAAATAAATGATTGGGACACATTTCTCTGATGATTTTGGAAAGCTTAGATACACATATCCAGCAGGAGTGATTGGTTTTGTTTGTATGGTCTTTTATGAGGGTAATATTTATTATGAGGGTAATATTTAAAAAATCACAGCCGCGCGGGCCGACTATCTATGCAGTGGTGGTTCTGCTTAGCTCAGGCCGGCAAGTTCCGCAGCCAGAGCCAAGCACACCACAGCTGGAAGCAGCCATAGGCTATACACGTCACAACGAGACTCTCAAGACCACAGCTCCAGCCGGCCAGAAGCACCAGCCCTGGCACTCATGAGACGCCATTGTGGTGGCTAGATCAGCCAATCCACCACACTGTCCACAATGCTTGGCTGAGCCCAGATAATATCCGCCATTCCATGGTACCCGGTAGAATGAAGACTCTTTTTTTTTTTTAAAGATTTATTTATTTTATTTACATGAGTACACTGTAGCTGTCTTCAGACATACCAGAAGAATGCATTGGATCCCATTACGGATGGTTGTGAGCCACCATGTGGTTGCTGGGAATTGAACTCAGGACCTCTAAAAGAGCAATCAGTGCTCTTAACCGCTGAGCCATCTCTCCAGCCCCCAGAATGAAGACTCTTAATACTTAATGGCTATTCAATTGGTACATATATTTGGTAATGCTCAATTAACAAGATGCCCACACATTAGACTTGTTAACCCAATTAGCTAACTTAGATATGAATAACTATCTGAGACTGCTAAAGACATGCGGACGTCTCCAGCCATCTCCTCTCCTGCTCCTCTCTTATTAGCTCCTCCCCAATCACCATGCTTATTGCAGCCGCAGGAAACCATCCTACTACAGTCCTTTGGTTGATCATGGGTGAGTTTACTCCTTGTTTACATATTCTTTCCCTTAGTCTACATGCTTTTCTTAATTCTAGTACTTAGCAAACCACATTACAATAATTTTTTAAATATGTCTTTATTTATTTTCTGTATGAGTATACTATAGCTGTCTTCATGCACACCAGAAGAGGGGATCGGATCCCATTATAGATGATTGTGAGTCACCATGTGGTTGCTGGGAATTGAACTCAGGACCTCTGGAAGAGCAGTCAATGCTCTTAACCACTCAGCCATCTCCCCAGCCCCAATACTTTTTAATTATATTTTGAAATCAGGAAGTACAATGTTCCCAGCATTGGTCTTACCTCTCAAGACTGTGTTGCCATTCAACATAGACTGTGTTACTATATATGAATCTAAAAACTGGGGTTTTTTTATTTCTGAAAAATGCTATCATTAAGCTTTTGAAAAGGATCGCATTGAGATGGCACATTGCTTTATAGCGATACATTACCAACCTTACTCCTTCCAACCCATGAAAATTGGATGTATTTCCATATGTCTGATTATTCTTTTATTATTTGCATCAGTGTTTTGTAGGATTTAGGATAGTGTTCAGTTTAACCTCCTTAAATTTATTCACAAGTATTTTATTTTTGATGCTCTGGTAAAAGAGCTTTTTTAAAATTTCTTTTCAGATAGTTCATTGTTAATGTTCAGAAACATAGCTGGTTTTGTATATTGATTTTGCATCCTGCAATACAAAGGACTTCTTTACATCTAAGATCAGAAACAACCTTATTTCCTCCATCCATAGCTGAATGAATTTATTTCTATTGTCTAATCATCCTGGCCAAGAATTTCTAGTTCTGTTTCACCAAAAGTAGTGGGTGTAGGCATCCTTGTCTCACTGATGTTCATACAGAAAACTCTTAGAAAAAATTTCTGAATGCAATATAAGCAATTACTCTTCAGGTAATTTGCCTTTCCTAGTTTGTTAAGAATTATTATTATAAAAGGATGTTAAATCCTTGTCACTTTTTCTCTATCTATCAAAACAACCTCATGATATTTACCCTTCATTCGGTTTCTGTGTAATGTATTATTCCACTTAATTTTCATGTTGAGCTGTGCTTGCTTACCATACTTGGTGATCATGTGTTATCTGTTTAGTGAGCTGTAATTTTGTTCAGGTTTTTTGCTTGTTTTAGGCCTAACACTATAGTACCAATGATCTCAAACTCATGACAGTCCTCTCACCATAGTTCCCAAGTGCTGGGATGACAGGCATGAGCCACCATGCCCAATATGTGAGTTTCATTTTGTGTCTATAATAAAATACTCTAATAAAAAGCAACTTGAGGCAGGAATGGGGTGGGGCTAGCTCTCAATTCTAGGTTAAGGTCTAGCAAGTACATGAAGCATCTATTCACATCACAGTTATGGGCAAAGAGAAATGGATGCATGCACCTAGTTGTCTCCTCTGCTCACAGTCCACAGCTCCAAAACAGGCTGAGTCTTCCCATATCAAGTAGGCAATCAAGAAACATACATCTACCCATAGGACAACCTAAGCTGGACAATTCCTTATAAAGACTTTCTTCCCAGGTTATTCTGCTATGTCAAGTTAAAAATGAAAATGAACCATCACATTCAATATGTATTATTTTTATCTAGTTTTATTAGAATATTGACCTATAGTTTTCTTTTCTTTGGTCTTTTGGTCTGGCTTATTGGCATGGTAATGCTGACTTTATAAAAATTAGTTTTGAAATATTTCATCATGTTCAGTTTTTTAGAGGAGATTGAGAGGACTGCTTTATTTCTCCTGAGGGCTTGCTATAACTCACTAGTGTGAAGCCATTTGGCCCTGGGCTTCCTCTGATGGAGTACTTTGATGGCTAACTCAATCTTTCCATTGGTTACAGCTTTGTTCAGACTGTATTTTTCATGATTCAATCATAGGAGGTTGCTTGTTTCTGGGATTTTATTCATTTTTTTCTGTGTCATTTAATATACGGAAGTTGCTTGTTGTAATTTCTTACTGTAAGTTTTTAATCTCCTTAAACTGTAAGTTTTAATATCTTTAAACTGTAAGTTTTTAAACTCTTAGTCTGCCTAAGAGTTAAAAACATTCAAACATTAAACTCTCAGATAGCTAGAAGAATAACTTGATAGAGCTCTTGCATGCCAAGCTCACTCTACAGAACAGCAACAAAAACTGAAATCAGTTTTTTTTTTATGTTTTTCTAGTTTCAAATTCTTTATTTCATCTGTCTCTACTTAATCTTTACTAGTTTTTTAATCTTTCTACTTTGGGTCTTTTTCCAGTTACTTGAAACATACAGCTGCATTATTTCAGAGCATAAGCATCTGTTTTGATATTGTTTTGAGTATGCTGCTTTGCATTTTCATTTGTTTCAAAGTATTTTCTGGTTTCATTTCAGATTTCTCTCCTGACCCATTAGTTACTTAAACGTGTGCTTAATTGCCACATCATGTGAATTTTTCAGCCTTTCTTCTGTTATTCATTTCTAGTTTTATTCCACTATGTTTTGAAAAAACATTCGAAAAACTTATTGAAAAACATTTTGAAAAGCTTATTTTGCTATTTAAAATATGATTTATACTGGAGAACATCCTGTGTATGCTTGTGAGGAACTTATATTCTGTTGTTGAGGGAATGTTGTGAATAGTTCTATCGGGTCCATTTGAGCTATAGCATTGCTCAAAGTATCTGTTTTTATTGGTGTTTTTGTCCAAACACTTTATTATTGAGACATAGATATTGAAGCACCTCATCATGATCATGTTGACATCAGTTTCTCGCTACAGTCCTGTTATAGTGTTTCTATGTTTAAGGGTTGTGCTGTGTGTCGGGGGCGGGGAGATGCTTTCTGGTAAAGTGATCCTTACATGCCTGCTCTTCTGCAAGGTAAACACTTCTTCAATTTCCTGTGATCATCACTTCTCAGCTCCCTTTTATGCTTTTGCCATCTCTGTATATAACCCAAGGGGATTTAATTTAATCACATCTGTTCTGAAAGTATAATAAATATAATGATAGCGCATACATTTGTATCACAAGTAGAGAAAAAGAATTTCCAGGTTTGTTTCTGTTTTTTTTTTTTCTTCTCGGAGTAGATTCATCAATATTCTGAAAAGTGCCTGAAGCTTATTAACAATACAGATGGCACATTCTAAGAAACCTTGGTTCTTTAGATGTGTCTCATTCCTTCCTACCATTGCTCTCAGGTAGGAAAAAAAACTGATTTTTTGAAGTTTAATAAGATACCCAGAGATAGTGACAGTTCGCAGGAGGAATAATTTAGACTCACTGACTCAAATTCTTCTGAAGGTCCATAATACTTGTCATTATGCCACATCTCTCATAGATACAATATATTTATATACTGAACAAGCTCTCCAAGGTACTATTGGAACCAGTAGGGGAAGGGGTGTCTCCTGAGGTGAGATGCATGTTGCTTAAAGGACTATAAGATTCACTTCTACTGTTTAGGCCCTATTTGTTCCCTGTAAGTAACTTTGCCCAGACTGGAAAGTAATTAGTGATGATTAGTGTAATGAAAGCATGCAAAGACATTGTACACAGGCTATTATGCCTCTACTTAAGTTTCTCTTTTGAGTTTTAAGCTGTTTACTGTCCACAAGGATGAGAAGTATGACAACCCCTTTTAGAGTTTTTTTCTTAGAAAGGCTCTAGGGGATTGGAGTGATAACCAAATAGAATAACCCCCAATTTCACCAACCTTGTCTGTGGCATATACCAGGTATACTGTGTTTCTCTTTAGCAAGTAATAACTCTAGCTAATGATATCACAACTAATTGATTCTGATATAACTCATAAACCAAAATATTCATTAAGCATGAGACCCTTTAATAAATATATTTGCACCATCAATAATATCTGTTTCTCAAGCACAGAGATATGCTCAACCACATTCACAAATTAAAGAACACCCTTTAGAGGCCACAGTCTATTTGCACACCCTTTTAGAACATGGCTATTGAAGCTATCAGAAGAGAACTTTGAAAAGAGAAACAAGTGATTCACATATAGTCCTCTGCCACTCAGAATAAGTATGGATAATTCTTCTACATTTGTTCAACAGGCAAAATGATTGGCTATCTTGAACATACAAATACAACCAAAGACACTAACTTAGCTGTCTCCTGGCACAGTTGACTTTACACTAAGGCACCGAAAGCCTGGAACCTCATATGGCTTTTCTGTTGCCTTGCAGAATTTGGACTATAGATCTGGCTCTAAGTATGATTAATTATGTGGTAATATGGCAAGTTATTTTCCTTGGATTTCTCATTCAAAAACAGAAGGATTTGAGAAGAGGAAGATTGGAGTAGATAATTTCAGGTCTTTCTCAGCCTAATATAGTTTGATCTTTGCTTCATATATCACACACTCTTCACATCCTGCTGCAAAAACACTTTCCAATGAATAAAGATTTTTCCACTTTAGCTAAATAAGCCTGTTTTAAGCTTTAGTGCAGCTATTAAATTCCTGCATTTGATATTTATTGTTTAAATTGAGGTAATTATTGATGAGGCAAATAGGTTATAGTTTTAAATAGTTATTTTCATATTTGAAGTGTCCCTTAAGTGTTTTATGAAGTTAGAGAGTCCAATATGTTGTCAAAATGACTATATATAATTGCTTAACCAGTAACAGTTATTTACAACCTTCGCTTTGAAGTAAAATGTCACCCAAGGCTTCTGTAAGCATGCTTACAGCCTTTTCTCGGTCACTGTGCTCTCCACAATCCAGAACTTCAACACTTAATGTGCTCCTGAAGGATATTTGGGTATTCGTAACAATGGTTGTTTCATATAGCCTCACTTCTGTAGCCTCCTTGCTTCCTGTCTCAGCCTGCCTAGGGTGCTATGCCTAATACCACAAATAAAGCAAATTTACTTCTAAGTTATAGAATCTGAGAAATCTAATTTAGATACCTTCAGATTCAGAATCTGAAGAAGGCTTGCTTTTGGTTTATAGTCAACTAGCTTCTTGTTGTGTCAACATATGATAGAAGAGTCAACCCAGTTTCTTTGGACCTATCGAACAAGGATATTAATGCCCTTCATGAACACATCATTGAGGTAGTTAGTATTTTGGCACATGACTAGGAAGTAGAAACATTTAGATAATATACAGCGTCTCATCAGAGATCAAGACATGACTGTAGTGCCATGTCTTGGGATATGAAATTTTGAATATTGGTAAGATCTCCAATACAAAGCAAAAATCAAGATATTGTCACAAGAGAGTTAACACATGACTTCAAAAATATTTTTAACTGCTCGCCTGACTAAATAAGGTCAAAACATATTTAAAGATGTTTTACCATCCACACTGTGGTCTGTATTCACTGTGGGAGATTTGGGCCAAAACAGAGTAGGAAACGCTGCTTCTTCTCTACAGAAGGAATCTGTATACGAGCAGTGGCTGACCTCAGCAGTTGTAAACAAGACTACCTACTATATTGTCTGTGATGGTTTAGTATGGCCTTCTCTGTGCAACTCCTCAACCCCATCTTTCTTTGCAGTTTCTGTCTTCCCCCGTTTTTCTAAGCATGGTCTCATTTCATCTTCTGCAGATCTAGTCTAGCTGCCTTTAGAGTCATTTGCTGTCTAGCAGGCTATAAAGATGCAACCACAGACTCAGTTGCTCATTACCCAGAATTATTATAGAATCCCTTATCTACATGTTGGCCCCTGATAGGCATTATACCTTGAATTGCCTTACCTCATTCCAAATTATAGCCATTGTCTATAAAATTTGTCATTTCAATCCTCCATTCTGTCCACATAGAAGATAGACCACTTTAAGCAAAATAAATTCCCTGAAGGACCAATTTTTAAAAATAGATTTAAAGAGTATATGCGAGGATATATTTTACTTAAGTATAATCAAGAGTATATCCTTCCAGAATATATTGAATTAGTGTGAAGCATGAATTGCAAAAGAGGCAAAGCCTGTAGTCCTCAACTTACAAGGCCTATTTTAATTATTTTGTATCTATCATAATAGTGCTAAAGTTGTAAGATATCTTGAAGACTTCTACAAAAGTATATTGTGATTCATTTTATTTGTTGAGAGAATTTTCTGGCTTTCAGCAGCGTATTAGTCACTTTCATGCTATAGTGGTAAAACACCATGATCAAGACAACTTGTAAAACAAAGAGTTGATTTGGGTTTATGGTTCCATTTACATAAAAGTAGTTGGAAAAGAAGAGTAGATGATTTTATTATACATTTGATCCATTTGGGTTGACAATATTTTCTCTCACTTAAGTGGTTTTTTTTTTTTGTACAAAGTGGTGCATCTTTAGAAAACATAGTATATTGTACCAAACTCAATTTTTAGTATTATGTCATAGTAACAAACTTTCACACTTCTTTCATTGATGAAATTCATTAACATCATTTGTCCAATTAAGCCTGGTAGAATTGATATTTTTTCTATTCTATGCTCTTAATTTTGAGTCCTAGTTCTTGATGACCAAAAAAATAATTATGTATTTCTGTTATCACCTAAGACACTTCAAAATAACCATTCACTATAAGAAAATTTAAACTGCATGTATTTGAAGAACAACAGAAGTGAATGAATTTGTAAATATAGTAGAACAAACAATAAAAGCTTATTTTATTGAAACTGCTGTTTTGAGACAAATCTCTCAGGTAGAGCAATTGCTGACCAGCAACAGTTAAAATCCTCACTCATCTGAAAATGGATATGAGAAAGCAACATGAGTATGTCCACTCTACTTACTGTTTCCAGTTATACTGTGGCAGAAGGAACAAGCTCCTGAGAACTACAATTGAGCTGGAGCCCAGTGCTCACCAGATGTTACGTGTCAGAGTGGGCTGAGGAAAGTGAGAGAGGGAGGGGGAAAGGGAAGGGGAAGAAAAGGAGGGGAAGTAGGCAAAGAGGGGATGGAAAGGGAAAGAAAAATGGAAGGGAGTGGAGGGAGGAGAGGGGAACAAAGGGAAGAGAGGAGAGGGGAGGAGAGGGGAGGGGAGGGTAGAGAAGGGGAGGGTAGAGAAGGGGAGGGTAGAGAAGGGGAGGGGAGGGGGGGACAGGGACAGGGACGGGGACGGGGACGGGAGGCTGGTATGAGTCCAGATCATAATTATTGGCTAATAGACTAAGTCGCAGTTCAAGCTCAAAGACCAGAGAATCTGGGAGTGTGGCATCTGAGGGCCAGGGAAGTGGGTGTTCTGGCAAAAACAGAACATGCACTTTCTTAGTCTCTCCCTCCTGTTCAGCTTCTCAGGCCACTGGCATTGCTGAGGGTCACTTTTCCTTGCTTAGTCTACTGATTCAACTGCCACCTCTCTAAGAAACATCCCAAAGCTGCACCTATACATATTTTAGGAGATAGCTGGGCATCTCTTACTCTAGATGAATTTACACCTTAATTAATTTTACATGTTTTAACAATCAGGACTATAACCATATGTCTGTTTTCAACAATAATTCATCCAGCATGAAATTTAAGCCTGGTTACTACTAGGAATATGAATTATGATAAAATATGATTTAATTTATGATAAAGCATTATGATCTATTCAGCATCTTAACATCTAATATTCTGGTACATCTAGTCTTCCAGAGAAAATAATGTCCTAGTTTCTAGTTCATAAAATAGCCTAAAACACCTTGGGTTGGAATTTATACAGACTTAATGCTGATGGAAATGCCCCTTGGTACGCTGTGATGATGATACTAAATCACTTTAATGGGAGGATATGGGCTCTTTGGGGAAAAAATTGATGAACACATTTGAAGAATACAATATTTGCAAAATTTAATGTTTTAGTGTAGTATTATTGAGAAGATACTCTCAAATTATTATTAAATATTGAACGTCATGTCTCAACACATTTCAAATAAAATTGCATATTAAAATAACAGTGTTTCTTACTAAGAAAATAAGGGGGGAAAGCAGTGTTAAAAAGTGGCTCTAAGGTGAACATTTGAATCAATAATTTATATTAGATATTTCCTAAGAAACGTATGATATTTGAATTTTAAGAAACAAACCATTATCGAAAGTTGTTACTTAGCTAAAACCAGATATTTATCATTGTTTAAGTTCTACAGCAGCACATAGCTTGAAATTCTAGGCAGCGAAGACAGCTCCTAATGTCACTGCAGTAGCAGACTGTTAGAACAAATGAGGTGATTGTCAGAGGAGCCAAGTGTGCTTGGAGGACAGGTCACCTCTCTACTGAATGCATAACAATGTTGAACCATGGGCTGGCACTCCCCACCTTCCAATCTTCCCTTGCTACCAGTTTTCTAGGAATGATTTTACATGAAACTTGACCTTTGAATTTACAATACCTGTCCAAACAGTCTGATATACATGCATTCATTTTCATTTCATTCTAAGATTTAGTTTTTTGTGTAAATTCTTTCAAGGACTCATTTATCCTACAGTAGTGTGTTGGATAATCTTCCATGATTTTGTGTATGATCTAGCATCTCTTTTGCTGTTGGTTGTATGCTTTTCCCTGTGAACAGATAGGATGAATAGGATTATTTCAATTGTCTTGTATTGTTAATTCTTCTGCTGTATAGCTCTATATTGTAATACATGACTTAATTTAGAGAAAGTCCCTGGTCTGTTGAGGAGACTGTATGTTTGTAGCTTTTGGATGGACTATTTCTTAGATGTCTGTTAAGCCCATTTGCTCTATATTATTCAATTTGCATATTTCTATTTATTTATTTTTTTGTTGGGAAGACCTGTCAATCAGAGAAAGTGATGTACTGAAGTCACTAATTATTACTGTTAGGATTGATCTGTGAGCACCTCTGCTCACCATTCCTGTTTCAAATTTCAGTGCTTGCTGAATTACTCACTCAGTCAGTGTGGAGTGATTCTTATTGTTTCTCACATATCTTGGCTTAAAGGTCATTTTGTCAGGTATTAAAACAATGACAACTGTTTGTTTCCTCTGCCCACCTAGTTCCACCGTGTTCCTTCTTTTACTCTAAGGTAATACCTATCATTTGCATATATCTTTGTATCTTGATGAAATACATTTCTTGAAGGCAACATATAGATGGCTCCTCATTTTAATCTTATCTAGTCATCTATGTCTTCTTACTGGGGAATTGACATAGTTAATATACAGAGATACTGACAGGTATGTGTTGATTCCTGTCATTTTGTTGATTTTATAATACTGTATCTTCTTCCTCCTCCTCTCCTCTTCCTCCTCCTCTTCTTCTTCTCTTCCCCCCCCTCTTCCTTCTCCACCCCTTCTCCTCCTCCTTCTTCTCTTCTCTCATACCATTGATCTGGCATGGTTTATTCCTTCTTTGGCCTCAAAAATGGGCGATCTTCTCTTCTGTCCAAAGAAAGCTGTCAAGTAACTTCTGTGGAACTGGCTTAGCATTCATGAGTTCCTTTTCCTGTATTTATCCTGGAAAACTTTCATGTTTCCTTCAATTATAACAGAAAGCTTTTCTGAGTATAGAAGACTGGGTTGAAACTTGTTATCCTCTAGAACTTCAAATTTATCATTTCAAACTCTTCTGGTTTCTAAAGTTTCAGTCAAACAATCTGCTGTTCTTCTGATGGGCCTACTATCTATGTGACTTGGTATTTCTTTCTTGCCACTTTGAATACATTTTGATTGGAAATTGATGATGGAATATCATTTCTGTTTCTGTCTATTAAATAAATTCTTTTGCATCTGGATTGTCATTTCTTTTTGTAATTCTGGGAAATTTTGTTATGATTCTTTAAAAACCCGTTTTTATTGCATTAGAATGAGATTTTCTTTTTTCTGTTAGTTTACTGTGTAAAGGGACTTGGCTTTTTCAGTGTGTCACAAATACCTTGGAATTCCCTTAGTATTTTATTATTTCACCTTCATCTTTGTGTGATTGTTTGGGCTCCTTTACCTTGTTCTCAAGCTCAGATATTCTCTCTCCCTGATTGATTTTTATTGGTGAGACCTTTTATTGGTGAGTTCCTTTTATGTATTTGGCTTATTGTCTTTTAGACTTGCATCATTTGAAACTGGATTTTCAGTGTTTCTGGCTCTTTGGTGCATTCCTCTTTCATATCCTGCATCACCTTATTTTACTAAGCTGCTCGTGTTCTTGCTAAGGGACATTATCATCTTTGATTTCTTTGAATACTCTTAGTTATGAGATGTACTATAGCTACTTTATATTGCCACTGTACAAAATGTTGTGTTTCTGAGTTAACAACAGTGGCTTTTCTGACAATAAATAGTATGAAATATTGGAGTTTTAGTTAATAAGATTTGGATTGGGAAGCAAGTGTGTGAGGATATGAATAAATATTAGATAAAAAGTAATAAAAGCAATGTGGGTAAAATAGCTAAGGGGGAAACACAAATTTTAGAGATTATAAAAACGATGATGATTTTAATCAAAAGGTAAAAAGAAGAGGGAATAAAGATGAGAGAAGAAGGGTCATAGGAATAAGATTAGAATTTCTGCAGTTAAAGAGTATACAAAAGAGCTCCATGTGCTAAATTGAGTACAGAAACATACACAGCAACCCTAAGACCTAAGAGCAATATTCAAACAAACCACTGTGAGACATACTTATGAATGAATTGCTGGCACAATTGCACCAACTTGAAGAGAAAGTCTTGTCTTAGATCTCTCTGGTTCTACTGGGCTCCACTTATTGCTGTGGTGGGGAGGGCCATTGATCTCTGTGGCCTCAATGTTTTGTGCTGTTCTGGCAAGTGGAGAGGGGAGGTTGTACGTTCTTTCCTTGTATTTCACCAAGAATTTGGCACTTTATTGTTGCCTAGTCTATTCCTGCCCTTTCCTTACAGGTATTACTGGTGTCCTCGGAAACCTTAATTCAGTCAAGTGGTGCCAATTTGAAAGAGCTTACAGCTGACCATTCTTAGCTCTCCCATCTGCTTTCCTGTAGAAATTACTCCTGGCTTGATAAATTCATGCACAGACCTTGTTTTTTGAAGAATAAAAATGTATTATCTTGACTATTTTCTTTCATTGAGTTTCAATGGTGAGGCTTCTAATCTGCTGTCTTACCCAGAATTCCTAGATTTGATAAAGGAGCAAGAAAAGAATTTTCATTCTTGACATTATAATGAGTGTGCATACTATTCTCTTCTCAGAAATAAATATATACTCAAAATATAGTGATCCTTTGTAATGTTTAATACTGATTTTAACAGGGCTTAGGATCTTTTAGGATACAAGCCAGCGGGCATCCCTGTAAAAGAGTATCTATATTATATTAGCCTTTGAGTATGTCTGTGTATTGGCTACTTTTCACTTGCTGTGATAAAACACCACAATCAAAGCAAGTTATAGAAGAGTTTATTTGGATGTACTCTTCCAGAAAAATGAGAGTCTATTTTTGCACAGTGGAGTTCCGCTCCCCTGCTTAAAAAAAAAAAAATCACAATCACAATTCTGTAGAAATATGGGAAGTGAGTCTTCTAGATAATTTGGAGGGTTAGAGGTAGAGTTATGTTTTCTCATTCCAAGAACCTATGTGTGCCTAGCCAACAAAAACATACCATGAAGAAGGATTCGTGGAGATGTCTATAAAAAGTTATTGTGAGGGGCTGGAGAGATGGCTCAGACCAACAAGAACTATTCGTGGAGGAGAATAATGTTATAGCCTCTATCAGGAATATCCTTCTTTGTTTGTCTCTGATTACCTGTGAGAAAGAACGCTATGAAATTATGGACTCTATGTCCATATATCTACTTTCCAAGTTACATGCAAATTCTTCTCTTGGCCAACTCTATTCTGGAAGCAAACGAGGAAGCAAATTATGGATAGGTGATTTCCATTTCATTTAGGCAGAGTGCAAACCATCAGAGTATATAATGCCTTTTAAATGCCTTTTACAGGGCATCAATATTAGACTTGTGAACTGGTTTCATAGATAAAAAGTTGCAAAGAAGTTTTTTCTGTTTTTCAAAGTTAATTTTGCAAAATAAAAAGAAAACACGTCTCCATTATTTGGATAACACATATAGATTTTAGGGATGAATTGTAGAGATTCATATAGTGTTGAGATTTGAACTTTTTCTTTTAATCATAGGGATGAAGACTACTAATGCTATAGTCACAAGGAATCAGAAGTCATCTTTAATATGCTTTAGCCTAAGGAATGATTGCTGTATATTCCTATACCTCAAATTATTATTTAATGTTACTGTTTAGGATTCAAAGATGATAAATCAGAATTCTCAGCTAGTCATAGAATCATCAAAATTATGATATTTTAAACATATTTCTAACAATTTGATGATCAATCTGCCCTTGAATTTCAAACAGCATTTCAAGAATTTGAAAACTCATCTGTTTAGTATATAATTCTAAATTGCATCATTGCTGATGAATACACATATTTCACTTTTAAAATTAAAAATATTTAAATTAAATATTTAGTAATATATTATTTTATTATCAGAAAAAGGAAACTACAAATTTGTTATTAACACTATTATATAAAGACAAATATGTAATAAACATATACATATACTTATAGAGTCCCATATATTTAGAATATCATATGGTCTTTTTACTGCTGTTCTGTGATCAATAAGTGTTTCTTCTTCTAAATATGACTTATTTTATTTACACATATAAATGTTTTTTCTTGTATATAGGTATGTGCACCACTGATGTGTGCCTAGTGCCCACTGAGATCTGAAGAGAATCAAACCTGAAAAGAAGTGTTCTTGACTGCAGACCAATTGTTCTACCAGTGTAACTTACTGTTGGAGGTGCTGTGTGAGCACTCTTGACTCTCTTTAGAGATTTCCAACTAAAATTTTAAAAAAGGCTACAAAACATATACACATTGCTTTATAATCTGCTTCATTTTCTCTTCTTATTATATTTTTTTGCAATGGGTGGTTCCATCACAGTATACATTGTGACTCAGCCTTCTGACATTTTGAAAATGCATAAACATTGTATGAGCAACAGTTGTTTACTGGTAACTAACAGAGACCTTCTAGGTCTTGGCTCCGTAATAGCTTTCATCAAGTCTTTGAAGACAATTTTATACTTTTAATTCATTTAGAAGGAACATTCCTACTGAGATATCTTGCATAAAACAGTGCTTTCTTTGACGCCAACTTGGACAAAATAAACAAGGTATTTCAGGGCTCACATAATTTAACCTTTTTTTCGAGATAATGAGATTAAAGCCTGTAATAAGTGTATGACTTGCCCAGGATCATGGGATTGTTCAGTATTAGGTGTGCTATGTTACGTGTTGCCCTGAAAGTCAGTGAACAAACACTACAAGAAAAGATTATTGAAAAGGATTTTCCTGAGACTGAAGAGATTGCTCAGCAGATAAGGACACGTGGCATCCAAGTTCAGTTCCCAGTACCTAAGTCAAGTAGCTTACCAGTAACTCAAGCTCACCAGGATTCAGTGTTGCCAGGCCTTTTTGAGCATCCAACCACATACATGGCACATATTCACACAGATACAAATATGTTTCTGAAATAAATGTAAAGTTTTACATGTTTTCTATGCCATAGAATTTAGTAATTTCAAGTGTAAAATTTAGTGATGTCTAAGTTTTTCAAATTGAGTGACCACTATCAAATATCAGGGTTAGGATATTTCCATTACACCAGAAATATCCAGTGTGCCCATTTAGTCTCAATTCCTGTTACCTCCCCTGTTCCAGGACACCATTCATCTACTACCTGTGGGTTGTTTTGCTTTCTCTGATACTCTGAGTACATTTGTCTTTTATACTCCCACATAGATCATAAATATAAATTGTTACATTGTTTTTCGATTTGTTTTGTTTTTGTAGAGTAGCCATCTTTTTCAAAATGTTGCATTTACCCTTTAAGAGAAATCTTTCAAATGAAAAACATACATCTGCATTCCTGATTTAATTCTGATTAGCAAGTGTGTTGGTTGATTAGGTATGGCTCCCCTGAACTCATGTGTTTGAATGCTTGGCCCATAAAGAGTGGCACTATTCGGAGGTGTGGCCTTTTTGGAGTAGGTGGGGTCTTGTTGAAGGAAGTACTTCACTGTAGGGGCTGGCATTGAAGTCTCCTATTCTCAAGTTCTACTTAGTGTGACAGTCTTCTCTTTGCTGGCTGAAGATCAAGAGGTAGAACTCTCAGCTCCAGTTCTAGCACCATGTCTCTCTGCATGCTGATGATTGTTATCATGTTGATAATTGACTAAACATTTGAAACTATAAGCTATCGGAAATTAATGGGGATTTTGTTTTTGTTTTTGTTTTTGTTTTTTTATGAGTTACCATGGTCATGGTGTTTCTTTGTAGCAAGAAAACTCTAAGACAATGAAGAATATTTTCTTACCATTGTTTGGTAAGGTATCCCCAACCACAACATCCCACTGGACGAGAAAATTTTCATTAAGAGAAGAGAAATTATTTACCTTTCCTCCAACTTATGGACCTAGGGATAAAACTCAGGGACATACATATGAAACAAGTACTTTAGCCCTGAGCCACATTCTCAACCCTGTGCAAAATTAATTTGTTTCTTAGAATTCACAATTCCTATTTTTTACTTTATATGAGTTGAATCCAAAGATTTATAAATACTATGAAAAAACCCTACCATTGAATGATACCCATGGCCCTTTTTAAATATTTTTTTCTTTTGAGAAAGTTTCACCAAGTTGCCCAGCATTGAATTCAAAGTGGTCCAGGCAGGTCTTAGAATTGAGACTCTGTTATGTTAGCTTCCCAAATTTCTGGGGTTAAAAATTTACACCACCAAGCCCAATTATATTTCATTTCAAGTTAGTTTATCTCTTGTTTTTCTTAGAAAAAACTGATGGAAACATGAAAATAAATTTGAATGTGTAACATATGTCACTCAATAGAAGAAAAGTCATTTTATTTCTATTAGACTAGAAAATGAAAAAACACCTCTTAATAATCCCCAAACTAATAACACATAATTTAGAATTCCCATAGTAATTCTTGTGGCTGTGATGGTTATGCCCATTGGCCTAGATGAACTTCAAAGAAAGATTTGAAAATATAAAGAGCACAATTCCTATAAGAAAGACAGCAATTTAAATGAAATAATATGCTCATAAAAATTCTGTCTGGCTATAAGATTAATGAAAAATGAGATTTTATATTTAAGTTGAACTTTTTTCTTTTATCAGAATGGCTTATTTTCAACCAAAGTAGAATTTGAATTAAGCTTTATATCATATTAAATTAAACATATTTGAATTCAGATTTTTTTGGTTTTGGTTTTGTTCTAGCTAGCTATAAAACTGGCTTTGGGGCTTTCTGCTATTCCTCTAGTAGGAGTCAGATTTTCTCCTTTATTTCTATAGATTACTAATCCTATAAAATCATATAATGTATTTATCCATGAAGACATGGAGCTTGAGACAGTGCAGAGCCAAACAGACTTACATATCTGCTGCTGTCAAATATATGACTCATGACCTGGCAAACTCAGCATCATCTGAGAGTGTTTGGTAAGTCCCATCACATGCCTACTGAACCCCATTTTGCATTGGCACAAACAATATCATTTTTATTTTGATGCCGTCTAATTTATCAAATTTCCATTTATGCTTTTGGTGTCAAGTCTAGTAACACTTTGCCTCTAGATTGTATATGTTGTTCGTTGTAAGTAAAATGTTTATAGTCATATTTTAATTTTTAATCCATTTTAATCAATTTTTGAATAAAATATGAGACAATCCTAGGCCATTTATAAATACACACATACGCACACACACAAACACACAAACACACACACTCCATCACCATTTGCTGAAAAGCCTGTCTTTCTTCCTTCAAATCGTTGTTTCACCTTTGTGTGAAATTGGTAGAATACATATATGTTTGTAGATTTATGTCTGCTTTTGTGTCTCTGTCAGTGTGCCTCATGTGTGTGCAGGTGCTTTTAAGGACTGAAGAGGGCATCAGATGACCTGGAGCTTGAGTTACAGGCAGTTGTGAGCTGCTTGATGTTGGTGCTGAGAACTGAAGTCAACTCCTCTAGAATAACAGCAAGCATGCCTAACTATTAGGCTACACCTCCAGCCAAAGCATATTTATGTCTGCTTTTGGCTTTTCTATACAACTCCACAGACATATATGTTTATCCCTCCTTGAACATTATGGGATTGATTATTATAGCCATATTAAAATTCAGCAGATTATTCTTCTCACTATGCACATATTTTTCTTTCTCAAAATAATATTATTTTAGATTATTTGCCTTTCTGTATAAATTTAAAAATACCCTTATCTATATCTGTAAAACTATCTTACTAGGATTTTGATAGAAATGATATCAAAGATATATCAATACAAAGAAAATTGAGATCTTAGTGTGCTGAGTCATCTAGTCCATTGTTTCTTCCTGTACTTAGGTATTTGGCTTCTTTGAGTATTTTGTTCATTGCCAGT
Organism: Grammomys surdaster; assembly: GCF_004785775.1. Taxonomy (NCBI): domain Eukaryota; kingdom Metazoa; phylum Chordata; class Mammalia; order Rodentia; family Muridae; genus Grammomys; species Grammomys surdaster. The sequence continues at coordinate 11,987,264 of NW_021604597.1, read as the reverse complement.
ATAGACATCTGTAGAGGTAAAATGTATATCTTAATATTTAACTTCATGCACAATTGTAGATGCTACTATATTTTCAGTTTTTTTTTCTGGGTACACAACCATTGGTGAAAAAAAAAAACGGCATTAAAAAAACTCCAGTGATTTTGTACATTTATCTTATATCCTACAATCTTATTTAGATATATGTTTATTCTTGAATTTTTTATGGTTCCCTAGGATTTTCTCTATGAATTAATTGTGTCACATACAAATTGCTACAGGTCATTGTCTCCTTTCTTCACTTTAAGCTGTTCAGGCACTGTACTACACACAACAGTAAGCACCTGTGTCCTTCCTTTGCTCCAGTTCTGTGGGAGAGAAAGTGTCTTTTGCCATTGAGTGCAGTTAGCTAGACAGTTATGACTGGTACTCTACCAAAGTAAGAAAAATTTCTTCCATCCTGCCTTTTATATTTTTTAATCATAAGTATATATTTGATTTTGAAAATGATTGTTTTCTGCCTTGGTTAATATGATCATTGTCTTCTTGATTTCTATTGCTGCAATGAAATGCCATGACCAAAAGGCAAGTTGGGGAGCAAATGGTGTATTTGGCTTACACCTTCACATTGTAGTGTATCACTGAAGGGAGTTAGGCAAGAACTCAAGCGGAGCTGGAACCTAGAGGCAAAACCTGATGCAAAGGTCATGGAGGGGTACTGCTTACTAGCTTGTTCCCTGTGGGTTAGTCAGCCTACTTTCTTTTATAATTTAGGACCATGGCAAGAGGTGTGACAACTTATAATAAGTTGGGCTATCCCCATCAATCACTAATAAAGAAAATGCCTTACAGACTTTCCCGCAACCCTATCTTATGAAAGCATTTTCTCAGTTGAGGTTATTTCCTTTCTGATGACTTGAGCTCATGTCAAGTTGACATAAAACTAGCCAGCACAATCATGGAATTTTTCTTTCTTAACTGTGGTGGATCACATTAATTGGTTTTTGAATTCTAAACCAGCCTAACATTTCTGTAGTAAACTTTTCTTGGCCATAACGTGTAATTATTTAATTGATGACTGGATTCTAATGATTAATATTTGTTCAAGATATATGCATCTGTTTTTATGAGTGATGTTAATCTGCATACTTTTCTGATACTATCAATTTAGTTTTGGTATTAGACTAAAATCAAATCTTTGAAATAAACTGTTCCTTCCTCTTCTAGTTTTTGCAAGAAAATTGATCTTTATTAGTACCCCTTAAAGTTGGTAGATTTCTCCGGTGAAACTATCTGTGCTCTAGGGTATTTCTCCTTGACATTTTTTAAGTTATAGTTTCAAAGGCCCTGATGACTGCAGTAGACTTCAATTCCTGTTTAATTTTTAGATGCCCTGCCCTGTGATAGGTTTTGTGCTTCAAGGGAGTCGGTATGTTTCATTTAAGTTGCTGAATTCAAGTGTGTGACTTGTATATCATATCCCCCCACCCCATCCTTCCAGCATCTGTGATTATCACCTGTTCCTTTCTTATGCAGGTCATTTGCATCTTCTATTTTTCTTCTGTCAGTGCTCCTAGGGGTTTGTCAATGTTATTGATCTGTTAAAAACCAATTCGTGTGCATTGATTTTCTCTGTTGCTTTCATTGACATGATTTCTGTTATCTTATTCTCTTCTTTATTGCTGCTTTGCTTATTTTGCTTTAGCTTTTCTAAAACTAAATCTTGGTGAAAGCTGAGACTTGAGACGACTGCTGTACTCTAATACATGGATTTAGTGCTTTAAGTTCCTCTCTCGGTGCTGCTTTAGCATGGATTTTAATACGCTGCATTTATTTTAATTCAGCCCAATGTGGTTTTATTTCCATCAACATTTCTTCTTTGAGTCATGCACCATTTCTTAGTGTTTGCTTAGTTTCTAAGAGTTTGAGAATGTTCTCGTTATATTCTGGTAACCCTGATTCCACAGAGAGAACAAAATTCTGTATAATTTTATTTCTTTTCAATGCATTTCCATTTCTTTTGAGTCACTCAACAAGTTAAAGATTACCTCAGAGAATACTAAAATGCATTCATGTTGCATTAAGGAATGAAAACAAAGTCACTTCCTCTTGGATTAATTGGATGGTGAGTGAGCCCAAGTTTTAATTTTCTAATCTACCTGTGCCTTCCATTGGCAATAGTCTAAAGATACTACTGACCCATCTGTGAGCTCTCTGTTGGACTCTGTTCTGTCATTAATGTGCCTGTCTCTGGATGTCTGTATCTGAATCTGTGTCTAGCCCTGTGGCTGTCCATGAAAAGGACTTTGTTCTGTATTTGTTGAATGGCACAGAAAACACAGTATGGAGGAGGATGAGGGATTCTTTACAAAAATTCTTAGCAGAGTTTTACAAAGGAAGAAACTTAACTGATCCCATCTGACTCACAATAGCAGACAACACTACAAACCCATGCAATTGAGCTGTATCTACATTACTTGCAAAATGTATAGTGGATATTTCCTTTACGGTTGCTTTCGACCTGTTGGCTGTTTTCAGCTTATGATTACCATAGCACACACGCGCATACCTTATTTTAGATTAGGGTCAAGAACGGATACATAATTTAATATAAAAGCTAAGCATTTTTCTTAGGTTGTAAAGGCTGATTGTATGAGAAGTCCAAGGCAGGTACTGCTGGCTATATTGTTCTCTTAAAGGTAGATTAAATTTAAACAGGCTGAGTACACAACAGGAGAGCAGGTTAGGTACACAGTCTTTAAAGAGCTCAACAGGTATTAGTAATTTTGCTGAGAGGTTTGCCAAAAACAGTGTTTGGGGGAGTGTTCAAGAAAGATTTTCATAAAACATATATCACAACATTGTTCTGTGAACTAGACATTGATTATCTTAGTACACATTTCACTAACATTTGAAGAAAATACATACTCTGGTTTAATTGGATGGAATTTTCTTAAAATAGTCTACAGATTGATTAGATCACATTGACCCGTGGGGTGTTTTCTTATTCTTGCTGATTTCTGACTTTGTTCTCTGTTACTGATACAGTGTTGCGGTCTCCAGCTATATAAAGAATTTGCATTTTCCCTCAGTGTTACCAGTCTTACATCATGCTCTGCAGTTTGCTGTGTTCTACATTTTCTTTTCTCTTAATGATTCATTATTTATATTTGTGTGTGTGTTTCTGTGTGAGTTTATGTGTCTCACAATCTACTCATCTTGTTCTGGTTGAAGTTAGAAACATTGCATAATCTAATCACTTTGAAACCGTTTTGTCACTCTCCAGCTCTCTAGCTTGACTAAACCGTTTCACCACATAGAAGATCATGTAAAAATAGTCTCTTATAAAGATAAGATGGAGAAAGACCATTAAACTACCCATATCTTTCTCAAGTCTTGATATAAGACACAGAAAACAGAAACTTCCAAAATATCTTGGTCTCTACTCTCTCCATGCTCCTGAACAGCTACATACACAAAAGCCTTGCTACATGTGAAGCATTCTACCCTTCACTTCCTTTGCATGAATTCTTGTAAGGCTCATGATTTCAAAATACAAGCCTAATACTCAGAGAAATGAAGATTACAGAGATTGTGACTCCACTGGGATCAAAGCCAGATGTATATGACCAGGTGGCAGAACTTCAGTCCTGGCATCCACAGTACCAAAGAGTTTTGCCTTAGCAGTTTCTATGTATCCCTCAGTCCCTCATGTGTCACTTCCTGTATAAACATCCAAGTTCATGGCTCTAAAATCACATATGATTTTAAAAGACCTCCTGTTTGCTTTCCCTAGTACCTCACTCACCCTTTTTGACCTATCTTTCACAGGCTGCTCAGTTATCCTCCCAGAATATGTTTCTCCCATTTTATTCCTATTAAAGTGATCCTTGTAAGGTCCACTCAAAAATCTTTATGTTAAAGCTGCTTTTCTAAATACTGTTTTACTTCCTAATGTGAAGAAATCCTTTTTCCTTCCATGCTTTCCTAGAACACTATAGATTACTCCCAAATTAGAAGAGTGAAAGGTTAGCTATGTTTACCTCAGACTTGCAAGGAAACAGTCAGAGAGACATGTTCTACTGTGCCTTGAAGTAGCAGAACAGCTTAGAACAAAGGGCATGAGATGGGTGATCTTGGACTTGGATTCTGACATGCACTTACTTGTGCTACCTCCCACAACTCAATTACATCATCTGTATGCTTTGGATAAGTAGGGCCTTCATTTTAGAAGACCAATATGAATAACGAGTGTGAAAGTGTTAAGCACCCACCAGCAATTGTGGCATGTGGATCATGGTCAATAGGATCAGTAAGTATTTGTCATGGGAAGCATCAGTCTTCATGGTTAGACTTTCACCATTAAAAAAGGCATGGGCAAAGATGCTTGCTATACAAGCCCAAAACCTGATTATGGAGAGCCAGAAGCCACTCAAAAAGTGGCATTTGTAATCCCCAGTGCTCTGGGCTATGATTCCAATAGGCAGCCAAAACAATAAGGTTCCAGTCCTGTCTCAAAAGTAGATAGATAGATAGATAGATAGATAGATAGATAGATAGATAGACAATTGAGAAAGGTCAAAAAGTCCACCTCTGGCCTCTAGATTGTTCTCAAAAGCAAAAGTACCTCCTCCCTATGCTACACACACACACACACACACACACACACACACACACACACACCCTAAATTAAAATAAGAAGAAAAGACATAAGGCACAAGCCTGAAGTCTGGAAGGGTAGATTTTGCCACACATCTTTTCATAGAAAAGTCTTTTAATAAAGTCATTTATTTTCTTTCCCAACTTTTTCTTACTTTAATCAGTTCTTATGTGTCATCACATTTTGATTCGCTAATCATACAAAGAGGACATGATGGGACAAATGATTTGAGGAGCTGAGAATATGAAAATATGCAACCTTTATAAATACTAAATTTCCCTAGAGCAAATTTTTTTTTAAAAAAAATCTACTTTTCTCATGAGTTCCTTTGTATCTGATTTTTGTTTCTTCCTGTTATGTCTATTCTAGCTTCCCCAAACTGCTCTGTCTGCTTGACTTACACTTCTCAATGTATATACCTTTAAAGGCCAAAAGTCTCTTAAAAATCATGAAAATAAGATTTTAAAAAATATTAAATTTGCTAATTTTTTAAATTATTCATGAGTCAATGATACATTCCAACTTCTGATTCATAGAACTTATGACCAACTGTGGCCTTGGATAAAGTGATGATCTTTCCTGATGTAATATGCCTTGCTTAAGTTGAATAATTCAGACAAGCAAGAGAAAGCTTCACCTTGTTCAGATAATAATGTAGAGAGACTCTTTTTATATTATAATTTCACCCTGAATTCACCTAGCAGCTTATTGTGAAAAAAGAAAAGGCATTCAGTATATCCAAGGTCAGCAAGTTTGAATCAATTATAACAGAAGATTATTTGTGCTAATGTGTTTACATGGCAAGCTCTCTTCTCCTAAAGTATTTGTGAGGTTCAGAAATGCTTTTCATTTCTAAATTAAAAAAAAATCTCCCAGCCACCCACACTTCTGAGTATACTGCAGTAACGGGTTATCATTATTCCCAGGCAAATGCTAATTCACTCAATTTAACATGGTAAGAAAGCACAGACTATGAAATGAATAGGTCCTGGCTATTAAAATAGATTATTCTGATCCTGCAGTAAAGTTGATGTCTAATTAAGTTCCATACATTTTAGTTTTATCAAAGAAAATGTTGAGATGATCTTTCCATGCAACTATAACTAATGTCTCTTACTCAGCATGGTCAAATACAGAAATATATCTGGACAGTAATACTATTTTGTTTTTTTATTGGCTTTAAATTTTTTTATACAAACAAAATAACATTCTGTTACTCTTCTATCTATTCTGTAGTTGTTTTGAGCCAGGGTCTTTGTTTGTGCTGAAGACTGATCTCATGATCTTTCTTCCTCTACCTTCTAAGTTTTGAGATTATTAACCTTGGCTACCATGTCCAGCTATTCCACTTATTTTGAAATAGCATCTTCATCATATGCTGACCTTTAACAGCTAGAATGTTACCACATTAGTATGTTTGTATGTTTTCTTGCTTATTCACAGGCTTATACACTTTTCACAACACAAAGGAGAATTGCATTTGGATTTTCATTTTATAAACACACTAAGTAATCAGACTTGCAATACATCTCCTCAAAATAAAATAATGTCTCTCTTGTCTTCTGTTTGTATTTACTGATTTTTATTCCTGAGGTGTTGTCTTGGCAGGTTTCACAATAGTGCTATTGTTTGGATTCAGACCTTTATTTTGAAGATTGTAAAGATGTGCGTGTCTGTGAGTTTTCTCTGATGTATGCTTGCGCTTCATGAACAAGCCTACGGAGGCCAGAGAGGACATTAGATCTGATTCCTTGGAACTGGAATTATATAGAGTTGTGAGTCACTATGGAGATGTTGAAAACCAATCGACGGCCCTCTACAAGAAGAGCAAATGCTCTTTAAACACTGAACCATTTCTCCAGACTCTGAATGGAACATTTTAAGAATATGTTTAAATTGACAACAGTCACCAGGCTTAGTTTTACTTACAATTCAACCACCTCACTAGAGTCTGTCATTAATTCTCTCTCAGATTTTCCTTTTCTCTAGAATTGCTAGGTAGAAAACACATACAGCTACCAGTTGTGTACCCTTGTTTCTTCTTGCTCAGTGCCTGGGCTCCAGCCTGGGCTCCGTATTCCTTTTCTCTGGATTGTGGCCCAGTAGAACCTTTAGAGTAGTGTCAAGTATCACCAATGCTGGGATTTCCACCATCTCTGAGGATATAGTCCTGCTTTGGGAAGGTTCTTGGGTCTCTCTTTTCCTTGCTTGAAGCTAGGCTAATTTCTCCATGACAGTCCTGAGCACAGCGTTGCATCTCCCTGTGGACTGGGGTTGTTTAGGAGGGCGAACAGCTCTGTGGTTTGTGGTCTCATAAGGCATGAGAGCATCTTCACTCCACTGTTGTACATCAGCCAGCCTGATAATGATTCAGTTAGCCACGTTCTCTTTTCTATCAATACCAATAGAAAATCCTGGTAATTTTACTGAGTCTGTCAGCTCTTCTCTTGTATTTTTCAATATCATAGCTCTTTTTATTCATGATTACATTTTCTACAGCCTGCGATGGTGTTCTCTAACTTAAAAAATAAACAAGTATGTTTAAAGGGGACAAAAATTCTATGAGTGATGCCATATTTTTATGGTCTTACTTAGATAAATAAAATATAGTTGTACAAATAAACTAGGGGCTTGTTTAGATCTGTAAACCCAGCCTAAGGGAGGCACAGGCAGGAAGGTTATATTGCCAATGTAAGTCTGATTTTTAAATGGTATCTATAAAATCTATGTAAAATATACCATCTTAATCATATTTAAATGATCACTGCTTGGCTATATGATGATACTTACTATATGATAATTCTAGTTATTTTTTGAAATTTTTTGGAGGCATTGTTCTGTTTTCCACAGCATCTGTATCATTTTACTTTCTCACAAACAATAGGTTCCAAGTTTCAATGATCGTCTTCAGTAATGCTTTTCTGTATTTTCACAGCAGCACCCCGAAGTCTGAGTTTTGATTTCCATGAGTTCCTGCACGACTGATGCTGTGCATCTTCCCATGGACATCCTAGCCACCTGTGCAATTTCTCAGAAATCCTATCCATGTTCTTTGCACATACCGCAACCTGATGTTTTTGTTCTTATCTCTGCTTTTGCCTCTGTAGTTCTCAAATTTAGACTATCCATTTATATGAAGGTTCAAAAAAATTAGTTTAATTTTTTAAATGCAGTACTTTGAATGCTATCTCAGAAAAATCATTTTTATACTTATCTGGTCTTTGGCAATATCTATTTCTTAAATGCTAATTGGAATGAGCTATCATTCTCTAATTCAGTATGTGGATCTGTCAGATCAGATGAAGAAGACATCCCAATCTCATTCACTTTAAACATTCTTGAAGATTTGCTTTTACTTTGTGTAAGTGTTTTATTGCATGCATGAATACATACCATACGTATGCTTCTTGCCTATAGAGGCCTGAAAAAGGTGTTAGAGCCCCTGGGACTGCAATTACAGTCACCTTTGAGCCTCCATGTGAGTACTAGGAGTCAAACCCGAGTCCTCCTTGAAAGCAACAAGTGGTCTTAATCTGTGCAGCATATCTTCAGTTCCCTTAATTGTTTACCTTTCATATACTGATTTTGGAGGTAGGGTGGCATGTGCTAATGGCATGGCTTGTGTGTAAAGGTCAGAGGATGAGTTACATGAGGAGCATGTTTTCTCCTTCCACTATGTGAGTTCCAGGCACCAAACACAGGTCACCAGGCTTGCATGGCTAATGTTTTTACCTGCTGAGCACTGGTCCTGTTCCTCATCTATTTGATATGAACTGGTATCAGTACTACTTTTGCTACATATGAAGACACGATTAAATGTCTCTTTAGATAGGCATGTCTGTATCCTTTTAATCTGTTTGATAACTCAGTTTTTTCATGACTTTTTTTGTCTGTTTATTTTTAAGCTTGTATACTACATAGCAGTTTGTTTGTACAATGTAAAATGTCAAAGAATAACTCTTGAGAATGATTTATTGAAGTAATAAAGTTGGCCATTTCTCTTATAACAAATCATAATGTAAAGTAATTCGGGTTTCAAATGAGCAATTTCGTAGAATACGGGAAGGAGGTCATCTTACATTATGAGACAACACTCAGAATTTCCTTCATGTGTGCATCTTTGTATGTGAGCATGTGTCTGAGTGGTTGTGCATGGGATGATATGCTCACTCATGCACGTGTGTTGGAGGACAGAGACTAGCTTTGAGATGTCTTCCTCAATTACTCTCCAACTTTGTTACTTGAGACAGGGTCTTTTTCACTTAAGCTCACCATTTTGGTTAGATTCCAATGAGCCCAAGAATCCTTGTCTCTCTGCTCCCACCCAGTGCTGAGGTTACAGATAGGTGAGACAGCACAATGGCTTTTCCCTTGAGTGCTGGGGGTCAGAAGTCACTTCATCATGCCTGCACAAAAAAAAGCCCCCTTTATGACTGAGCCCTCTCCATAGCCCCAACACTGAATAAGGCTTTAGTAAATTCTGTAGTTAAAAAATCAGAAATCTCTGTCTTTGATTTAAAACAAAAAAACCTTTTTTTTTCAAGATAGGAAGATTTTCAGGATGACCTTATAACTCATAATTTTGCAATCCCACCCCCTCAAATTACTTGGCTTGATACCAAGCATGATAGCACTAACATTGATGTCACTGCAGAGAGTGAGTACAGCCTAGCTTTGATGCAATACAACCCACTTTCTTCATCATCATCTGGAAAACAATGTGTACATGAAAAGCTAGTCTGCCTTAATCTCAGGCCATTTTACATTAGGAATAAGAAGGCCTTTTGATGATATAACTCTTTTCTTAACTTTTAAGATTAATCTGAAATGCCACTCCTACATAAACTATCCCTATCAGAGGTAGTTACTCCTTGAACCCCAGAGACCTTGGTCACCAAGTCAATTACAATATTTAGTGTGAAACATTCATTTCTAAACACCTTTCTATGCCTAAATATTTGAAAGATCTTTGAATGAAGAGAGTATTCTTGTACTCTCAATGTGAGCTTTATTCTTGTACAGTGTAGACACTTACCAAATGTTTACTAAATAGGAAGATAAAGGCCATTTTCCCTTTGTCAAAATTCCCACTGTTAAAATAATATTCTGATAGAGTAATTGGCCAATACCATACTTATTGACTTGATAAAGTTCTTTGCCTCCACAGATAGCAAAACCAAACTTTACAGCACAAGATTTCAAAGTTCTTGGCCCACTGGAGTGCAGATCCTTGAAGTGAGCACCCAAGATCCCCTTATAAAGAAACAGAATGCAAGATTTCTCCATAAGGAATAACTTAGACATTTCTCACATATCACAGGCTTTATTTTTCATGGTCCTTAAATTCAAGGAAAAAAATGGAGTATAAAAACAACCAGTGTCAGGGGCTTTTGGGGTCCACCACTTACTGAACTACTGACAATTAACAGGCCTGGGAGAGGCTTTGTATCTACTTGTGTCCACACTGGGTGAATAGTTCCAAACTCTAGGTCATCCATCTAGCAGTAAACTCTGTGGGACACAAGCCAAATGTCATGAATATGGGAAAGAGATTTGTGAAGAATAAGGGAGACTGGCAAAAGTGGGAGAGAACAAAGAGAGAGGGCAGAGTAACTAGAATGCATTACACATATCTATAAAATTCTTTTATAAACTAAAATAATTAATTTCAAAAAACAACATAAGAAAAACCATCTCACAAGAAATTTAAGGTTCATTCCCACAAAAAAATTTCTAACTGTGGTCTGGAGAGAAAGCAATTAAAAGCCCTTGCTGTTCTTGCAGAGGAGTAGGGTACAGTTTGTACCACATCCACAAAGGGGCAGCTTATGATTAGGTGAATTCTACTTCTGGAGGATTAGACACCCTCTTCTGGCCTCTTCAGATATAAAGCATTCATATGATGTATGTACATGCATGCAAGCAAAACACATTAAATTTTAAAAATAAATATTTAAAAAATGTTCTGAAAAACGTTAAGCTATTTGAAATATTTTGTTTATATTTTTCTTCAAAGTAGAAGAGAATGAACATTGTTCTCTAAGAATGAAAAATCCAGTCTTGGGCTTTTCCTATTTATTCTTGCTGGGAAAAGATACAAAATTCCAGGCCTCATTCCACAGAACAATTTTTCTGGAAGTAAGGACTCTCCTGGGAGGGAGACTTCCAATGCCAAAGCTGAAATGGACTCAGGGAAACTAAGAAATTTGATCATCTTGACCTGCTGAATCCAACAACTCTCCATTTTTTTCAATTATAGGTGTATGTGTAAAAGTATTTGTTAAGTTGCCCCTCAACTTATTTCTACGCACCACGACATATTTTAATTAGAGCAATGTATTTCAAACTTTACCACGCAGCAGATTCAACATGGGCCTTCTTAAGTGAGCTTCCCCTTGAATAACTTGGAGGTAGAGCTTCCAAAATTTGCCATTTCCTAAAGCTCCCAGATAATGCTGTGATAAACTCTGAGTATTTGCATCTTACCATGGTCTTCTAACAGGAATGTGTAAGCAGAAAGAAGGTCAGTTGGAAGTATGGAAGCACAATACAGATTATAGACTTTTATGAGAATCAGGTTTCTTTTCTTTTTTATTTTTTTCACCTGTTAATGATGCTTCATAGAAAGTTGTCAGAACTTCAGGGAAGATTTTTGCAGAGCCACAGAATTCTCTGTAATTGGGTTTACCTTAATGACTCACTTCCCACTTGGTTCCTCTTAGAAAGTAAAAGTTGAATTATCCTCTGCACTAAATTTGTGTCATAGCTTTGCAATTATCATTTTTTTCTGGTAGGTTCACTAATGAGAAAAAACACACTGTATGCTGATAATACAATCTACATTTCCTATGATCTATGAATGCTTTTCAACGTAACCAAATACATAGCAGAAATATAAAATCAATTGCATATTGTAAATATGCATTTAATTTACATCAAAATTCTACCATTGGAAAGGAACCCCTATCTTATTGCTTCTTATCAGTATACTCATTTTGCTCTACACCGTGAAAATATCTCTTGCCTTCTCACTGCCTTCCTTTAGGGATATTTGACCTAGGAGGAACTCAGCTACAGAAGCATAATTTAAATCTCATTTGTAAGTAGTTTCCAGGGAAATGGATTAGAAGTACAAAATTTGCCATTCTAGAGCATGAAATAAATTTCTGTGTGTTCCACTCTAGACTTGATTTCAACACTATAATCATTTTGGGTTTTTTTTCCCACAGCGTTCCGGTGGTGGGCTGGATATTCCCATATGCGCGTTCCAGGGGACTGTGTCTCTCCAAGCTCCTACCGGGAAAACCCTCTCTCTTTCTACTTATGAGGTCAGTGCAGAAGGGCAAAAGATAACCCCGGCCTCTAAGAAAATAGAAGTCTATCGATCTAAAAGTGTTGGCCATGAACCAAACTCAGAGGAGTCTCCCTCCACGTTTGCGGACACCAGTGTAAAAATACACTTGGAAGTTCTTGAAATTTGTGACAACGATGAGGCTTTAGACACTGTGTCAATCATCAGCAACATCAGCCAGTCCTCCACAAAAGTCAGATCTCCTTCTCTGCGCTACTCACGGAAGGAAAACAGATTCGTCTCATGTGACTTAGGAGAAACTGCCTCGTACTCCCTCTTCTTACCCACAAGTGATCCTGATGGTGATATCAACATCTCTATCCCAGACACTGTGGAGGCACACAGACAGAACAGCAGGCGGCAGCATCAAGAGAGGGATGGCTACCAGGAAGAGATCCAGTTGTTAAACAAAGCCTACAGAAAAAGGGAAGCAGAAAGCAAGGGTAATTAGGAAGTAGAGGCTAGAAGGGCTCTGCAACCTTAGACTGCAAAACTTACCGTAGTTCCGAGACTGATTTCCCATTCCCTTCTAATCATATGCTCACACAAGCTTTTCTGGTTTCCTAGTTATTATTTTTTGGATGACCTGCTATAGTGCATAAATAAAGTGCATTTCACATGCTACTTAAAGATCCTACACTGTGGTAGTTGAACAATTTTGTGTCTGATTTCTACAAGCTTTATAAACCAAATCTTGACCTAGTTTGATAATATTTTGCCTGTTTGTCTAATGAATACACTGTTCTCATGCATGAATTTTGGTACACATACTGCTTTTTACTACAAAAGAGAAAAGAGATGTTCTGGCAATAGGAAAAAAAAATACACCAAAACGTTGAGTCGTATTTGAATACAAGATTTGTATCTAGCCAAAGGAACATAATCTAGTTTCTGCTTTGGCCTTTTGGTGGTCAAGGAAGTATATTCTTTTGTAAAAAGGCAAATTAGCTTCTAAGTGAAACTTTGGAAATATGTGTATTCTTAGTTTATAATTATTTCATTTGTTGTTATAAAATACAAGTAGTTTAGTAAGTGGTTCTGCTTGTCTTTCTTTGAGTGGATATTGGGAGAAATCTTGTCACATTAAGTTCCAAGAGGCAACAAGCTTCTGCCTGAAGCAGAGGAAAACTCCCAAGGCTAACTAAAGTTCCTGTGCTGAAGATTGGGAAGACTCGTTTTGCTGTTCTTGATGCATAGAAAATTTTACTTCAAATATTATTCTAGATTAGAAACTTTTTTTCTTAAAAAATGTATTATATCAAACAATGGAACAGCTCAATATGTATATCACTAAATGATGGCAAGGAATTTTATTTCTCTAAATACTTTATCAGCACACTACTAATGTATATTTCAAAAATTCTGATCCTTTGAAATTACTTTATTCTAATATTTCTATAAACATGTTAAATACGTTGCTTATGTATTTATTTACAAAAGTCCTTGTTGTTGTGCTCTTAGATTGTGTATACCTGAAGTTCAGGCCCATATGATGTTTACAGATTAAATGAATCATATTTAAAATAGTTTGGTTTCCATTGCATTCTACTGAGTCAAAACTCTTAAAATTACTTCGCATGAGCTTTTAGATTGTTTTGTTCTCCAGTGAGTATTTGTCATCAAGAAAAGATACTTTGAAATGGGTATTTCAACATAGATAAATAAATAAATGGTACTTGTTATGGCTCATGCCTTGGGAGGAAGTACAGGAGAAGCGACGTAAGTTTGAGCAAGCCTGGGCTCCTTGGTGAGTTTCAGACCATCAAGAATAGAAGGTAAGACCTTGCCTAAATCCAAATTTTAAAAATTCTAAGAACAAAAATAAAAAATCTAATAAAATGATCTCAATGAACTTTTTCCACCTGTTATAACTACTCATTGTCTCGTTACCTAAATTTAAGAAAAGGCAATACCACTATTGATGTTTTTAAAAACAAGCTTATAATAAGGCATGGCCTATACAATTAAAGTTACAGAAATTCTCATTACAAACATATTTGATTTTTTTTTAAATCACCAAAATTGAGATCTCTTGAACACATGACAATTGGGCAAATCTGTCTTCTTAAGCATAAACATTACATGTCTTCAGAAAGCAAAACTTAGAATGTAGCTTGCTTAGTAGTCTTTCCTAGTGTGCATCAGGAGTTCAAGGCTTTTCTCTACACACAGTTTGAAGCCAACCTTGTATACATGTGATCCTCTGTCCAAAGAAAGTAGTCTTCATGAAAAAGAAAAGTTGAGCTGGGCATGGTGACACAAGTCAAAGTGATAGATTAGTCTGGTCTACTGAGCAGTTTCCAGGCCAGCCAGGATAGCTTAGTGAGACCCTGCTTCCAAAATAAAATAGTAAGAAAGAAGAAAAGAAGGAGGGAAAGAAAGGAAACAAGCAAGCAAGCAAGCAAGCAAGAAAGAAAGATCAAATTGAATATTCTAACAGTGTTTGTAATAGATAATTTTTGGCAAATCTAGGTGTCTAATTTTCTGTTTTAAATGCAATTTCTGACTATAAGGCAATTTTTAAAAGAACAAGATAAAGAATTGGATCTAAACAAAACCTTTTATAGCAGGATAGAGCCTTTAATGAGAAGATGGAAATCAAGGCTTCGGCGATTGGCGATTAGAAAACAGTAATGTCCAGATTTCTGACTATCCTCATTTTCTTTTTCACTGGATAAGCCTAGGCTGGGAGAGCCAAAACATAAAAAAATAAAGTCTATCCCCATTTAACTACCCTTGGTTCTTAGGTGATACAATGGATATACTTTAAAATTGATATAATTTAAACATTAAAGGGCACTGGCATTAGTTATCTCAAACATAATTTAAAAGACTAATATGAAATCTGTTAAAAAAAAAATCTGCAACACATGGGTTGTGGAGATGGTTCAGTGGCTAAGAGCACTGGCTGCTTTTGCAGAGGGCCTGGGTTGGATTCTCAGCACCTCACATCCAATTCCAGGAGATTTGATACACTCTTTTGAGTTCTTCCAGTACTGTATGCACATGGTGCAGAACCATACATGTGGGCCAAACACCTATACACACAAAATTAAATTACATTAAAAAAATAATTGGAAGCACTCAGCACTTTGAGCCATCTGTACTGAATTGATGAGAGAAAACTAACTGGGGCACATATAAGCCTGTATGTCACACCCAAATCCTTGTAAGGAGGGGAGAGTTTAGTAACACATGCCTATTCAAGTTTATTTACTCTTCAGAGTGATTCTAATCACAAATGCTCTTTTGACACAGGGAGTATCTTGCTATTTTGTACTATATATAAGTGTCTTTACTTATCTTTGTAAGATAAAGTTATAAACTTCTCACTATTACTGATCAGTAAATTCGGCAGAGCTTGTCTCTTTTGTTTATAAACTGAGACATCCGAAGATGGTTTAATGTTAGTGTTGCCATCTGGTGGTGAATTCTACCAGCTGCAGACATTCAGTGCCTGTAAAGATTGAATAACTTAAACACATACTATATAATCCCTGATACTTCTGACAGCTGATCCTGACAGAGACGATTCATTTTAAAAGCGGAAAGGCATGCTGTATTTCTCAGAACACAAGGGGATCTTGGCTGTACATTGTTTTGAAGGTCCTCTGATAAGACATTCTGACATTAGATTTCAAAACAGATTTTCTCTGAGTCTCCCACTTACATCTTTCAACTTATTGTATCCTTTAACATGGATGACTATTATATATTAAAAACTGTTTTAAGTAATTGAGATTAAAGTTGTAAATAAAAACAAAGCACATATACAAATTTACATATGGCATGGATTTAAGCCAAATGTAAAGTTAGTGAATAGAGCCCATACAACATTGCCTCCTCCCCCACCCCGACACCAATTTTACACTCAGAAGAGTCTCTAAATCACTGTAGGTTTCCACAATTCATCAGAGAGACTCACACAATGCATGGGTATCCTCTATTAATTGTGTCTCACTGTCTCCCTATCTGCTGGACAAGCCTCCCCAGTCCCTAGACAAGACAAATTCCACCGAAGTGGTTTGTAGTGAGAACTTTAGGTCTTCTTATATCAGATTCACCACATGAGAAACTGGAAAAACTCGTGTATGTCATCCAAATAGTTCATTGGACCGAATTTTGCTATTCCTA
The DNA here is from genome assembly GCF_004785775.1 of Grammomys surdaster. Lineage (NCBI taxonomy): Eukaryota > Metazoa > Chordata > Mammalia > Rodentia > Muridae > Grammomys > Grammomys surdaster. The sequence goes on along the minus strand of NW_021604597.1, from coordinate 11,971,140 downwards.
TAACGGATCCCCAACAATCATTCAAATGAGCTTTCCCCGTGTGCATGTTGTCACACACAGGAAAGGAATGCTGTTAGTGACTCCAAGAGAGAAAAGTACAGTAGAAATTCCATACTTGGAATTTTTCCTAGACTTCACTTTACCCACTTCTTCCCCTGGCTGATTCTATTTATGTATTTTCCTGTTTTAATTTTCATTCCTTTTTTAGAATTTATAATTAATTCTTTGAAAATTTATACATGTGTACAGCACATTTTATTCATAACCATGTCCAACTTCAACATCCCATTCCCCTGGATCGTTGTCAATACATTACCTCCTCCCATTTTCATGTTTTCTCCATTAAAAATAAAAATCCCTCTTTCCTTTTGCGGCCATCAGTGGATCGCAGCCACCAAAATGAAATTCAATCCCTTCGTGACTTCTGACCGAAGCAAGAACCGCAAACAGCATTTCAATGCACCTTCTCACATTCGGAGGAAGATCATGTCTCCCCCACTTTCCAAAGAACTGAGACAGAAGTATAATGTTCGGTCTACGCCCATTCGAAAGGATGCTGAAGTTCAGGTTGTTGGAGGACACTACAAAGGCCAGCAGATTGGCAAAGTGGTCCAAGTGTACAGGCAGAAGTCCGTCATCTACACTGAGCGAGTCCAGTGAGAGAAAGCTAATGACACAACTGTCCACGTGGGCATCCACCCCAGCCAGGTGGTTATCACCAGGCTAAAGCTGGACAAGGACCGAAAGAAGATCCTGGAGAGGAAAACCAAGTCCCGGCAAGTAGGAAAGGAGAAGGGCAAATACAAGGAAGAAGCGATCGAGAAGATGCAGGAGTAGAGACATCTCATGCACGGCTTTCATTAAAGACTCCTTAAGTAAAAAAAAAAAAAATGAAAATAAAATAAAAATAAAAAATCCACTGAGTCTAGTTGTTGCTACTTATACGCACATGGGTGTTGGGACATTCATTGGTGCGTGGGCAACATCAGTGACTACATCCACAAAGAAAGATGATTCCACATGTCCCAATAACCATCAAATGTCCTTGGCTGATTTTAATCTACATTTCAACATAAAACAAGCTGTAGCCATGACTATATCGCTGTTGAGATGACAGATATCAGCTTTTAGTTCCTCTGGTGATCAAGCTGAGATATGAAAAGACTCAACACTCTCACTACAAACCACTTTATTAATATCTGGCTTGATGAGCATCAGCAAGAGAGAAGTCAGATGTATTACTTGTAAGTGAAAGAAAATACCTTTCCAGGTCTAGGCTTTCATATAGAAGAAGGGAAAAAAATCTGTGATCAATGTCCTTTATAATGGCTTAACAAAGAAATGTAACTGGCAACTATTATGCCTCTAACCTCTTTGTGTTAGGAGACTGGAAGACATGAGGTACACAGCATCAGGGAGTGACTCACATGTTTGACCACCGGCCAATCTGAAGAGGACATTTTCTCAATTGTGGTTCCCACTTCCCAAATGACTCTAGCTTGTATCAAGTTGATATAAAACTCTCCAGTACACATTGTTACAATATTGCAAAACTTTCTCCAACTCTTGAACATTTCAGAAAGGATGCATATGCTCCTCTATAATACAGGGCAAGAGATGCAAAGAGGCAAGAGATGTTGCTAGGTAGCTAGGGGTTACTGGGATGGAGCCATGTAATCATACAGCTGAAGTCAAGTGAAATTTCTGCCAGTAAGCTAAATAAAAGCCACTCAAGTTACTGAAACAATGATTAGCTGAATACAACCACCAGATTCTGATGGTCAAGGATTCACTAGCATAAATTTCATTAATGAACCCAAATATGCTATGAACCAAATCTCCCAGATTTCTTGCATAAAGCCTTGTTTAAAATAGTAGGAAAAGCCAAACAGTAAAACTTCATTCATAATGGTGTGAAAGAAGAAAATTAAGGGTTCTCTGATTTTCAAGGAGAATACTAACAATAATCTCCATTCCTGGGCCTTCATATCAACCTGAAAATAGGTCAGAATGTTGATTTAAAGATTATGGAGCACGTCAGATATTCTAACAACTAAACTATGTAGTAGCCATTACTACTACATTCTATGATTCTGTGTGGCTCAGTTTTACTACATTCCAATTATGAGTAGACTGAGGGATAGAGAGGTGTTGGTTGAAGTGGACACCAAATACTGTTGAGAAAGATAATACTGTAGGCCATTGAAAGCATGGCACTATAACATTCTCTCCTCACATTAGTATGGATACCAAATTTTACTATTACCAATTATGTATGTTTTCTGTAACATCTTATAACTATAAAAAGGAAAAAACGTCATTTTCTTTGTTTAGTATTTGAGGACATACAGATGAAACTGACAAAATGAGTAAGCAATATAAAAGGTGCACCTAATTGCATCCTTATCAAATTTAGAGAGAGAAAGAGAAAGAGCTTACTGTGTACTGTGGCCATTACAATCTGAGGTACAACAGCAAAATTAGCATGATTGTTTTTTCTTCTTGATAATTTTACAAATAGATTCATTTTCATTATGTATCTTATCAATTTCAACATATAATTTTCTTTTCTTATCAAACCAAAGGCTTTCATCCTTTCATTTAAATTATACATGTCAACCCTTCCTTTTGGTATGTATTATTACCATAACTAATATGGTAATGATCATGGGACAAAGTCATTATTACTAAGTTAAATAATGGCTACTTGAATACAAGCAATGCAATGCCACTATACCTAATCTGATTAACTAAACAGCATAGGAAGTAAAGGGCAGAAAGCCCCTACCACAGCCCATTAAATCTTTTCCATTCCCAACCCTTTTCTGCCCAGGAACTGTTTTTGTAATTTTGAGTATGTAGATATATAACACAGGTAAACAAATTGAATGTCTCAAAGAAATAATAAAGAAATTCATCATAAAACAATCCCTTGATTTGGGAGTGGTGGGGGCATACAAGTGATTGTAAGACTTTGGGAGGTGAGGGCAGGAGGATCAATAGTTTAATGACATTCTCCTTTTGTGGCAAGATCCAGATGAGGCTGAGCTATGTGAAACATTGTCTGAAGAAAACCAAACAAAACAGTCAGTTCTTTGTAATACATACTACTAAAGCAAATGTGTGTACTAATGAGAAAGATGTGGTTTTTATTTTTGCATACATAATTAAATCTTCCCTGCAGATCATATAGCATTTTCAGTATTTTCCACAATTACTAATAAGTTGACTTTATAAACAACATTTCACATAAATACACAGTACAAAATGGAATAAATGTATTCAGGGTTATTTCAAAATTGTTGGAAATTCTGTGCCATCCCAAGGCAAATCCATTTAATATTTTTGAAATAAAACTTAGATCAGCAGTTCAAACAGAAATTTAAAAAAATTAAATATTCAACACATTACAGTCCAAAGATACATAAATTTAGTACTAAATGCTAAGGAATAAACATAGCTAGTGTTGGTTTCCCATAGTTAAACCATTATTTCTTTATAACAGCTGCAAGCTTTTATGCATTTTTAAGAACACTGCAGTTCATTGCATACGTTTCGTGAAAATTAAAACCAAGTGGTTCAATTGCCTTATTACTTTAAAATAGGTGACACAAGGCACAAATCTGAACCCAGGTATTTTAGATGTTCGCCCGCACTGCATAGTGAATGCATGCACATTACAGTGTATGCATGCTGATACTTCAAATCAAAACCTCAGTGGAATATGGGCTGGTGTAACAAAAACACCTTGCCTTAATTAACATGTGTGGTTTTGAATTAATTTTTGTGGCATGCTCAGAAAACTTTCTGTGTTGCCAAAAATTTCATAGGATTGACATTCAGTTACATGACCTCAGATGGGGTTACAAACTTCAGATTAGGATGCTGGTGCCCACAGAACATAGATAAAATGAACAAAGGGATAATTCAGGTGCCACTCAGAATGCAGAGGACCAACCATGGAATTTCATCCCACTAAGTATAATAGCACAGAATTTAAAACATATAAATTCACTCTGGGTTTTGTACTTCACTGTTTGGGTCTATAATTGACCATCAATAGCCAATACTATGGAAGTAAAGACAGAAAACAGAATTGTATACTCACAACTTTAAGCAAGTAAGTTAAGGGAGAAGAAGAAGGACGTTTATAGAGAACTTGAAAATGATAAGGACATCCTTGGAATAGACAAGAGATTTGGATGTTTCGTGAAAAAAAAATCTGTGTAGGCATGGTGCTAACTTCTACTCTCCAGTGAAGATCCAGTCTTCCTGGACTCTTCTAGCAAGAAGATTAGGACAAAAAAATTTGGGAGGCTCTGCCTTTAAATAATTAAAGATTTCAAAAACTCAGATGCACTTACTCAAAACACTTTTATGTCACAGTGGATAAATCTGGATCACTTCCTGGCCTGATAGCACTATCCATATACATATGTTTATTTTCCCATAAAAACAAAACAAAACAAAAAAATCAAGCACTTAAAAACTCATACCTGCTAATATGTAGCTTTTGCTTTTGTTGTTGGCCAAGTATCTCTTTCACCTTTAAATCAGATGTCTAAACAAAACAGAAAACCTTCGGTGAAAATGAAAACCAAGTGGGTCAATCACTTTATTACTTTATAATAGGTGGCACAAGGCACTGACTAGTCTTCTTAATAAGCAGCACATGGCTTCTAATCAGTGTGTGAATCTTAAACTGTGCTTTACATTTCTCAAAGTGTTCTGGAACATATGCTTATTTTATGCTATTAGATAAGGTTGTAAGTAAAGATTATTACCATTATTATTTTATTTATTTACATTCCAGTTGTTGCCTTCACTCCCGGTCCCCTCTCCTACAGTTCCTTATTCCATTCCTCCTCCCCCTTGCCTCAGAGAGGGGGTCTCTGTCCCACACTTCCCCCTTTCCTGGGGCCTCAGGTCTCTGGAGGATTAAGCTCATCTCCCACTGAGGCCAGCCAAGGCAGACCTCTGCTATATATGCGCCAGGGACCTCTGACTGGCTGGTGTATGCTCCTGGTTGGTGGTTCAGTCTCTGGGAACTCCTTGGGGTCTGGGTTAGTTGAAACTGCTGTTTTTCCTATGGGGTCATCCTCTCTTCAGCTTCCTCAGTCCTTCCTCAAATTCAACCATAGTTGTCCCCAACTTCAGTCCAATGGTTGGGTGTAAGTATCTATGTCTGTCTCAGTTAGCTGCTGGTAGGGCCTCTAAGAAGATAACCTGTCTGTAAGCACATCATAAGATCAATAACAGTGTCAGGCCTTGGTGCTCCTTCATGAGATGTATCCCAAGTTGGGCCAGTCAATTGGACCTCCTTTCCTTCAGTCCCTTATTGATTTTTGTCCCTGCAGTTCTTTTAGACAGGAACAAGTCTGGGTCAGAAATATTGACTGTGGGTTAGTAACCCAGTCCCACTACTTGAGGTCCTGTCTTTCTACTGGAGGTAGGCTTTTTGAGTTCCTCCTCCTCACTTTTGGGGATTTTTGCCTAAGGTCACCCCATTGAGTCCTGAGAGTCTCTTACCTCCTGGGTTTCTGGCACTTTCTAGAGGGTCTCCCTACCCTTGGCTATTTGTTTCCATTCATTCTCCTGGCCCTCTGGGCTTCTCTACTGCTCAATCCCCCAATACCTAATCTTGTTCCCTTTTCCCCTTCCCTCTCCCCTCTCTCATCCAGGTTCCTCCCTCCCTCTGCCTCCCATGATTATTTTCTTCCCTCTTCTAAGTGGGATTGAAGCATCCTCATTTGAGCTTTTCTGCTTCTTAAACTTTTTAAGTTCTGTGGGTTGTATTCTAGGTATTCTGTACTTTTTTGGCTAATAGCCATTTATCATTGAGTACATACCATGCATGTCCTTTTGGGTCTGGGTTACTTCAATGCTTAGGATGACATTTTCTAGTTCCATCCATTTGTATGCGAAATTCATGATGTCTTCATTTTTAATAGCTGAATAGTATTCCAATGAGTAAATGAACCACATTTTCTGTATCCATTCTTCTGTTGAGGGACATCTGGGTTGTTTCCAGCTTCTGGTAATTACAAATAAGACTTGTATGAACATAGTGGAGCACACATCCTTGTGGTGTGGCAGGGCATCTTTTCTGTATATGTCCAAGAGTGGTATAGCTATGTCTTCAGGTAGAACTATTTTCTATTTTCTGAGGAACTGCCAGATTAGACACAGTTAACCTATGCTGGCTCCAAACTCATTATGCAGCTAAGGATGACATTCTGATTCCTCTGCTTCCATCTGCCATTTGTTGATATTATTGGCCTGCATGCACCACACCACCATGTATACTGTTTGGGATTGAAACCAGGCCAGGCAAGCACTCTTATCAACTGAGCTGACACCCAAGTTCCAGTAATAAAGAGCCTAGATTTTTTTTTATTTTTTAAGATTTATTTATTTATTTATTTATTTATTTATTTATTTATTTATTTATTTATTTAAGCGTAGTGTAGGTGTCTTCAGATACACCAAAAGAGGGCATGGGATTTGATTATGGATGTTTGTGTGCCAGTGTGGTTACTTGGGATTGAACTCAGGACCTATAGGAAGAGCAGTCAGTACTCTTAACGGCTGAACCATCTCTCCAGCCCCAGGATTAAAGACTCACTCTTTAAAGAAGGCATTTGGGTGTGTATACTTATTTGACTGAAAGAGGTGCAAGGCGGTTTCTAAGAAATACGAACTTCTTTGGTCTTTGAGGAGAGTACACAATTGTCGATGGTTTTGTTGGGTATGTACTTACTCTCCAGGGCTTTGCAAACAAATTCTAGGTTTTAACAAAATAAAGTTCACTCAAATTGCCACATTTTTCTCTGGCTAGTTTAAATTCCCCGCCGTCCCAAAGACGCACACCGGGGACCTAACTTTCTGGTCAGAACGCGTACAAAACACTTTAACGCTGGTCACACTCTCTGGCACCGTCCGTGACATCACCGGAAATGTCTGCTTGTGACACTCAACGGCCCGCCCTCTCGCGCTGGGCGCCGGAAGCAAAGCAGAGGGGAATGTGCGCCCGCTTCCGGGCCTGGACGCCATTTTCAGCGGTTGAGTTTTGGTAGTGCTGCTAGTCGTCTCGGACAATGAGCTACGACTACCATCAGAGCTGGAGCCGCGACGGGGGCCCACGGGGCTCCGGACAGGGCTCCGGCGGTGGCGGCGGAGGGAGCCGGGGCTCCGGCGGCGGCGGAGGGGGCCGCGGCGGCCGGGGCCGGCATCCCGGACACCTTAAGGGTCGCGAGATCGGCCTGTGGTATGCCAAGAAGCAGACGCAGAAGAACAAGGAGGCTGAGAGGCAGGAGGTATGGAGGTCAAGTCAGGACGAGTTTGCTTTGTGCTCTCGCCGACCCTGACTCTTTGCTGGCGTTTGCTCGAACTAGATGCAACCTCTGCCGAGCTCCCTGTAACGGGTGACCGGTCGCCTGATTGGTTGCGCCTCCGACCCAAGCCATCACTGCTGCAGCTGATGCATGCTCTGTTTAAAGACATGAGAACTGAACTGAGGGTCAATGCTAAATTCAGATTCCAGCCGAAGCAGACTTTATAGGGGACCATGTCATCATTTAGAACAGTTACTGTCTGTCACTTTTAAGCCCTTTCCCTGGAGCAGCCAACAAAAGCAGTAAAACACTGCCTTAATTGTCGATCTTTGAGAAAAAGTAGTTTAGCTAATAGTATTAGCATTAAAGTGAATCACATGCTCATCTCTTCCTTTCTGTTCTCAATTTTCTATTACTAACAGCCCCTCTCTAAGACTTAACATCCTTGAAGAAGCTGTAGCGAAATGTTTGGCTAATTGTCAGTTTGAAGATCTGTAGTATAGGAAGCATCATGTTTTTGTTGTCCGTTTTGCTTTGTTTTCCCTGAGACGGTTTCACTGTGTAGCCTTGGCTGTACTGGAACTTACTCTGTAAGCCAGGTTGGCCTTGAACACACAGAGCTCCACCTAACTTTGCCACCCAAGTGCACCACCAACCCAGCAAGCCTAATGGTTTTTGAATGGCCTGTTCTAAATAAATCCAGCATTTCACAGAATCTTTAAAATCTTTTTTGACCCTGTTTCATATGTGGTTTCTGAATGCTAAAAACCTTTGCATTCGAATAGGGGGAAAGAAATGCTTAAACAAGTAAGTTAAATAAGTGGAAGTTATCTTTCCAGGTAGACGCAGTGCACATTTAACTTGTGCATTGGATATTGATTCTACATAGTTCAGGCTAACTTTGTACTCCTAGTCTTCTTTCCATCCCAAGTGATGAAATTTCATATGTGCACACCTCGGGGCTAGGCCTCTATTAGTTGACCTCTTAGTCCCAACCCCATCCCCCAAATTCCGTTTTAGCAAATGTCAGTGTTGCCATGTGGAAGTGATCTCTTTCATTTTGGTAAATCTGTTTGCTCTGCTCTGCTTTCTTGCTTATCTCTGCAGCAATTATGGGTCAGACCTCTAAACTGTTCTTTGAATTATAGACACCCACCCCTGCCCCATGGTGGTCTCTTAAAAGGTGGCCTCTTCAATGATCTTTAGATCATTTTATTCTTTACTTCCTAGCTTGTTCATTGAAGCCATGCAGCTTCTGCCTCTCCTTAAGTGTTTTCTGGGAATCATGTGATCTGGCTGTAACATAACAGGCTTTCCTCCTTGGGCTGATTTTTCTGAGCTCAAGTTCTGAGACTGATAATCATAGTCTGATGAACATTTACTATCTCTGCTCTTTATTAAGTTTTATACCATTTTCCTCTATAAAATGAATCTTTGAATTATCTTTAAACATGTTTTTTCATTTGGTGTAACTCTTTTCAGCACTTTTAGCGTGATAGAATTTTATCCTAGAATTTCCATAGCTTTTACATTAAAACAAGCCTCATGCTTACAAAATGAAAGTACTCCAGTGAATCCTTATACTTCTTTCCATGTAATATGTATGGGACACTTAGGTTTTGAAATACTGTTATAGTACTTCATTTATACAGATAATGTGGTGTGCTAAGGGCCATAGACGGAATGCTATGCTACTAAATAGAGAACATGGGCTGTCTGTTCAAACGAAAATATCTTAAAAGATATACAGAGTTTGACATTATTGGGCATACAAAACAAGTGAGGATTTCTGGATGGTTCTGATAAACTAGAACAGCGCTTCCCACCCTTTCTAATGCTGTGACCTTTAAATACAGTTCCTCATGTTTTGGTGACACCCCTCCCACCTTAAAGTTATTTTTTGCTGTTTTGTAACTGTTTTTTGCTCTTGTTATGAAGTTATCTGTGTTTTCCAATGGGCTTACGTGACCTCCTTGAAAGGATCTTTTGACCTTAAGTAGTCCTTGAGAACCGCTGACCTAGAGACATCTTCACTAGAGTTAGCATTTGGCAATACAAGGGCCCATGGATACTATTGAAATGAGGGTACATAATGAAAAGAATGGCCTAGTTCTGAAGTAAACGGATCTTGTTTCTCAAACTTGAATATGCGGAGGATTCATCTGGCACCTCTTTAAAGTGTATGATTGGGACAGGGCCAGAGAGTCTACGTTGCTAACAAAATTCCAAATGAAGCCAGTGCTACTCAGTCTGTAGATCATTCTGACTGTAAAGTGTGCAACACAGATAATTAGAGGAAGAGAGGACTGGGAGAGGTGGGGAGACGGGTATGTAAATTGATAGTGGCAGGCAGTTTGGATGTCATCAAGACTTTAATGAATCTGGAGATGGGTGAGTTAAACATTACAGTAGAGTATCCAGATATGGAAGTATGTGGAAATGGAACACTTGCTTGTAAGTTTGCTGGTAACACCAAAAAACTAGAACATAGCATTAGTGCTGGGGAAATTGAAGGGATGCTTTTACTTTGTATTCTTGGTGAAGAGGTTGAACATTAATGACTGCTGATTTTCTGTTTGGGGCCTTGAGTGCCAGATCTTGTGAGACATTCTACCGTTATTTGATGGGAATGGCTTCTCTACAAAATCTGTAGAGATCCAGATTCAGATTTCTGTTAATGAGTAGTATAATTAAGAAATTTCATCATTATTTTAATTGACTTAAAAAGGTCCTCTTTTGACCTTAACTAGCACATGGACATAAAAGCACAGTCCATATACCATCTACGTAAAATCCCACTTAAATAATCCTTAGTTCCTAAGGTTTTATTCCTTTATTCTCTTTTTAAACTATTTTATCTTTCATTTAATATGTTGACGTTTTTCCTCCTTAAGTTCTTTAATTTAATGCACTTACATTTTGGCCACTCTTGATTTCCCCATTGCCTGTGAATTCATGTCACATTATTAACTATGGATTATGAGGAAGTTGAGGTTTGTAGGACCATAATTTTGGAAGAATCTTTTGTTAAACTTCCTATATAAAGTGAAAATTTCCAAAGAATTACATTTATCATTTGTTCTTATTTGCATTAACATGTATTTCATTTCATTGTTGCATGTCTAGGGTTTCTGTAGCCTCTAAAGACTTTGTCTTTGCTAGTTCTGATATTATCTTTATTTTTATCACCTGAAGTACTACTCATTAGCCATCTCCGTGAGTACCCAACAGCTCCCTATGAAATCAGCTTTCAAAATTTATTAAACAGAATGTAACAATTCTCAAGTAGTCTTTTACCATCAAAAATATTATTTCTAATTTTCAGCTTTTATATGTCACACGTTTTATTTTTGTTGATTTTTAAAGAAACTTTGTTGTCTTTATTCATTGGCTTTACTATTGTTTGAATAAGACTGCATGCTGTTCACGACATAATGGTATTTAAACACATTTCAAGATCTGTGTAGAGTACATGAGTTTTGATTATTGGACACTTGTTAGCATTTGAAGGTGAGAGCTAAGGAAACCAAAGTGCTGAGAAAAAAACAAGAAAGCTCTACTTGCCAGACATCTGTAGAGCAGATTTTGTAGACATGGCAGGCTAAAGGTCTAGCAGGACACACAAATGTTGCCATGAATTTCACCTAGGAAGGGAGATTACACTAGAGGGCAAGCGTGTGTAAGTGTAACTTACTTGTACCTATGTTGAATGTATAATACTTTGCCTTTAGTTTTTCATCTTAAATATAAAGTAATTTTATGTATGTTTGTATTAACAGATACACTTTCTTTTTTACAAAATAGAGAGCCGTGGTACACATGGATGAACGGCGAGAAGAGCAAATTGTGCAGCTGCTAAATTCAGTCCAATCTAAGAGTGACAAAGATGCAGAAGCACAGATATCCTGGTTTGCTCCTGAGGATCATGGGTAAATAAAAACTATTCTCACAAAGAGTAGCAAAGATTAAAAAAAAAAAAAATTTGTGACATTGCCTCAACAAATGAACAAAACAAAATAACAATAAAAAACAAAAATACTATCCTAAGTCTCTTCACTAAGTTGAATTTAGTCTTCTGAAATCCTTTTAAGTGTTGAACAAATACATTTGAAAAACAATTTTTTTTTTCCTTTGAGAAAGGATTTCTCTGTGTAGTCTTCGTTGTCCTAGAACTAACTCTGCTGTAGACCAGGGTGGTCTTAAACTCAGAGATTGTTTGTCTCTTTCTCCCAAGTACTCTGGTTAAGGATGTATACCATCCCACCCTGCTCTAAGAAAGAAAACTTTTCTATAGCATATTCTCTAAATGTCAGAAGTGGGCACTCTGTGTAAGATATTGGTACTTGTACTTTTAATCTGTCGTCTTTCCAAAATTCTTTGGAGGGCAAGTCTCCATAAAGGTAAATTGCTGCTGTTTCAAAAGGTTGCAAAAACCATATTATTCATAGAAAAATTAGAAGTGTTTTGGGATCTACATAATATAGCTTACCATTTACAGCTCACTAAAGGACAGCAGACAGAAAAAGAAGTAAAATAAACCAAATCCTTGAAAATCAGGAAAAGCAGAACAGTAGAAATGACTGAAAAAATGAGTGACTATTGTGTAGATTTTAATTTTTTAAAGTCCTCAGGGAATAAATAACCTGATAATATTATTTAAAAGGATAGAAAAGTTTGAGTACACTATATGAATCTAAGTGTATTTCATAACTGCATTGTAGTGCTTTCAGTGTTGGAGATATTGACGTATTTAAAGAAAATGATGGTTTTTTTTTTGTTGTTGTTCCAGGTCCTGAGCAGCTTTTCGTCTGATTTTTTTTCTCTTTATTCTGTGATTATAGGTATGGAACTGAAGTTTCTTCAGAGAAAAAAATAAGCTCAGAGAAGAAAATTGACAACCATGAAAAGAATTGCACCCAAGAAAAAAAGACATTTAGGACCACAGACAAGTCATACATTGACCGAGATTCTGAGTATTTATTGCAAGAAAATGAGCCAAACCTAGGCCTAGATCAACAATTATTGGAAGATTTACAAAAGAAAAAAACTGACCCTCGGTATATAGAGATGCAGGTAATGTGAAGAAGTTTGTGGAAAATCGGTCATTCTTGTCCTTCCTTTGACAGAAGTGGGTTTGTGGTTGAAGGTTAACTGCTCAGTCTAGATGAGTGAGATTCCTCAACAAGACAACTCTGTGCGAAGACTTTCTTTGGTAGTAGAGAAATGTGGACTGGAAAGTCCACACAGCCTATATAGTGTATCTTATTGACAGCAGTATCTTATTGACAGATGCTTATGTGGTGAGAAGAAATGTTTGGGAATGCTAATGCATTGGGAACAGATTTCTAGGCCAGTTGAGTGAGAAATCATGAGTTCAGACAGGTACATTGTTGGAATCATGAAGTTTCTTCCAGCTCAGGCTTTCTCTCTCTTTTTTTTTTTAAGCTTCACTGTCACTTCTTCTTTTTTTTTTTTTAAGATTTTGAGATATATATATATATATATATATATGAAAACAAGTACACCATAGCTGTCTTCAGACACACCAGAAGAGGGCATCAGATCCCGTTACAGATGGTTGTGAGCCAACATGTGGTTGCTGGGAATTGAACTCAGGAAGAACAAGCAGTGCTCTTAACCGCTGAGCCATCTCTCTAGCCCCAAACAATTGGAGCCTAGATTTATCTGATTCTTAAATCTTTTTTTTTTTTTGGTTTTTCGAGACAGGGTTTCTCTGTATAGCCCTGGCTGTCCTGGAACTCACTCTGTAGACCAGGCTGGCCTCAAACTCAGAAATCCACCTGCCTCTGCCTCCCAAGTGCGGGGATTAAAGGCATACGCCACCACCGCCCTCTTTCTCTTAACAGATGATAAAATTAAAAATTTAAAAAGCTTGAAGATTCATTTTGTTTACCAACATTTCAATATACTGCTCCATCAAGGACTGAAGTTTTATGAATTACTTGTTTTGACAGATAAGCTAAAGTCCCCCTCCAGTTAAAATGTAAAATTAGGATTCTGTGTGTTTTAGTTATTAGATGTGATAGAATCTTCAGATGTGCAGAAATACATATTTAGGGGAATATCAGGTTTTCTGGAGTTCCTATCTTGTAAATATGTAGTGCTGTGTTTTGAGCAGGCACACTATCGAATCTTTGAGAAAGGTTTAACCCATTGCTCAGTTTGATCAAGGTTGAATTTTCTCTTACAGATTAGCTGAAATTGTCCAGGGTCCAAATTATATAGCTCTTTGATGAGACTTAATGAGATCAGTTCAGAATCTTTAGGCTGGGAGAAATTTTACGTTATGAACAAACTTTGCTTTGTGTAAGGCACAAAATTCAGATGAGTGGCTGATCTAGCATTAAAAAAAAATCTTTTTTTCCCTGTTACTGATAAGTATTTCATTTCTATTAAAATTTAGTATATTTACAATTCAGTTTTTTTGTTGGTGTGAGTATGGGTATGTGCATATGGAGACCAGAGGTATTTTAGTCCTTAGAAATCACACACCTTGGGTGTTCTGTTTGTTTTTGAGACAGTCTCTGTAGCTCTGCCTGGCCTTGAACTCTTAGAAGTCTGCCTGTTTCTGCCTCTCTAGTGTTAAGATTAAAGACATGTGTCACCATGTCTGGCCCCTCCTTGGCCTTTTTGAGAACTGGTCTCCCACTCTTCTGAAGCTCAGCAAGTAAGCTAACCTTGAAGAATGTACTTCTAGTCCCGTAATGCTAAAGTTGTGGTATTTCATACATGCACTATAAAACAGGAAAATACCCTTGCTCTACTATATTTAGATACGATATATTCTTACTGTAACTTGATGTTTATTCTGAGAATGATTTTTATTTTAATTTCAGCGTTTCAGAAAAAAGCTGCCTTCATATGGAATGCAGAAGGTAAAAAAAAATGCTTTCTACTGTTAAATTTGATTTACACAAAAGTTAACTACATTTAAAAAAAAAAAAACTTCATTGACAAGAAATAAAAGTTGGTGAACTTAAATCCATAGAGAAGTTAACTTAATGCTTTGCTGCTCTTGAAAGGTAAAAAGGAACCAAAAAAAAAAAAATTATGAAGCAGGTTTCAAATTTTTTGTCGAAAGATTATTAAAATCTTTGGAGTTTAAAAAGTAGAATTTCCATATATATTTCTGGAAGATTTTGTTGCTCTTAATGCAAACCAAGCTCATGAGTTAACATTGAGGTCTGGCAAGAATAGTGTTATAATGGATGAGTTGAACTTCATTACACTGCCCTGTAAACAGGAACATTGTTCTTTCTCTGGGCCTTCCAGTCTGATTAATTTTTTTCTTCTTTTTTGCTTTTCATAGCACTTATTACCACTTGACATCTCTGTGTGCTCCCCTCCTACTTCAACATAAGTTCTTGAGATCAGAGTCTGTTTTGTTTATTCTGTACCTCTTAACTTGGAATGCCAGCCATTGCACTGGCATCCAGAAACCACTGAATGAATGAGTTATAGTCTACTTCTGAGCATAGTTCTTTAGTATCTGTGGGGATTTGTTCTGGGCCCTTTGTAGTATAGGGTTGCAGAATAAACCTATATCCCTCAGATGTTCAAGTACTTTATATAAAATGATATTTTCCTATAAGCTACATATGTTCTTCTTTATAATTTAAGTCATCTCTTGATGATTTAATGTCTCTAATAATACATGTAAGTGCTATATAACTACGCACTGTATTGTTAAGGGAATTTTGACACGTTCAGTGTAGGTATAATTGCTTCTTCCAAAGCTAATCCCGAAAATGCAGAAGCCATGGGTTTTTGAGGAACAAATGTTTACCAACTGTGTTTATTTAAACTGGAAACTTGTTCTCATGATATACATTGATAGAATAGATAGTTATAATTTAAATATAAGTTTTATATTAAAATATATAACATTTTGAAGTAAGGTGATGGTTTTGTTTAAGCAGTAAATTGTTAGTATGAAGAATATTAGTGTGTATCTAAAATGTTAAAAAAGTTATTTCCTCTAAGTTTTACCTAGATACCTGATTTACTTTTCTGAATAGAATACTTTTTCAGACTTGAGTCATTATGTGCTGTTTTTCACTCATATTCTCTTTTGAACTAGGAGCTGGTAAATTTAATCAATAACCATCAAGTGACAGTAATAAGTGGTGAAACTGGTTGTGGCAAAACCACTCAGGTTACCCAGTTCATCTTGGATAACTACATCGAAAGAGGAAAAGGGTCTGCCTGCAGAATAGTGTGTACTCAGCCAAGAAGAATTAGTGCCATTTCAGTACGTAAGCTCTCACTTGGGAAAGTTCTTTCTTTTCTGAGTAACTTTGATTGAGCGTAACTGATTTTTAAGGTTTGCAGTGATTCTTTATTAGGCTTAGGATTTGTCCATATGAGAGCAAATACTTAATTGGCAAATATTTGATAATAAATACAAAGAGTAGAGATTTCTCTCACCAATAGTGAATAAGTGCAAACTCAAATTAAAGTAATTCCAGTACAAATCTAAAAAAATGAAAGCCAACAAATGTTTATAGAGTTGGTTTGTAAACAGTCTTCTCCATGAGATGCTTTAACTTCTGCCACTAGGCTTACTCCTTGTTCTTTCCATGGCCTGTGCCTTCAGTGTCTCGAGTACATGGGTACATAAATAGTAGTGAAAGTGGGAAGCCTTATCTTCCATCTGAAGCTGTATTTCTATTCACAGTGAGGTTTTTTTGTCTTTGTTGTTGTTTGAAAGCATTCTTTCTGCATGTATGCCTACATGCTAGGAGAGAGCATCAGATCCCATTACAGATGGTTGTGAGCCACCATGTGGTTGCTGAGAATTGAACTCAGGACCTCTGGAAAGGCAGCCAGTGCTCTTAACCTCTGAGCCATCCCTCCAGCCCAAAATGAGTTTTGAGTAAAGTTCTTCAGAGGAAGCTTAGTCTGAGTGATTTAGGATAGATAATATTAGTTCAAAATTGCAGGAAGTGATACAAGTCAGCAATGATTTTTATTAAATTTCATTTTCCATTTTGTATTTGATAACCATTACTTTTGAGAACAACTGACCAAAGAAAGACTAGGAGTTAAATGTCAGTCTCTACTACAAATAAAAAAGAACAATAAATAGAAGAGTAATTAGATATTATCAATATGTACTTATTTTCAAATTATAGTTTTTGTTTGGACTGTGGTCTCCCAACTATTGTAGACAAGTCAAAAAGAAAATATGTGATGCCATGAGACAGAGCTTCTACTTGAAGGTCTTTATAAAGATGAATGAGAAATAAACAAAAGAAGCTGGTAGTATACGGTGCTCAAAGAGAACACCACGTGGTTTTAGGGATCTCAGACTTTAATAAGTATCTCTTATTTCTAAACTTATCTGAAAGTCAACTACTTTTTAACAACCCCAGATTTTCGTGACAGTTAAGTACATTTGTCTAAAGGAATTTGTTTTTTAATGACAACTGTGTTTTATTTAAAGGTTGCTGAGAGAGTGGCCGCAGAAAGGGCGGAGTCTTGTGGCAATGGTAATAGTACTGGATACCAGATTCGTCTCCAAAGGTAAGCTGTTCACTTCAGGTCATTTACTGTATATGTGTAGATGTTAGGGAAATTTTGAATCAGGAGATTTTTGTCCTCTTTTATGTTGATTCTTATTGTTATTATTGACATATACTTTATGTTTATTTGTATGTGCACATGTGTGTATATACTAAAGATGGGGGCGGGGAGGATGAATAAGAAGACAACTTGCAGGAGTCACTTCTCTTTACCACATGGTTCCTGGGGATTGAACTAGGTTCATAGGCTTGAAGGCAATCAGGCATCTCAGCATGCCCTTCCATAAGCTTTTGAAAGACAAGCCATAGGGTTTATTGAAAAGTAAAGAAATGGTTCCCTACAGGTGGTTGGCTAGAAAATGAGTTCCCCTAGACTTAATGTTTAAAGCAGTTTTAATATTAGTAGGCATGTTACCATAAACTCATCTTTGAACCTAAAGGTACCATTTTTTAAAAATGTGCTTTAACATTAAGGAATGGTTAGAAATAATATTTTAGTATCATTAGTGGATCCATTTAATGGATCATTATTTCTGTCAAATGAACTGCTGTCTTGTATATTTTGATACTACTTAATCTATCCCTTGATAGACTTTATTTATTAGTATTTGCATCATTAACTCTATTATTGATCTTTATTTACTAAACTTCTTTGATCCTTTCTTGGAGTTCAAGTTGCTAGATCCGTTAAAACGAGCAGAATTAGAATTCTATTTACAAAACCAGAAATTTAGGCCTGTAAATTCATTCAGTTAGTGAATGTTAAAGGTTATACATGTAAAAAGAAATAATTTTAGTATCTAAGTGAACTTAAGGCTAGTATTTTCTATTATTTTATTGTGGTAAATGCTTTTATAACTAAAAATTACATATAAAGATTTTTCTCAAACTTCTGTGGAACTCAATACTGTTTTAGAAAAGAAAACCAAGAATCAATAGCTTGTATCTTTTATTTACAGTCGGTTGCCAAGGAAACAAGGTTCTATCTTATACTGCACAACAGGAATCATTCTTCAGTGGCTCCAGTCAGACTCGTGAGTATGTTTCAGTGAAGAAATAAAACAATATTAGCAAAAAACTGAATAGGGTAGCTTATGTTTGTAACCCCAGCACTTGACAGATGAAGGCAGGAGGGTCAGGAACCTGGTCCAGCCCTGTCTACATGAGACTCTTCCTCCCCACCCCCCAAAGTTATATAAACAAGCACTTTATAGATTTCTTAACATGTAATTTTTTTATTTGGTTGGTTGGTTTTGTTTCCTGTTTTGTTTTTTTCGGGGTCAGGTTTCCCTGTGTAGATGACCAGGCTGACATTGAACTCAGAGATCTGCCTGCTCTGCTCCTGAGTGCTGGAACTAAAAACATGTGCAACACTGCCCAGCCAATGATGTAATTATTACACAGGACTGTGCTGTTAAAAATCGTTGTTTTCAATTTTATACTAAATTGTAAATTTCACACTTGTCTTCCAGACGTTTGTCTAGTGTTAGCCATATTGTACTTGATGAAATTCATGAAAGAAATCTACAATCAGATGTTTTAATGACTGTTATTAAAGATCTTCTCCATTTTCGATCTGATCTCAAAGTAATATTGATGAGTGCAACCTTAAATGCTGAGAAATTTTCAGA
The DNA here is from genome assembly GCF_004785775.1 of Grammomys surdaster. Taxonomy (NCBI): domain Eukaryota; kingdom Metazoa; phylum Chordata; class Mammalia; order Rodentia; family Muridae; genus Grammomys; species Grammomys surdaster. Next base: position 11,952,630 of record NW_021604597.1, on the reverse strand, counting down.
ATATTTTGGTGAGTAAAGTTTGATAATATGCTAGAAGAGGTATCAAAAGACAAATAGTTTTAACTTTAAAACAAAAAAAGTACATAATACTAGGCATAAAAAAATTGAATGTTTACTAATTTATTGTATCTTAACTCTGTATTCTAGTTTCCTAGATGACTGAGCCTGCTTTTTAAATGATAATAGCATCACTTCTCTCCCAATAGCCCATTTCTTGGTGCTATTAGACAAGAAGCTGCCATCATTGAATCAAACCCAGGACTGAAATTTTTCTACCCTTTTTTATGTACACATGAATCTTGTGTACCATTGATGCACTGTTACAGGCTAGGCTGACAGTTTGCTGATGATAGTATCGGTGTCCACTTAGGGAATGCTTTTAGTGTATCAAGTAGTAGTTAGCTGTTCCTCTTTACCATTTCTTTTAACAGCTTACCAGTAGGTACTGGCATAGCTTCAGTTTTGCAAATGAGATTGTAGCCTCTGAACTGTAAATAACTTATCTGAGGTTGTGTAATTAACAGGGATGAACATTACATCATTAACAGAGATGAACATTACATCATCAACAGATTCTGAAACTAGATTGGAGTACTTGAAAAAGTAAATTCTGTAAAATTTTTCCTCAGTGTCTTTCCTCCCTATAATAATAGAAATATTTGGAGGAAAGACAGCAATTGTATTGTGGTATCAGCATATTTAGTTGTACTTTCAGTTTGTAAAAATGCCAATAAAATGCATATCAGTTTATTATTCATAGCATTATGATTCATTCAGGCAGGTATTATGCCTTTCTGATTGTTAGTAAGGTTGATATGAATAACCCAGTTTTATATAAGTGAGATAGAGGACAGTGGGGCAGGTCCTTTGACCTCTGGTACTGCTTAGTATGTGTTTATTGTGTGCTTGATTTGCACGTTGGGAGAGACAAGCCTCATTTCAGTGACAGTACTGAGATAATATGTTAATGAGCCTGAGGTGGAAACAGTTTAGGGTTTGATGAGTTCCTGTTTTAACTTTCTGCCAACCTCCATTCAAGATGCCTCAAAGAATAATGCTCTTTATCTTGTTTGTTGATAAGAGAGGGACTCATCATTTTATAATCTTGAATAATAGAGTTTTAATATACTTAGAGTTCAACATAAAATGACTTTAATATTCAGTGTTATTTTGTATAACTGTGAGCACAGGATACAGTTTGTAGAAGTAAAACATTAACTATTTAAACTCTTTTCTTTTTTTAAGTCAGATAGAAAAGTAGTGTGGAACTGTTTCTTAGGTTAAGAATATTATGCTGGTTTACTCACAGTGTGTGTTGATTTTTAATCTTGAACGTTGACTATAAAGTCACGGGTATGTTTTGTCTGCCATTTTAGGTAACTGTCCAATGATACATATACCCGGGTTTACTTTTCCAGTTGTAGAATATCTTTTGGAAGATATCATTGAAAAAATCAGGTAAATAATCAGCAGCAAAATAAGTTAAAAAGTTCTAATGTATTGTCTTCTCATGACACATTTATTTTTATAACTCTTTATTGATCATACCCTCATAAATTCATTTATCATGGAGTGCTAAACTTTAGGAACATTTCCATAGAGAGTGGAGAGTTTTCAAACCAAAATCATTCTTAAATTTGATTTCTACCATTTTTCCACCAGCACAAATAAGTTTTTTGCCAAATAATTTATGCTCAGTGATAGTCTTTTACCTAGTTTTCTAGATTGTATATTTAAAAGGGTAGTCTTTACCAAGTGGAATGGCCAATGACTTTTTGTGCTTATGTGTGCTTATGCCACGTTGTATAGCTACTTCCTGACACACACAGCTTCTGTGCACTGTGAGGTATATCCTATATGTCTTCTCACTCTTCTGTACCAGTGGTTCTGACTGTCAGCTCTATTAGAATGACTCTTGGTCTGGATAATAGGATACTCTCTACTTTCTCTTCACAAATCTCATCATGGGAACTTCCCTCCCTCAAGTGAGATCTCTGCATATGAAACTTTGCTGAAAAACAGTTTGAGTAGGTTGTATACCAGAGTGCCTTGGCTAATGCACTTTTTATTGCCTCTCAGCTCTGGCTGAGAATCAGCAGCATCCCCTAGCTGCCAGCAGTGTCCTCTAGCTAGCAAGCTGAACAAAGTTTTTTCAGTTCATTAGTGGCAAAAGGCTCTGAAAGCACGGGCTCCCGAATGCTTAGTCATCCCAAAGCCCTAGCCCTTTAGCATCTAACTGTTCATTTCCTTGTGATGTATCCTGTAGTCTATTAAATGTGCTATTCTTAATAGCCAGTTAAGGCTCTTCCTGTTGTTTCTATTTGTGTACATACTTTTCTTTCAGATTTCATGTGAAATCTTCTTTGTGTTTCTTCTTTGTATTTCCTAAGTAAATTCTTTAAATTCCTAAGTAAAAAAAAAATTCTAATTTCCTCCCATCTCCCACTTTTTGTATCCTAACACTTGTTGACACTATCATGATAGTAGTATGTATTTGCCTCTTGCACAAGATTTTTTAAGATTTTATAGTCAAGGATTTTGTCTTACTCATTTTGGTTACTTGTGTGTCAATCACAGTTCCTAGACTATAATGAATGAGTAAGTAAATTATATGTGTAGAAATATTTGTAGAATTTTTGAAGACTTCTTATTATTTAAAATTAAAATTGATATCAGAAAGACTCTACAGTTTATTTTACTTCACATGGTGCTACCTTGTGAGCATTAAAAAGAAGGAAAGACTTGGTATGTGTGCCCTTTAAACTTGTGTCTTGATAAGGGGTAAAGAGCTGTTACATAAAGTTTGGAGAAGTAAGTGAGTAAGAAATGAAATGCCATGTCATGAGGAGATTTGAAAGGAGTGAAACTATGAAAGTTGGCAGCAGAGAAAATAGTATATTTCAGAGAGGAAAGAACTTCTAAAAGAGAGGTAGCACGCAGTGGTCTTGGTTTTATAGTCTGGCCATAAACTTTTTATGTACATAACTCAACTTTGAGCTGTGCTCTGTTTTTATCATGCTATACTTAGCAGTTCCTTTGAAAGAGATTATACACAATAGCTCGGTGCCATTAAATGATGGGGTATCTATTGGCAATTCATAATGATTGCCTTCTTAAACTTGCTGGAAGGCAGGAAAGATCAACGAACTGTGGAAAGGTGTTGGATGCAAAACAAAGTGTCTCTGAAGCAGTCGTCCCCCTTCACTAGTGGGGAGGGTACAGGATGATGATCTTTTGGGTAGAGGTTTTTTTTTTATTGTCAGTCAAAGCTGTCTCCTTCCTTGAGAAGGAAGCACAGCAGGAGGTAGGAGGAAAGAAACACTGGCTAGAAGACTAGGAGAACAGAACATGGAGGGTTGAGACTGACTGAGGAGTAGGTAAAGGTTACCTCTGAGTGTTGAAGTTACTGGGAAGGAACCAGTTTTGTACTTGTACTTCTAATTGGATCTCAGTCAGTCTCAAGGTCTCAAACTGAACCTCAGGTTGGTGTTTTTATTTATATTAAAGACTTAGGGAGACCCTGGCCAATGGTACCAGGTAGGAAAGGTGATTTTTTGTGTTTAATATATACCAGATACTTATCACTTTTTTTTTTTATTAAAGATTCTCATGCTAATAATAGGTTAAGAGTCTGAACTGCACAAGTCTGATTAAAGTCTGGAAGTTTAATGCCTCATATAAGACCACAACTAGTCAGTGCCAGAGCAGAGAGGGGCATTGTTTCCTTCTGATTCCACGCATCCTCCCTATTCCATCTAAATGTTCTCCTTTAAACCCTGTGGGGGTCAAAGTATAGCTTCAGTTTCCTTTGCCTTTCCCCACCCTCTGCCTTTCAAGAGCTCATAGCGCAAGTGAATAATTCTTGGACACCCGTACTTCCTTTGTTTCTAAAGTTTGCTATAGTACTATGGAGTCACTACAGCACTAGACAGAACACGTACAACCTAAATGCTAATTCTGGATCTCCCCTAACCTGTAACCGTGACAGCAGAACTGTGCAGCTTTTAGCATGGAGCTCATCCTCTTGGAGTTATTCATTTAAATCCTTGTAACTCAGGAATTATTTTATGCTCCACAGGGGATTCTTATATATAATTTGGTTTGAAAAATCTTTCAAAGTCATTAAACAGTCATTAAGTCTTATTGGACCTTCTAAGAATTAAAAACTTTATTTTGGAGCAAACTTAAAACTGAAGATAAAAGTCAACTCAGAAATCATTTTTCATTGAAATTATTAAGATGGCATATAATCTTATGCTATTCAGCTAGGAATACTTTTTATCCTAAATGAGCAGTTTTAGGCGTTAACACTTTCAAGTTAATATTTTAGGCAACATTCTCCAGAAATACAGTGAAAATATTCTTTAGAATCTGTTTTAGTTGGTATAAAAATTCAGTCATTCTTAAAAGCCATAATGATTCAAATGTGGGAAAATGTATAATGCTCTTCTTATTTTAGATATGTTCCAGAACAAAAAGAACATAGATCCCAGTTCAAGAGGGGTTTCATGCAGGGTCATGTCAATAGGCAGGAAAAAGAAGAAAAAGAGGCCATCTATAAGGAACGCTGGCCAGCTTATATAAAGGAACTGCGGACAAGGTAAGTGTGAGTAAGGCATGCACACAGTGGCTGAACCAAGGAGGGCTCTTGTGATATTGAGTGTATTTGAAGAGAGAGAATCTCATTCTACCTAAATGCTGCTGAGCTGACTTACCTTCTCTGTATTATCTCAGGAAGTTTAATTTTCTCTATAGACTGTTTGTTCATATGCAGACTTTAAGGTTTATATCTGAGTAACCCATGGAAAACAAGCATTTCATGAATTTCTATGTAATTTTGGTATAGATACTCTGCAAGTACCGTAGATGTTTTGCAAATGATGGATGATGATAAAGTTGATCTGAATTTGATTGCTGCCCTTATTCGATACATTGTTTTGGAAGAAGAGGTTAGTTTTATTTAATTTTTCTTCAAGTAATGTGTTCTTAAATTTTATTATGCATCAAACAAAGCCATGAAAAACTCATTTTCCTAAATGTTTTTTAAAAAGTGAACTAGAAGAAAATCTCAAAATAACATTTAGGCATTTTAGCCTATTTAAAGAAAAGATTAAACAAATATCTCTAGATTGTAGGTCTGTGTTTTTTAAATGGTTGGGTATTCATTTAAATAATAACTAAAATTCAGAGCTACTATAATTTTAATGAGTATTTAAGTGTACATGGAATTGTTACTGTGATTATTGATGTGATTCTCTTAACTGTAATTTCCTATTTATACAGGATGGTGCAATATTGGTCTTTCTACCAGGCTGGGACAATATCAGTACTTTGCATGATCTCTTGATGTCACAAGTGATGTTTAAATCAGGTATTGCATAAATATTTTATATAATACCAAGACTGACTATAGAATTTATGTAGTTTGTGGACTCCTCCCCCTTTCTAATTTGAAGAAGTTGTTACTTAATGTGGCTACATGGGTATAGGATTTTGTTCATCGAAGTCCAGCTCGCTTTTTTCCTTTAAGAAATTGAATGTTTTCTAAATGTTCTGAGCTATAAGTAAAGATGGGTTGTACATTGTGGAACCTCTTAGTTTTATGAAAGTATTATTTTAAATATTGGTATTCAGAGGCTTTCAATCTTTCCCCCCTCACATAGGAGGTTTTATTACTATACTAGTAAGGATGAAGTTAATGGCCTTTTATGAATGTGATTTTGATAGGTGACCTCCACCTTTGAGAATTTTAAGAATTTGTACAGGGACTGGAGATGAGGCTCAGTGGTTAAGAGTGCTTCCTGCTCTTCCTGAGAATCTGGGTTCAAGTCACACCACTCACTCCACATCAGGCGGCTGACAACTGCTTATAACTCCTCCAGTTCAGGGCATCCAGCTCAGCCTTCTGACCTTCACAGGCTCCCATACACAGAGCATATACACACAGAAAGACACACAGATATTAATAGAAAAAAATTGCTTTAATCTTGAAAATAATTGATAAGCAAATGCTTACCGATATTAAATAGATTAACAAAGCAAAATGTCAGTGGGTCATTAGAGCACTCAGAAAACAATTATAGTAAAACTTGGTTTTACTGTATGTAGAAGTATGAATTAAGAGCTATGATTCAGCAGCTGAATTTATTATTTCATACATGTGTCATATATGTTTTATGGGGCTTTAATTTAATTTACTTTTTAAATTTCAGATAAGTTTCTTATTATACCTTTACATTCACTGATGCCTACTGTAAACCAGACACAGGTATGTTCTTAAATTTGTTTTCTGTCTTTCAGATTGAGGCAAACCTTACAACTACTTACTATGTTTTTTTTTAATTAATTAAAATATATATTGTTGGGGGCTGGTGAGATGGCTCAGTGGTTAAGAGCACTGACTGTACTTCCAGAGGTCACGAGTTCAAATCCCAGCAACCACATGGTGGCTAACAACCATCTGCAATGATATCTGATGCCCTCTTGTGGGGTGTCTGAAGACAGCTACAGTGTACTTACATATAATAAATAAATAAAAATTTAAAAAAATATATATATATATTGTTTTCCGCTTTCCCTTTTCTCCCTCCAACACTACTACCTGTGTACCACCCTCTGCTCTTTCAAATTCATGTCCTCTATTTCTTTGATGTTGTTGTTAGTGGGATGTATATGTGTGTGCACACATGCATACATTCTTAAATATATAAATATTTCCTGATAAGTCAGTAAAATGTTGCTTTTATGTATGTAATTATCAGGGCTTGTCACTTGGTATTGGTTAGCCAACTGATATTCTTTGCCCAAAGAAAAACTATTTCTCCTCATCTCAGCATTCCTTAAGTGCCTGTAGTTCTCTTGTCTAGGGTTGAGGCCTTGAGAGCTTTAGCTTTTCATTGTTAGCGGGTCTAATAATGATGTCCTTGATCAGGGCTTCTGTAGGCAGCAGCCGTGTTGATGAGCCCGCAGTGGTGTTGCTTCTCTGGCATCTCTAGGAGATGAAAACTCACACCAAGCTTCCCATTCATTCCTTTGGCTCTTACAGTCTTTCTGCGCGTCTTCTGTTGTGATCTCTGAGCCCTCGGTGCAGGGGTTGTGTTGTAGTTATAAAAGTTGGGTTCCTAATAACCTGGTGTTGAAATTTTCATTAGTCTATAGCTCTGAGAGGATTGACATCCCACATGGTAACATTTCACTTAAACTATATCTAGTTTAAGTGAAATTTTTTTTTCCTCACAGGCTTATTTTATTATATATTATTTACCTTTAAAGAAACACTTTAAAATAGTGATCCATGTTAAAAAATACTTTATAAAGAGCCATTTCTTTGGAGAACAGTTTTATAAAAACTTAACCATGATAATTTACCACCAGGTTAGTTTTGTTAATGTTAGAAAAGTATAGAGAAATGATTTTATCAGTAACTTGTTTAGGTTTCCTGAATCAAAGAAAAAATATATAAATACCACTAAAAAACCCGAGCTAGAAATTAGTTGTGACGTAGTATATGTTGGTGTTTGAGATTTTGATTTATCACATTAGTATATTAACAGGATATTTCCAATTTTATCAGTAATTTATTAACAACTGTTATGACTATGTCAGATTCAGGGTTTTCTTAATGAGAATGATAATTATTGATACAACACTGTCTTCAGATCCTTTTCTTCCAGCTTTCTATTCTTTTTTTTTTTTAAATAAGAAAATAACTCTGGCTCCTTCAGTCTGTTTGGTAATACTTTGATGGGAAGTCAGCCTGTTGATTAGATAAAAGTGTCTCTGGTGTGGAGGTTCTTCCATCCTTGATATCCTAACCTAGTAGAGTGTGCATACATTATGAGAGAGTATGTGCCTGCTACTTACTGATGGCTCTACTTTATAAATCAAGGATGGATACATTCTTTTGGGTGCATGTATGTGTTACAGCCAGTTGTACTTGATTACTTTTCTTCAACTTTGGTGGCATTGTTAGGAGTAGTAGTATCTGTAGGGTTTGATATTTGAAGAGGCTATTTTACTCCAGTCTAATCTCAAGCTAGTCTACCATACTGTGGCACTTGGCATCCATTCTGAGGACAAGGTACCTCCCCATTGGTTCATAATTCTTTGTTTGGCTTTGTAAATCTTGTCTGCAGATTAAAGCTATTTTCCTTTAATTTATGCTCATCACCTTTTGTTAAAGATGTGCTCAAAGTTGGCTTTGTTTGCCTCTTGTTTGTGATATACTTCTGACATCTGGGTTTACCAAAGGAGGATTTCATTGAGTTGAAAATGTGTATGTTAATGATAAATTGATACACAAGACACATACTATTAAAAAGCATAAATGCTAAAAATGATCACAATATCTCAAGAAATAACATTGTAAAAGTATTTCAGAAATTAGTATACTTTTGATGTATTTATTCTTACAGGTATTTAAAAAAACTCCTCCCGGTGTTCGGAAAATAGTAATTGCTACCAACATTGCAGAGACTAGGTAAAAACTATTTTAAATATCAGCTATTGGTGATTATATAAGTGTAGAGATCCATACATTATTGACAAAGTTTAACCTTTATTCTCTGTAAAGTAACTTTGAAATCCCTTTTTAAAAAGCAGTTTTTAGCATTCATTAGTCAAGGATGGCAAATATAAACTGTAGTTTTCTAACGCCGTTCTACTGTGTTTAGTTCTCTTTTTCCAAAGTCATTGTTTAACAAGTTGTTTTTCATAACTTCTCTAAAGAATCATGGAAACTGGAATAGCTTTAGTCCTTTTGTCTGTTCTCCAGTTAGGGGTAGTATTATTATATAATTATATACAGCCTTAAACATTTCTAATGCTCTCCTAGAGATATTTATATTTATAGTTAAGTTGGTGAGACAACTTATTTTCCAGAAGCTGCTGTTAAAGCATAGTTCCTTTAGGGCTTCAGAGGTGGTCATAAAGTGGTGGGTGTGAGGAGATGCCTGTGGTCAGATAAGAATGTGGCCTAATGTGACCTAATCATTTTACTACCACTGGACATAGGAACACTGCCTGTTGTCAGGGGCTTGACTACTGTAAAATTGAAAAATGTGAAAAGAGTAGGCAAAGGCCTGAACTAATAAAATCTACTTGACCCAATAAAAATGTCTTTTAAATAAAATTTTAAAAATCCATCAATAGGCTTGGTATAATTTTATCTCTTGGTGTACTTTTTAACGTTTTGTGTATCTTTTTCAAACAGCATCACCATAGATGATGTGGTTTATGTAATAGATGGAGGGAAAATTAAAGAAACACACTTTGACACACAGAACAACATCAGTACCATGTCTGCTGAGTGGGTTAGTAAAGCTAATGCCAAACAGAGGAAAGGGAGAGCTGGAAGGTAAGTCGGATGTTGTACAAGGCCTTGAGAACATGCAAAAAAATATGTGAGCAAATTCAGAAGTATTATTATAAGAGGTATCTTGCATAATATATTGAACTCAACACTTCTACAGTATTTGATTTTTAATTGTCATATAAAATGTTTTGTAACATTTTTGTACATTGATGCAATTATACTTTCCCCTAATTTCATTCCTTTACTCAGGTAGTTCCTCTCTCTTTCATGTAACATGCACTGTATTCTCTTGTTCCCCATGCCTCCCTCCCCCATGTAGATTCCTTTGTTCCCACTCATCATCTCTTAACCTCTATTATGGCTGTCTTCTGCCTACCCATCTATTCATCATCTGTCTAACGCATCAAGTTTTCAGGTAGATTCTGCATGGGAGCAAACATTTGCTACTTATCTACTCATCTGTTGAGGGTTGGTTAGTCTGATTGTGTATCTTAGCTATTTTGATGAAAGCAGCACTCAATTGGCTATGCTGCTACCTCTGTGCTGACTTGGATGCCTTTGCATGTACACTTAGCGGAGCAGCACATTTGTCATGTAGTAGTTGTTTTTATTTATTTTATTTTATTTTATTTTATTTTATTTTATTTTATTTTATTTTATTTTATTTTATTT
>NW_021604597.1:11939718-11942635 GCF_004785775.1 Grammomys surdaster | reverse complement strand
TTTATTTTATTTTATTTTATTTTATTTTATTTTATTTTATTTTATTTATTGAGAACCGTCCATTGCTTTACTTGGTAAGTATGCTCGTTTCATTCCCTCCGGCAGTGCCCTAAGTGCTCCTTTGCCCACATCCCCACTGACACGGCTTGGTTTTCTGTGTTAGCCCTTATGAAGAGGTGAGACGGAGCTCAGTGCAGTTTGCGTTTGTGGTTTCCCATGCCTAAGTGCTGTAACAGCACCTTTTTAAAGAAGATAGTAGTAGTTTTATTTGTGCTTTTTAAAGAAATTATCTGCGGAGTTTTTTTAATTTTATGAATCTTTTCTACAGTGACCTAGTCTATTTAATTAATAAACTTTATTAGTTACATCACATAGAGTTTTGCTTCCATGTCAGTTGTTAATAATACTTAATGATAACTAACACTGTTCGAGTGTCAGCTCCTCTCCAAAATGCTTTGTATACTTAATTCTCACTTCGCAGCTGAGATAGGCAATTGCCTGTTTTTAGAATAAGGAAATTATGTTACAAAGAAATGACATAGTTTGTTCACATAACTTTATGGAGCTTTGTGCATAGCAGAAACAGATATGAATTCCAACAGCCAACTCCACAGTCTTGAGTTTTAATGATGAAAACAGTATTGGTCTTGACCCTTACACACAGTTTTGCTTTCTGCTTCTTTTTGATGAACATTTACAGTATTTTATGTTAATGACAGAACAGTGTCTAGTGTTGTTGAAGAAGTTTTTCTTTACACCACCCCACCCAACAAAACATGCATCTAACACTAGTTTCCAGGTTATTTCCCAACAAGTCTACAACTCACACTTCCTAACAACCACCAATCAAGAGGAAAGCAGAAATTAAATATATGGTTTGGCTCCCAGCATCAGCTAATTATATTTAAGGCCATAATGGCCTCCCAATCAGGTGTGGGTCAGGCTAGATACCCCCTTCTAGCCTCTATAAATACTTGCTGAAGCTGGGCTCGGGGTCCCCTCCTGTTCTCCTGTGTCAGAGATGGTGATGTGGCCCAAGCTCAAACTTATAATAAAGAGAACCTAGTGTGCTTACATCAAAATCAACTCCTTGATGGTTTCTGGGGTTCGCCAATGCTTCCTGCACAACATTATAGGTTAAAAAAAGTCACCAGTCTTACATATGGACTTATGTAAGGAAAGGAGAGCTAAGGAAAATGTTTTTTGGTTGTTACATCATCTCTTTGTTTGAAATGTGTGCTTGATTGCTATAATGTTTACAGTCTATCTCTGTTTAATCTGATTTCCAGGTAGTTTCTTGTAATGTAATGTTGATACTTAACAAAGCCTAATTAGATTGATGCTTATTTTGGAGACCAGAAAACACAACAAAACAGACCAAAACAAAACAAAAAGGCACTATACTGTGTCTTCCCTTTGGGAAATTCCACTAGTTTCTTTGAGGTACTAGATAATGGTGAGTCTATACGACCAGAGAAATGTTAGGTATTATATATTGGGTCTTTGCAGACTTATGGCAAAATATATATACATGAAGGTTTGAGATCTTCTATTGTTACAACAGCCAGAGTCTTGAAATATTATTTTGTTCAGGATTATATGACTTTTGTCATATCAGTTGTGGCACAAAGTTGCAAACATAAAATAATTTCCATTGTATTTCTTATTACAACTCTAAGCCGGACAAGAATAAACAGCAATTTTGAGTGAGGTCAGAGGAACTTGAGAAATAAGAACCAAATTGTGGATAGGAATATCTTTCATTGCTTTCTGGAACTGCAGTATGAGAGCTACCAAAAGACATACGAATGAGTTGTAGTGTTCTGCCACACAGAGGACAGTTATAGTTCATATTAATATATACTTTATAAGGGCTAAAAGAGGTGCTTGAAGTCTTATATAACAAAATAAGGTTATGCAAATAGGCTGATATAATTAATATACATATATTCAAGTATATTATACTATACTTAAAATTACCAATGTATTAATTAAAAGAAAAAAATGTTTTAAAGGAAACCGGAACTACAGAAACAAAGTAAAATTTGGACATTGGGTTTAGGGTCTTTCCAAATAGATACAAGGGAGTTAAGTTTCACAGACCTGAAGTAATAATTTGGTGTGATTTGTGAGGAATGAATACTGGGTACTTTCCTTTCTGCTCTTCCTTTGGTGTTCTAAAAGTCATGTTCTTGATACTATTTTGTTTTGTTTTTGTTTTTGTTTTTTTTTCTTTTTAAGAGTTCAGCCTGGTCACTGTTATCATCTGTATAATGGTCTTAGAGAAAGCCTTCTAGATGACTACCAACTACCAGAAATTTTGAGAACTCCTTTGGAAGAACTTTGTTTGCAAATAAAGGTATATTAGTTGGGAAAATTAGCAAACTACATGGATGGTGGTATTATAGTTTCACCATTTTTAATAGAGAAAGTATAATATGAACCTGCAAAAAGGGATTATTTTTATGAACTTCATTTTACTTGTGTGAGGAAACTACTTGAACTTCCTTCTTACGTATATCAAGTAGTTGTTAATGTTAGAGTCAGGGTACCTGTGTTTGGTTCCCCTTTCTACCTAGAAACTTTGCTTGACTGAGCAGATTGCTGTACATAATTCCTAAACAGTGTTGGACATGTAACAGTCAGTAATGTCACCTACCCTTTCTAATTTTTATGGTTCAGTGAATTGAGCCACAGCTTTCTATTTGGCAAGCTCTGCACCAATGAACTGCATTCTCCCCTTTGTTTTTTGGACTTGAGATGGTCTCAGTAATTGGCTCCAGCTGCCCTTGAACTGGTGATCCTCCTGCCTCAGACTCCTGAGTAACTGGTATTACTGGTATTATAGTCCTGTGCCACCAGCTCTGGCTAGCTATTCTTATGTCTTCAGATATTATATACCCCCCCCCCTCTCTCT
>NW_021604597.1:11933024-11934718 GCF_004785775.1 Grammomys surdaster | reverse complement strand
TGTCTTACCTTTATGATAGTCTGAACATATGTGTATGTATATAAAAAACCTTAGTTCATATGTTGCCGGTGTATATATGATATTTAGGGCTTACCATGTATTGCTCATTTTTTTTTTTTTTTTTTGGCAAACAACCGATCTATTGGAAAAAGCGGAATATAGAAATCACCCGCTATTATTGGATTGATGTTGGTCTCTAATTCAAGTAATGTAGCTTAAGATTTAAAGTTATTATTAACAAGTGTGTGTTGACTACAATCATTGTGTTGTTTTTGATGCTTGTGCTCTTGGTAGAACTTGCGTAGTTTCTCTCGGTGATGCTTATTTCTCCCCTTACTCCTCAACTCAACAGATTGGTCCCTGTGTTTTCTTTAGGTTTGGTCTAGTAGTCTGATTTTTTTCGTAAGCTATTTATGTTGTGGAAAGTTTTTGTCCTTCACCTATGATGATTATTTTGCAGGGTATATTAGTCTAGCTTTGCTGTCTTAATCTTTTAGAACTGTATTACTCCAGAACTCATTTAATCTTTCTCTTTCCCTGTTTCCTTTTTTATTATTATTTTTAAATCTTTTTTTTTTTTTTTACAGTCCAGTCATTTTACTTCTCTTTGTCCACCCTCTGGCTGTTCCTCATTCCATACTTCTTCCCCACCCACACCCACCTCACCAGACCTCCCCACTCCCTGGGGCCTCAAGTCTTTCTGGACTTGTCTTCTCTGACTGAGTCCAGACCAGGCAGTTCTCTGTTGTGTATGTGTCAGGGGGCTCATATCAGCTGGTGTATGCTGCCTGGCTGGTGGCTCAGTGTCTGAAAGATCTCGACAGTCCAGGTTAGATGAGACTGCTGGTCTTCCTATGGGGTTGCCCTCCTACTCAGCTTCTTCCAGGCTTTCCATATATATATTTATATATAGTATATATATTATATATACTATATATAATATATATATCAATATATTAAGTCTTAACTTTTATTTACTTTTGTTGGGGGAGTGTGTTGACAGTGGGGACAGCTTGTGAAAATTCTCTCTCCTTTCACAATATGGAGATAAAGGAATCTAATTCTGGTTGTCCAGCTTGGATTCAAGGACTTAACTTGCTGAACCGTCTTACGGACAGCCTCTCCTCTCCCTTTGCTTATTCTAGTTAAGAAACCATGGTTTTAAAGTTGAAAATCTAATACATTGAAATTTATTTACTAAAATAGTTTTTTAATGAATGCTTGATATTATGGTGGAAAGATTTTGTATAAAATATATAGTGTGTCAGTAGCAGTGCTAGGTACTGGGATCATAAGGAACTTCATGTTTTTGTCATGAGTTTCAAAGTTCTTTGACATTTTTACAGAAAAAATGGGACATCAGCAAAGAAAGAAACTATTAGTAAACTAAGATGGAAGCTACTCAGTAGTTTGTGGTGTGGCAAACCATGTAAGTCAGTCTCTTCATTTCTTTTGTCCAATAGGGCTGGGAAGAAGCCAAACGACGTGGCTTCAGATATGAAAAGGATTACTGCTGGGAATACTTTCTGTCTTCCAACACCCTACAGGTAATACTGAAAGGTGTACTAGTCCCATAGACTAGTATATAGACATCTGTTTTGTCCAATGTTATCTGTAGGAAACATTAACTACATTCAAAGAGAGAGGAGAGAGAGAGAGAGAGAGAGAGAGAGAGAGAGAGAGAGAGAGAGAGA
>NW_021604597.1:11859187-11933014 GCF_004785775.1 Grammomys surdaster | reverse complement strand
AGAGAGAGAGAGAGAGAGAGAGAGAGAGAGAGAGAGAGAGAGAGAGACTGTGTGTGTGAAGAAATTAACATTTTAATAAAAAACGCCCTGTCATCAGAGTTGAAAAGTGATGTGACAACTCAGAAAGATACTGCAGCCCAAAGCTACAATGGACATAGCCTATTTCACAGCTGGCTCAAAGCACTGGGTTACTGAAAAGATTATCCATTCAGTAAAATGAGGAAAAGAAAATAAACTAATAAGGGTGAGCTTTTAAAAGGGACAGACAGCTGAGGTGCTAAACTAAGAAATCAAGTTGAAGGCCAAAGAGCACAACCAAACAGCCTCCTGGAAAGCAGATTCTTGACATAAAAAAAAGCTGTGTAAGTAGTTAAGGTATGGATGCAGCTGCAAACATAACTTTAAAGTGATAAATAAAAAGTTGAAGGACAAGACTGATCTCCATCAGTGTATCATGTGTAGTGGAAACTTACCCAGATGCAGATCAGAAACCATTCCCGGAAATGAAATAGCAGAATGTACTACATTATGGAAAGATGCCTAAATCCAGGTTGTCTATGTGGATAACATATCCAGTTAAGGCATTAAGTCAATTGCAAAGAGAAAGAATGAACATTTAAGAAAGAACTAAAGAAATGCTGTCCTCTGGGTTCCTGAAAACAGCTACTGACAAGGAATCAAGATTTCAGCAGTGGAGCTTGCATGTCATGTGATTGACAGTGCATACTGGAGTTGTTTAAAATACAGAAGAAACACAGGGTAGTGATGGAAACTGCACAGTGAGGACTGCATGTAGAGATGGTCGCCCTAAAATTATAATACTAGAATGACCAGGAGTAAGTGGCTATCCATTCATTTAGAAGAAATACGTGGGGAAACTTAACTTACACCTTTTGTAAAAGGAACACTTGCATTTAGCCAGTTTTACCTATTATAATCTCTTTGTTGAACTTGACAGTATTCTTTAGAAGATGTTTCTGTAGTTGTAAAAACAGATAAATCTGTACCATCTTTATTTCTGTAGAGTTAATTTGAACTAAAGTTAATTATGCTTTATAAAAACTTTTGGTTCAGTCTTGCTTGCAACCTAGGCTGGCCTGGAGCCCTCAGTTCTTCTGTGTGAGCCTCAAGTTGCTTGAAATATAGTACTACAATGCCTAGCTAAAAATAGCTTTTATAATTTTAAAAGGTGATCTCAAGGTAGGATTGGTACAACATGCCTGTCATTCCAAGAATTCAAGGCCAGCCTCAGCTATATAGTTTGAGGCTAGCCTGGGCTATATGAGATCCTGCTTAAAAACCCAGTAAACAAAAGCAAGAAACACAATAAATAGGATCTCATTTCTTTTTTTTGGGGGGGGGGAGGGGTGTTTCGAGATAGGGTTTCTCTGTGTAGTTCTGGCTGTCCTGGAACTCACTCTTGTAGACGAGGCTGGCCTCAAACTCAGAAATCCGCCTGCCTCTGCCTCCCAAGTACTGGGATTAAAGGCATGCGCCACAACCACCCGGCTAGGATCTCATTTTTAGCTGTACTTCTTTCTAATTCTTCTGTTGGTGTATGTGCAGAGTCTACCGCATTATGACTCTGAAGATAACTGAAGGGATAGTTGTTTTCCACCATACTGAGCACCCAGCATTTCTGCTTAAAGCTTTCTCTTAAGGAAAATGGTTCTGTGCTAGTTGTTAACAGTAGTTAAGCTTGGTCATTGTTGGGGGTTGGAGGGGAAGGGGGTGTTCTACTTGTTTTTAAAAGCAGAGTAAAAGGAAATTCCAATGTGTCTTGCAAAATGGAGTAATTCTTTAAACATTACTGGGTTTTTTTTTTTTTTTTTGTTCCTTATGCAATTTTTTCCCACCAAATAATAATTTAGGCTTGTAGGCTATGTGTCTTAAAAATACTCATTTGTTATTAGAGTACAGAAGCAACCACAAAGAATATAGAAAGTAGAGATAGCTGTGTTCCAGTAACATTTATTTGCAGAAACTTGTTTTTGTGATTTACCAATTCCCTCCTTAATGATCGCATTTCATTGTTGAGCTGGAGATATAGCTCAGCAGTGAGATGCTCTTGCTGCAGACGATCCAGGTTGGTTCCCAGCACATGAGTCTGGTGGAGTAAGTCCAGGTTTATTATAGGTGGTCTGAAGCCTTCGGGCCTCCACAGGCACCAGCACTCCCACAAAATATACATGCACGTATAGTTAAAATAAATCTAGTTTTAAATGTATTACCTTATTGCACTGATGTTTTTGTAAAGCAGAGGAAGCTAAAACCTAAACTGAGGTGTGTGTGATGTCTAAGCCCGATACATGAAAGGCTTCTAGCTGTTACCATTGCTCTCTAGATGCTGCATAACATGAAGGGACAGTTTGCTGAGCACCTTCTCGGAGCTGGATTTGTAAGCAGTAGAAGTCCCAAAGATCCAAAAGCTAATATCAATTCAGGTAAAGAAAAACAAAGCAGTAAAGCACTTACCATTCATGGTCCAGTGCTTCAGTATTTCACTTTTCCCCTTCTCCTTTTCCTTTCCCTATAGATAACGAGAAGATAATTAAAGCTGTCATCTGTGCTGGTTTATATCCAAAAGTTGCTAAAATCCGACTAAATTTGGGTAAAAAAAGGAAAATGTAAGCATTGAAGATTGTTATGAACTACTCACAGCTCTTTCTTCATCGTTGGAACCCTCTAGTAGAAATGGATTCTTTGAAAGTTTGGTAATTTAGATGCATAGGAATCTTTGAACATAGGGATCTGTCCCTCACAACACAGATTTAGTCATTTATCTGATCACCCATTTATAAAACAAGTTAGTAAAATTGTGTGTGTGTGTGTTTGTGTCTGTGTCTGTGTGTGTATTTGATAGCAATTTGAATAAAATTGTAATTCCATTCTTTAGAGAAGTGGAATGTATGTCCACATGGCCTTAGCTGTGTTGGAGGAAACAATGGAAGAATATTTCTGCCTCATTGTTTACTCTAGTGTGGGTACTGACAGTCAAGAAGGCCAAGGGGTTTAGAATTGTCACCCTTTGGAAAGTATTCAGTAGTCATTGGCTCAGTTTGGTAATTTCTTATTTTAACTTGGGTTTCTCCTAAGGAATTGACCTCAAATGCCTTTTAACGGGTAGGTAACAAATAACATAGGTATTTACTAGCAATGGGGAAATTATGGTTCAAAACTGTAGTAACATGCAAAATATTATGTTAATGTAAATGAAAATGCTGGGTATCTTGTAATTAAACAGTTAGAAAATGCAGTCTGCCCAGAGTGACCAACATTAAGAGAATGTTCTGGAACTGTGATTCTCAAACTGGAGTGATTTCCTCTGAAGAAACATTTAACTAGTAGCTGGATGTATGTATTGGTACCATAGTTAGAAGAGATCTTTTCATGTTTCTTAGACCAGGAATACTACTAAGCATTCTCTATTGTACAAACAGCTCCCCAAGACTTAGGGATAGGTTAAATTACAGGATTATGGGTAAAAGGACGAATTTCAGTGTGACTGAATTACCTAGATTGTAAATAATCTAAGTTGGTTTGGTTTTTTTTGTTTGTTTATTGTTTTTTGTTTTGTTTTGTTCGTTTTGAAGCATGGTTTTACATCATGGCTTCTGCTTGTCTCCAGCTCCTGTTTCTCCTCACACAGGGGAGGATTATCCATGAGTTACCACACAGCTTTATGTCAGTAGTAACCTAGATTTCTAACATTGCTGATACTTTAATAGAATAATATTAATATTAACATACAAACATTTTATTATCTCTTCTCATGGGAGAACTTCATGGAAAAAAAAGACAGTTTTCTTTGGATTAGTGTGCTTGTTCAATGGTTGGTACTAGGAGCAGTTACAAATGTTATAGCCCAGAAGTTTTTTAATACATTTTCACTGAGACACAGCTGTGCTCATTTATTTGTCTGTTGTCTACTTCCCTGCTTGATTAACAGAGTGGGCCTGACAGACAGACTGGAAGGCCACCAAATCTTAACATATTTGGCTCCATACAGAAATTTCCTAACTCCTGATTTTCAGAATGACAGTGGTTGACTGAGGAAAAAGTAATTTATGTTTTTATTTCAAATAATAAATCATAACTATGACAGGAATTGATATATTATGAATTCATAGGACCTTAAAAACTCTGAAGAGCAGATTATGAAGTAGCAAATCCAATATTTTACAATTACCATTGTTTAAAAACAAACCATGAAATGTCTATCTGAATGATATTGATGAACAAATTGACTTACAAAGTGATCGTCAACAAAAAAGTTCCCTGGGGCCGGGGCCGGGCAGTGGTGGCGCACACCTTTAATCCCCGCACTTGGGAGGGAGAGGCAGGTGGATTTCTGAGTTTGAGGCTAACCTGGTCTACAGAGTGAGTTCCAGGACAGCCAGGGCTACACAGAGAAACCCTGTCTCGATAAACAAAAAAAAAAAAAACGTTCCCTGGGGCTTGTGAGATGGCTTAGTAGGCAGGCACTTGTTGCCACATCTGACAACCTGAGTTCCATATCCTACCACCCTGAAACCACCATGGTGAAGGGGGAGAATGGCCCTCATTCTCCCTCTCCTTCACGCATGCACTCCTTCCCACACAAAGCCAACACTGCATGAAAAAGAAAGCCCTTAAGAAGTCACAGTAAATTAAACTGCCAAAACATACTCATTCTGAATATATATATTTTGAAGTTGAGAAATTTGAGTGGGCATTTAAAAACATTTTAAATGAGCTGAAGAGACAGCTCAGCAGGTAGGAGTACTGGCTGTTCTTTCATAGATCCTGCATTCTATTCCCAGTACCCACATGGCCACTCACAACTGTTTGTAACTCTAGGCTTGGGATCTAATGTCCTCTTCTGTGACAGCAAGCACACATGTGCTGCACATATAGAAACATTGGCAAAACATTAATACACCTAAAGTAAATCTAAAAAACAGTGTAAAATCAGTTTTAGCAAAAGTCTTTTCAATAGAATTTTAATTTTGGGTTCTTTTGGGAACATAGTTAACCAATCAAAGTTTTTAGTTGAAAAACTAAAATTTATTTACTGTAAATTTATTTACTTTAAATTTCATTTACTGTATAAATTGTGAGTAGTGGTCATTCTGAGTGTAAACTCCTTCCTAGTCCTTTCATGTGCTTTATTCTTTATTATGTACTGTGTACTAACACCATTAAAGAGTAATTCTTTTGAAGTAATGAGGGAACAATCCCTTGAGACACTTAGGAACTGTATTGTATCTTTTTCAAAGGGTGAAAGTTCACACAAAGTCTGATGGTCTGGTTTCTATTCATCCTAAGTCTGTCAATGTGGAGCAGACAGACTTCCACTATAACTGGCTTATCTATCATCTGAAGATGAGAACAAGCAGTGTAAGTGAACATTTAACATAATTGCATATCTGAATGTCTTTGTAGCTTTATAATTTTATACCTTAAAAATTATGCTTTTTTCTGATATAAATTATAGCTTTTTTTTTCCTATAAGTAGACAGTATAGTACATCATCTGTTTATATGGTTTTCTCTGTGAGGCTGCTTTCAAAAAGTGCTGTCAGGAATTTGTACTGTGTAAAGATTTGTTGGCATGACAGTATAAGTTAAGTAGTGGTCAGACTAGTGAGTGAGATTTTTTATTATTTGGATATACAAATAAAAGTCATTTTATCTTCATTGGTTAGATTTGACATTCAGAAAATGTTCAATTTAGAACAAAAATATATATAATATTCCTAAGAATTAGGATAGGTTTACTTAAAGTCTTATTTCTTCAAAATTAATTTTCAAAATCACATAAGCAAGTTAATAGCTATTTTAGAAAGTAGCTGATCAATGTCTGTGATGTTGAATTATGTAGTAGTAATCCTTTCCTACTTCCTCATGCACATTAACACTTCTTACAGATATACTTGTATGACTGTACAGAAGTTTCACCATACTGCCTCTTGTTCTTTGGAGGAGATATTTCCATCCAGAAAGATAAGGATCAGGAAATTATTGCTGTAGATGAATGGATTGTGTTTCAGTCTCCAGAAAGAATTGCCCATCTTGTTAAGGTACGGTTGTTAATGGTTGTCTGTTAGGTTGCATATAAGTGAATTTGTGGGCCACAATATGGAAAGCAGCTTGCTGCTGCCGCAGAAGACTTACATTGGCCTTAGAACACACATGGTGGAAGTCTATAACTGACTTCCTTCCGAAAGTGTTTCTCTGGCCTCCACACAGTCCATGGCATACATCATGTCTTCCAAGATAAATGGTTTTTTAGAAAGACTGTTTATTGTAAGAGAGCCAGTAGTGTTGAGTGATCTTAGTTTTCCAAATTATTTTTGATGCAGTAATACTCTTCCCATGACTTTAAGGATTAGAGTTTGAATCTTTGCCCTCCTTTGTAATAGCTTGAAAATCCTTGTCACCACCAAAGTCACATTTGTCTTTGCTGTATTATCTAAAATCCGTCTTTCCTGATGAGCATGTCTGCTTCCTTCAACCTTAGGGACTAAGAAAGGAACTGGATATCCTTCTACAAGAGAAGATTGAATGCCCTCATCCTGTAGACTGGAACGACACTAAGTCCAGAGACTGTGCAGTACTGTCAGCTATTCTAGACTTGATCAAAACACAAGAAAAGGCTACTCCAAGGAACTTGCCACCACGGTCACAGGACGGATATTACAGCTGACAGCTTTCTGTGGTGGCCTAAAACCTATCCTGATGTCCATAATTCCCACTTTTTTAGAGTTTTGGCAAAATGCCAAGCCCTGGGTTATGACTTGCTTTTGTGTGTAAGTTAGAAACTTCCATTGGGTAGTAAAGAGTTAACGTGCATGACTAAACAGTGCCATATAGCTACTATAAAGACATTGGAAAAAGCAGTATGCATTCTGACCTTATCCTCTGTTGTAGATATGTCCACACTTTGGGAGAATTCCCAAAGTTGTAACATTGAGAAATTCCTTTATGCTATTATGCAAAATTAATTTTCTGACCATAATGACTGACTAGAGACAGTAAAAAATAGAAAGTTGGGTCAAAAAGCAGTGTGAAGTAAAATTTGAATACAACCACATTTTTTAAAAATGAACTTATAAGTAAATTTGTTGTAATAAAGCCCAGTATTTAATAAAATGTACAATATCTAAATCTCAGCTAACTTCTTGGCTTGGTTTCTAGAGCTCTACCTATCACTTGGCTCGTTTGATTGCTTTTACTTGTTTGCTTTTGTTTTTAACTGTTTAAAAAGGTTCTTAGATTACCTACCGTCCTGTCCTGCTCCGTGTAGCACAATGTAGCAACTGAGCATGTGTCTGGGTGTGATGGTGGAAGTCCTGTCTCAGCCCCTTTTCCTTATCTGAAAGACAGGGAAAGATTGTGAGGATTAAATATGGTGATATGTGTGAAGGGCCACAGCCTGGTGTCTGATGCGTGTGGTCCTCACACCGTGCTTGTTACTATTTGTCCATGAAATATTTTTTAACCTTTAGTAATCAATTTTACCGTTTTATTTTTTGGACTGAGGACCTTGGAGACGGTTGAGCCCAGGACCTCATATATACTAGATGAGTGCTGTATTACTGAGCCACATCCATAGCCCTGTCATACCCCAGTTTTATGCCTCTTTATGCTCTCATGGAGTGTGACAAAACAAGGCTGTTTGCAGGCTTGTTAGAGCTGTTGGTTTTTCCTACTTTTGGACTCCCTTCTTGGTTTGCTGCTGTAGTCCCTACCTCTTGCTTAAAGATGTTGTTTTGTCCTATCCAAGAGTCAGTGATTGTTCTGAGATTATCAAGTTTGGTCTATTTCCCCAGTAAGTTGTGAGATGACCAGGACATATCCATAATTCTGCCATGGATTTGCTGCTGATGCTAGTTCAGGGGCTGTGGCCATGTCTGAGTATATGTCACCTGGCAGTGTCTACAAAGATTTGAATGGACTGTGTCCTTAGTTTATTCTTATGGATTGTCTCACCAAAATTGTTTCTTCCTAAGCTCTTAGATTTAGTCATAGTGGTATTGTCACAGTATTAACAGCATATTAGTTTTGCCCCTAAAGTCAAGGTGTGTTTACAAGCGAGTATTTAGTCTCCATAGCAAATGCAAAAATGTTTCAGAATTGTTTTTACAGATGAGCAGTACACAAAAATAAGTGGTGTCTTGCCAGCATCTGCTGCTATCTCTGACATAGCTAAGCAGGGTAGAAGGTGGATTACAGGTGCTCGGAAGGTTCAGCTTCTTGCTCACAGATTAGGACTGTTAACTGAAAAATGCACTCAAAGCCCCCAAATGACTTGTTCTGTAGTGCTCTTAAAAAATAGGTCATCTAGAAGAAAAAGTTGTCTTAACATCATTGCACAGCACAAAGAACAAACTGGAAAAAACACTGTAACAGAAACTTAAGAGTAAAAATGAAATATGCTGCTGCATAATGTTTTAAGAGCATTAAGTACATCCATATGGTACCTTCCTAATTAATTGACCTGGAAAAAAAACTGTAGTAATTTTCAGTCAGTTAATTGCAAAGTGTATTTTGCTGCATTTGTAAAACAAAGTCTACTTTAAAATTATTACTTCAGTATCTGTGCAGTCAGACTAAGTAAATGATGGCATATCTCCTTCCATTCTCAACACTGAGTTCATATTTATTCTTAAGTAATTATTATTATGTTTTATATCTATATATTTGTAATAATCCTATATGTTAAACAGCATTTTTATTCTGATTTTTTTTTTTAAAAAAAAACATCTTCACTGGAGAATATTCGAAAATGTATCCAGGAAAGTAAATCATGTTATCATTGTTAGTTTTTGATATTCTTCCATAACTTTTTAAAGCTTTAAGGTAATGTGTATAGTTAACCAATTTAAGAGTCTAATTTGAGTGTATTTTGTACAGTCTTGATGTAGAGCATTCCCATCAACCTAAGATGCTCTCTTGTTGCTTTCACAGGTAAAATGCCCTTCCCTGCTGCTCCCCTCTGGTGCCCGGGGAGCAGGTTCTCGTCAGGAGTTTTGCCTTTTATAGGTTTTCTGGGAATGGATTCACACAGTCCATGTGTCCAGCCTCTTTCACTTAATATAAGTATCGCGATAACTCATACATACTGTACATATTAGTAATTTTTATTGTTTAGTACTCTCTTTTATGGTTATGACATTGTATCCATTTACCACTTGGTGGACATTTCTTGTATTTTCAGCGTTTTTGCTGTTAATGAATAAAGCTGCTCTACATATGTATACATTTGTCATGTTTTTACTTCTTGTGTAAATACTCAGGATTAAGATAGTTCCATCAGATGGTAAAGTGTGTCTTTTTAAAAAGATTTTTATTTTTATTCATGTGTCTGTGTAGCTATGTAAATTTGTGTATACATGCCTATGTAAATTAATAGGTATCACATGTATGCAGCTATCTGTGGAAGCCAAAAGACAGCATTGGATCCTCTGGAGCTGAAATTACAGATGGTTGTTGAGTTGCCATGTAGATGCTGGAACTGAACTCAAGTCTTCTGTAAGGGCTTTTAATCCTTACTCAGATAACTAAGTCATCTTTGCAGCCTCCTGGCAAATTGTGTCTTAAAATACCAACTTTCCTGAAGTGGCTATATCACTTTCTCTTGCCCAGTATCTTGTTAGTACTTGGTATTTTTATTGGTTTTAGTTTGATTTTTAACATATAGTGAAATGTTCTATTTCATTTTTGTCTTAATTTTTGCTTCTGTAATTAGCAATGAGCATCTTTCCAGGTGACTATTTGCTGCTTTGCTTAGTTGTCTTATAGAGTACTTGATTCTTCATCTCATGTCAGATGATTGGTTGAAAACTATTCCTGTCTGGGGAGAAGATTATTCGTTTTAGATTTTTCGTATACTGTTAGTGCCTGTTTTTTGACCTAGAGAACAGTCATATGTGCTTCATTTCATGTGGAAAAGCAAGTTGCAGAAGAAAATGGCAACAACCATGAGGTAAAGGATAAGGAGTGAGACCCATTCTGGGTCTTGAGAATACCATGAGAGCTATTGCTTTTGGAAGCACCACAGAACCAGTGAATGGTGAATGGGGTCCAGCCAGTCCTGCTGGATGAGGGAAAAATCTTTTAAATTCTGACTTTTCTTCTAGTTCTTAAATTTGACACGACAGAAATTTTCAAGTCCGAGTTTTAAGACAGAATGAGTGGCTTTCTTTCTGAAAACAGGTGATCCTGGATAGGTGAGAGTCAGTCCCCAGGGCTTTAATCAGTAGAATTCTCTGGGACTTGTTCCAGCATTCTTCCTGTAATTGCCAACTTGAACAGCATTTTAAAGGAGCTGGGAGATCAGGGAGATTTGCAATAGTTTGAAAAGATTGCACTGTTTATGACTAGAACTATTGAAAATTTTGTAAAAAGGTCTCTCAGTGCATAAAATGGATATCCAGAATCATCAAAATATATAGAATTATAAATGTTGAAATTACTAAATTTTAGACTAAGATGCCAAAGTACAGAGAAACGTATAGCATTAAATCTAAAATGAGTAGGATCATGCTAGTATAGCAAGCTATACTGTAGTAACCTGCAATCAGTTCTAGTTGCTCTTGTGATGAGCTTGCTTCCAGAGCATCTAGACTATTAGTGGTTAAGGACTGGAGACATTCGAACTCTTCAACTGGAGAGATTGCATGGTGGTGGTTATCTGAGGGTTTCTATAACTGAAGAAACAACATGACAAAAGCAAGTTAGGAAGGAAAGAGTTTATGTGGCTTAGACTTCCACATTGTAGTCCTTCTTTAAAGGAAGTCAGGACAGGAACTCAAATAGGGCAAGAACCTGGAGGCAGGAACTTATGCAGGGGCTATGGAGCTTATTGACTAGCTTCATCATGGCTTGCTTGCTCTGCTTCCTTCTAGAATGCAGGACCAACAGCCCAGCCACCCAAAATAGGCTAGGCTCTCCTCCATCAATTACTAATAAAAATGCCTTACAGCTTGATCTTAGGGAAGCATTTTCCTCAATTTAGGTTTCCTCCTTTCCGATAACTCTTGTGTCAAGTTGACATAAAACTATGGACAGTAGTGTGAATGGGTCAACTATATTTTCCAGATTTCTTTGTTTATTCTTTTCCATAGTTTCCAATCAATCTCTTTGAATAGCCTTTTCTCTTGGTTTATTTTCAGTTCTTAGAAGCCAATTATTTTCCTTTGATTTTAAGATAAAAATGAACAGATGCATACATAGTTTATCCATTCACTTACTGAAGGCCATCCTGGTTTTCTCTAAGTTTAGTTGATCATGAAAATAGCTCCTGTAAACATTTATGCACATTTTTATGTGTGTGAGCCTCACTTGGATAAACCTAAGGCCTATGATTGTGGTAGGGATTATGTGGCAGAAACTGCCAGACTGCCTTCCCAGGACCTTATTGCATGTCACCTAGCAGTAGTAAGATTTCCTGTTTAACTTTCTTCATGAGTGTCTTGGATTATGAGTCTTACCTTTCAAGATTTTATTTAGTTCTTTTGTTAACAGGGTCTCTTTATGTAGACCTGGCTGGTTTGGAACTCAGAGAGGTCTGCCTCCTACCTCTCCAGTGTTAAGATTGAGATTATAGATTTATACAGCCATGCTAACCATGCTGGCCCCTTTTAGCTGTTTGAGTGTACCTGAGGATATTTGGTCTATAGCTCTGACATTCAAGAGTTTCTTCTTTTTCCCTAGATTTGTATGTTCTATGTGTGCTCTGGTGAGCTATCTAGATTTTTACTACTGTTTAAAATTGAAATCATTCCTGGACTTTGAGTTAAAATTTAAGAGTTCCTGGTATATTTTGGATGAATAAGTCATTGTATTTTTATTTATTAAGACAATTTTTAACTTTAGATATACTTTGACTGTATTCTCCTCACCCCAGACCTTCCAAATCCTCTCCTTCCCATCTATCTAATTTTAATTCTTTCTCCAAAAAAGAAAAACAAAAACCCAGTACAACAAAATTGCTCAAAACCAAGAACCTCCTTCCCCACCTCCCCCACCCAAAGAACCCCACCAAACTAACCGAGTAAACACACACACATACAAACTGTAGTCCATTATATTTTATGTTGGTCAAGTACTCCTGAACATGAGGCCTGTCCTGGAGTGGTTGATATATCTGGTATCATTCCATTGGAGAAAACTGACTTTTTGTTTTCCCTCTACCAGCAGATATAAGAGACAGTTCAGTTGTAAACCTCTACCCTAGTGACTAGGTTTCCATTCATTCATTCATTCATTCATTCATCCATTCATTTAAAAAATATAACAAAATATAAGCTAAAAACTATCACATGGAAGTTAGACAAGACAAGCCAACAGAAGAAAAAGAGCAAGGATCAGGGACCCACTCATTCACACTCTTAGGAATTCCATCAAAACACTAAACTGGATGTTTATGTAAAGAACCTACCTAGTACAGACCTCGAACCTGCTGCTTTATATATGAGCTTTATGTTGATTTTGAGGGCCTTGTTTCTGTTATGCCCAAGTTGCAGGTACCCAAAGATGACCGAGGAGCCAATTCTGGTATAAAGCACTAGCTCTAGAGTTCATGAGCTTAGAGCAATGTCTCCCACCGTCCCCCTTGCAGTGGGTCAGAGTGAGCCCCGAGTCTAAGGGTTCAGGCTCATTATTGTGGTTACAACAAACTTGGTGAATTTCCATACGGGTCAGCAAATTCCTATTTTAAAAACTGCATTTCTGGTGTAATCTGAAGGAACCAAACATGAGGGCAGAACTACCTGACAAACAGGATTGTCAGGTTATCTGTTCTCTGCTGGATGTCTTAGATTATCTCTGTGTACCTTGGTCTTGCTGTTATAGCCTGGCTGTTGCTAAGGGGAGGGCGTGTGTGTGTGTGTGTGTGTGTGTGTGTGTGTGTGTGTGTGTGTGTGGAGTGGGGGGTTGCCATAGTCTGTTGGCTCAGGTGGACTTTGTGATTTTCTCCGTGGAATTGGTCTCTCACAAAATGGAGTTGGCTGGGCTTTTTAGTTTCCTTGGTGTCCTCTATTCCTTCTGGCTCTTACACACTTTCTGCCTTTTCTTTTGTGGGATTCCCTGAGCTCCTAGGGAAGAGATATCCTATTTAGGATTGAGTGTTCCAAGGTCTTTCAATGTCTGCACACTGTCTGGCTGTGGGTCTCTCTCATTGTTCCCATGTGCAGCAGAAGGAAACTTCTCTGATGATGGATGAACAAGGCACTGATCTAGGAGTGTAGGAGGCATTTCCTTTATCAGTGGTACATTGGCAAACTTTCTCACTCTCAGGCTTTTTAGGGTAATTAATGAAGCTAAGTTTACCAAGTTTTCTTCTGTTAATTATTAAACCTTTGAAGTTGTCTTATCACCAAACCAAGGACACCTAAAGTTTCTTCTATGATATCTTAAGAGGTAAAAAGCTTTACATTTTACTTTTGGGTCTAAAGTAATACAGATATCCACTTAACCTTCGTTAGCATGCAGGCATTATCTTTACTCAGACCTTTTATCTTAAGGTTCATTTATCTAATGCTGATATATATGTAGATGCTGAGAATTTTTCCAGTTTCTGTGTCTACAGGAAATGTACTCAGCTGGAGGGAACCTTTTTGCCCAAGATCACTCTCCCTTCCTAGCTCAGCTTACTTCCTAGAGTAATGGTTGGATTACCTTGTCCATCTCCTCTGGCAATATTCCTTCCTCTGCCCCTCCTCCAGGACGCTATTTAAATCTTTATAATCTCCATGGTTACTTCCCCTCTGATTTTTTTTCTTTCCGTTTTTTAGTTTCCTCTAGCCTTTCTTCCAATTCCATTGGGATCTTGTTTAACTGCCTAATCTCATGGTTGACTATATAATTTCTAGTTGTTTTAGTTTCATTTAAATTTCTGTAGTTACCAGATCTCTTATTCCATTTTAAACTGAGTTGTTATCTCTACATGTAACATTCATGAATATTCCCATGACCTGATTACTTTAGGATTCGGTGTCTCTTAGCTATTTGTGTCAGTGTCATGTCTCTGAGTCTTTGCTGGACTTGTGGCCACTTGCTTATAGAAATAACTGAGTTCAGGTGGTCTTTGTTTACACCAGCGAGGTTTTGGTTTCCCTCTGCTAATGTTAAGAGTCCACTAAGCAAAAACTCTTGTCTTTCAGGCTCATTCCAGAGTAAGCTCCTGAGGGACTCAGTCCACAAAAGTTACTACGGCACATACTACCTCTGACCTGGATTCTTAAACAGCAGATCAAAGGGGCTCAGCTTTTCTGTGGTTTCCCAGTGCTCTGGACAAATGGAGCACAGGATAATGCATTCTGCTACTGACTAGAAATAGTATACCCATTGCTCTTCATCCCAGGCAAACTTGAGTGGAAATACAACAAAGATATGTTAGACTGCTGAATGATGGTACAGAAGGAGCTGACAGGATTTGCTACCACATGATGTTCTTTAGCTGTAATAAAGTTGGAAGTATCTAGCATTTTAAGGTTTTATGGTGGCTGATGGAAGCAGAATTCTAAGCTCTGCTACCTTCCACCTCCCTGTCGTTTATATCATGTATTATTTTATGTTGCACAGCCACGGAAATGTACAGATCTAACCAAGGACTAAAATTATTTCTGTAGCATTCATTAGCCTACTTTAAAAAATAAGCTAATCCTGAGTTAATCATTGAGGAAATTATTCCAGGAGCCTAATTTAAAGGGATCCTTTAAAGGGGTGTTTTCTCCCTCAGACAGCATGAACAGGGAGTTAAATTCCAAGGACCAATAATAAGCATTCTATTTCGGCCTTGACAATTGAAGGATAACGTAACACTTGCAGCCATGTACCTGGGACTTCTGACTTTTCAAATGTAGGATTCTACATAGACACTGAGTGAGTATTGCTTCCAGTCACTCATTCTGTGGCAATCTTACTCAGTAATGGGAAACTGATCTAAAAGGCTTTGGGTTTTTTCTTCTAACATGATTTACTAGGTGATAAAATCGCAGAAGCATAGAAACAGTAGGACCCAAGTCTCAAAAGCACTTGTTTGCCAGGGTAGCTGATGGCAACACATACCCGAGACAAGAGGAGTCTTCTCTAACGCTAGATATAGGTAGCTTTCCAGTATAGCTTTTATTTAACCACCAATCCCCTCAGCCAGAAACTTCATACCACGACTAAATCAAATCACACCAGTACAGAAAGACAAATATATGTAAACTCTTTATAAATTCACAAGCTTTGTTGAAAGTGTACGAGCAGTTTCAATTTATTGGAACAAAAGTAACATTTCTGTTTTTGTAAGAGTGAAGTCACACTGTACATTTCAAAGAAGGCATAAAAAACGTTAAAAACAATCACAGTTGAAATGACACGATGTGACCGTTACCTGTATAAAGTGTTATACAGGAACACTGTAATAACAGTGTTCAGCTGCTTGCCTTAAAGGACACATGTATTTCTACACTGTTGAGCACGTATAAATTAATTCACAGGATTCATAGTATTACTTTATAGCTCCAAATGGGTATTAGCAAAAAAAATAATACAAAATGACTCCTCTTTCAAGCAACACCTGCCTCAAGTAAAACATGACATTAAACTACAACTTGTTAGCACTTCTAAAGAGTTCGTGACATTATCATCTCATCTTTCAGAGGAGACAGATTTCCCGTTTTATAATCCTGGGACCTCTCTTGCTGTGGGCTACTGCTATAGCTTCATTCATGTACTTACACATACCTCCACAGACTCAGGGCCTGGAATGTCTTTTGCTAGGGATACATACACAGGCAAAAGGCAGGCAACCCAAAGGTGAGAAGTGCCTGGGAGCCCTACTCCGCTTTACTGCTGAGGTGGATGGGTTCCAGGGTATGAGCCAGGCACACCTACACACTGGGCTTCTGGAATCTTACAGTCTGGGTGCTGTTTAGATGGGAACAGGGACATGGGACAAAGATCTGAGCCAGCTGATAATGTCTGTAGATTTGAACATGGGAAACAGAATAGAGGGGTTATAGCTACCAATGAAAATGTTTCCTGTGTCAGTCTTTCAAACCTTTATTACCTTTTAATAAACCATAGTATACTACATTGTCACTCCTTGTCCTAGTGGAAAAACAGTATCTTTTTGGAACTCATAGCTAAGAGAGACTCCAAACCCATCTACCAAGTATTTAAAGCAACAAGTTCCTGCTAACGTCAAAATATTTCAAGCAAGTACCTTGTTGGCATCTTAATATTAAGTTTAATTTTCTCTTTCTGAAGATTGTTAATGTATGTTCCCAGCCATTTTCAATTGAAAACAAGTAGAATTGTCAGGAACCATGTGTTACTGAAGGCAGAGCAAGCTCATGTCAGATCTTTAGCCGTTGACCCGTAATATCCTGTCTTCAGGATGTTCTCACATGTGTGAGCTGTAAATCCCATGTCATTTTAGTAGTTTAGGGTTGTGATACTATAGTTATCTAAGAACAATACTGAATGAGATAGATTTTTAAAAATCCTCACTGGGTGGCGCCTCACCTTCCTTCTAATAAGGAAAATGGAGGCAGAGTTCAAGTGTCAATTTCCCTTTCGTAGAAAGAGGTTTACAAAACATGACAGCTCACCTACAAAACTATTATTAGTTCCTTATGGAATTAACAGCATTAGGCTAAGACAGAAAACTATATACAAAATGAACACTCTCAAAGACAAACTTGCTGGTGCTATGGGACCATACAAAGGAGAAACTCTCATGGGGAAGAGCAACATTCTGAGTGAAGTAGGGGCAGAGAGGCCAGGATACAGCATCTTAGAAAACACAGTGGAAGTGGTGGGAGCCAAGACTCGTCATCCCTGAACGCAGAAGTTTTCAGGAGCATCATTTTGAAAAGCTGAGTTTTGTGGACTAACTGCATCTGGTAGCTGTTCTTCAAAAGTGCAGAATGGCTTGGCAAGCTTAGAGGCAAGTGTTTCCATCTTTTTAATTAAGCAGACTGTAATAATGGTAAAATTAGCCCCCGATCCATTGGCCATCTGAGAGGTTACACGTTGGTTTCCAGTCCTAGCAAGCGTCCCATCCTCTCCACATTCTTATCAATAGTAGCTTGACATGTTATCTCCTTTGCACATTCCATTGGAAACCAGCCCCGCTCTCCGTCTCGAAGTCTTTCCCCTTCATACCAGCCTGCAAGGAAAAACAGGCTGCATTACACAAGGAATGTCTGGAGGTAGCATTCCATGCCAGCTTACCCTGAAGAGGTGGCTTTCTTCTGGATACCATGGATAACAGTCAAGAAGAAACCTCAGTGCAATAGATGCTTGTTAAGGTCAAAATACTTAACGTGAAATAGGACAAGGTTGCCAGAGAGTGAATGATGCACCAGAGACTGAGCATGAGCAAAAGCTCTGAGGGAGGAGGTTAAGAGAGCTGGCTGAGCTCAGGAAGGGAATCCTTTGGGCAGGAGCTGCAGGAAAGTCTTTTTAAGTCATGGGGCAGGGCACAAAAGCTTCTGGAGGTTAAGAGTTAGGTGACTGCAGGGCTGGGAAGGAAAGGAAACTGGATGGTGGCCGCATATGTGTTTCAAAAGTAAACCTGGGGAGAAAAGGAGCACAGGGGCCAGGGTGAGGGTTTTCAAATGCATCACCTCTATTCTGT
Source organism: Grammomys surdaster (assembly GCF_004785775.1). Classification (NCBI taxonomy): domain Eukaryota; kingdom Metazoa; phylum Chordata; class Mammalia; order Rodentia; family Muridae; genus Grammomys; species Grammomys surdaster. Next base: position 11,915,392 of record NW_021604597.1, on the reverse strand, counting down.
AGGGCTCTGAGTTGGGACATGAATTGTCAGGAACCGGGGTTAAGAACAAGGGTGAAATTAAGGCTGCCTTGGAACAGAGGAGCTGAAGCATCGCTGTGTCAGGATGTGGAAGACAGGTGTTCCTGACAAAATGAAACTCCTTGGACTTGAGGCTCTGTGAGCACCAGCCCACCTGTGCCTATGAGAATAATCTTTACTCACCATCGCCAACACGCTGATAAATGAGGACCACGTCTGCCACCTGCAGGGAAAGCTCATCGGGCTGTTTGGCAGTAAAAGATCTAATGATTTCCACCTGGGTCAGTGCTGTGGAGGAAAAGGAACATACTGAATGGCCAGAGGCTGAAAAACAAAATGTGTACAAAGTAGCAGTATGCATTCACTCACTTCAATTTCAGGGCTGGCACTGGTGGTCTGAGCCAGGCTCCTAAGGGAAGATAAAGAAGCCTCACGCCTGGTTTTAAATGTTGAGTTCAGGAGGACTCTTATGATGTATGGAGATGCTATAGCCTAACCTGGAGTCAGTCATTGAATTACACTCGAGGAAAAGGAGGTGAGAGCGGAAGTGCAGGCCAAGACTGTGTAACTCTACCATCCGCAATAACCCTCTCCTATCAGAAACCAGGCATAAAGGCTGTGGTACAGCTTAGAAAAAAGTGAGGGCTCCAGCCAAAAGATGGCCAGACTAATTCAGAATCCCCACCACCACCACCACCACCAAATGCTGATTTGCAGCAACACAACCTCAGCAGAACTGATTGACATGGCTTCATTATTTGTTTTTAATATAACATTTGATGTCACCCCAACCACTTTTGCTTTGACTCTAAAGGCTGTGATCATTCAGGAGCTCCAGAAAATCACCTTTGTAAGCCTCATCCTTCAGTCCTCTAACAAGTCATCCAGAAACATAGCATCACAGTTAAAGAATGGCCATACTAGGACACCAGAAGAATAAAGTACATTGTCGTGACATTACCACTTACACTAAAGGGATCATGAAAAATGTAATTTTCTTTAGAACAAAAACTTATAACCAGATATGGCAGCCTATACCCTATAACCCCACCCTTTGGAAAGCAGAGGCAAAAACTTGAGTTCAAAGCCAGTCTGGACTAATGTGTGAAGCCTAGGCCAGGCAGAGCTAAATAGTAAGTCTTTTTCTCAAACAAAGCAATAAAAATCAGACACATCCCAACACTTCTGTTTATAATCAAGCCCATTAGTAACCGCTAGCTATAAGCACTTTATGGTTCAAGTAAGACTTTCACCCTCTATAATTGACCTTAGTTTCCCGATAACCCACAGTGAACCCAATGCCTCTGACACACAGATGGAGAAACAAACCCAGAAAGGCTAAGCAGTGATTTTTCATGTCTAGCAACTGACATGGGAGGAACTAATAGCTATCCTGGAAGGAACCTTTTCAAGTAGGTAGTTATGTAGACTGTAACCAGTCTGTAACCATGCTGGCCAGCAGAGGGCAGAGCCCCTCCATGTTCCTGGAAACTTACTGGTTCTGTCTGGTGGCTGCTTCCCACTGCTGTGTCCCAGGGCTGTGATCCAGCGGGCTCGCTCACTCCTAAACACAGAGAGCAGATGCAATTCAGATTAGTCCCCTAGACACTGCAAGTAGTTTATTACTAGACAGACACTGTAACCCATTCCCAAAACATAAGGGATCCCAGAGGGTAGGGAACTGGCCTTGGAAATGGGCAGGAGTGATTTTTAAAAGAACAGTCATCATTGTCAAACAAATATAAGTGTAGCTTGTTATTGGAAAGAGGGAACTTCTCATATAACAGTTGGACATTTAATGAAGAACTGATTAGCAGTTGAATTAGCACACTCATCTGATGTTTAGCAGTTCAAAGGATCGATTTCACATGTAAGGCAAGCCTATAAAGCAGGATCCTTTCCCTCCCACATACTCAACCATTTTCGTAAAGAAGACAAGAAATCCCTTTTCTATGCTTGAGCTTTATTGAAGTAGAAATTCTGACACATTTAGACTCTTCTCAAATGCTTTAAAATATTTTCACGAGGATAGTTAGGAAAAAATAGCCAAAAATATTTTAATATGCTAAGCTACAACTGCGTGAAACAAAGACTTAAGTGTGACTACCACACGTCCTGAGTAAGCACAGCACTGTTTCACCACATAACAGTCCTTGTGTATTTAGAGAAGCAAGTGTTAGAATTGCAATTAATGAAGTCAATCTACAGGTATATACTATTTTAGTTCTCTACAAAATGTTCCAAAATGCCATCTGTGGGATGAGAGTAGCATTTTGGAGGTAAGCAATTGAAGCCAATGTACTATGCCAATACACCTTCTGGACTTTATCCTCAAATACTTGAACTTTTTTTTTTTTTTAATTCTCCCAATACCTTACAACCTATTTTCACTCCTGGACACATACTCCTATGTCATACCAAGCAGAGCAGCCCATATAATGACCTGCAATCGGGCACACCAGTCCATGCTTTTCCTGTGATCTTTCTGATTCCCTTTCTTTTCTGCAGGTTTTGTCTATTCACTATTGCCTGTTAGAAACTCTGCCTTTTGCGGCTGCTGAGATGGCTGAGAGACACACTTGCTGTTGTGAAGAACTCAAGTTAAGTTCCTAGCACCCACATAGGTGGCTTACAATTGCCTATTACTCCAGCTCCAGGGGATCTGATGCCTATAGGCTCGTCTAACACCCACACATTACATGGAGATATATACATGTAATTGAAAATAAATCTTAAAAAATAATGTCACAACATAAAGAAAAAAATAAAACAAACAAGCCCAAGTGCTTTAAGAATGTTCAAGTCTGCAAGCGCTTGCTTATGCAAACCCATGTCTATATGCTGCCAGACAAGGAACCCAGGTCTTCTGTCCAAAGCAAGTGCCTGATTTGCACCCCATATATTAATTTCATCTGTTTTATATATTAGAAAGTGAAGTTCTACAGAACATTTTTGTTTGGGTCTTCTTTGGTTTATAAACTCTCAATATTGACAACACAAGCCTTGCCTCTTCCAAGTAACTTCCCCCATATGGACACCTAGTGCCTCCCCTTTCCCTTAACTGATACTCTGTCCCCAGGGCACCCTCTGCCCAGCCTCACCACATTGCTGGTCCATAGTAGCCTCCTAAAAAGCAGGCAGTGGGGATGCCTGGCTAATTAAATTATCTCCAGAGCACTGCTTAGAGCACTCCAGAGCACAGTATAACTGGGGCTCAGTAAACATCTGCATACAAGAGAATCATATTACTTATCACACGCTGAACCTTGGTCATTTATAAGTTGTTTGCTGCTATTACCAGATCATAAACTCTGACAGGCAGGAGACTGCCACACGGTATGAGATTGACTCAAAAAAAAAAAAGAAACAAAATAAAGAAATTGATATATGTTTAAAACTAAAATAAATAGGTAGCACAATTAAGATGAAACATGTATGCTCAAACATTAAAAAAGAAAGAAAGAAAAGAAGCAAAGAGGGGGCTGAGATTGTTCAGAGCCTATAACTCTGCCAGGCATGAGCGTGGATCCCCAGAACTCATGGAATAGTTGGATGCTGTAGCTTGGGTACCTGCAATCCCAACTCTCCCACTAGGCCATGGGAGACATGGCCAATCTCTGGAATCTTTCGGGCCACCAAGCCTAGTAGTATTCTGTGGCAATGAAGCTCAGTCATCTGGGATAGTCCTCCGACCCCCCCCCCCCCCACTCTGGCATGTGCATGCCTACATCCATGTACAGTGACTGATGAAATGAGGCTTCAGGTAGTAACACATACAATTACTAGAAACTGATGATGCCATCTTGCTTCTAAAACTTTTCTAATACAGAGCAGAGCAAAGTGCCCTATCTTGGTTTTGTAACCAAGTAACATACAGCTTCCTTTAAACCAGTTCCCAAATAAATACTTCAAATTCTGCTGTGATGGGAAAGATCCTTATTATGACATAGGCTGAACTGGAATTTCCAAAGGACAATGCCAACTGCAAGCTAAGGTCTAGCAGAAGGTGAGTGGTTCACCAAGAACATCTCCAAAGTTCAGTGTCTCTCTGTGCCATCATATCAAAAGCAGGGCAGGCCTTTACCCCATGCCTTATCCTGTCCCAGCTCCAGCTGCCTTCCCCTCGCACTTTGGAATGGAATCTTTTACACAGGACTCTGCAGACAAGGCCAATCTCAAGCTCCAGCAGCTGCCCCCTGCCACTGAAGTTGAGCAGTCCAGATGAAATCATTCACTCCTGTGCCATGCTGTCTGGGTACTAATGGCATCCTGTAGACAGTGTGGCCCCTTGCTGGGACTCTAGAGGACAGAACAAGACACTTGTTGTTGCCCTTGCTGAATGGAGCTGTTTCTTGAAAACATTTCAATGGAGTCAGTGCCACCCCCTCTTAGAAGCTGTCAAACCACACCAGTTCCCCTGGGGCTTCTACACGCCTTGCCAAGGAGCTGGCCCCACCAGGGAACTGGAAGGAGTGTGTTTCTAATGCAGGAGCTGAGCACTTGCTAAATACAGAAACCTAAAGACTGGAAGGTCATTATTAAGTCCATGGCTCGCCCTCATCTACTCTCCGCAGTTACCACATGAAACGAGAAATTCGCAACCTACCACACATTCCGTTCAGGCTTTTCCCTTTGCCCTGATATCTGTGGGGTATCAAATTCCAAGATACAACCGATCCTTCAGTCAACCTTCACTGAGTGCACCAGTACTACACTAGGCTGGGGTTCTTCGCTGTTCATAGCCATTAATATGATGGGGCAGACAAGCAGAATAAAACATGCTCAAGCCCCCAGTAGTGTGCGTTGTTCTGGGAAAGATGCTCCTTAAGCCATATTTGACAACAGAGGAGAAAAGACAAAATGGAAAAGAGACTAGCAGCCTTTCCACGACTACCTAGCTCCGTATGCATGGCACTAGAAGATGCCGTGGCAGTCTCCTCATGGAGAGTTAGTCTCCTCATGGGGAGCTAGCAGCTGAGCCCCTTGATTGCAAAACATTGTAGACACAGAAATCCAATTTCTCACTGCATCTGCTAAAGGCTAGATAAGTACTGAAAAGGAAAGCTCTACAATGACAGCACACACTATAGCCTCAGCAACACTGGCAATCCCAGCCCTTAGGAGGCTGAGGATCACTTGGGCTAGCATGAGCTACATAGCAAACCTTGTCTCAAAAACAAAAAGCATTAAAGGCACCTTATTTTTCCAACATTTTTAGAATAGAAGTGGTCACTGAGAAAACAAGAGATATTAATTCATACTTCTAGTTCTGTCACCCTCCACCACCCCCCCCCCAGAAATTCAGGGCTGGTCCTGTTCATATGTAATACTGTTAATAATAACTGGTGAAGTTAACATGATTCATGTGAAATATCAGTGTTCACTTTAGTATCATCTGTTCAGAGTATCAAATGAAGGTTTCTTTATTTTGGTCCCATAGCTAAGAAGGGCATGTGGCATTATTGTGTGCTGTTTAAAATGTTCTGCCTCTGGGGGCCAAAGAGACAGCTCAGTGGTTAAGAGCACTGGCTGCTCTTCCAGAGGATGCAGGTTCAATCCCCAGCATCCACATAGCAGCTTACAACTGTAACTCCAGTACCAAGGGACCTGGCACTTCACACAAACATACATGTAGGCAAAACACCAATGCACATAAAATAGAAATAAATATAAATCTTTCAAACAATGTTCTGTCTATTTCTCCTTAAAATATCTTGTTTGTTTATGAAAGGTGCCTTAATGACGGGTGGTTATAATTTGACTTGGAAGAAAGGAAGCAGCACCCCTCGAATGTGAAAGACCATCTTCAGACCTAGAATCTAGATTCAAAAAGGAAAAAAGGAAAAAAGAAAAAAAGAAAAAAGAAAAATTGCAACCTGAACTACATTTTCCCATGTAGACTGACTACTTTATGTTGTGATATTCCTAAAGGAAGGAAAGCTATGATAGACTCTGAGATCTCATTTACAATCCCAGCCCATCCTTGTACTTCCTGTTGTAATTAAATCATTAACTGAAGCAGGAAGAGGGCAAAGCTCCTGGCCAACAATGCCTCTTTGTCAGAGCCCAGCACCCGGGCTTGGTGGCTGACAGCACAATCACATTCATTAGGCTCCCAGCTTCTCTGCAAAAGAAAGGCAAGAAAGGACTTCTGAGTCTCATTCATGATGGCTCTATCTATCCTACAGTTATATACATGGGTGGAGACAGCTTGTCCCCTCACTGATCACATAGACATCTCATCTCCACATACACTCAACCCAAAAGGGCATCCAAATTCTACTGCAAATGCAGGAAGCCAGGGACATCACTTGTTATATAGCCTGTTGCCCGTGGGAACTGAAGCTGTCTGTGCCTCATTTTAATGAAGGCAGACAAAGGGGACTCTCCATGTCCCACATTCTTCTTGAAAAGCCCAGAAGGAAAAGAGATAACAGTAAAGCATTCTTCCTTTGTCTTCTCAAGAAGAGTAAGACTTTGTCTTTTTCAGACCATTGTCTAGTTAGCAGTACAGTGACTTAAGGTCAGTGACAGGCAAACATATAACACCACGTGCACAACTAGATGTCCAGCCTACAAAGCAGTCAGCAGGGTTCTTATGAAGAAAAGTTGAAAACCAGAAGAAACCAGTAAATCTCATAATTGAGAATGGTAGGCATTAGAATCAGTTCCCAGCCAGACTACCTATACTGGATGTGACCACACCACGCCACAAAGAGGACCCTGACAGCCAATCATGAAGCATAAAAACCTAGAGTTCTCCATGCTAATGATATATCTAGATAGGCTCAGAGTATTTAGTTAATGAGCTTCCTTTCCTGGGCATTCCATCCTACAAAAGGTATTTAATTTCTGGTTCATCCTGAGTAAGACGTATGCATCCTCATCTGTCATGAATAAAACAGTCTGTACAAGCATGGACCATCTCCTTCATCAAGAATTGTGGCAGGGGTTGGGGGTGCATTGTGGGAGATCCTTTGTCGTAAAGAGCCATGCCTAGATTCTGGAGAAGGCCTCTCTTCCAGTCCCTCCATATTTTTGGCACTCATTCCGAACTTAGTCAAATTCTACCCCAGCCTGGGCTCAGCATGAGTAGTGGACCCATTCCCAACAGCAGCATCTGGGTACACAGGAGTTTAAGAACCATAGCATCTGTCCCAGATCTCTTGCCTAGAGGAATAGACTGGGACCCCTATCTTAGACTGCATTCTATCTTATCTAAGCAGCATTTCTGACACCCCAGCATCGAGGTGGAAACACAAACCAACAATGTATCACGACAAAATATAGGGAAATAAGGGAAGAACAAAGTCAAAAGCGTCTTCCCTGCTGGCTAGCTTTCTTAATGCTAAACAGTGCTCTATAGCTGCTGGGAGAGAATGGGCAATTAACTGTGAACCCTATGAACTAATACCAAAGACCAGGCAAGATATATTCACTGCTGTAATAATGCCAAAACCATTATACAGACAAGCAATATTCTTTGATTGGATTGAGGACTTGTTCTACAAGAGAAAATTCATGACATACTGTGAGCCTAACCAAAAACCCATAACTGGCGAAAACATAGGCCATAAGAGGCCATAAGAGGCCACCTACTACTGTTGTTTAGCTAAAGCTTCTCTTCACAGTACATATATGTGAATTCAGAGATGGTTGGCTGCTATAGTAAGGGACAGTTGAATGGATAGTCCTAAATGGGATATTTATACTTCTCCTTTAAGGCTCAGAGACTACTGAAGGAGAAAGTGATAGAAAGATGAGACAGATGATCGGGAAGTAGAAGACTACAGAATGCATCTTCTAGGCATGACCTGGCCATTGCAATCATGTACTCATAGCACCTTAGTTGCCTTCACTGGGTTGGCACAAGGCTAAATCTGTCAGCAGGCATGGATGGCTAGATTAGACAGGATTAGATAGGGAGCTAATGGAGCACTGTCCATCTCTGCTGAACTATTGGCCACTGATGGATTCTGGGGGAGAGCCACTGGTCAGCCTGCTAGGATCCATTGGATGTTCCATGCCCATGGTCACTCATGAGGCCCTAGTTAAATACAATGGGTTAGAAACCCCAAACAAAAGCACATGAATGTGGGAAAGCCATCTGTAGGGAGGAGGAGGTGATAAAAGATCAAGAGAGAGGAAGGGGACTGAGAGGGCAAGAATACTCAGAATGCAGTATGTACACGTATTGGATTGTCAAATGAATTTTACTAATTAAAAAGTACATATTTTAAAAGGGTGACAGAGACTAACAAAGAGCAACATTTCCCTAAATATGGCTACTACTCTACCTTACCTTGAATATGGAAAAACCTAATTATTCTCTTTCTGTATCAGTCTATAAATACATTTTGGGAATCTGCTATATACAAAGAGGGGAAAAGACATGAACGGACCCAAGAGATTAGCAATCAACAGTGCAGAGTAAGAAAGAATGTTTAGAATTCTGTCCATGTGGTTCAAAAGATAAACTCAGGAAGGAGATAGTGAGAAAGAAAATTAAGGAAAGATGAAACATACTGTTGTACATCCAAATCCAGGAACGTAGAGCAAACTTCATTTTTCTAACTTAATTGTTAATGGAGCATATTAATCAAATAACACATAAAAAAGGAGGAAGTTACCATGTCGTGGTGGCTCGTGCCTTTGATCCCAACAGGAGGCAGAGGAAGGCAGATCTCTGAGTTCAAGGCCTACAAAGTGAGTTCCAGGATAGCCAGGGGGTGCACAGAGAAAACCTGTCTCAAAACAAACAAACGAAAGAAAGGAAAGGGAAGGGGAGGGAAAGGGAAAGAGAAAGGAAAAGGAAAGAACCACAAATGTGGGATCTTAGAGATATTACTTGGTGGCCAGGGCTGCTCTGCAAACGTGGGACCATAGCTGGATCACCATGCCTTAACAAGTTAGACATTCTGGCAAATATGATTACTCCAGCTCCAATAGGATGCAGAAGCAGGGGCCTAAGACATAAGCCCCAGGTCAAAAAGAAGAACCTGAGCCAGAGAGACAGAAAGAAACTGATGGGAAAGGACACTGAAGCTCTCTTCTGGCTTCTGTGTGCTTGCACAGGCATGTATACCCACATGTGTACATATATGCACAGACCTGTACACAAAAGCACATATTAAAAACCAAAAATCCAACTATATGTTTCACAAGTCTTAGATGCAAAGAACACACCTTACACTGACTAGAACTGATTATTCAAACCAAGATAGCCCATATTGTAAAGAAATGATAAATGGTTATGAGGTAAATATATCTTAAAGTTAATTTAAAGAGATCATAATGTGTTCTTAGTTTGTTCAAGTTTTTATGTTTCCAGGCTTAAGTTTAAAATAAAACTAAAACATAACAGCAGGAACTCAGAACTAAACTATACATGTATAATCATATTAATAGAGTGTGATAATTTACTAGACATTTAAACAACCAATTATGTGTGAGAGTGAGCATATCTGTTTTAAGGAAAGTGCATTTTGGTGTCCTTTTTTTTCCTCTATCAGTGCTGCTCTGTATCTTGCCAGCATCTGTCTATTTATTTAAGAATTATTATTTTTACATTACCTGTATAAATGTTTTGCCTATGTGTATGAATGTACTGCAAAAATGCCTGGTATCCACAGAGACCAGAAGAGGGCACTCTAGACTCCCTGGAATTGGAGTTACGGATGTTGTAAACCACCATGTAGGTGCTGGAAAGTGAACCCAGTTCCTCCACCACCGTGTTCTAACCACTGAGCAACCTCTCCAGTCCAGTCTATTTATTAACTTCTCAGCTGTAATGGAGGGCAGAGGAGGAAAGAGAAGAATGACAGTCCCTCCTTCTGTTCCCAGAGACTTCTGCCCCTCCCCCACCCCATCTCTTCTGGAATGTTCTCTTGTTATTAATGAAAGAACTACAAATATGAGTCATACTCATGGGCTTATGGATGACATAACTAACGATTCTGAGAACATGTCTGGTTTCGAAAATGTACAACCACTCAGATTAGGGCAAATCAAAGGCAAGAGTGTAGAACAGAGTCTACAGTCCTGGGAAAGTATCTAGCCTTTATATAAAAGAGCAGGACACTGACTTAGAATATCTTAAAAACAAGTAGCAGAGATTCCATAAATGATGTTTGAGGCAAACAGAAAAAGCTCTGTCAATACATCAGTGAGGCCAGAATGAAGAACAAACTAAGGACAGAAGAGGAAATCACAAGCAAAAACAGCAATCTCTCCTTTTCTAACTACAAAGAGGGAGTTTCTAACTTCTTTGAATTTTCTGGAATGTCTAGACAAGTACTAATCCCTAAAGAGTTTAACCTTTTGTTAAAGTTGCACAAAATTCAGCATATTAATTCCATTGTTTACAGAGGTTCCTTCACACACAAAAAAAAATCTAGTTCTGCCTCTGATACCCAAGGACTTCTACAGTTGAAGAAGTGCTCTCCCCAAGTCAGGCCCTGGCGGAGGCCCTTGCTGGTTTCTAGACACACAGCAACAAGGATACCTTCCTCATCAAGGCAGCAGACAAAGGGGGGAATCCTGGGCTCGAGAGGCCTCGAGAGGCCATTTCTACTGCTCCAGGGGAAGAACTGTGGGCCCATAAAAAAAGACCTCTTCTGTAAGAATATACATTTACATAAAGGCTTCACCATAGTCGGGGCTATTATTCACTACTATCTGCTGATCCATTTTAATCACTCTACCTGAGAAAGCTGCCAGATGAAGGTAGGAAATATGCAGGAACTGGAGAGGACACAGACATAGGGAACTCCTTTTTCTTCATTGCTCTATTTCCTAACGCAACACAGCTCCTGCCCGTAACGATATCCAAAAGACTTCTTGTTTCCAAAGAATTTGGTCAGCAATGTCAAAAGGAACCAAATCATCAAAGTGGACTTGCAAACCAATCCCTTGTCCAGTGTGAGCACACTTCGTGCTGGTGAATCCACAGGTACAAGCAGAACCCCTGTCCTGCCTTCACAAATGGTCTGGGGAGAAGCATCATAATATGCTTTCCTAAGCAGAGTATGTTTCTGAGAATCCATGTGGTCTGTCTGACTGAAGGCAGGTGATTCAGAAATTACATCAAATTCAATACTGAACAAGGTGAAGTTTGCTTGGACTCTAACTACTATTTAATCATTTTGCCTAAATGGATGAGCCATTTTTCAAGGCTGTAAACTGTAGCAACTGCAACGTGTCTGGGTGAAATGTGAAGTGGCCATGTCCTAGCTTTTGGCAATAGAAGCAGCTTGTCAAGGGCCACAAAAAGTCAAGACAGATCGCTGTAAAGTGACAGCACATTCCAAATGAACTTGAAGGAATGAATAAGACAAGGCTTCATCCTAACATTTTTGTGAATGAAAAATGTCAGCATTTAAATAAAATGCATTTGTCAATATAACTTTTCAGCTAAAATGCATTCATCCATCAAGATTTTAAAGGATCCAAATAGCAAGACACTTCACTAGAGGTACTGAGGAGATCGTACCTGCTAAAAGCACCTGAATGCTACACTTAGCACACAGTAGGTACACAAGAACAAAACCAAATAGGAACCACTGTTTGTAGAGAGCAAGAGCAGGTTGGAGAAGCAAAGGGGAGGTCAGGTACCCTGAACCTTCTCTCCCTCTGTGTACTTACTGGGTCTCAGCCCCAAGCAGCATGTCCACCTTCTCATTGGCATGGTTGTTGAGGACTGTTAGGGTAAAGAGGTGAGTGGCAGAGCTCTGTCGTGAGTAAAGCATCGTGGAAGTGTTCTTCCCTGGAGAAGAATTAAGCTCTTCATTGTCACAAGATTCCACCAACAGCTGGTCCCTTAAGGAGTAATCATTGACGTTGTAGCTTTCTTCACTAAAAGACAGGGGGAGAATAGGTTAATTACTCAGCAGCCACGACTTTGACCACCACTGTCAGATTTCAAGTCACATTTCTGGAGAAGTGGCCAGGACATCCAGAGGAAGGGGAGAATGCCCTGTTTGATGACACAAATTGGAATCTGAATGTTATCTCCTGACTACCAATTAAGAGAAGCACCAACATTATGTATATAGCACACTAAAGTATGTCTCAGATAAATGAGCAATGTATTTTTGAAATCATAGGTCGTGTCTTACAAGGACTTAAAAATCAACACATGAAAGATGGGCACTTCTTGAGTACAAAACTATGAGAAATTTCTACTGAAGATTGAAGTATCTAGCAGGCAACACCATGAGACTCACACTGCCATATTAAAAATAAACAAAGGTTAGATAGTTGAAAGATGAAATATTGAATAATTAACTCAATGAAGAGCTTTATAGGCTTAATGTGCTGTTCTTCTGTAACTGGTATAATCAGTGAGACTGGCAAGCATCCTGATAATTGGTGTACCTCCCTGCTTTGCACACACCTCCACCACAAAATGAAGATGATGCTATTAAATGCTTGCCCATGCTCTGGGTCACCCAGGTTTCACCCCCTACTCACAGATGACCACAGCAAAGGACGCAAGTAGAACCCAGAGGCCTAATTATAGAAATCAAACTTCAGCAGATCCCACAAGTAGGCCTGCTTACTCTGACAAAGGGGCCAATCCATCCTCCCCAATACAGCCTTGTATTTCCGAAGCCACCAGGCTGTATCCTGCTATGTCCCTGTCTTTGCTTATCCCAGTCTCAGCGTTCTTCATTCCACTGTGTGAGGATGGCTGATTCCCTCAAGACAACTGGCTCTTGAGGGAATTAGCTCACCTGCTCCCATTGTGCCCTTCTGGGAGTGCTCTCCCTTATGAAATTCAGGAAAGTCTTCAGCCTCTTATTGGAACCTTCCCTCTACCTTGTAATCAAGTACGACGTTTCCTCTAACAGAATCTTGGATCTCTCTAGAGATGCCATAAACCCTGATGGCTCTGCTCACTTCTACAAAATGATGACTTTCTGCTTCCAAGAAGGCCTAGATTCTGGAGCTCACACTATTGGTCTCTGTTCCAATCACAAGATTCTACAGACTTCAGAGTCTCCCAATCCTGCCTTAGGATGCCCAAGCTTATTGCACCAATTATCAGGATGTGAGCAAGTCTCACTGATTATAATAGTTACAGAAGAGCAGCAAACAAAGCCTTTCATTGGATTAATTATTACGTTCTTCTTTACATTCCATGAGCAGCTCCTTCTCTTACTGTGGCCTCAGTGCTGTGACTTCTTCAATGGCCGCAGGTATGCTACCTTGGCCTTCTTCCTACTCTTATCATTACGATCAAATGCAGCCTCTCCTTCATTCCAACAGCAGTCTAGACACTCCGTGCGCTACCTGGCATCAACTCAAATCCTCATCCTCTAAACTTAATTAACCCACCAGCTCCTGCTCATTGACTCTGTGACCTTTTCCCTGTTGATGGATTCCACATGCCCCCTCACCTGTGGATATCAAATTACCCATCTGGGATTCCTCGTAGCTGGCTAAAATCATATCTTACATACATGCTTATCTCCCTTGGCTCTGCTTGCCTGGCAAATTCCAAATCTAGCTATATTGATCTCTTTCTGCTCCCTTCTGTCGTCACAGATAAACCTCAACTGAACTGATATAAGCAGATGCCCCTACAATAAATTCAAGTATACTCCAGGAACAATGACATTATCTGATTTAATAGCAAATAAAAGTATTTAAAATTAGAAGAGCTGGAAGAAAACTCCCTGTGTCCAAATATAGTATAGGTTTTTAGAACAAAACATTTTGTTCAAAAGTTCTGGTTCTTTCTTTATTCAGCAGTAAACATTCTGCCTTGTAACTGTCCTTAGGAAACCTTTGTAGCTTTTTTTTTTGTTGTTTCCTTGAAGTTTAGTTTGATAAATTGTCCAGCACATACAGGTTCCATCTCTAAAAATTAAATATACTTTCTGACGAAATCTGTTAGGATCATGTCTGTATTCACTGTAAGTTCCCATGGCAAGAAGATCTCCAAGTCTGCCCCGAAGCTGCCACACCCAGACATATAAGTTGTTTTCACATCTAAACTAAAGGAGACCTATCAAAGCACACATTATACTCAAAAGAAGAAAGCAGGACAGTGCACCTTACAATCAAACATAGTTGTATCTTTAAAAGATCTTGTTTACTAGGAACAAAGAAGTCAATTGTTACCAGAGCAGAAAATGTTTACAATGTCAGGACATAGTAGACATAAATTTGACAGCCCAGGATTCAGGATATGCCTGTGCACACACCCTACCATTAACACAACTATCACACACACACACACACACACACACACACACACACACACACACACACACTGAAAGGAGGGAGGAGATCAAGACAAAGAAAACATGAAAGCAAAAGCAACACCAGTAGCAAAAACTACATGGAAAAGAGAGGCTCCTTTTGTCCCTATCTTGCTCTTTGGTCACAATCAGAAGCTCTAAACCATTATCACTCAGTGGCATAGCACTTCGTTCCGATCAAAAATCATTCACTGGACAGGGAAATTAAGGAAATTAATATTTTATGAGTGGGATAGTTAGGTAGGCCCTGAAGAGTAATAGTTGCATTGCGATCAAGGTTACTTCCTTCCAAAGAAATGAAAGTCCGGAGGATGTGTGCATGGCAGTGTCCTCATGTATGACCAGCAAAACTTCTGCAGCTTCAGCATCAGGCAGCTTTGCTTGTTAGTTTGTCCCTGATAGACCTTAATGACTGAGTTCTCAGGACTCAAATATAGACTATGATGGTTAGTCCTTCCTCTTTTCATTTTTAGAATTTGTATCTTCCAGGATTTACCTAAATTAAGCAAAACCAAAACACAGCTAGGAAATTTTATTTCGTCAATGCTTTGAATATGTTTTAGGAATCATGAAAGCCAGAAGCAGATTTTTTTTTTTTCCGAGACAGGGTTTCTCTGTATAGCCCTGGCTGTCCTGGAACTCACTCTGTAGACCTGGCTGGCCTCGAACTCAGTAATCCGCCTGCCTCTGCAGATACATTTTTAAATTGTGCATTAAATGTTCCTTTAAGCACCAAGTACAATGCCATTGACTACAAGCTATTTGACCCAGTTTAATCCAGTCAGCCCTTTCCATGTCCACTTAGAATGGTAAAACCACGGCCCTCCTATTCACAGCGTTAGAACGTCACCTCTGGTATTTGTCCAAACTGTCTGAAGGGAGACCTTAGCTTAGTTTCGATATTTAGGTCAAAAGTAACTTCCAAGACAGATGTTTCCTGTCTGTTTTTTAAGTGATTTGTTCTCATTCATCAAAGCAAACAAACAAACAAACAAAAGAATCCACTGTTATCTAGTTAGTGAATTTTTGCATTATACACTTATATAGAGCCTAACACGTTATTACTTTTTTAAAGTGGGTTTCATATTTAAAAATACCTTTATCATTTAACGGTGGTAAAGTTAAATTGGTTATTTATCCTGGTCAGCTATCTTAAAACTCACTGAAACAAAAGCTGACAAGTGTCTGCCTCACTCTTAGATTTTTTTCTGGTATATTCTCTCACACACTCACTGTCTTAGTCAGGGTTTCTATTCCTGCACAAACATCCTAACCAAGAAGCAAGTTGGGGAGGAAAGAGTTTATTCAGCTTACACTTCCACATTGCTATTCATCACCAAAGGAAGTCAGGACTGAACTCAAGCATGTAAGGAAGCAGGGGTTGATGCAGAAACCATGGAGGGGAGTTACTTACTGGCTTGCTTCCCGTGGCTTGCTCAGCTTGCTTTCTTATAGAACCCAGGACTACCAGCCAAGGGATGGCACCACCCACAACAGGCCCTCTCAACCTTGATCACTAATTGAGAAAATGCTTTACAGCTGGATATCATGGAGGCATTTCCTCAAGGGAGGCTCCTTTCTCTGTGATACCTCCAGCTTGTGTCAAGTTGACACACAAAACCCACCAGTACACTCACATGTAAATATTTAATCCCCCAAGGGTTCAGAATGGTGGCCATTTCCCAAACTCTGAATTTCCTGACTACTGCATAAAACTCATTCTTCTGTCAGTTAGCACCTGAAACCCCCTAATCCCCCCAGTTCAGATGGACAACTGGCCACACTGTGCTGGAGAAGGAGTAAGGGAGCCCACCACAGGCACCTCTATGCCAGGCTTTCCCTCTTCTGCTCACTCAGGTCCCAGAAGGTTAAACGAAGTGGGAAAGAAACAACCCTTTTCCGCCGGGAAGCTGACTCTATTCAGACTTCCCATGTTTGTCTCCATCATTTAACAAACATATGCTTGACACAAATTCTGAAACAATTTGGATCATGTAATTAGGAAGCTGAATTTCTCAGAAAAAAAAGCAAATGGAAAAACCACCTTTCTTTGCTTGGACGAGTTTACATGGAGACTTCCTTCCATTGTGCCAGAGGCTCTCCAGACTTGCAGCTGTCCGGGCTCCTCGCTCTGTGCAAGGCGCTTCCGATCAGGTGCAGGGACCCAATCAAGTCCACAGAGGTCTGTTGCTCAATGCCTTAAACAATGATGAGTCTCCCCATTAAAACCCATTTGAAGTTCTAGTAACTTCTGTCCAGACTCTCCTCCTTTACATAATTATATTTTTTTATTGGCTATTTTATTTATTTACATTTCAAATGTTATGCCCTTTCCTGGTTTCCCCTCTGGAAACCCCCTATCCCATCTCCCCTCCCCCTGCTTCTATGAGGGTGCTTCCCCACCCACCCACCCCACCCACTCCTGCCTCCCCGCCCTGGCATTCCCCTACACTAGGGCATCAAGCCTTCAATGGACTAAGAGCCTCTTCTGCCATTGATGCCCGACAAGACCATCCTCTGCCACATTAGTGGCTAGAGCCATGGGTGGCTCCATGTGTACTCTTTGGTTGGCAGTTTAGTCCTTAGGATCTGGGGGGGGGGTGTCTGGTTGGTTGACACTGTTGTTCTTCCTATGGGGTTGCAATTATCTTAAACAAAATAAGTAGCTATCTGTGGAGAACAGGAAAGCATGCTAAACATGTCTCAAAGTTATTTCCGATATAAAGAAGTTCACACAATGTCTGAATGTATGCTGTATGCCACTGAGGTGATGTGACATAAGCCTGTCTGCAGAGAGTTCCTTTTTATTTTTATTTATTTATTTATTTATTTATTTATTTATTTATTTATTTATTTTTTGTGATGCTGGGACTGAATCCCAGGGCCTTGCACATGCTGAGTCAGCACTGGAGCAATGCGTGATCTATTTGCTCCCCTCTCCCTTTACTAAGCAGACAATTATGGAGCCCTTTACTTCCTGTCTCATAATGTCTACACAGGCTGGGACACTTCTCATAGGGAACATTTATTTATAAATATCATTTATTACTTTTAGATCACAAAGACATTTAAAGACCACATAGAAGAAATTCATGTTTAAATATCAAATGAAAGACACATGGAAATTTTCAAGATTGAGCACAGAAATCTGAGAATTAAGCACTCATTTTTGGCACAGTCAATTTGGGAAAGGGGAAGGACAGACAGAATATGGACAAAGGGACATTAAATCTGCAATTTTGCTCAACTTGGGTTTTCTTTTTGGTTTAAGAGGAAAGTGTCTAACATTAACTATCACTGCAAGTTTGGGCAACAAGTACATTAGTGTGTGATGATTTTCTGTACACTTGACCTATTTTAAAGTAAATTTAAAAAGAAATGTGTGTTAAATTCTAAGTGCTTAGATGTGAAGACTCTTGGTACTCCAGGTGTCTGTGGATGCCTGAGTGTGGGGCTGAATCAAGTAGAAGAGAATGTCTATAGGATGTCTTAACTGTCCTACTGACTAGCCAACCGTGTGCAGAATGCATCACTAACTGAGATACAACCACAAAGCGATAATGAATTCACTATAGTGACTGAGAAAAAGAACTCCAAATAATGGCTCGCCTGTATATTAATGACATCCAGTTCAGTAATATGATCGATGAGGATCATTGAGATCAACTCAGGGATAACAGTTTCTTGGAAGACCTGAGGTTACTACCCAAGCCCTCAGTAGTAGTGGAGAATTGAATCCTACAAATTCTCTTCTGACCTTCACATACGTGCTATGGCACTCCTACACACACACACACACACACACACACACACACACACACACACACATATATACACAAACACACACACACACACTCATGCATGCTCACACACACACATAGAAATAAATGAAATAAAAAGTTTAATACAAATAGAGAATTGATGGTTCTATCTCATTTATAACATCAGAAAATGTCTTAAGATATTTGTGATGCATGGGGCTCACAGAGACTGGGCCACCAACCAGGAAGCATGCAGGGGCTGGACCTTTGGCCCCTACACATTTGTAGAAAATGTGTAGCTTGGTCTTCATGTGGGTCCTCTAGCAAGTGGAATAGGGCTGTCTTGGTCTCTGTTTCCTGCCATTGGGTCAATTTTGTCCTACCTGGACTGCCTGGTTGGGCCTCAGTGGGAGAAGATGTGCCTAGTCCTGCTAGGACTAGATGTCCCAGGGTGGGGTGTACCCGAGGAGGGCTTTCCCTTCTCTGAGGAGAAAGGGAGGAGCAATGTGGGGAGGGATTTGTAAGGGTGTGGCTGAAAGGAGAGGAGGGAGGCAGGCTATGATCAGCATGTAAAATGAATAAAAAATAATACATTTTTGAAAAAAATAAAATAAAAAATAATAATTAAAAAATATATTGTGATGAAGCTTGTTGGGATTTTCTATACAAAGGTAACCTTGGTAAGTATCTTTCTAATGTAACTTATAATTTTAATCTAGTCGATAAAAATTCAAACCTAGTTTTGTGGGGAGACTTGAGTAGAGTTATTTTAAATCATTTGGAAAAATGAACATGCAGAAACAACAAGGTGAAAATGAATTGGCCCTTGGACATACTACAACACTTATAAACGCAGAGAAGTTCAGGAACCAGACCTGGGCATAAGTTGACAGAGGAACTACTGAAGTAGACTGATAAGATCATAAACAAAATTAAACATACTTAGGGACTTAATGTATAATATGAGTGGTTTTCCAAATATGAGGCATTGATAACCAATAAATAATTTGAGGAGATTTGGATAAACATCTAACATTGCCTAAAATTTTGCATTTCAATTTCATTAAGGCAGGTTGCATCCTTCGATGGGGTATGTCCTCATCTGTAAAGTCCTATCGAGGTGGATGGTGGCTAACAAAACACATCAGACATGCCTTGTGGTGAGACAGAGGTTTTTAAATGGGCACCTGCACTTGACCCTTACTAGTGATCATCCTAGATACCCACTCCTGTTGGCCAGAAAGCGAGAAAAGATGCCTGACCAAAATGGATTCATGGGATGAAGCAAAGAAATGTTGGCAGGGAAGGCCAAAGGTTATACTGCACAGGAGAGCTTCCCTACTATCTTCTGCACCCAGAGATCAGGAGCACACATTTCACACTGTCCTAAGAACTCTCTTACACAGACCAGGTACAACTGGTGGAAACCTAAGCAACACTTTTCAAGTCTTCCTTTTGTAGTAAGTTAAATTAAGAGAAAAGTGTATTATAGAGATTTTTTTTTTCCAAAACAGCCCAAAGACTCCCAGCATGCATCCTCCAGGTTGTAGTGTGGGTTTTTTAACCTATTCGGTATGTCTTTTCTATAGGTTTTGTTTATAACATTCACACAGCCTCTCTCCTAAAAAACAAACAGACAAAAAACAGGCCAGCACAAGACAAGTATCTCCCAAGCTAGCAGTTGTCTGCGAATCCTCAGACCAGCACTCACAGGCCAGGGAAATGAAATACTTCCCCAAGGTCACTATGGGCCAGCATCCCATGAAATCCAATGCCGGGGGCTTTGCCATTATTCTTTTGGATGTTGACACAGAAGTCAACTGTGTTGTGCACCTGTGGCATTCTGAAACGCTATACCCTTTTCATGCTTTCCATGACATTTCCCAGGCATCCTTCTTCAGAGCAATTCCTGTACAGACACTTGTTTTTCTCACAGGGATGTCACGGGTCTGTGACTCTCCCAGGAGTGCTGAGGCTAGGAGCATAGAGGATTGCAAGAAATAAAAGTTCATTGTGTTTTCTTCAGGGCGTGCACAAGAGACCTTCTTCTGCAGATTTCAACTTGTTTCTCTTGCTCATTCAATAGCATGGTTTCAAAATCCCTACCCTTGCTTTCCTGCTTCACTGGCACTAAAATGCTCCTGTCAAACATTGCTGAGACACTGAACAATGCTAGAATTTTATTTCAAGTTAAGGAATTAAAAGAAAGAAAAAAAGAAAAAAAAAACCTGCTTTACCTGATTGAGATTGATTTCATGTATAAAGCTTAGCTTAAGACAATCCTAACTAGCAAGTTTCATGGAATTTTCAGAAGTTATGGATTTCAGCATAGTAGGTAAGGTTACAGATCTGAGCCCAAAGGCCTGTTTAGAGTTAGCTGCTCATCACACACCTGCTTTGTATAGTGATAGTAACAGAACCAAGGCACCAACTTGTCATGGGGATTAAATGAGATAATATGTATATTACCTCCTTGTGTGCAGCTTTTATAATCACTCCTGGATAATACCAAATGTTAGCTATTTCTTTTGTTTGCTTTCCTAATCATTTAAACTGTCTGAGAATTCTATAAAGGTCTGATAATTACATGTGCCCTTCAAATGGACAAGTGGACTAACCAGGATTCAAATCAAATACTAATATCAAGAATTCATGATTTGCTAAGAGCTCTGACTAGCACAGAAGGGGCAATATTTACACTGAAACTAATTTCAAATAACCTTACTTCTTCAGTTCCTCAAAATAGCTCTCAAGAATAACAAATATGCCACACATTTTCTATACACTGTCCAGAGAAAAACAAAGAATAGAAGAGAGGATCACATTGACTGGTAGAAGAAGCATCTGTCCTGATTAACTAAGACCCAAAAAAGAGAGTCAGATAGTGCAGGGCAGTCAGAGACTGCAAGACAGTCTGAGACTGTAGGACAGCCAGGGTCCACAGCCCAATACCTACAACACCTATCATACTTGAGCAAGAGGAGACAAGCAGTTCTAAGAAGCTATAAGCACCTTGCTAGAACTTTCTACCAGCAGTGACCAGGACACAGATGATCAGAGAACAGCCTCTTGCATGGGTAACAAGTTTACTCTATGTGGTTTGAATATGCTCGACTCAGGGAGTGGCCCTATTAGGAGGTGTGGCCTTGTTGGAATAGTGTGGCCTTGTTGGTGGAAGAGTAGGCTTTGAGACCCTTCTCCTAGCTGTCTGGAAGCCACTCTTCTCCTGTTTGCCTGAGTAAGATTGTGCACACAGAGGCTTAGCATCTGCAGTAGTCCCTAAAAATAACTGATACTATCAATATTTCAGTGACGAGTATATCTCTCTAAAAAGTCTTACCACAAAATCAAACTATTACCCCTGTGCTATTTCATTGATTAAAAAGTAGTCTAAAGTCATCTGGCCATGTTTCACATCTGAAGGCTGTGGCATACTGCAGGACCAGGTCTGATTTTATGGCCTTTGAAATTGGAATGATTTGGGAATAAATGACTGTCTCTCCCCGTCATGTACCACTGCCATCAAGAGAGGGATAGCTAGTGACATAAGCTCATTCTTCACAAACAGACGTGGATGGTGACGCTTTTCAGGGGTAGAGGGATTTTTCTAGCACCATCCTTTCCTGTGGACCCAGGAGGACTCACCTTGTAGTAAGTCTCTGTTTCCATTAACTCAGCCCTTAGCAGATGGAAAATAAGGGACGAGGCTTTGGTGCTGTGTTTATATAGCTGTTTTCATAATCACTCTTTAGATGGTATGGCATAGCAATTATCTTCATAGTGTGTCAGTTATTATAGGAATGTAGAGCATATTTAAAAATATATGAGGTTATAGGCAAATATACACTTTTGTATGACAGACATAACGTATCCTCAGATTTTTTGCAGGTTCCTGGAATCAACCCCCTCATGATAGTAAAGTACAACCCGCCTGCAGTTTTCCTTTTCATCATTGTAAATCAATGGTGCTTATCCTAAACTTGAGTGTGGTGGTGATTCCTGTAATCTGGAGTGTCTTAGGGCTTTCATTGCTATGAAGAGACACCATGACCAAGGCAACTCTTACAAAGGCAAACATTTAATTGGGGCTGGCTTACAGGTTCAGTGGTGGTCCACATCTATAACCCTAACACTCTGAAGATGGGAGCACGAGGACCAGGAGTACCATAGCTACAGGAGCACCATGGCTACAGGAGCACTTGACTACAAGAGCACCATGGCTACAGGAGCACCATGGCTACAGGAGCACGTGACTACAGGAGCACTTGACTACAGGATCACCATGGCTACAGGAGCACCATGACTACAGGAGCACCGTGACTACAAGAGCACCATGACTACAGGAGCACTTGACTACAGGATCACCATGACTACAGGAGCACCATGACTACAGGACCACCATGACTACAGGAGCACCGAGACTACACAAGCACCATGGCTACAGGAGCACTGTGACTACAGGAGCACCACGGCTACAGGAGCACTTGGCTACAGGTTGAGTGCGAGGGTACCCTGAAATGTGTGTTGAATGGAAGGTAGAGAAGGAGAGAAAAAATATAAAAGAAAAGAGAATGAAAGTTTATTATTTATAAAGATAGTACCCCAAACCAAGAAAGACATAAACATAAATATCCTTCCTAAAAGTCTGAGCTAAAGCAAAACTGAATGACAAGAATGCACAAGGAAAGGCTCACAGAGACACACAAAGAAAAATCTACATGTCAGCCACATCTCTCCTACCTAAGACACCATGGCTGTGATTCAGTCCAAATCTCTTCATATGGAACCCCCATGAGAAATAATCTAGGCCACTGCACCATCAACAAGCTCCCTGGGACCACTAACTTTGCTATGAGGAAGACAGAAGACAACTTGTGTTCTGTGGAGGGCAAGGCCAGACCAAACCAGATTCCAAGATGCTCCAGACATGAGACAAAATGAATGGTGAATCCATGCAATGGGGCTTCTGTTCAGCCATCTATGGTATATGAACACGGCCCCCATAGGCTCATCTGGAGTGGCACTATTTGAAACTATTAGGGGGTGTGGCCTTGCTGGAGGAAGTGTGTCACTGAGGGTGGGCTTTAGGATTTGGGATTGCAGACATCCAAGCCAGGCCCAGTCTCCCTCTCTTCTCTCCCTCCTTCTCCCCCTCCCTCCCTCCCCCTCCCCCATCTCTCCATCTGCCTGCTACCTGTGGAACTCTCTACTCCTTCTCCTGCACCATGTCTGCCTCCCTGCTGCCATGCTCCTTGTCATGACACCCTGAAACTGTAAGCTAGCCCCAATTACCAATTAAAGGCTTTCTTTTATAAGAGTTTCTGTGGTCATTGTAGTTCCTGAGTGGAATACCACAAGAGATTTCAAAGCAGCAGCACCTCCTTCCTGCCTCAGCCATGGTAATATACCACACCACAGGAGCTATCAAAGACACCTGTCTAAATAGTGCCACCTCCTTTCCCACCTCAGCCTGCAGCCATCATGAGATATACATTACCTGTCTAGTCATGGCACTTCTTCCTCATCCTCCCCTAGTGGCTCTACACCTTTGGTGCTTCAGCCGCAATCTGCTTGCAACTGGGAAGGTCACCCTGTCCTAACCCTTGAGCTGATGCAAAGGAAAAGGGGTTAAAAAAAAAAAAAGCCATCGATTCCCAAGCTTCCCACAAAATCCCTCCTGTCCCTGAGCACAAAACCTACCAGTACCTGAACAGGAAAATCAACCAAACCCTGAGCTCCACAAGCTCAGGAGTTTAAAATCCCACCAATCCTCACTCTGTAAATCTCCCTGAAAAGCTCTGTCCCCTAAGAAACCCTATATAAGCCCTGCCCTTTGTTTAACTTGCTGCTCTCTCTCAAGAGCAGAGGTTGCCACCCATGGATTCATCCCGCCACACCCTAGACCCTCCCAATAAATCTCTTTTATGAGACTTGCTGCCTGGTGTGACTCTTATCAGAAGAAGCCAAGAAGCAATTGAGCAGGGCTGTGTCCCCTGAGCTCCTCAGCACAGCTGGGGATTCCCTCCCCTGGGAGCTACAATGCCTTGGCTGAGGACGGTTCCTCACAGAGCTGTGTGGTTAGTTCGTTCCTGGGCACTTCTGTTTCAGGATACATTTCCATCTGAGCAGGAACACTTACAGTCATTGAAAAGAGTTTTCAGCGCCCAGCTTGGACAGATCATAGCAGACCAGACGGTTCTACGAGGGGAGGTTTATTAAGAGAAAGAGAGAGAGAGAGACAGCTCGAGAGGAGAGGGGGAGGAACAGAGGTAGAGGAATAGAGGCCAGCCATGACCACGTGGAGAGAGGGGGAAGGGAAGGGGGAGGAGAGAGGGGACAGAGAACCTGCAGGCAGGGATCAACAGAGCAAGAGAGAGAGAGGAGGGGGCAGGCAGCCCCTTTTATAGTGGGCAGGCCTACCCAGCTGTTGCCAGGTAACCGTGGGGAGGAGCATACCTGGCCTCTGCCAGGTAACTGTGGAGGTGCAGTTTAACAGAATACTAACAGTCATGGTGTTTCTTCACAGCAACAGAATACTGACTAAGACATCATCAGTGTGAGTGGTTCATCCTCAAAATACTTGCTATATAAAAGTAACTTTTATTTCCCCAAAGTAATTGTCATGTCTCAGGGTTGTTGCTGAATAACCTCACCCTTTCTAGCTCTTTCTGAACTCTGGCTGGCTGGTTCAACTCAGCTGCTCTGGCTCAAACTCTTCCACACTGCCTGATTAAAACTGATTCTCTCACCTTCGGACTTTTTGCTCTGCTTGGCCTCAAACTAACTAGAGCATTCTATTCTAATCTTCTGGTTCCTTCTTATTTTCTGGCTCTGCTGACCTGTACTGAACTTCATGAACTCCTGACCTCCTGACCTAATGAACGAACTAAACTCTACTGCACTGGCACTCACTGAACTCAACTGACTGAACTGAACTGAACTGAACTGATAAACTAATTTCTCTACTCAATTGACATGAACTCACCTTCTCCGTACTGCCTCTCAACTCACGCCTGAGTGCTGGGATCAAAGGCATGTACCATCATACCTGTACATAAGCTTTTCTGTACCAAGAACTTACTCTGAACCAGGCTGGCCTTGAACTCAGAGATCTCCTTTCCTCTGTCTCCTGGGATTAAAGGCGTGTCTGTATTCCAGCCAGAATAGCTACATGGCTGGTTAAAATTCCTCTGCATTGTTATGAGCATTCTTACAGCTAAATGCCTGCCTACAGACTGAAGACAGAAAGGTCAACACGAGACACAGGGTAGTAGTTGACATTAAATGTTATAGCAAGGAAAATGCCCAACTTTATCAGATCACAGGGAGATGGAAAATAAGACTGTCTTAGAGAATTGAATGAAACCACCAGTGGCTGTGGCGATTAGTGTAAACCTCAAATATTAGAATGTTGCCTAGAGAAAGTCTGAAGTGAGAGGGAGTCAGAGCTGAGAGGAAAACCTGCTCAGGGCCTGCATTCTAGAATGCAGCATAGAGGCAAACATGGAGGAGGAGGGGTAGAAGGAGGAAGATTTAGATATGACAATAATCTGTGAAACCACCAGAGAAGTTCAAGTCACATGATCATGACAACATTCTTAAAACTATTAAAAAATGGAGTGACTTCAGGTAAAAGAAGTATGTGGCTCAGAACTACCTTAGGACATCACTATCCGTTCAACTGTGCTTACGTGAGGTGATGCTAAGGGGTCAGAGACTGTGGGGGTTGGACTGTATGCTGCAAAGAATCGTGGTAGAGTCTTGACTCCTGGCACGTTGAAAGTTATCATATTTAGAAAAAAAAAAGCCTTTGCAGGGGTAGTTGAGTCATACTGGACTGAAACAGACTCTGCATCCAATAACTAAGTGAGTCAAGGTAAGGACTGACAGAGGCACAGCAGAGAAGCAGCCCATATGGAAACACAGGCTGACTGGAAAGCATGCTTAGAGTCACCAGGAAGTGAAAGGTGAGTGGGCGGGCCTCCTGGACTCCTCAGCCACCCCCTTTGTAGTGCTGTGGTACACCAGCTACTTCTGCTTTCAGAGTCTGAGAGAATTAAGGGAAAAGATTGGGCCTATACAAGGAATTAAGTAAATATAAGATAGTAAACTGCCTCAGAAACTTTGAGAGTGTTAACCAATTAAAGTTTAGATTGAGTTTATACATTTCAAAAATAGGACTAATTGTACCTAACTTCATGAGGCTGTAGATGTGGGTATGTGTAGTCAGGAGCACATTGATTGTCTAATTATGGGAACATAACAGTTATTTTATGTTAGTACATATTGATCTATTTCTATCTGGTCACTTGTTATCTTAGTTAGGGTTTTATTGCTGTGAAGAGACACCATGATCCAAGGCAACTCTTATGAAGGAAAACATTTACTTGGGGCTGGCTTTCAATTTCATAGGTTCAGTCCATTATCATCACAGTGGGAAGCACAGCATCCTATGGACATTCTTGGTGCTGAAGCAGCCAAGAGTTCTACATCCTGATCCAAAGGCATCCAGGAAGAGGCTCTGATTCCACACTGGGTGGAGCTTGAGCATAGAAATCTCAAAGTCTGCCCCCACATATGTCCTCTAGCAAGATCACACCTCCTAATAGTGCCACTCTCCATGAGCCAAGCGTTGAAATACATGAGTCTATGGGGGCAAAACCTATTCAAACCACCACACTTACCATGTTTATAATACAATATTACTATTAATACTGTGTCAAGTCAGAAATCAAAGCTGGTTTAAGGTCTGCCTGTTGTCCTGTTTGGAAATGGCTCTTACCTGGGGAGGTATTAGGCAACACCTAGAGGTGGTTTTGTTATCACAGTGGGAGGAAGTGTTATTAGCATACAATGGAGAGACAACACAGATTCTACTTAACACTCCATCACAGGACCACCCTACAACAAAGAAGCACAGGCCCCATGTCAACATTGCTGAGGTCCGGCATCTAGTGAGACCCAGGTAGTTATAGCTTCCAAAACCGAAGAATTCATCGTCCCATCAAAAGTAGTCAAATCAGATGTGTCTCTTTGAAATTTGGTAAGATAAACTATTAAGAAAGTGGCTAACAAGCAACCCAGAACTGATTTAAAAATATATTTACATTTTCTTCTAATTTTAAAAAAATAAAACAACAATAAAACAAAACAAAATAACCAACAATGCCGTTGAAGCTAGCCCCCACGGGCTAACCACCAAGCCCTGCTCCACAAGTACCAGCTACATGCCGAAGGGCCACATGCTGAAAGCTACTGGAGACCAAGCAGCTAAACTCCTTGCCTAAACCTTGTAATTTCAATCAGTCAGTGGGTGGCTGGATCAGTCCTAGAGAGCTGGCACAGATAATGATTCCTTATCTCTCCCTTGTAGCCACGGCTGAATTATTGCCTGACTCCAAGCGCTTATATCTCCTGTGCTGCTGCCTCTGGCATGCAAAGCATCTGCAGTTGCCTCCTTGAAGCTACTGTGTAAATACAGCAGTACATACTGTACATTTCAAACCCAGCCTGTTTACCAAGCTTCTTTCCCACAGACTGTCATCATGAACAAGCAGAGTCTCTAATGATATTTCCTCAGTTGAGAGGACGTCAGACAGATGATGACCCTGGGGACAGGGCAAGAAAACATCAGTTTTGACAAAAGGAATATACGTCTTGCTCTTTTGGTCATGACGATTACAATTCCAAAAGCATGTGAGCACATAAATTTGGCATAGAGAGATCGACATGAAATGTGATGGCAAAGCCACCTGTGAAGAGCAAAATCAGCTGCTAAGTAAAATAACACATGCCTTAATTCTGTATTTATTGACTAGTACTGTGCAAGTTCACCAATAAAAGCTGCACTCTCCTGGTTTTAGAACTATCTCTAAAGATGATAGCTTTCATCAAGTTATCAGTCAACGTGTCTCAGTGGACCCAATGTTTTAACTCATCTTTTGAGTTGAATGACAAAATAAAAATTGACAATACATGCCAATTTTAAATACAGGGGGCAGTGCCATCCCTGGGTAGGTAGTCCTGGGTGATATAAGTAAGTCATGGGCTAACACGTGCATGCTTGTGTCTGTCCTGAGAACTGTTTGAGATAATAAAAACTGTAAAGATAAGGCTTGCATGGTTTTCCTCCTGGTCATCTCAGGAAGAATATGAAGGAAGAGCACAAAGGCAGAAGGAGAAAAACACTTTCCAACCAAGGTACTTCATTCCCCCAAGGAGGGAGCACGCTCGGCACCTAGCCATTCATGGGCACAATAGCCGCATAACCATTGCAAACATTTCTTAAATTAAATCAAAAGGCATGCTTGAGTTACCCATGGTATATCCTTAACCATTTAATTTGATCTATACAAAAGCTCTAAGACAGAAGAAGTTTGGAAAAATGCTATTGGAATAGAGTGCAGCCTCCCCAGGCATGGTGGGAGAACAGAGTGATGTGGACACATCCGATGATGCTCTGAGTACTAGCTTAGACTGCAACAGTTCATTCAAGGCTACCCAGGAGCAAGAGGTTCTAAGTCAAGACTTAACAATACTTGCATTTAGAGACAGTGAAGGCCAAACATGATTTTGATTCAATACATAGGAATTATACATCTACTACCCACACTTTAGAAGGATGGTGCCCTAACAGGCAACATGTGGCTGGCGCTCACCTCTTCTTCTTTGTAATAATAAGCACATCATTGAACAGGAAGAAGTAGACTTGCTGTTTGGACATCCTCTTGGAGAACAGCACTGTGTCTTCCACATAGGCTGTCAACTCCCCTCTCTTCACCAGCCACCGGGAAGAAGAGACCAGGGGGAAAGGCTGTAAAGAGAGAGAAATTCAGTACCCACAACCAAGGGAAGATCAATAAGGCATTGTATCTTATGAGATACATCATTATTTGACAGGCAAATAGTGGCAAAATACAACTGGAACTGGCATATTCTCCAAGAGAAAATAACATTTATTTTTGGACATTAAAAGCTTATTAGCTTACCCATACAAAACTGAAACCACAAGAAAATATTATTGGGTCACAAAATTCTGACTTTACTATTCAACTCTGAACTAGAAAAGAAACCTGGAGTAACTTAAAAAAAAACTTGGTGATGAAATCGTAGTTGCCAAGAGACAAGTCTGAAAGTCTATATTCACTTCATGAACTACAAAAGGAGTTTTCAAGAAACAAAACCAAAATGAATAAAAAAAAATCAAAACAAACAAAAAATGAAATCTACAGAAATCTACTGAGCCACATTCTCAAGGATACTTGTTTTTAGGTTTTTACAGTTTGCACTGTGTGAATACATCCTTAAAAGCCTCATGCCACTGTCTGACGATGAAAATGGAGTCCTTCTCAGGATTTCTCATAATCTCGCAGAAAAGGCTGCATCCAAGGAATTACGTACGGCTTTTTCTTATTTAGCTTTGAATAAGCCAACTGGAAAACTCAAAACCACAGACTAATTTGTACCCTTTAGAGTTTTTTTCTTGTTAAAAGAAAATAAAGTTACTAGAAATACATGCTGCCAAAAACTTGATTTAAAAATATATCCATAAAATAAGCAAAAGTTCCTAGATACATAGAATACAGGCACAGTAATATGGCACAGCAGATGTCATTCTGTTACATGAAGGATGATTAAAAATAGCTAAAGGAAATTGAGGATATTACGAAGGAAATGAAGAAGTAAAGAAAGGATTTCATAGTTTTCCAACTTTATAAAGGGCTTTTTATAAGAAAGTTGTTCATCAGCAATACACAGATTCGGCAAGAAAGATTATGCCTAAACCCAAGCTTTGCAAACTGGTTTTTAAGGAAGGCTGTGGAGTATACAGCCCCTTAAGACTCATATAATTATCTAACAGGAGCAGCAGGGCCCTCCCTGTAAGGTCAACAGAGAAAGGATTGCTTATAATAACTCTGACCAGTGCACTTAGGAATCCCTACAAAAACATGTGTCAGGATGGGTCCCCGGGAGCTGCAGGTGCTGGAAGCACAAGGCTGTCTTTCCCTTATGCAGAAGTCCTGAATCTGAACCAAGGAGTTACGATGGAGTTCCAGCCATGCCACCCTACAACAATTTTCCGTTTCGGTGCTAGGTAAAGAGTTTTCCATTGCTTTGTTGTTTTAAAGCAGATTGATTTTTATAGTCTTTGAATTCCACCAGGAAATACTAAATTTTCATTTATTCACTCAAAGCTGAGAGTAGTTTTCAGAATGTCTTTGCTTCCTTTGACAAAAAAAGCGTATTGTGTGAAAAACTTCTCCTTCCCTCTCTTTCTCCCCAACCCAGTTCCCACACACCGACTCCTGCCTCTACAGGTAATAGCAGATGCTAGATCTTTCTGTCCCTTTCCAAAAATTTCTTTGGCAAAAACTTTTTTTTTAACATCCATTTTTTTTCATTTAATGATACATAATTTTCACTGCTACCTAAAACTCCATCATCCTTTTGTTTGTCCCCAAAATCACATATTTGTATTCTGCTTCATGTACTATATTGATGTGATCAGTCCTCCATGATAGATTTCAGGATTGTTTTTCATCCAGCACTAAAACAAATACTATGTAAATAACTATGTGATCTTTATATTCAACAGTCCAGAATAAACTAGCAGAAGCAGAACTGCTGGGGTACAATAACCTGCTTTGCAAATCTGAA
Source organism: Grammomys surdaster (assembly GCF_004785775.1). Taxonomy (NCBI): domain Eukaryota; kingdom Metazoa; phylum Chordata; class Mammalia; order Rodentia; family Muridae; genus Grammomys; species Grammomys surdaster. Next base: position 11,884,689 of record NW_021604597.1, on the reverse strand, counting down.
AGTCAGTTCCAGGACTCAGATGGTCCTTTCTACCAGCGGCCTGCAAAGTGCCATTTCTGTAACTTCACCCATAGACTGTCTTTTCATTCTTCTGGATTGTTTCCTACCCAAATGTCCATTAGCAATTCCTGAATGAAATAAAGTCACTTTTCAAAAATGTAATAGTCACTTGCCCTTCCCCATCTGGTGGCAGCTTTCTAACTTGTCATTTCCGGTGTCTGTTCCCTTGCTTTTCCCTGTCACTCTGATTTTTACAAGAGGTGTGGTGTGGATACTGTATGACCAGGGCTGTCACTACTTCATGTGCAAGCCGCTTCTGCTTTTTGTCTTTATCGTTCCTGTATAGAGAAAAGCTAGTAAATTTTCATTTTATGGTGTCTATGTTTGTTGTGTGTTCTGAGACCTCTTATCCCATGGATTTTATCTCTGATTCATTCAACCTCTTTGAACTTCTATTTTTTTCTTCTTTAAAATGAACTGAATAGCCGGGTGGTGGTGGCGCACGCCTTTAATCCCAGCACTTGGGAGGCAGAGGCAGGCGGGTTTCTGAGTTCGAGGCCAGCCTGGTCTACGGAGTGAGTTCCAGGACAGCCAGGGCTACACAGAAAAACCCTGTCTCGAAAACAACAACAAAAAAGAACTGAATAAATTTTTTTTTTTTTTACTATCCACTAAGAGTTATAAGGACATAAGTTGTGTTAAGTGGCATTTCTAAGTGGCCTAAATTAGTCAAAATTTATTTTATGAATACAAATCTGCATTTAGATTATTAGAATTGGGATACTCTAATAGAAGAATGTACACCACTCTTCAGTCATGACACTTGGGGCCATCAGCCTGGATTCACACTTATCCTGATCTGAGAGTGCTTATGGATTGTCAACTTCAAGTACTTTATCAACTATCAAGTAGTACAATTCCTTGATGGTTTCCTGGAGAAGGTCATACCTTCTTGGCCTGGAGAGACACCTGGAGACTCCCTTAGGCATCTGGGAAGTCCTCTGTCAGCTTTTCTTCTCAGTTTATAGTTTTTTTTTGAAAATCTAGCTCCAATTTACTTCATTAGCCTCAACTTCCTCTGTTTAGATAAGATTCAAGCAGCAGTAATACAACAAACACTGACAGAAGGCTACCTTAATTTTAAATTCCAGCTGAGAATTAATCGTGTACATCATCTCCGTCCGTTCCATCTTCCGTGCTCCTTCATTGCACAGTCGAACCAACTGGGAACACAACAGAAAGAGAGGTAAGAACGCTGAAGAGCAGCCTCACTTTTTTATGTTATTTTATTTTATTTTATTTTATTTTATTTTATTTTATTTTACTTGGCCACCTCTCCCACAAGAAACCACACTTTCAATTTCAGGTCTCTCCAAGAAAATGATCTACTCTCCAGAAGTTCCAGGGACCCATAGTTCCAACCAGGAGGGACACTGTACCCAGATGTGACCAGGAGAGAAGATGCAGTTGGGGATGGGGTAAAGGACTAAGAAGATTTTCAGAGATGTGTTTCCTCTACGGCTCCGCACCCTCCACGCAAGCCGTCATCACACACGTTAGGTCTCTATCTACTCTGTTCCTGTCTTCTGTCTAGCTTCATCTTTACCTATGAGAACCCAATCTACCTCAGGACAGTACAGCTCCTCCTCTCTTCCAGGCCAGAGCAGCCGGAGGCAGACTTCCAACTTCATAGGCAAAATGTAAGCAGTGTTACATGTAAATCATGGGACCACAAAAAGATTCTGAAAGGGGGAAGTCTGGTAATTCTTCAAAAACACCAAGCTAAGGGAAGCTCTGCTCAATTAAAAATACTGGATTATCTGCAAATAAATGGCTCATGGGCCTTCGATGACTGCTTGGTAAACATTTGAGTCACTGGACTAGTCCTAAACTTTGCAACCTGGCTTTTAAAGAAGAGTAAAATAATGAGTCTACTTAAAGCTGATACAAAAAAAAAATTAGTACTTTATAGTAAAGTGGGAGGAAGATCTTTTCCTATTCATGCAGGAAGCAAGCAACAGGAAATAGCCAGGAAGTTTCTGGCATGTTGAGTCTCCACTCATCTGTGCCTTGCTCATATGCTACCCACAGAAATGACTATTCTTACTTCTGCTCTCTCAGCCCCATGTACCTGGTAGTAACTAAACATACAGTCTTCTATCTTTACATGAATATTACTTCCCTTTCAGCCACAACTCTTTCTCTTTGTACTGCAGGCCTGGTTACTGATGGAGCCAGCCACCGAGAAGCTGGCTATATCGGTTGCACACACTGCTCATGGCTCAGCATCTTCCAATGTGGTTTCTGTATCATCTACTTGAGGATGAACCCTACAAATGGCTACATCGTATGCCTTCCTTTCTCTCGCAGGAGGAGCACCCATGAGCTCACTGCTTTACCATTCTCTAGGGTGTCCTGTTTAACCTTTCTCTCACACGCCTTACTTGTTTTTATGTCTCCTATACTGGTTACCTTCCTCCAAATAAGACTAAGTATTAGTGTTCCCTGGGATTTTACCAGAGGCTTCTATGCTCCCTATTCTGCATCCTCATGCCAGATAAATCCCTCTACACTCCAAGCTCAAATATCATCTACGTTGATGACGATTCCCAAATCCAGGTCTCCAGCGTGTATCTCTCCTCTACATTCTCAAGCAAAATTCATGTTTTATAGGATCTGCAAACGGAATTCATCTTTCCACACTATGAAATTAAAAAAAAATGATTCAGTTGTCCAGTCGGGGATTATATTTCCTTGACTCATGTCTTCATCATTTCCAAACATACTACACATATTTATCTACACACACACACACACACACACACACACACACACACACACACACGTACACACATACACACGCACACACGCACACACACACATACACATGCATACACACACACACACAGACATACACACGCACACACACACACACACACACACACACACACAGTTTCTTCTCATCTTATTTGAATTTACACCTCCACCATTTCATCACCATCATAGACCATAGCCTCCAACTCTGAATCATATGTAACAGGCTCCTCCCTTCTTTCCTCCCTCCCCTCTCCCTCCCTGTCCCAATGAATTCTTCAAATCCTCTAGCACTTTTATTTGGGCTTCCATATACCCCAAGCACTCTTTCCACGCCCCAGTTGACGACTATCCTTGCCGCAGATCTCAGTTAAAACATCACTCTGTACTCTTCCCCTCCCTTCAGTCATCACACTGTACTGTAATTCTATTTAGTGTGTGTCTTTCTCTTTATTCTGCACATTCCATAAATGCAATAACCATATCTGCTTATCAGCAAACATTCAGAAGGCAGCATTATTCCTGGTATAGTAGTTGATACTCAGTAAATATTTGTTGGAAGGAGAGAATCAACAAATAGCTATTAACACAGCAGACAAAAGGAAATATGGACAGGTACATAAAACGAATCCTACCTGAAACAGTCAACATACAAATTTTCTTGAATATGGCTGTGTGAATCTCAGTCTTATATAGCAAGCACAAACCTGCAAGACTCTTTCAAGATTTCTACATGTTTTACAGTTATCATAGTAAACAGTTACCTTGCTCACTTCCTTCAGGGCCCTTTTGCAGACTTCATACTTTGGAGACTCCTTGGGTGTTTTTTGACAGATAGTCTATGACAAAGTAAAAAGAAGCAAAGCCAATTGATTTAACATAGGTAGCAAAATAAACTAGTATTTAGCCATTTCCTCTTACTCATACAAAGGACTGTTTCTGGACACAATATTAGGGAAGAGCATATTAAAATGAAACTAACAAAACTAGAAAATATTCTTCACCTACATAAAGCCTAAGTGAATCCAGCTGAATAAACAAGATTTCAGAGGTCAGTAGGAAGGCTGAGAAGTCTCAGACCTGCCGTATGCTAGGTATTTAACCATGGGTAAGTGGTTGGTTGTAGATAAACATCACTTTCCTCCTCTGCAAACTGCGGCAATGCCAGGTAAAAAACAGGCTACTGCAAGAGGCTGATGCTTGTCTTCTTCTGTTTCCTGTTCAGGGATCCAACCTGGCCTTTCCCCTGCTGAACAGGTGCTCTTCAGAGCCACCTCCCCAACCCTGTTCCAAGAGTTAGATGGTAAGTAATCTCCACATCTTATGTAAATGCCGAGCACACTGTCAGCTCCCAAAAAAAAAAGAGAAGTTACTCTGATAATCCATTCAAGGTAAATTGAAATATGAATGTCTAAAAGATAAAAATATAAGATCTTAAATCTTTTAAAATAGTAAACTTTTTGACTGTCAGACCATACCACAAATTGAAAAATTGTACACCATGAAACTTATTAGATATAACTATCTTTAGAATATGTACACAAACTATGCTTGTAAAACAAGTGAATTTCATATTTAGGTTCTGGTCCTATTCCCATGACACCTCAATATATATATATATATATATGTGTGTGTGTGTGTGTGTGTGTGTGTGTGTGTGTGTAAATATTCCAAAATTTCTCAAAATGTAGAAACACATCTCACTGCAGACATTCTTAATAAGGAACACTCAGCTTAAACAAATAACTTTGAAAGCTCAGAGAACCAAGCTAGTTTTTAAAATGTCCATCCTCGTAACAAATTGAAGTATATTTCCGACTGATGTAAAATTTAAGAGCGAGTGCTTTAAAGTCGTTTGATTTTTCCTGAGTCCTCACATATGGAAAATAAATGATGACTGGCAAGAGTCATCAGGCAGGGGCAGAATGTGGTCGGTAACTGACAGGCGACTGTGCCTTAACTGCAAGTGAGTGCAGTCTATAAATCTGCAAGTCTGGCAGTGGGACTGCAACATGAGAGAAGTGTGGAGGGCCACATATGTGGGGTTATATTAATGATTCGACCCTCAACATTTTGACCTTGTATAAGGAATGTATTTATGCTATAACCAGTTCATATAGACACATAAATTAAGCAAGGTTTTTAGAAAAAAATATTTAGCCATATTATGAGCCATATATACATCTAATACTTTATTTTCTGTCCTATTGCACTTTTAAAACTCTGCTCATGATTCCAAAATCAATTTTCCCCCTTAATGACATGAAAGCAATATGAAAAATACTGGATTATTTCCACGACGGCAGACATCATTCACTGGGAATTATAGAATAAAATTCTAAATAAAACTGTGTGTATACATTAATTATCTGAGAAGACAGGCTACAGCTTCACCTAGAACCTCCAACAGGACTATGACACAAAAGCATAAAGAGCCCATTATGTAACCACACTGTAAATATCCAACATTGTGTCCTCTGAGGTGTTAGAAATAGGATTGCCATTCTGTTTAACCAATTGTATCCAAATTTGGTTTTATCTAACTAATTGTTAATGCATTCTATCTTTAGATAGGCTAAGCACTGACCTAAAAAACTTTCAGACTTTTCAAAACTTCCAGTTACTCACTGGGCCAATGATGGACCACACACAAGATTTACAAGGCTGTTTCTCCTAGACATGCTGAGGTTGTATTATAGAAATATGCTCAGTGATGCTACAGGGCACTGGCATTGCTAGCCATGCATTTCTCAGAACAGGCCCCCATTGGTAACTGGCACTGGCTATGCTTATGCAGGAAATCCTTTCCTAAATTACAATCGATAGCTGACAAGAAGAAAATGTGCACAGTGCACTGAGGTGATTGAGAGGAGAAGGGAAGGCCTATGAATTAGAATCCTGAGACATTTGAGAAGGCTGTCAGACGACTGTGACAGAACAGAAAAGTGACAACCATCACACGCTTTGCTGCACTTCAAACATCCACTCTTGTTTGAGAGTATCTCAGTATCTACCATGGAATATGGAAGAGGAAATATATTTTTGCAACCTTACCCAATTATGTAAGCCTGATAAGTTTTTCTCCTACGTTTTGGTGTATAAAAGCAAACATATAAAAACTGATATCATGCCAACATAATGACCCAATTTTGAAGTATATCTGTGACAATCTGTCCTAATTAGAACAAGACACATTCTGCCCACTGGCTAAGCAAGCCCTATCACAGGACAGATGGTATCGGCTCCCTTCCTTCAGCATGTCTTCTCATTATTCAAAGTCAAACTCTTGCTTCCATTATGGAGATTACCTAATACCAAAGGATACTGGGACTTTTAACTTGCTTTACACAATGCATGGTAGAGACTATCAGAATCACATTTTCATGCGAGAGTGAGCCCAAAGGACCTTAGAACATTCAAGATGGAAGGGATCTAAAACAAAGTGACTGTCCGAGGTCTCATACTTAGTGACTCAGACAAAAATGGAATCCAGGCCTCTTGACCTCAAAGAAGCCAATATTATTCCCATTCCAAAAAATACAAGTGGGTAATGTAAGCAAGTTTCACCAGAGTGACCACACAAGTCTAAATTAAAGGTAAACTCAATGATCTCAAACACAGGCAGGCTTTGCAAGTGGATAACATCTTCTCAATTAGGGGGTTTTATAAAAGAAGTATTCATCAAGGTAAGCAAAATAACAGTAATTTAGTTAATCACATTTATGGTAGCTCATATTCAGAGGACAAAGCCACCAAATCATGCCTTACATCCATCAGCAGGGGAAGGCGCGTCACTCTCTGCATAGGGAGAATGAGGAAAGAGATCATAGGTAAGTTCCTGCAGTCTTCATGGGACTCAATCTTCGACAACACTTCCTTAAAGGAGGGATTGGTTGCTCTGCAGGGAGACAAAGCAGAAAGAAACTTCAAAATATTTCCTTTGCAAGCAAATGAAAGCATGTTACCAAATATTAAGGTCAGTTGACAGATTACCAATGATACATACGCACATAGCCAACATACACCACAATACACTGGAAAACACAGGTGGCTTCTCTCCCTTTTATATTTACTGCTAAACATAAGCTGCAGCACCCTATAGAATATTAATAAAATAAAACGTATAAACTAGGCAATGGTAAAAGTGGGATGGAAACAAGAGAACATAGTCTTGTAATGGAGAACACAATAATTATGACTTGGCATAAACAAATCAGATCTCAAACTTGATCATATACGAACACACTCCAACACAATAACGCTTCATACTACTGCCCTGGGCAGACTCAAGACAGAACTGTCACTTAGGTAATATTATTAAGCTTATTTTCACTGTTCCAAAGATCCTTGTCCTAATAAGAAAAGGATTTTATTTATTTATTTATTTATTTATTTATTTATTTATTTATTGTCTCAATGGGTGGGTGGGGGGTGTGGTTTTTTGAGGGGGTTGCTTTCCTGGCTGGCTTCAAGCCTGTAAGCTTCTTGAGTCCTAGGATTACAGCTTTGCCTAGCCAGGAAACTGTCTGGTCACAGACACCAGAGTATTTATTTCTCTTCATTGCCTCTTGAGGTGCAAATGGCTGTGATGCTGGTATACATCCATGTACTGTTGCCAGATACTCCATAGAGAATCTCAGTGGAGCTGTTTATAAAACCTTAAAGAGGGATGAGGTGGAGATGCCAAAAGAATGGTGTTTACAAGGACTCTTAACTTGCTACACACTTAAAAACAAAGTCAAATTGAAGTTTTCTGACCCTCAGCCCCACCTGTCTCTCTCCTCATTTGCTCATGTCTCCACAGCAAATCGAGTGGTTCAAGACGACTAAAAGTAAAATGTGAAACATCAGAGTATCAAGTTACACAGAAAGTTCTTATTTTTATTGTCTCACACTGAGAAGTTTTAGGTATCCTTTTCTTGGTATTTTTTTTTCTTTTCTTGTTTGGTCCCCTTCACCCCCACCCTATCCCAAGAGATAGGATTTTCCATGTAGCCCTGGCTGTCCTGGAACTTGATCTGTAGACCAGGCTGGCCTAAAACTCACGGATTCCCCTGCCTCTGCCTCCTGAGTGCTGCCCAGCTCCTGAATAGTTTTAAAAAGATCTTTAGGAAATTAAAAACAAACTTTATGTAGGTTTCATATTCAAATCATACAGGTCCCAGGCTCCTCCCATGTCAAAAGGGTTGTGATTAGGAAGTCTGTAATGAACTTGAGACTCTTTGCTAGCTAGATTTTGAGGATTCCTGGGGGTTTCTAACCTGCTGCTGAAGTAGAAATCACTGCTCCAAACTTGATTGCCCCTAAAGACACAAATGCTAGTTTCCATGTAAAAGCTCCCATGATGATTTGATTAAGGTAATCTAGACAAAGTCTATTTTTGAGAGCCACATAATACATAGCAGTAACTATTCACATATTTTTTTTAATCCTACGAAAGGATTAAAAAGGAATGATCTCTCTAATCCAAGGCTTGGCTTCCAAGCATAACCACGTACATTTAGTTACAGGGCTCTGGCAGGGTGTGGGATAAGAGAAAGGGAAAGTGTGACTTTTGTCTTTCTTAGGCCTTGTGCAAAATCTGGAGACTTTTTGGCATCAAGTGGGTATTGGGCTAAACACCCTGAAATTACTGAGAACCATTACAAGAGGTTCATCAGCCTTGAAATCTCCAAAGTACAAGTGAGCCCTTCTTCACAAGAAAATCACAATTGGAAGACAGCGGCTGGGTGTTCCATCCTGCCCATGAAGCACAGGAGACACCATCATCAGCCTTCCTTACTATGTTGGGAACAGGTAAACTGAGGCTGCCTTTTGTCTTAGTCTCACTAGGAAAAGAATTTGAAAATACTTTCAAAAGGAAGCTCAAGGACAATTGTTAGAGTTTGAGAAAAAGATACCAGGAGTAGGCAAGTGAAAACCCCAAATGGAGGATGGAGATGGGGAGGAGGAAGACAGAACATAATGCCTTGGGATCCTACTGTAATTGCCTACGGAGGTAGGCAAGCAGTTGAATGGAAAATGGTGGGCCCAGACTGGGTAAAAATGTGTTTAGAAGCGCTGAGCCAAGGGTCTGGGTTAAGAGGGCCCCCTGATTCCAGGCATTTGTGTCTCAGGGCAAAGGATTCCATCAGGGATATATGCTTATAACAGAAATACAAACAGCCTGTTAAGAAAGATCAAGTGCTCTCAAGAGTGAGTGTGGGAATGAGCCCCAAAGTGTTGAGCCTGCAGGGGCATGATCCTTTTGTAGGACAGTTCTGTAACAGCAGCTTCTTCCAAGTTCGGATCTGAAGAGTTTTACCCATGGCGCTTGCCATGGGAAACCAAGGTGGGGAAGGTTTCCGATCTTTCTCTCCCAACTAACTAGTTCCATATGTAAATCTAGGTGTTTCTGTTCCTAGGTCCCTGTTGTCCTGATGCACTGTCACCATCCCCTCAGCCTCTTCAAAGACTTCACACTCAGCCTGAAGTGACCAGAAAAGACTCCATAAATGTCACTAAGGAAAGAGTGAGAATAACAATAGTCAGGAAGCCCCACACTGAGTTTATGGTAGATAACTATAGTATAAAATAGTTACTTAGGACAACTGGGGGCTATACAAATAAAACAGTATAGAAATTTCTCAGCAACTTGTTGATTCTTTCAAAGATGAAGATTGCCTGTACCTCACACCCAAACTCTCAATAATCTAAAAGGGAAAGAAATGTGGAGAGAAAAAAAAAATGCTTGATTCCTGTGGCATGATTAATCTCCAAGCTTGCCTTTTCCTTCTGTTCCTCTAACCTCCTGCCTCCTATAACAACTAAGGGATGGGGAGGGAGACCCTGCAGTCCCTGTAAACAGCTTACAGATGTCAGAATACTAAGGGACACCCTGGATCCTACTGTCTAGCTCCTCTTAAGAACCCCCTTTTGCCTCTGGCAAACCATTTCATGGCCAGTTACTTGATTAGAAAAGTAGGGGGGGGAGGTTGAGTGATGGTAAGTCAAGTCTCAAGACAATTAACAGGAAGAAAGGTGTGTTGGGGGTGGGGTGAGGACAACAACTTCAACTTTAATTTTCTAAATGCTTTAGAGGGCAAACTCTCCAGCCTTAATACCCTCACTCCAAAAGTGAATCTTTTACACATCTGCCAAGGAGGAAGCTGTCAACTAAGAGACATGTCTATGATTGATTGATCTTTAGCAATAAGCTCTAATCAAAAGAAGTTAGAAGATTGAAACTAGAGCGTTCAACATTGCTTACAGCAACTTCTGCAGCGTTCGCTGTTGGTAGACTTCATTGGTGCAGTATTTCACATAGGGGTCAAACGTGGATGCTGTGTGCTTTTCTACAATGTCACTGATATCCTCGATGAAGATGTTATTCTGATGTCTTGCTTCCAACTCTGTGAAGAATCTAGGGGAAAAAAGGAAAAGCATTTCTATCTCTTCTATAAATTTTAATAGACAACAACTATCCCCGTGTAGGGTTTAAAAATAACAACACTACATGGTGTGTAAGAAATTAAAGAGATTTTAAGAAAACAAATACAAAACAATCCCCCACAAAGAAAAAAAACATTGAAAATTTTGTCCAAATTAAAATGTTACTACTTGAAGTGTTGATCTTAAACCATTGATAACCCTAGATATTTCTCTCCCTAGAAACTTTAAAAAAAAAAAAACAGATTTTTCTATTTCTTAAGAACTCTCCCGCCAGGCAGCAGCGGTGCACACCTTTAATCTCAGCACTTGGGAGGCAGAGGCAGGCAGATTTCTGAGTTCGAGGCCAGCCTGGTCTACAGAGTGAGTTCCAGGACAGCCAGGGCTACACAGAGAAACCCTGTCTCAATCCCCCATTCCCCCCCCAAAAAAAAAACTCTCCCTGATAGAGGAGGAAAGGTCATGCTTACAGATTATCTGGCTGTGTACAGGAGAGATCAGACCATGCATGTTTGTAATCCCAGGACTGGGTAGGTAGAGGCAGGAAAATCAAGAGAGTGCATGTAACCTGGGCTGCACAGCAGGTTCTAGGCCAGCCTCTGAAACAGAGTGAGGCCCTATCTCCACAACAGACAGAGGAGGAAATGTAAGCATGCAAACCACCCACGTGACGGCTGACAAAAGGAGTCTGAAAAGAACCCAATCTCACATGCCCTTCCAAAATAAAAACATTACACCAAACATATTAATATGCACAGTATTTAGTTGCTCACAGTTTCATTAGGCTGCAGTTCAGAGTAATCAGACATTGTTAATGAGACAGATAAACAGTAATTTAAAATTGACTGATTTAGTTATTTCACACACTTTATACACAGGAACACAGCCATTAATTATACAATCATTTTTATGGCTCTTTCAGCTACCATGACTGAATACTCTCATATAACTATGTGTTTGAATCTCTACTTTTAATTCTTGTGGGAATGAATGGAGAAACTGTGATTCAATAATAAGTGTCTATGAAGACATGATCATGTACTACCCTGAACTGGTACAAAAGATTCTGGGTTACATGCCAGGGAACATTAACTCACTAAAGGAAAGCTGAGTAAAAAACGATCCTTCTCCTCTGGTAGTGATGAATGAGGATCATGGGAAAATTAAAATAAAGCAGATATGAGGCAGAATAAAAAATAATAGCATTAATACAGTCTTGGCTTTCATTCCCAGGTTTTTTTAGAACTCAGATTTTTAAATCCTTAGGATCTCCATACCAATACTGTCTCTCCTATGATGAGTAGGCATTTGGAGGCTGGGGAAGCCTGGGTAGGTGCAGGATGCAGGCTAATAGCCAGAAAAGCCAAGCCACCTTTACAAAGCTGGAATTTTCAGCCTCTCTGCTCACCTTCAAGGAGAAATGGCAGCAGGTTTCAAGTTGATTTAGCAAAGGCCTATCGTCTAGTATGTCTATACAATGACACTTTTATAAAGACCCTTAAATAATGAGGTTCAGAGTGGGTTGAACATGCTGAAGTGCTGGGTGGCAAGCCTGGAGAGGGCATGGAGGCTCTGTGTCACCCACCCCATCCCTGTACTAAGTAGCTCTTCACTTGGCTCTCTCTGAAATGTCTTCCCTCTTAATGAGCTAGTGATAATACTAAAAATGTCTTCCTGCACTCTGTGGGCTGCTCTAGCAAACCAGCCAACAAGAAAGGGAGTAGGTTTGAAGGAAGGCCAACTCTGTGGTAGGACAGAGGTGATGGTAACTGGAGATTCAGTAAAAACTCCAAAGGTGAGGTGACTAACTCAACAGTATGTATGGGTGAGGAGGCCATGAGCTGGGTCAGTCATCCATAAATCTGAGGTTGTACAATGGGAGGAGAGGAGAGAGAGCCATTCGCTGGTCTCTCGTTCAGGAACTGGGGAGTTTACGAGGCTGAAATGTGAACCACAGAATAAGTAGGCAGATAGAAGCCTGCAGAGCAGATGAGCTCTAGGCCACAAAGGCTTGGCTGTGTGACCTCAAGAATTACTACACGATGGAAGCCAGTAAGTCATCAACCATGGATGGAAGTGGGACAGAGAGAAGTGACGAGACAGACGGCCAGCAGGCAGGAATGTGGACTCAAAACCACGAAAAGAGGGAACACAGATTGGGGAACAATTTGAGGTAAAATGAATAACATTGAGAAACTCATGGAAGACACTAGGATTTCTGTGAATGAGTTCCACATGTGGAGCAGGTGGGTCATTAAACCCTGACTGGAGACAGGGGCTTTAGGAGGAGCAGGAGCAGTGCGGAAGCCATCCATTCAGCCTGGGTGATGTCAAATGGACAGTTGAAAACACACATCTGTGAGAATTCAGAGGCCCTGGAATGCTAGGCACAGCAGGGTTAGGACTCGTTCATTTTCAGCTGGATTTCACATAATTTCAAGTACTTATAACTGATTTGAATCCAGCTGTTTCAGTGGAAGTTTTAATAAAATATTCAGAGAAAGCTGATTAAGAGTAGCTACTATAAGTAATCACCACATAAATCCAAAATATAAATATCTAACGGGTTTCTATCCTTTATTATAACTTCTTGCCTTTAGCAACTGTTAACAGCCTAAATAAGGCAATTACATAAGCAAAACAACAACTTTGGTTTTCTTAATGAAAAGGAATTTTTCATTTATTACTTCAGAAAGTTGTCAAAATACAGGATTGAAAACAAGGTACTAGTGAGATATCTGTCCATGAAACTTACTTTAATACAACATAAACCGAGCTGTAGACCCTTTATTTTGGCATTAGCATAAAAGGGGTATAATTTAACGTTTCCAACAGTAAATGAATCTGTTGGTTATTTGGAAAATTTGTGTACTTTGCTAACCAAGCTGAGCTGCAAGAAGACCAATATATTTCTGAAGAAGGTGACATCTCAGTAGTCAAGAAGGCTGGTGATTCATATCAAATGTGCAGCCAAAGGGAAGCTCTAAGCTTCTGAACAAAACTGGACCAAGTTTAAGAATCAGTCTCGCAGATAACACTGAAATGGAAATTTGGATGTCAGCCCTGTGAAGTCTCTTCCCTCTGTAACAAGCATCAACAGCCAGACTGTTCACAACAACCAAGGTGTACAACTGCCACCCCCACCCTCACCACTAACTTCTCTGACTGTGTACATTAGGAAAGGCATCCAAGTGCCAGAGGGGTCTCTTTTGAACACCTCCCTAACCAGAAACCCTTGCTCACTTGCCCATGTGGCTGTTAGCACACTCTCACCAGAACACCTCATTCTGCCAGATTCCTCCAGTGCTTCCTGAGACTGCTGCCTTTTCAGGCGAGCTCCTTAGCCAGTCAGATCACCAGAGACCCAAGCTCAGCCTCTCAGTGGGTAGGAGTTCCAAAGAACTCAACTGAAGCAGTTGTTTGAAGAAAGATGGACGCAGAGTATCCTCCTGATGCATAAACCATCCCTCGACATTTCCCAGAAGCACAGGGGCTCCATCTTCTTCAGTCTGGGAATGAACTTTAAGAATCTAAAAATGGCTGCACTCTTAGATGCCGAACTTTATTTCTGAGGAGTATACAAATTCAAGAGTAAAGTATTTGTTTCCTGGATGCCTGCACTTAAGTTAGCTCCCTTTGCCCATGTAGAATACATAGAATAGAACTGAGATGAATAGGGACTGCCTAGCTGAAAGTCCTCTGCAAGCTGCCAAGGGAAAGAGCAGTGGGTAGGCCCCCGTGGTGTAATAATAGTGGCACTTATATTTTGGACTTCAGGCTTGTTCAATAGGAGGTGATTCATGCCTGCTAGTGTAAACCTAGGCAGCTGCCTGTAGCTGGAGAGGTCGCTTTGCCGAGAGGAAAACCTAACTACCAGTTTCCTAATCCAATACTATTTCTTACTTTGTATTCTAAATACTTATTATACCTACAGACAGATAAGTGTAGCTTTCACCCCTCATCAAAGAAGTTTCTTTTTACAATAGATAGAGACTATTACAGAAATCTAGAACTGGTCAAAATGTAGAGAGTGAGCGATAATTTTTGCACACCTAAGCCCAACTAATACATCCAACAATGCAATTACTATACCTAAGGCTCAGGGACAATCGAGGAAGAAGAGCCAGAAAGACCATAAGATCTAAGGCCCAGAGTACTTGCTATTAAGTAGTGTCCCCTAGGTATGACAGGGAAAATTCACCCATAAAATGTCAACAATGTAGCTTCCTGAACAAGACCAGAATCCTAATAACACCAGATAGCACACCAATGTGAACAGGAAAAGCCCATGGTCCCATCCCTATATGAGCTAAAGATGGCCAATGGCTGCTGAGTTTCCTCCAGTGATATACATCCACACTGGATGATGCCCAATCCCAAATGGTCAATCCTGGACACATGTAGTTGTGAGCAATTCTATATATAGATGTGTATACTTAAGCGAATATGTATAATTAAAAAAAAGACCGTAAGTGGTGCGGAGCAGGGGCAACATGAGGAGTTTAGGAGTGGAGATCGGGGGTTGGAGAGTGGCATAGATACAGTGCTCATATATAAAGTTCTAAAAAAGAAAAGAAATCTGATAATCAAGCTGGCACAGCAGATGATAGCCCTTGGAAAGACTGCACCATAAGGACAGTCATTTACAGAGATTAAAACAATACAGACCTAAGGCTTGGTTTTCAGAATATCCTCTAGTGTCTAGCACAGGGCAGCAAGGCTTTGGTGGGTGTCACGGAACAAACCTTTTGTGATTCCTGAGAAAGACCAGTGTTTCATGCCTCCCAAGCAGTCTCAGTTTCATTCAGTCATCATGTTTGTTTCATGAGACAGTTACTGTACCCATTTTAGAGATAAGAAAACTAAGACTGTAGAGTGCAAGTAAAAATTCTAAGCATTCGAGCTTTAGTTTGAACCCAGAGACAGAGGCTTTCTGCATCCACACAGCCTGTGGTCAAACCAGTAAATCTGCTGCCTCTGCCCTCCTGTGAAAGCTCTTCTTGCCCACCTGACAGTCCTGGCCAGCCCTCAACACACATATCCAGGAATCGACAACAGCTGGGACTAACAAGAATTGTTAGTGTCCAAGGACAGCT
The DNA here is from genome assembly GCF_004785775.1 of Grammomys surdaster. NCBI lineage: Eukaryota > Metazoa > Chordata > Mammalia > Rodentia > Muridae > Grammomys > Grammomys surdaster. The sequence goes on along the minus strand of NW_021604597.1, from coordinate 11,869,351 downwards.
GTTGACTACAAGTGTTATGCAATCAAAGACTACAAAGGCCTTTCCAGGAGACCTAAGCCATGGTATAGCCATATGTGAAGACAGCACCATGCTAGGCTCAGCCTCCACAAAGGTCTTGAGAGGAGTGCAGCCAACAATGGCAACTAGCCCTGGACTAGAAAGCAGGAGCACTGATCCACAGTGTCAGAAAGAATTACCTACAGATCATCCCTGCCCCTCCCCGACATTGTCCCCGATGTTCTCCCCTTTGTCCAGTGAACCCACGGCTCAGATTACATTCTATATGCTACAGGAAGCCTTCCCCAACTCCACTGGGTTGGGTTATGCTCCTTGCTTTATGACTTTACTAGACAGTCTTCACTATTCTTCACTCTTCCCACTGTAACCACAACTAAACATTTTATAATTTGTGTTTGCTTCTATATTACTTAAGTCAGGGAGGAGATGCTGTTCTGCTTAGTTCACTGATATACACACAGGACCTGCCTATAGGCACTTGAATTTTAGAGACACTCAGTGTTTGATAAGTAAACAGAGAATAAATATAATGTATTGCTTCAAATTGAACATTTTTATAAAGCTGAAAATTTCTTTTTACCAAGAATGTGCTAAGCAAAAATAGAAAGTTGTTTTTCTTGTTTTTCTCACTAGTAGATGAAGTTACCACAGATTTATTGGCTGTGGGTAGATGTAGTTTTGGCCACAACTACAGATACAAACTAGATATAGGTCTGTCTCTCCATCCTTGAAGACACAGAGTCCCAGCACTAGCTGCTGTGGTCCTGTCAAAGACACGGTGAAACTCAGGGCAGCCTGAGTTTCTTCAGTGACAGCTGTACTTTCTGAAAAACCTGCCCAACCAGCCCTCGTCACCCAGTCTAGGAAGGGTGCCAGCAAGGCAGACCAGCCCAGCATTCGGCACTCCAGCCCTGGAAGAACAGCACATCGAGTTCTGGCAATCATCAGCGCTGTCTTGTGTCCTTGGAATGGCATCCTTTAAAGGACTTTTCCTTCATTAACATCCATCTGCCTAAAGCAAACCCAGACCATTCCTGGACTTCTTCACAGCAGTGAGCTGTCAATCTAAGCCGCCTGTCCCTTTCATCTGGAAACAATGCCTCACCAAACAGGATCATAGGCAGTCAGGCTGGAAACACCCCGGAAGAAACAGATTCCACATATTCAAGGTGCTGTTATTTACTAAAATATCTTCTCTACATAGAAATATTTCAATACCTATGTGCTGCTGAGTACTCTAACAGCACTTCCAAAACATTCCGTACTCCATCAAAATGAATTTATATTCTGCTGTGGATATAAACATATATACACACATACATACACATTTTGGTTCTAATGATAAGTATCAATGTGATTTAACACACTGAGGACAGCAAACACCTGGCAAGAACTACCAACACCAACCCACAACACCCATCATTAAGGAACTGAGGCACTCTCTCTGGCTCTATTGGAGAAATGGGACTTCCAATACTGTACTCTAGACAGCCATTGTCAGTCAATCCAAATCTGAGACAAGATGAAGCTCATGTCAGCTGAGAAAATATGAGCTGGTTCTACAGAAACACAAGACTGCCACACCTCAACCAGAAGACCTTCCATTCTGATGTGAAAAGGTCCAAAGAGCTTTTCCCTCACTAGACAGACAGACAGACAGACAGACAGACAGACAGACAGACAGGCAGGCAGGGAGGCAGGCAGGCATATCTGCATGCATGCACTCGCAGACATATGCATGTTCCCTCTTCCCATGCCCTATCCTTGTTTTGTGTGTGTGTGTTTCTCTCTATCTTCTTACATTCTATTTCTGCTTCTTATTTTGAATCTGGACTAATAAGAAAACAATAAAGTAAAACTTAAAGTGGTTTAGAACAGGAAATAGTTCTGAAAACAAAGTTCCTGTTCCACGAGCTTGCATTCGCATTCATTTCACTTATTTTGTGCGTATGATAGGCATGTGTTGTATGTATACAGTGTATGTGTGTGAATGCACCCAAGGAGGTCTACATTGGGCATCTTTATCACTCTCCACTGTATTTTTGAGACAGCATCTCTCGTTGAACCTGAAATTCACTTACTGGGTAGACTGGCTAGCCAGAAAGTCCTAGGGACCTTCAGTCTCCACTTCTCAGCTCTGAGATTACAAGTGCATACTTCCATTCCCAGCTTTTTACAGAAGTGCACGACATTTTAACTCAGGTCATCATGTTTAAGGGCTGTGTCATTTCCAGCTCAGCTTTCCCATTTTAATAGCTATTGCTTGCCCCTTTAAAATCTCCAGTATGATGATTTTTTTTTTGCTAGAAATTCTTTTTGAAGGTTATTTTGTATTTATGTCTATGCATGCAGATGCCCATGGAGGGCAAAAGAAAGATGTTGGGTTTCCTAGAACTGGAGCCACAGTAGTTGTGAGCTACCTGATTTGGGTACTGGGAATCCAACTAGGGTCCACTGAAAAAATGGCAAGTGATTTTAACTACCACACCATATGTCCGGCTTCCTAGAAGTTCTTATAATTTTGTTAAAACCTTCAGCATGTTCTTGAATGCATATGAATACACCACAGGGATCTATATTAGGTATCTGTATCATGTTCCACTGTAGCAGGAAAATGAGCCAAAAGAGGTACATCAAGAGCATTTCCCAGATGCAGATCAAAGAAAGGTCTTCTTACCCGTTATACTGCACATCTCAAAGCTTAGGTTTAAACTCAGTCTGAACTCAGTTCGAAATACCCCCTTCAAATCCCACAGGAAGTTGTGACTCACCGTTGGAAAAGGAAGGATGAAGAAAGACTCTAAGACCCAGGTGTCCCAAGGAACTCACACAGAAGTTAAAGCTTATACCTACTTAGTCCATATGCTCAGGGATGACTTATCTTTCAGAATGAATATACCCAGGACCATACCAATATAATGATATTTTAAAAGTCCTTGACACTTAGTGACATTATGTTTTATTTAAAGTAAGAATTCAAAGTACTTATTAGCTGAAACCTCTTCATGAGAAAATGTGCACAAAGAGGCTGGTTTCCATGGTAACTTTTATACATTCTTGCACCTAGTCTTCTGTGCTACTTGGTCCATGCATTCATATTAAAATTTCTTCTAGAAGCCAGGATAAACTGTGAGAAGGACACAAAGCACATGGAAACAAACACCCTTATGAAAATGTCCTTAGTAGAGAAGGAAGCCTGGGTGGCCCTGTTAGGGAAGTTCTCAGTTTCTGCTTTGGCTCATTCCTATCCTTCTAACGGAAAGCCTTGCTCCCTACAGATATATATGACAATGAAGACTTAGACCAACCGTGCCTGGCTCAGACAAGGTCTAGGACCTAAGAAGAACAAATGGCCAGAGAACATGCTATGTGATTTAGAGTGGGCCTTTTATTCCTCTTTGTCCCACTGCCTCCTTCCAAGCAGAGTAACAACCAGCAAGAAAAGCAACTACACTTCAGGTATAGAAAAAGTGCTATAGTTAATTTATGCTGGTCCTGAGGCTGGGGTGTGAGGAGCAAGGTGGTGCTGAAAGGCTCTGTCTGTGGCCAGGCCAGCCTCCAAATCCTCATGGTTATCTCCCAACACAGCATCTGCCAGGAAGGGTGAGGCTCTTCCCAAAGAGTTCTAATTCCTTGCCTAGCAAAATTCCTCAAAACCCCCAAACCTAGAAAAGCTTTATGACTTCAGAAGGGCTGTTTCCTCTTAGTGAGTGATGGTTTCATAAAGAGTTCTGTGCCCTTTTTGCTTTGGCCCCCCTAGAAGGACATCACTGTGTTTAATCCTCACTCCTGGCAACTCCCTGGGCAGAGATGGCTTGGCATGTTGGCTGTCTAGGTCCCTGCTGTGTTCTCCATTTCCCACTTTAACAGGCGTATTGTATACATGTCACAGACTCTAAGTTGCCTGAAGCTTTTCATGAGTACAATTGGGGTATAAGTTAAAAGCAAACTAGACAAATGAGGATTCTTGTTTGCTGCCTGGAAACACTGCTAACAGACTGGAACAAAGTTAAATAAAACAAAAAGGGCTCCTCATACCAACGGCTTCATTGCTATTGTGGGTTAGTCATTCTGGGATGATAATCAGCATAGCAAAGAGCACACTTTCCCTGAGCATTACATTCAGATTCTTTGCAGGCTGAGTATCTGGTGTTTTAAATTTAGTAATTTAAACAATGGGTAAAAGAATAACATGTAAAACCAGCTCCAAGTCTTTGCTCACTTATGTTTTCATGCTTTACACCCCAAATCTACCTTCCTAAAGAGCTAAGACTTTAAACACTGGTGCTCAGACACCTGGGCAATAAACCCAAAGATAAAATAATATGCTGTCTGCAAAAGGGAAACAATTTCCAGTCTTCTCTATTCCAGTTTCAGACCTAGTCCAGTCTCAGGGGCAGTCAGCTCTTATTTGTCCATTTCACAAAGCCAATTCACTCTCCCTCGACTTTCCTCAGGGACTTTAAAAAATTCTTCTTTTTAGAAGCCTCCTATAGTGGGCTACCAAACCACCAGAAAAAAAATAGATTTGTGGTTAATAGCAAGTTCTTGCTCTAATTTAGGAAAAACAACAAATCTCCATTTCTTATTGAGGGAAGACAAACAACCAAGTGCAGAAAATGGATTGAGCCATCTTTAGGACTGTCACCATCATCAGCTCACAGCAGTGATCTGACAGTTGGGAGAAGGAAGACACAAATCAGGAAGAACAGACCCCGAGTAGCCCAGCAGGACCTACTTGAAAGGAATGGTAAGAAGCAATGGCTACTGAGCATAGGAGCCAGCAGCTTAAAACCCAGATTGGGCATTCTGCTCTCTCTTGTCAGCCTTCATGCTCTCCTTTTCCCCTTGGGTGCTGATGCCCAGAACCTCTTACTGTGGGAGATGACTGGGTGCCTGTAAAGACCGTGCCACAGTTTGCCTGCTGTTTTACAGCACTGCAAGGCTAATTATCCAGTCTTGAGTGCAGGCCCTAAAACCAAACCACATGGCTTAAATCCCAGTTCCTCTTTTCCTACCCATGAAACCCTAAGAACTTATTCAAGGTCTTAATGTCCTTATTTCTCTCTTTGTAAAATGGAACGATCATGGTATAACCTCATGTGGTTCTGAGGATTAAACATTCTCAGGTAAGTATAATAAATGACCCGCTCTCATATGAACCCACATGCCTTACAGATGATGCCTGCCAGCTCTCCTCCCTTCCCAGCCCACTCAGGTCAAGGACAGCAAGTCTAGTTTCTCTATTTCTAGAAATTATAAGTTGGTGCAGAAAGGGGAGATAGAATCCTGCCATCTACTAGGTCTGTGTTTAATCATAGCATCACACTTTTATAGGAACGTTAAACAATAATGTAACAGGTATCTATCAACAGTAAAAATAGAGGAGGACCTAGCACAGAATTTTTCAGATCCTGTTCTATAGGCCCCTCCACAGTAAGTTCCAGATGGGGAAACAAGAGACCATGGAAACGCAACTGTCCTCCAGACTGAGAACAGGAAACACTTCATATAAATGGCTATGGTTTCTGAGCTTGGACCCCCATATCATCGAGAGGAAGGAGTTATAGTAGGAAGTATCTCAAAGAGTCGAGTCAAGGTACAGAGATGCTTGGCAAGGACAAAATGTTACATATTCTTCTTCTTTTTTTTTTTATGGATGGGTGTATAATGGCCCCTGACACAATGTCCATATCTATGGAGTGTACTATTCTCACAAAGTGAAAGTAGCTCTGCAGCAATAGTTCTAAATATTGAGATGAAAAAGATTATCATGTGGTAGCCCAGCTGGTTCCATGGGATCACAAAAGCTTTCCAAAAAGCCAGGCAGGAAGATCAGCAAACAGATGAAGGGCTGAGGGAGAAGAGGAGAGAAGATGCTACATAGCTGATTCTGAGGAAAAAGAGTCATAAGCCAGGGAAGACCCCTAAAAGATGGAAAATAAAAGGTCGTGTGTTCTCTCCAGCGCCTCCTGCAGAAGCTACCCTATGACACAATGGTTTTAGCCACCGTAAAACTGATTTTTACACATCTAACCTTCAGAACTACGAGAGGATAAATATCAAATCCATGTGATTTTTAGATCAGTAAGCTTGTGGTAACTTGTTACAGCAGCAACGGCAGATGAACATATCCATTTAATCCATTTATAGTCTTTCTTTTACCGCCGCCCCGTTCTTTCACTACTGCCAAATACCTAGTGCCTACATTAGTGTCATTTGGTAGTGGGGGGCTTGGTTATTGTACCTCTTGGTTACTATAGACTTGGTTACTTGGCCCCTCCATTACCATGGGCTTGATTACTAAGGGCCTGCCATAACTTCATTGATCACAAAAAAGTAGAAGTTCCAGCTCTATCCCTGTTGTGGTAGGACAGGAAATGTCCCCACAAACTTCTGTGATGAACACTTAGTCCACCACTAATGACACTATTTGCAGGGAATTTAGGAAGTGGGGCAGTTAGAGGAATTAACTCACTTGGGTTACAGCTTTAAAGATTTTCCAGGTCATGGGTTTCTTTCTTTCTTTCTTCCCTCCTTCTCTCCTTCCTTCCCTCCCTCCCTCCCTCCTTCCCTTCCTCTCTCTCTCTCTCTCTCTCTCTCTCTCTCCTTTCTTTCTTCCTTCTTGTCTTTCTTTCTTTCCTTCCTTCCTTCCTTCCCCTTCCTTCCTTCCCCTTCCTTCCTTCCTTCCCCTTCCTTCTCCTTCCTTCCTTCCTTCCTTCCTTCCTTCTGTCCTTCCTTCCTTCCTTCCTTCCTTTCTTTCTTTCTTTCTTTCTTTCTTTCTTTCTTTCTTTCTTTCTTTCCTCCTTCCTTCTCTCTCTCTTTCTCTCTCTCTCTCTCTCTCTCTCTCTCTCTCTCTCTCTCTCTCTCTCTCTCTCTTTCTTATTTTCTTCTCACCATGATTGGGTATCCTGTGCTGCACTCATATAACTCAGCCTTACTACTGTACCAGCAGAGCTAGGGGCTATGGACCAAAGCTTCTCAAACTCTGAGCCAAAAGAAACCTTCTTCCCTGAAGGTTTCTGTGTCTGGCATCTAGTCAGAACAAAGAAAGTCAGACTGATGCCCTTCCCTACTCATCAGGGGCTATTTTGCATCAGGCTCCATTCTACACACTCAAAATACACAGTCTGGGAAAATTCCAAAATATTCCCTGCCTCTGTAAGAGGTGAGTCCTTTCTCTTGTGCTTCCTCAGAGCCCTGCTACAGGTACCAATACAGTGGGGGAGACAAATACTTTCTCTTCCATGTTCTATGGCAGACAATAAAGGGAAGTAGGCAGAAGGAGATGGGAGAGGGGAGGGAGTGACATGAGCAAAGAGCAGGACACACATGTTGTGCCCAGGAGTGTGATAGTGAATGTCAGGTTTGCTCATGGTCTCCAGCATGATTAAACTTTTGGCCTTGCATGACACATTTGTTGCATTAGCACAAATATACGATTTTTGTGGGAGACATTAAATGTATGCTTTTAGATTTAAAAACATTTTTTAAAGTGTGTAGTACAGAGAAATGGATGGACCTCTGGCTTGAATAATGAAGCATCTAATATCGAAGGATATGCTGACCTGGAAAATAACTAGAGGAGAAACCACAAATGCCACCCAGGCCTAGACTGTACTCAAGTGTTGCATTTAACAAGTTGAGCTCCTTTCATAAGTAACAGAACCACCAAGATTTCTGATGTTTTACTATGGTAATCCTACTATCAGTAAGGTGCAATGCAGGATGCTAGGCTGGGCAAGGGTGAACCGAGATGCAAAGGAGAAGTCAAGGAGACCAGTTACCAGAATCCATATGGTACAAACTTAAAGAGGGAGCTACTTTGAATGTTCAATAGTTTCCATGAACCCAAGGAATTCCACCTGAGGAATGGACCCAAGAGACATGAAAACCTGAAATACAAAAACTCACACACAAGTGTCCACAGTAACAAATTTACAGTAGCAGATGGAGAAACAGCTCAACATCCAGGTACTTGTAAACAGAATCATAAAATACAGCATGTTCACCAGCAGTAGAAATGACATTCTGGTATACCTGCATCATGTCTGACTTTGAAGTGATTCTGTTAGTAGACGAAGCAAAACACAGAGAATCACAACTGTGTGACTTCACTACCAAAAGGGACAAACAAATAGAAAAGAAGCCCGAAGCTGCCTAGAGCTTCGGACGTTTGCGGCAGGTGGGGAATTCATGTTAGTGAGCACAGCATTTCTTTCTGAGAAATGAAAAAGATAAAGGTGATTGTGATGGTTGCATAATCTGTGAATATAACAGAAAACGAGAGGGTTATATAAGTGAAATGGGGCATTTATATTACATCAATTACCCTATCAATAGAATGAGAACTTTAGTAAAAGAGGCCAGAAAATGTAGAGAGGGAAAGACCTGGAATCAGCTAATCCTGTTTCTATTCTGTTCTTTTCTGTTCTTTTTCTGCTGCCCCAATGGCATATGTAGTGTTTCATCTCCTTGTAACTGATGCCTAGAAGTCCCACAACAAGCAATAAAGGAGAGCTGTTCTGTTTGAGGCAGGGTCAGGAGGCCCAAGCCCAGTTGTTTGTCTCCTGACACCCAAACTAGCTGACATGAAAGTGCCTTCAGGCTCATGGGATGCAATCTGAAGCCATTCCACACATCCACAATGCTGAGATATGTGGGACTGTCAAGCATGTTTCTAGGGAAGTCAGCCAAAATCCCTGTCACACCCGAGAACTGGAGACTGTATGTCCTTACAGAAGCTAACCTCATTCCATGGGGCACAGCCCTTCAACCTCAGATGCAGCCATCAATCAACCTTCAGCTCAACTACCTCACTGGACACCAGTGTCAGCTTCATTTATAGGAAGTTAGGAAGAATTTGTTTCTGTATCTTCTCCCAGGCCTTCTGCGAGCTTCAATGGTTGCAATATACTGTTAGAAGGATTAAAAGGCTCAGGAATTCTCTTTCCTATCCCAAAGTCTTATCTAGTATTTGACCATAACCAAGGCACAGGCAACCTTGAACTTCTTCAACTATGGTTAGTTTCTGAACTGCAAAATAGGTTATCCCCTCCATTAGAGATACGTCTATAATATGTATATTCTTAAATATATATTTTCTGCTTCATTTTATAAGCCATAAAAACATGTCACCTTTGTTTGAATAATGATTTTTTTAAAGATTTATATATCTATTTATTTGTTTATTTATTTTATATGAGTACACTGTAGCTGTCTTCAGACTCACCAGAAGAAGGTATTGGATCCTATTACAGATGGTTGTGAGCTACGATGTGGTTGCTGGGAATTGAACTCAGGACCTCTGGAAGAGCAATCGGTCTTCTTAACCACTGAGCCATCTCTCTAGCCCCCATCAATAATGTTTTTATATAATCCTTTTTCTTCTTTTATTTTTCTCCTTAAATCCTGATCCCAAAGCACTCAGATTCTCTAATGGGCCTTTGCACTATGCCTGTCCTCCCTCTCCTGCTTTAACTGATTCTCCAAATCCCACTGAACTGTGTTTCCTCAAATCTCTGTTGTCATCCCTTTCTCCCCTCTGAATAACAGGACTACCTGGGTTTCCAAATCAAATTCCTAACTAGCAGTTTCTAACCACAAACTACCCAGTGAGCCCTGTGCATACAAACCTTGACCAGTTTCCTTCCTATTCAGTCATTTCAGCTACTTTATTTAGGCCAGTCTAAATGCCTGTACCTACCTAAATCATCATGGAATCTTATCTTTATAAGGATGCTAAGGAGGGCCATACCAGATCACCATGGCTATGTATTCACAAAGCCACAAAATACTTGGTCCACTGTGAGGTGATCATTCACAGTACATTCTCCAATTTCACTGATGTTTCTACAACTCACATCTTAATGTTAATAAACAAGAAGCTTGGCTGGCCAGGTGTGGTGGTAGAAGCTTTTAATCCCAGAACATGGGAGGCAGAGGAAGGAGTACCTCTACAAGTTCAAAGCCAGCCTGGTCTAAAAAGCAAGTCCAGGACAGACAGGGCTGATGTACAGAGAAACCTCATCTCAAAAAACTGAAAAGATAAATGAATGAATCAATCAATAGAAAGAAAGAAAGAAAGAAAGAAAGAAAGAAAGAAAGAAAGAAAGAAAGAAAGAAAGAAAGAAAGAGGGAGGGAGC
>NW_021604597.1:11818051-11859087 GCF_004785775.1 Grammomys surdaster | reverse complement strand
AGGAAGGAAGGAAGGAAGGAAGGAAGGAAGGAAGGAAGGAAGAAAGAAAACTTATCTGGATGTAGACCCCTCCTCACAACAAACACACGCTTTGCATTTGTTCCCTTTTCTACAAAAAACTCCCAGTGCATGCCTCTATTCCCACTCTCTGCAGAGCTGGTCCCAGCTTTTAGTAAGAACTGGAGAAAGATCAAAGAAGCTACCTAAGGGCATTTACTTGGGAGGGCTGCCCTAAAGCTTTTCAGGAGGGAGAGAGGTAGGTACACCTGGGTGAGGGAAGGAACAGGAACATTCAGTTCCTGCTAGCATGTGTAAAGGCTGCAGGTGCTGGCAGCTCTTCCATCTCTCAAGCATAAGATTCTGAACATATCTTGGAACCTATGCTACCACAGCCAGCGTGAACTTTAACTAACACAATTGTACCTGATAAACTATATCTTGTACACTGTTTTATTTTCCATGTGGATTTTTGCATCTCCTGCTATTAAACAGTATCATTTCAAAATGATTTCCTTAGAATCCAAAAAAAGAGAAAAAAAGAAAAGAAAAACCAAAAAAAACAAAAAAACAAAAAAACAAATCATTCACTGTTTTTTTTTTTCCTTTCTCAAACTAAACAGAATAAGACAAAACAAAGCAAAATGTAGATTGGGAATCTTTTTCTGAGGTGCTAGGGGTAGAGGATTAAAGACTTTTTCAACTACAGAGCAAAGTCTCCTCATCAAGGCTAGGCACCAGCCATGAAAACCAGTTGCCTTAGCTAGAAATTTTAAGGATTTCAGATTTTGAAAAACATAATTTCATAAAAGTTGTTTTCTTTTAAAATTCTCCAGGTTTCTGTAAATTAATTCCTTGGGGAACTTTTTTTCAAAAGCTAATTTAAAGATTTATGTGAGAAAAATAAAAAGAGGAAGATTTAATTTCTGTAGAAAATCAATGAAACTATTAAAGTTTCAAATTATTTGCTCTTATTTTATGTGTGTGGGTGTTTCGCCTGCATGTATGTGCCCCGTGTACATGCAGTGCCCGTAGAGGACAGAAGAGGCATCGGATTATTGTGGGGACTGGAAATACAGAGGATTGTCAGTCACAATGGTGCTGGGAATCAAACTCCAGTCACTTGCTTTTAAACACGGATCCATCGCTCTGGCCCATAAAACAATCATGTTTTAGGTGAAAGGAGAGCAGAATACCTGCTTCTTTCCAGCAACATCTGCTGTCTGTCCTACATGTCACCCTACGAATCTTCCTATGCATTGTCTAGATGATCAGTCTGATTGTAGAGCTACCTCCCCAGCACTGATTAAATGTAAGCTGCAAGGGCAGGGGCAGAGGTCTACCCTGAAGTCACTAGTGTCTCCAGAAGCCTTAAAACAAGAAGAAGGGGATGCCTGCCTATGTCGCCTTGCCTTAGACACTCAAAACCCAGACTTGACTTCTACTCTACAACACAGACTGGTGCTCTAAGGGAACAGAGGATAAAAGCATCATTGGAAGGATGTGCCCACTGATAAAACATAGCAAGGCTGAAGCAGCCTGGCTGCATTTAGGACCAGGGGATTCAATCTGAAAATGGCATCTCTGCCATCACCTTCTTTTCAGTGTTTACTCAAGGCTTTATTTATTTCTTTACTTGTTTGTTTGTATAAACAAAGCTTTTTTGCTTCACTCTTCATCCTGGATTTAATGCCCCTGCTGCTTCAGCCTCTTGAGTGCTGAGACTACACTCACACTCCTCTACACCCAGTGCCTTCTCTATGTGTTTTCCAATTCATTAATTTTCAGGAGTTTGTAATTATTTTTGTTCTTAATAGGCCAACTCATTTTAATCAGGAAAAGAGTATGGGTATACATATGTACACATATACACAAAAAGATACATATATGCATACCTCAGATGTTAGCTGCTATACCGTATACATAAATAAAATTTGCCTGAGAAGTATTCCTCAAAGTTGTCTATCCTATATGATCCAAGAGAGGAAATAAAGGAAGATAAAAATGTTTTATCATTGAAAATCACACAGCTATATTTAGCTTGTGTCTCAAATTATATAATATTAAAGCTAAGTATACTTGAAAGTATTTGTGCTTAATTTCTCTAAATCTCAATAGCAGCATTCACCCTACTACTTTAAAATACATTTTCCTTTTTCCTTCCACCTCTAGCTGAGGTTGCCCTGAGGCTCTCTAAAGACCTTTCAGAGTGTGACTGAACACAGATATGGGTTCTACCCACTTATCAGAATAACTGATACCAACATAACATTCAACAGGGCTAGTAACCCCTGGCAGGACTCAAGCTGTAGGCAGACACATGTTACTTGCTTATCTTCCTACATTAAAAATGAAGAATATACGTAGACACCCAGATTTCCCAATTTCCCTGAAATGTACTTGCCAATATAGAGGTCACCATGGAAAGATGGTGAAGCTCTCACACATCAGGCTCTGATGATCCCTTGCCACTCTACTTCATCTGACACCCATCCTGACTTCCTCAGCCACAAGCCTAGCTAGCTGCCTCTCTGGCTGCCTGCAGAAGGCAAGCTTGCCTCAAACATTGGTCTGAATGCTGGTCTTAATACTTGAATACTATTAATTTAATCTCTGCTTCTCGTCTTCTAAAAAAGATATCACCACATCTGCAGGTGATGATGAGGTTTGGAAACTTAAAAAAAACAAGAACTTAGCCCAGTATGCCCCACACTGACCGACATAAATGTCGGCTGACACTGTTATCATCAAACGACTAGGCATATAGTGAAGAACTTCCATTGAACCCAAAACAATTATGGAAATCTCTTTCGATCCTCCAATTTAGAAGCAAGTTTAGTTATTAGGACCTCCTTAGGCTTTCACTCCTGCCTGGCAGCAACCTGTAAGTGCCAATTCTGAGTGGGGCAAAAAGCAGATGCTCATTTGCAACTTCCACTTTCTACTTAGTTATGAAGAAAAGCAACACCTTGTTCATCGAAAACAGTCTCATATATGTCAATCAGTCTGTCCCCAGACCTAAAGGACTTCTCTCATTAACATAAGTGGGAGCAAATCCTTCACTAATATCTAAAGTGTTATTTTTACTGTAAGCAAGAATTAATTACTGCAATTACCATCACATTTTGACAGATGTATAAGTGTAAGTTATTTGTCTTTCATTAGAAAGGCTTTGAAGTTTGTAATTTTCAGTAATTGATTGCCCTGTATGTCATCTAAATAATTAGGGGACATTTACAGTTCAATTAGAAATGCAAGTTAAATGTAAGAGAAAGAGGGCCTGGCCATTTCTTCATAATCTTAATTTGGTACTGATGAACTATTATCAGCAGAAAAATCTTGTCAATGTATATTCATAATCTGAGCCAGAATAAACTACATCAGAAGCTAAGTTCAATTATTTATATCATTCTGGCAAAACTCCACGGTAGAAACATAATCAGTCTTCAAGGGACTACGGCAAAGAGTCCACAGAAACCTTGTTGATACATTTTCTTCAAATATGAAAAGACATCAATAGCACCTGGCCGAACACACTATATTCTGATACATAAGCTATGCTATAATAACAATTTCTCAATTGTTAGTTTTGGCTTCAGAATCTACGTGAAAACTGGTATGAACAAAGGCCTTGTTTCGCTGACTGCTTCCCATGTGACTAAGGAATTATTACAAAACCTGAAAAACTGAGTTCTGCTTTCATCTTCCTTAGTTAACATACATGAATGCCAAGGATGCCTGGCAGCTTGTCCACAGATAGCCACACAGGACAGGAGGTGCAACAGAGACTGGAACTGGGCAGCCCCAGAGTGGGTTTAGCCACCAAGCTAAGCTGTTAAGACACCATGGGCAACATTCTAATTGTCAGCCTATAGAATGTTTAAAACAAGCAACTAAAAAGTAATTAGAGTTCTTAATAGTCCTAGAGTTACTTCACCACTAGGGTATTGTTTCCCTTTTCATTGCATCTAAACTAAGTTATTTTGCCCTAAGATATAATGAAACAATAAAAAGAAATAAAGCCATGTAGTACCAGCAAGCAGTGGGACACTTCTGGTTTTGCATCTGTTGAAGGTTCTCAATATCCAGTATTTATGTTCTACGAAGTTGCTACAAACACTGGGTGAGTGAATACTGACAAAACCGGCTGCCAGTAAAATCCTGGGTTAAGCTTCTAGAAGCCTATAGCCACAGTACTTCCATCAAATAATTTGCATATTTATAATTTATATGTGATTCTTTAATACAAACTTATACTAATACAACTGTAACTTCAGTTATAATTATATGAATATGCTGATTTTCTGGCATTCAACTCATGCCTAAATCATTAAAACTGCAACTTAAAACAAGTAAATTTATCTAATGCACACATTTTCTCCAAAAGAGTATCACAGTCTTGATGCTATGGAATACCACATACTTGACATCACCCCAGCCTGCTGCTCTGAGACTATTTTAAGTAGAAGAAGTCACAACTGAAACATAAAGATGCAAAAAAAAAAAAAGCCAAAAATGTAACCAACTCAGAGGAAGGACCCTAGTTAAGGACAGGACAGTAGATGTTGGTTTTGACTGTAAGCATCAAAGCTCATTTGTAAGGAGCACCCTAAGTGCAAGTGTTTTTTGAGAGAATGAACTAGGAGAGAAGATCTACCCTGAATGAACAGCACTACTTCATGAGCTGGGTCTTCCACTGAACTAAAAAAATAAAAAAATTTAAAAAAAAATGGAGAAAGCCAGCCAAAGGCCAAGGACCAGCATTCATCTCTCTCCGCTCCCTGGTCCACCCAGAAGTGAGGAGTCTCAGCCACTTAAACCTGTCGCCATGGATGTCATCATGCTCTCCCGGCCATGGCGGACTGTACCCTCAGACCAACCACAATAAACCTGTCCTTATAAGTTGCCCTTTGCCACAACAATGAGAAATTGTTAGTATGGATGGAGTGCTGTCTTGTTCAACTTCAAACAGCTGGAAACGTGTGTATGAAAAAGGTTAATCACAAAATACAGTAAAAACCAAATGAGGTATGTGCCAGGTGGTTTATTCTGTGAACGAAACTAACAACGCAGCTTTGTGAGGCTACTGCACATACAGCTGGATCACAGTTTACACTTCCAGTTTCAAATAAGTTAACTGAGTATTTTAAAAATAAGGCGAAATCTGGACTTACAGAAACTGTAACAAAACAAAGCATTCCCTGCAGACATGATGTAAAGGGATATTTTCGTGAGCTTGCATGAGCCAGACGGCTTTTCCTTAAGTTGTATCCACTGCCCATTACCAAACCCTCAAAATGTATAAACCCTCCAGAGACAGGGAAATGCTTGAAAAACTATGCATTCACACTAGATATAGGTTTCATAGTTTGAATTGAAGCATGCATGACTCAGGCTTGGGATTTCTTTGAATAATATATCTTCATACTGTTGCTAAATAAATTATTTGCAGCATAAAACTGTTGTTTTATTAAGTACACTCTGTTCCACATGTTCATTGTCTGATTTTCATGAAGTTTTTTAAAAATATAAACAATTAGCAACTACTAACGAGTACAGTATTTCTAGATAGGTGAAGGCATTCATTATGTTTTCAGTCTCCTGAGTAACAACAGCAGAAACAGTAGCTATGAGATAAGGAAGGCCACCTCCTGGTTCTCTGCACCAGGTGAAGCTCGAACTGTGAGAAGCTTCTCCGGAATCTCTTCCATGAATGTTTATCTTACCAAGTCACAGAGTGGGCATTTTGGTCTGTTATGTTTTCTATTATATTTCTAGGGCCTGAGCTCAAAGGTATTCTAGAAACAAATCAAACAAACAAACAAACTGTAAACAAACACCCTCATAGCCTAAATAGGTTTTCAAAGAAAATATATGTTGCTTAAAAGAGTCCTATAGTCACAAAAATTAGTATTATCGATGTATATTCGTTATAAGTTCCTACAATGGGCCAATAAGATAGTTCAATAAGAAAAGGCACTTGCCACTAACTGTGCAGGTCTGAGATCTGCGTTCAATCCCTCTGACCCCATGTAAAGCTGGAAGGAGAGAACTGACTTCACAAAGTTGCCTGTTCTTTGACATTCATATATACACCATTTTACGTTTTCTCTCCCTCCCTCTCTCCCTCCCTCTCTCCCTCCCTCCCTCCCTCCCTCCCTCCCTCCCTCCTTCTCCCTCTCTCTCTGTGTATCTCTGTCACTTCCTCTCTGTTTTTCTGTCTCTGCCTTGTCTCTGTCACACACACACACACACACACACACACACACACACACACACATACACACACACACACACACACACACAGTTCCTAAGGAGAAGAAAATAAAGAAAGTGCCAGCATATTTGGAGAGCCGGGGAAGGGAGGAAAGAATACAAGAGTGTTATTTCTCACTGAAAACTCTGGCTATTTGACAGACTAATAGAAAAGTCACAGCATCTGTACTTAAACTCTGCCTGTGTTCCTCTGGAAGCTATAACCAAAGCTGTTTTATGGGGGACTTATTTGCACAGCATAGTCTCCAATAGCATTTGAATGTTTCATGTATACAATTATTATTTTAAGGGGTAGAAGGCAGACCCCCCAAACCACGGTTTCCTGGAGTTGTAAATCAAGAGTAACTTCCTCCAGATGCGGAAATGCTGAGCCAGCCCCCAAGGAGGGGCACACAGCTACCAAGAGAAATGCAGACACCAGAACTGGGTCAGAAGCAATTCTGGATGGGGCATACTTTCATGAATTTAGACTTTGCCTACATGTCAGGCCCTTTAAAACAAACCCATTAACTAAAATTATCAAAATATTATGCTATATTTTCCTCAAAAATGGTGCAAAGCCCTCAGATTTGCTTATACAAGCCCTCTTTCCACCTGTTTCTTTTATAACTTTAGTGTTTACTCTCAAAAAATAATTTTAGACTCATCTCCTATTAGAACATTGGTTCTCAACCTGTGGGTTATGACCCCTTGGTCTCCTATCAGATATTTACATTATGATTCATAGCAGTAGCAAAATTACAGTTAGGAAGTAGCAATGGAATAATTTTATGGTTGGGGGCCACTACAGCAAGAGGAACTGTAGAGAGTCACAGCATTAGAAAGGTTGATAACCACTGCTTTTGATCATTTACTTTCTGCAACTAATCCCAAAGTTTAAAAGTATCATTGCGATACGTATAGCTCTACCTTTCAAGATATCTCCAAGGCTTTCACCACTTTCAGAGTCTAATAGAAGACATACAGCTGAGCCTTGGGTAAAGATTGCCAATCCCATCTCTGTGAGGCTCACTGTTCTGACCCACATACCACCGGAAGAATTTACAACCGAGAAAGGCACAGGCAGTAACACAGAATTCTTTGGTTGGAACTGGTGATAACGTTGCTTCAGTAAAGACGAGAAAGCCACTGTTTTGGATCCTGGAAATTATTCTGATAAGCATCAGCCCTTTACTGAGGGGAGAAGCTCACTAAGCAGCTGGTAGGAAGAGGTCGGAAGTGACCAGCCCAAGGATGAGACTGAGATTCCTCACTCCGTTATCAGGAAAAGAACTATGATCAACAAAAGCCAGTCTTCAAAGTTATAAATTAGTTCAAGCCTAGAAAGCTGAAATAAAATAGGCAAAGTCAAGTGTTTCTCTACTGAAAATCCCTAAAGAATGCAGAAGAAAAAAATGTGATTTTTTTCATATGTTTTGATCAGCAGCTTGTAAGGGGAGAGATTTTTAAATCATAATAATAATATTCTTCAAGAATAGAAGTCATGTGGTCCAGAAACAGGACTAAGATAGCTCTCCAACTGTGACTCTATGAATAAGGTAGTAAGGATGCTAGGTGCAAATAGCTAGCTCCATGTTCATCACTCTCGTAGTAGTATACCCAGAAACCAGATGTTGTCCAGGAACGTGGAAAAGGATAGAGGGGTAAGCAAAGGTCCAAAGCCAGGGGTGGTGGAGCACGACGGAGGCAGACCAACCCTTCCTCAGAATGAGTACTTCTTAGAACCTGCCCCAAAGTATCAGCTGCTCTAGAGTCTAAAGATGACTGCTATGTGACCAGGAGGCTAAAAATTATTCCTCCTCAAAGACCCGACTGTCAGAAAAATCTAAGAAAGTAATTTACTGACCTAATAAAGTTGGGCTGAGCGGGAGGAGGTACGTTTGGTTGATTGGTTGGTTTGGAGTGTGTGTGCATGTGTTGTTGGGTTTTGGTGTTTTCGTTTTTTTTTTTTTTTGAATTTTTGGCTTTTTCTTAATAAAATGGAGTCAGATAGAATTTCAGCTTGCAAGATGGGTAACTGAAGACAACCTGGAAGGCGACTTCCAGCACACTGCTCAAGTGCAGGCTACTACACAAGTGCAGGCTTGTATTCGTATGAGTAAATGCTCCCCGAGTGCACACACGATGCAGAGAAGCGGGACCCTTCTGCAGCCTGCAGGCGAGCACAAACCCTGCTATTGTGCCCTGCTCTGCTTCTCCAGATGGGTCTCCTCTGCAGAAAAGACATTCCAATGAACTCCCAATACAAAGGCAGTTTGCTAGTCACAAGGAGACCTTTGTCTGAATCCCCCACAAGTGACAGGGTCAATCTGAGCCAATCTTGACATTTCCATGGAACTTTTCCACAATATTTTTTTCAAAGCCCAAGTCATTTCCCGAAACCTTTTTGAAATCCAAAGAAAACACTGTGTAGATAAAGTCTCTGTTAAGAACTATACCTAACACTGTTGGCTAAACATGTGAGCTCCTTTACCTATCACCACTCACTAAGCACATGAGCGCCTCAGAATATTCTAGACATACAATGATTTAATCCATAGTCTGAAAACATTGTACAGAATGGTAAAAATATACCGAGTTGACATTTAAGCTATTATTCATCTCTCTTTTTAGAATACAGAAAATGAATTCTTAAATTTTTAAGGGAAAATGTATTTTTCAGGGCTTTTTACACAAAGTTGAGGCCTTGAAAAAAAAAACTGAAATAAAATTTGACGACAGATTGCTCAATATTTACATTACCACTTAAGAGTTAAAGAATTCTTTCATTTAAATCTTGGGAGGCATTCAATTTTTTAAAACATAAGTTTATTTTGGAAATATATTTCTTATACTGAGTATCAGAAAATTATAAATCTGAAATAAGTCCCCACTTTCCAAATGTACAGGTTCCCTTTCTTCCTCAACTCACTTAATACAATGAATTATGAACTGCCAGCAAAGCGTATGATCTATTAGCTTATTTGTAGATTATGTAACCGCAATGCAATGAGGGGGTTAGGGATAGGGTACATACAGGGTACATTCAGAGGCAGCTTACAGTAAAGACACCAGACCATCGTCCTTGCTTACACTGGCAACCATGGACATGAGAACAGCGTATCTCGGAGCATGTGATGCCTTGGTTTGTAAGGCCTCCATGCTTGAGGAGGTCACAGCTATTCAGATATAAGAAAAGCATTTACAATTTTGACTCCATTAGAGGATGCGCACCGAAAAGAATAAATCATAGCAACTTTCCATGCATGTGCATGTGTATGTATATACACTGTATATGCATATATGTGGGTACACTGTGTTTGCATATGTGTGCGTATAGACACTGTGTGTGCGTATGTATATGTGTGCTTGCTAGCACCTCACGTTGAAATTTAGTTTTTTTAGCCTGAACTCTTCTTGCGTGCATCACACGTGTATCTTTGATAGACTGTCCAAGGTAAATACACCTGAAAAATCCAAAACCTCATTTATTTTAATCTCACTTAAGCAGTGAGTTTTAAGTAGATTCACATAATTACTTTGGCTCAATATGTCTACTCAGATATGTAAAATGATGGCACTTGATAGAATACGAAAAAGTCAGGTGAAATGACAGGTATTGGAAATAGAGGAGACTCATGTTCAGATGCTAAAAATGAATGCACAACAGTTGGCAGCAAACAGAACACTCACAACAGCTTGCCTCTGTAACCTCGTTTATCAACCACCCTTCTTGCACTTAAACCAAGGGCTAGATTTAACTTGGCTAGATTGTCAAGTTTACATTAAGATCTTTTCCACTGCCAAGAGTAAACTGGGTGGTCTTGCTTGTTTTACTCACACTGGCAGAGTCAAAAAAAAAAAAATCCATGAAATGGTTTAAAATCCACAGCTGCAAATGCAAGGCAGATGAGATACTGCAACCAAGCCCCAGTCATTGTTTCTCTTTCCATAGATCTCTACTCTAGTTTAAAGTTGATCACATTGACCACAGTGTAGTGGACTCCAACTGGGCTCTGTATCGAAACTTAAATCTCTATGCAACAACTGAGAACTCATGGGCTCTTGGAGCTTGTGCAGGTAATGCATAAAGTTGCAGCAGGGGGATTGTAGTCGTCCCAAAGGCCTCCTGCAGTTGTAGCGTGCTAGGGCCTTTGCCAAACACTGATGTGAAGACCTTACCACTTAAATGGGAAACATCAGCCTGAAGGAGAATAAATCACTCAGATTTCAGTTACTGAGTCCTAACTAATATATTCCCTATGAGTATAGTAGCCTTCATTTGCTTTGACTTTGACTTCAATCAATGTCAAAATAAAGAGGATTGCTAAAATGGTATAATATGCTGTGGCCCACCTAATCTTCTAGTTCACATCACTGATGCTGTGATAAAACACTGACCAAGCCAGCTTAGGGAAAGAAAGGGTTCTTTGGCTTACACATCCATATCACAGTCTATCACTGAAGGCAGTCAGGGCAGGAATCTGAGGACAGGAGCTGACGCAGAGGCCATGAAGGAACACTGCTTTCTAGCTTGCTCAGTCTGTTCTGACACAACTCTACCCTGGGACCACAGCAGGCTGGGCCCTCTCATATCAATTATTAATCAAGAAAATATCCCACAGACCTGGAGGCAGCTCCTCAGCTGAGGTTCTCTCATTCAGAGGACTCTACTTTAAGGCTGCTCTTTAGCATTTTTCTTCAATGCTGGCAGAGGTAATTAGAAAATTAAAAACAAAAGTTCAAAACAGAAAATCCAGACATATTTCGGATACCACCATGAGGAAAGATGCTTGTGTCCAAGACTGAAGATCTGAGTTCCATCCCTTGAACCCACATAGTGGAAGGATAGAACAGACTCCCACAAGACGTTTTCTGTCCTCCACGCATTGGCTGTGGCATGCATGGCCCCACACATACATACACGTTCCTCCTACCCTTACAAAAAAAAACGCTTTCAAGTATTTCTAAATACTTGAAGGAGAATTCTTATATGATTGTTTACATCATGTTGTGTTAAAGACTTTGCATGCATTTTTTAATTATCAAAACAATTTACAGGATAGAGTTTTTCTCATAAAAGAGGGGAAAAAAATAAACCCTACGATTTAGAATCAGTAAATTCCTGCCTAACATGTTCCTTAAATGAATGCATCTGTGAAACTTGAGGGTTACATGAAGGAACTATAATTTCAGTGTGTTGCTTCCTGCACATGCTGACAATAGCAACAGCGTTTTTGAAGACAAATACTACTGATGCAGTGTGTAAAATGCTATCAAACTTATACTATGATAATAGCTATTTGACAAAGGGGGGGGCAAAGGGTACAGGTATCTGGCTAGAAGTGCCCTAGAAGAAGAGCAAGAGTAAAATGTTCCGAGTATCCAGTGTCACAGATTCTAGGTCTGCACCTGGGCCTGTGTCACCCATCGCAGTGTGCAACTGTTTTGTCCCTTGTTTGGGGGTCTAGAGGGGCATCGTCCAGATATGTAGAATTGAAGACAGGGTCCAGAGTCTGACTAGTTCTTGGTTTTTTATGAAGTCCTCAGGAGTAACTCATATCTTCACCTCAATTTCACCAACTGCTGTCCTTTTCAGAGAAAAGCCTATTAAATGGGCCTCTGAATACGATTCTGGCTTTAGGTCTGGCTTCCTTTACTGTCAATTTCAACTTATAGTTTTGAGTTAACTAAAATAGTTACTGAGCATCTAGCTTGGTTTTCGAGGTTTCAAAATACTACTGCTGGTGCCCATCCTCGCGAGTCTACAGTTTGATGGCCCACATCATCTTCGCCAGGATTTCAGAATGAATAAGAGTCTCCAGTTACCCATATCTAACACGCAGCGTCCCCCGGCTCATCCACTGTGCTTCTGCATCAACTAAAAGAACTGCATCTGTGCAGACATCAGTAGCCCTTATTTTTCTGCTGGAGATTACTGCTTATTTCTTCTGTTGTCACTCGCACACATTTGTATAAGAGACTTGCAGAGACTTTGAGATAAACTCATTGGACATCTATCTCCAGGTGAAGAAAAAGCCAACAAATGTCATAAGGAGTGGCTTCTATATTTTTGTCTGAGAAGTGTCAACTGAAAAAGACAACTTGTTTTAGAAAAAAAAGAAAAAAGGAAAATGGAAAAAAAAAGTTTCTCTGCTTAATAAAGGCAAGTAAGGCAGTGGGTTTACTTTCCAAAGAATCTGGGGTGAATTATATTACACGTCGAATAAAGAAAGAACATTTGCTAACAAGAAACACCAGAAGAGCTATTACTTCAGGGCAAAAACTAAACAGGTCTCTGGACCTAAAGAGTTTTGTATTCTCTGGCCTAGTTACATTTAATATGCTTTTCTTTTAGACGTTAGCTGTTAACTGAATCAGTTAAGAGGGTAAATTGTTAATATTAATGCCATTAAAGGCTTCAGGAGGTTTACTGTTATTTGGTAAATGCACTCAAGTTTAGAATTTTAAAATCAAATAGAAAACATATTTCACATTGCACATAGGCTTTGCCAGTATTTGGACAAAATGCCATTTCGGGTACTATTAAGCAATTTCATAAGGCATATTACTTACAATAGTATTTAATGTCCCTTGATATATCAATTTTAATATGACCTGATTAAGATGAACACTCAAGTGAGGTAAGTATTGTTTACCATTATCATAGCTTACTCCCCAAACAAAGCAGGAACTGGAAAAGTTTGGATTAGCTGCTCATCACATGCCAGGAACAAACTCACCTCCTCAGGACACAAAAGCACACTGAAGGCCACTCTGACTGTACTCTGCAGGAGACAGGCATAGTTTTACTTCATGTGGCTTTTCAGAGAAATCTGAAGTACTTTTCTAAGCTCTCCTACTAACTATTTCATTGGGTGCAAATAACAGCAACAATATTGCTAACAGGATATAATACTGAGATAAAAGCACAACACTGGAGGTAAAAATACATTGCATATATAACATCAAAGAATCATCTAATTTTAACGTGGCAGAAAATTTTCTAACACAGCTAGCCCTTGCTTAGACATACCTATAGCTTCTGACCACACAGGGTGGCTGCTACAAAAGAGCAGATGAATGGATTCCCCTTGCTGACGGTATCACCCTTTGACAGGGATGTATTTTAAATTCATAAATAATTAGAATTGGATATATTCTACTCCAAATTGATCTAAGTCCAGATTTCTTCCTATTAACACAGCACTAACTACATACGCATTATTCTAAATGGACACACAGACTACATAAACAGGCAAAGCACATATCATATGTGTTATCTATTTATGAAACAAAGATATTTGGTTTAAAATGGAAGAATATAGCAAATACTATTTTCGCTTCTCATGATTAGGCTTTTGGACCTTATGAAAAGAGAAAGGACCATGAATCATGTAGTTCACAAATTTAAGAGAGGCAAGATTTCGCTCAATTAAGGTTTAAGTAAGGAGGCCCATGGTTGGGAGTCAGAGACTGTCCACAGACTGGCCCAGAGCCACCTTGGCACCACTTAACACCACAGACTTCTACTTGCTTATATAAACAAGAGAGTAGTGCTGCTTTCTAGG
The DNA here is from genome assembly GCF_004785775.1 of Grammomys surdaster. Taxonomy (NCBI): domain Eukaryota; kingdom Metazoa; phylum Chordata; class Mammalia; order Rodentia; family Muridae; genus Grammomys; species Grammomys surdaster. Next base: position 11,845,264 of record NW_021604597.1, on the reverse strand, counting down.
AGAGAACATGTACAGAGTCAGCAGGAGACTAGTTTTCCCTCCATATGGTCTTCACAAAAGGTTAGAGAATGGACAGTTGCCAGGCCTGCAGTACTCAGAGAGATGCTATCTAGATGCTAATTCTCTAGAACCAAAGGACTGATGGTCGGTACCCACCACGGAGTTCTTATAATACCTGGTTCACTTGTCATAAACACAGGCTCCTCAAATGTTTCTGGGTCAAAATGCTGATATGTATCCATCTATGTGTTTCAAGGCAGGCACACACATGTGTACAGTTTTACTCAGACCTCATCTGCTGACAATGCCAGGCACATTCCCAAGTCACAAGATTACCCAAAAACACATTTCCTATTAGTCTTGGGGTAAGTGGTTTCATCATTGCCCTTTAAAAAACACTGCTATAAGGCAGATACGTTATTTAAACCCATAGTGGCAGGAAGTACCTTTGTAACTCAATTCTATACCAGTGTTCAAGATCCTTCAGAGTTCTGGTTTCTTCTCCCTCCCTTCCTTCATTCCTTCATTCCTTCATTCCTTCATTTCTTCCTTTCTTTCTTTGCATCTTTCTTCCTTCCTTTCTTTCTTTTCATTTTTTCTTTCTTTTTGTTTTTGTTTGTTTTGTTTTATTTTGTTTCTCTGGGACAGGGTCTCACTATGTAGCTTAGCTATCTTAGAATTCACTCACTATGTAGACCAGGCTGGAACACATAAAGATTTTGCTGCCTCTGCCTACTGAGTGCTGGGATTAAGGTATGGGCCCCCACTCCTGGTCTGTTTCCTCCTTTCAATTAGACACTTCTTGTCATGTTCCATATTCGCATCCCACCCATACTGAAGTCTATGTCCCTCACTAAATTGCAACATTATAGAGACTCCATCCATAATCAGCTAAGCAGAAACCTGGGAATCAAGCGAAAATTTCCCCCTTTTCCACCAAATCCTCAGGAATCCATATTCCAAACGTCTTTTGAGTCTGTTTTATCATGTTCTATCATGGTTGATTTTGTGATGAGAACTGCCTCAAATCTCTCCCCTCCCTGACCACTACACAGAAAAATCTACACAGATTTTACCCTGCTCTCCAACACTTAGCTCCCTATGCAAATGCTAAGTGTGAAATTCCTCAGCAAACAGTAGAGCTCCGTGAACCTTTCTTTGCCAGACACCTACTCTCATTCTTTCCTTCAAACTCCCCATGGCCCATCAGCCCAGGGCCCCTAGTGTGATCCAAACATTCCTATTTCCAGAGATGTGTTAGGTTTGGGGATGCCTCAGCAATATCCTGGGGTTGTTCTACCAGCCACCACCACCACCCTCATAACACCAGCATCCACAAGGCAGACACCAGCTAAAATGTAATATAACCCAGAGCTCTGTAAGGGTAACTGAGATGAATACTTTGTATTCATCTAGAATACAAAGAAGAGAATCTGAAAGGGACACTGACAGCAGCCTATGTTTACACTGAAAATCAGAATGGTTATTGTCCTTGCTGCCTGTGTGCAAATGCTATCTCACATGGAAGGGCCTCCTGGCATTTAATTAGAAATCAGAGGAGCCTGAGGTGCCATAAAGGGCACCAGATGCCACCCTCTCGATCTGGATGTCAGCTGTGTCCTGACCTCCATCTACACTAACCATGCTATCACCTGCTGCTATCGTTTTTCATTACATCAAAGAACAATCCTGCACACAGGCATGGCTCTGCTGCATCCGCACAGCACGGCCTCATCAGCACAGTAGTGCACATTCACCGAGGTTTTACAAATTCTTACACTGAGATCCTTGTATGGGTGCCATGATGAACGTCTTCACCCAGGAGCCACTCTTGGAGTCTATCAAGCAGACATTGCTACATCGCAAAAGCTCTGCAAGTCTCCTAAGAACTTTCAGTTTTTTAAAAGGCTACCAATGAAATGACTTTCCAGTTTCATGACATAAATGTCTGTAGTTGGAGTTACTGTAATAATAACACAGAGTTATCAGACAGAAGGGGCTCAGTTAAAATATTGATCGCCCAACCTGAGCAGCTGTCCAAGTCAGAGCACTGTGCTGTATTGGAAACAAAGTAGAAATGTAAACAATTAGGGTCCTTTTGGTTTTATTTCTTTAATAAAAGCTAAAAATTCCAGAGTTAAGGGTTTTTTCTTTCTTTGTTGTTTGTTTATGTTTTGTTTTAGAACAATTTATTTTGTGTATATGAGTGTTTTCCTGAATGTGTACACAGAAGTCAGTAGAGGGTGCTGGGTCTTCAGGAACTGACTTGATGGGTGGTTATGAACCACCATGAGGATGCTGGCAATTGAATCTTTTTTTTTTTTTTTTTTTTTTTTTTTTTTTTTCGAGACAGGGTTTCTCTGTATAGCCCAGGCTGTCTTGGAACTCACTCTGTAGACCAGGCTGGCCTCGAACTCAGAAATCTGCCTGCCTCTGCCTCCCAAGTGCTGGGATTAAAGGCGTGTGCCACCACCGCCCAGCTGTGAATTGAATCTTGATCCTCTGCAAGAACAACAAGTGTTCTTACCTGTTGAGCCATCTCTGCGGACCCCAGAGCTTTATTTTTTAAATAAAATTTAGATATTAATGTTCAGAATAGCTATTTACTATATGCTATTACATAAAGGAAAACCTTTTAATAAATTCATGAACTATTTAAACTATATAAATGGTAAAAATTAAAATAGAATTTCACAAGCTGACTCATTTCATGATTAACTCAATACTGCCATTAACTTGCTCAGTGTCTCTACTGTATTTTTGGTATACATTTCATGTCACATGTCCTGTTTTTCCTTTTATGTGCTTCTTTGTCTGACTAAGGTAAGTGTGGGACAAATTGTACAAGGGAAACTACAAAAGTTGAAACAATAATTCTATCAAAGGTAATTACTCTTTATGGGTTTGTTGTTTTTGTTTTTGCTTTTGTTTTGTTTTGTTTGAGACAAGTCTTGTGTAGACCAAGGTAGCTGCCAGTTCAATAGGTAATCAGTGATAAACTTAACTCTTGTTAAGAGCTGTGGACTCAGAGTAAGAGTCACTATACCCAGTTTATGAATTACTGCAGATGGACGCAAGCTCTCCTGCATGCTAGACCGTACCCTACCAACTGAGCTATAACCATACTCCGTCCCTTATATTTTTTAAAAAAAGTATAACTTTCAAACAATTAAATCCTAATACAATCTAAAATCCTCCTCTTTGGATCTACTTTATATTCATTAACAACATATTATGAAAATTTTAATATTTTAAAACATTCTTTTAAGGCTTTTAATTGATTGCATAATTATTCCTGATATAGATCTATAACTCAATTAAACCCACACTATTGAGTTTAGAAATCTTTCAAGAAACTTTGACTCCTAGATTTTTTTTTTGATTGGTTGCCATGTTGCATGTTACAAGTTACCCACAAAAGTGCATTGTCAAGCACTATGTGACCTGTTGGTCAGCAGTGGGCCACTAAAAACTTTCTAGTGCCTAACAATTCCATAGTGGCCATGTGGTCATAGAACAACACTGTGCTCAAGTTTGTGGTGACGCTGGTATAAACAAACCTTTGGGACTGCCAGGTGTATAAGGACAGAGTAGTACAAACCTTTGACAATGGTAACATCAAGGCAATGACTCATAACTTTCCGTGCTATCCTTTTATCCTTAACTAATACTCTGTTCACTTAAAGAAGAAAAGTTTATACAGCCATATTTATTCCTTGTTACACTGGCAGGAGCTTCTTGTATCACACATTTCCTGTGTTTTATTTTCTCTTATGCTTCTTTAATTCTGTTTTGTTCATTATGGCTCTAAGAGAAACAGCCAGCATCGTCCACATGTACATATCACTTAGGTGTGTAGCAAACTGTCTAGGTCTGTGCAAGTGCACCCAATCTTAGACTTTTTCACAATGACAAAATCCCTTCCCAGTGATGGATTGTGAGATCTTATCCCGACTGTTAAGCAACACGAAAGTATACGATAACGCTGTGGTTAGTACCCAGGGCTCCAATGTTCTATGTTCATTAGTGAAAATAGTCTAAATAAACCGCCATAGTATCAGTTGAACGATAGTATGTTCTAGAATGCTTTAATTAGAAAAATAAAAACTAATTTCAGAAGAAATGCTGAAACTATATTGAGATAAGACATCTTACTTATTAGACAGACCTCTGGAGAAGCTGTAGGGATGCCAGGGCTTATCTATTCTTAATGATAATACAAGGTGGTTGAAATATTTTCTGGGGAATTTGGCAATACGTTACAAAAGTGCATAAATGTTTACCCTTTGATACTGCAATTCCTCTACAAATATTTTTCAAAGATAAAATAACTAAGACACAAGTCACATGCATGAAGCAAAGCTCTACAATAGAGAGGATGAACAAAAGTCTATGTCCATAGGTAGAGGGCTGCATCAAAGAGCCGAAACTCAGCCTCTTAATGGAGAGCCATACAGCCAGAGATAAGAAATAAGTGACTAGGGCACAATCTCTAAACCATCTCATTATATGAAAAAAGAAAGGTTGAGAAAAGTGTAAGGATATGTTTGTAGTATCTAAGGGAAGCAATACAATATATATGTGTATACATATGTACACACACACTAATATTAAAGACAAAGATGAACAGTAACTTTTGAGAGGAGGGTAATAAGATGCCTCAACAGCTAAGGGTACCTGCCACCAACCTTGACAACATGGGTTCGATTCCCAGAACTCACATGGTGAAAGAATACTTACTCCTGTACATTATCGTCTGACCCACACCACACCCCTACCCCAAAATAATTGAAATAAAACCCAGTAATTTTTAAAAATTTAAGGATATAAGAAGGGATCAGGGTAGATGGGATAGAGATAGAAGGTGGGCTTCTTGGTTTTGTAAAACTGTGTAAGCTTTATAGAGCTTGAACTAATGTATAAAAGTTGCATAATTAGTGCACATATTTTGCCAAGCTTAGAATACTTATAGACTTTTTTTAAAAGTATATCTTGTTCTATAGGTGTAAATTTGGACTTTTTCGTTTTTGGTTATCTACTGAAGGTCAAAAACCATCCAGCAATGAGCACTTCCTGAATTCTTTTAAGATATCAGATGATTCTAAAGTTCTTCAGAAAAGCAGCTAACTCCAGATCTAGAGTAAGAATTATAAAACTGATATCTTGAAATACTTCTTAGCAAAAAGGCCAGAGATTACTTAGACTAAAACTAGAAAAACTTGGACATCAACAACAGAGCAAGGTCATCACTGTATACTAATAGGCACATGTGCACTTCCCTTAGATGAACAAAGCACACTGGATTAGAAGACCAGCATTCTGCACTCCTTACTGAACTGACAAATCTGAGAGGGATCAGCACCGCCATGTTCTGCACCGTGAGAACTGCTGGAGAACTCATGATCTGGTGACTTTGATAAATATTTTGCAAAAAAAAAAAAAAGTATATTTTAAAAGGGAGAGACCTTTAAGTACAGACATGTTATGTCTTGTAAAACTTAGGTGAAAGGGGATAGGGGAGAATCGTTTTCCACAGAATGTTACCATTTAAATAAAAAATGAGAAAAAGTTAATTTTCTTATTAAATCATAATCTATTTTGTAGGATACATACATAAGGAGGAAGGAATGTTTGCTCTAGATGCTTTTCAGGTGGCCAGCAAGCAATTCATAAAGGGAATCCTTACCATATAAGTTTGTGTGACATCTTCATTCTCAAACAAATGAACCTATTACATACACACCTATACACACATAAAAAAATCAAATAGAATAAAATTATAAAGAAAAGTGTAGTTATATAAGGAAATGTTTTTCTTTATTTAACAGTGAGGAAATTATCAATATAATTTCATCTGTGTATACCTGAAAATATTTAAGTGAATAAAAGCAAATCTGGTGGGAAAATGTTAAGTTTTGAATGTATGCAAACGTATTACAAAAGGTATTAACTTCTCGTGAGAAGATGCAAGAGCAAAGCAATTAAAAACAATTAAAAACACTGTTAGAGTCTACCCAAATATTGCATCCATAGATCAAGCTTCTCTTTTTTTTACTAAAATAGACAAGTATCACAGCGGAGAACAGACTGCCTGCTCCTGTAAACAGAAGAGAAGGGAAGAGCAGGTGCAGAGAAACACCCGAGGTAGCTCCCTGCTGAGACAAGTAGCAAGCACAGATGCTAAACATCTAAATGGGCCACTCAAAACACATCTTAAAATTGACTTCATGGTATAAGGACACCAGCCAGTTGGGTGGTCCAGAGGCTCCCTAACCCACTGGCAGAGGACACAGGTGTGGTCTGGTAAGTGCTGACCCAGACTGGCCACAGGGACACGGAGGAGCACTTACTTTTTGCTCGCCTCCCAGACATCAGTAATGTTGGAGAAAAGGTGATGCCTCTCTGTCTTGGTCATTGTATCAGTCAGTTCCTTCGAGTCTTTAAACATCCGTATCAAGATCTCCAAGCTGAGTAAGTAGGAATGTTCTGACGATATGACTTCAAAGATTGCCTGGGAAAGAAGAAAAGGTATGTTGGTAATTTTCAACAGAAGAAGAATTAAACCCAGGTTCCACTGTTGTCTATAGGAACAGCTCGGTAATTGAATCACCAAATTACCTTCCTCAGAGAAGGTACCTAAACTGAGGACTGTAACCGCCTGCATACCAGGAAGAGTGAAAGAGCCAGGATGACTTTCCACCAGGACCTGAGGTCATGCCTTTGCCACAGGGTACAATCTATGGAAGGAAATAGGGCATGTCATAAAATCTCACTGCGACACTAATTAACCTTTGGGGTCATCTCTTCCAGCCCTGCTTTCAAAGCGTACTGCTTCAGGGAGCATGAGAATTTACGATCATCTTCTCGCAACTGTCCCCTCTCTCTGTGTGATGAATTTTCAGTCAACAGCAGCAAATCCTGTGTGGCATGCCTGCACCTACCCTGAGAAGGTTCTTAGCAGCCACAGGAATTCTTTTATATAACTCATTCATCTGAAAGTAATTCCATCTGTTCAACAAGCCACCCCCTCTACACTCATCAGTGTCTCGAGAAGGAACAAGGCACCCTCAGCAGAGACCCTTGGTGACAGACACAGATTTCTGATAACTAAGGATGATGAAATGCCAGGCCACATCTACAGACACACCAACGCCCTGTGTAAAGAATTCATCTACCTCTTCAACAAATTCAGACTTAGACTCTCTACTAACGGGAATGCTTGAGGAATTTCCCCATGTGTGGGGTGGAGTGTATGTGTAAACATTCTTACAAGCCTGGATACCTTGACCTCTAGGTCTTGTCTCGTTCAAGCCCCTGTCCCAAGAACACAGAGGAAAGTAGCTGAGTGGGAGAAGGATAGACACAGGCAGGTGGATTCCCAGCTGCTGGAATATATCTCCTACATCAAGTTAGCAGAGCTAACTTCAGCCTTTACTACCCTTTTTAGTATCTGTAAGGTTTTGGAGGGCTTGACCTTAAAATGCTGGTCTAGCCTCAGCTAAGAAGATAACTGACATAACTACTTTTAAAACTTTTATTTTTTAATATTTTTATTTTTTTTACATTTTAGAAAATTGTTTTTTTTTAAAAAAATCTATTTAAAAATTCCATTTTAAAGAGTAAGAACACTAAGAGTTAGCCTGTACCTTGTTTAAATCTATACAATCAACAAAACTGTCCCTAAGAAATAAAAAGTAAATAAATAAATAAATAAATAAATAAGGAAAAGAAAAAAAGTAAAGAAAATTCGCCATTCCTGAGCAAAAATTATAGGAATAGATGCTTGATGTATTTTGGGGCTTGGAATGACTTCAAATATTTTCAGCACTTGCACTCAAAGTACAAAGACAGACAAAAGATGTATTGAACTCCACAGCAGAGATCACACGCAAAGGCAAGTTCTCCAATGGGGAAGAGTTTACAGTGACACAGGTTGACTGTGTAACCAAAGAGGCACTGACTACTGCAGAGCAAGCAGGGGGTAAGCCTGAGGAAGAGACAGGAGTAGCAGACTGAAGCAGCCCATCAACACTTAGAATTCAATAGGAACAGACAAAGTTCAAATGCATAAGATATAGAAGTGGGATTTTTTTTTCATTAAACTTCAAACTTTGGAGAAATTCTTGAATATATAATAAGAAAAGAGAAGTATCATTTATTCCCCAAACATTGTGCATGGATGATCAGGGTATGTTGTGTAGGGACTAATAAAAGCACTGGGTTTCTGATTTGGGCTTTTTCAGCCCCAGGATCTAATGTCTGTATTTCAACATATTTCTTTGATGCCCTTTGTTGTTTCAGAGCAATGCTGAAAAGACTGAAAAGACATTTATAATTTTTTTTTCTGTTTTGAGGGCTAAGACATGTGAAGCTTTATTCAAAGATAAAACTTGCTGTGTTCACAGTATCTTTCCAAACATTGGACAAGCACACATAGCAGGTGAAGACAAAAAAAATAAAATACATATAGTCCTAAGTTGATAACCGTACCTCCTGTCTCTTCCTTTCCTCCTGGCTCACTGTCTGAGAGAGCCCATTTCTTTTCACCTGGAAGAAAAAGCAAAGCAGAGTTTATTTCACTGAATTTAACTGCTTGCTTTGTACATAAAGCATGCTCTTTAAAATGAATTAAAAGAAACCATGCAAGATGTAGAATTAGCATAGTTCAATGGAAAAAACAAAACAAAAAAATCCCGCAACACAGTGGCATCAGTTTAAAATTTTGTTTCAGTCTTTAGTTCTGAGTATTTTCAGAATATCAGATTACTACGTCCAAGTCATAAAGACGAAATCAGAAATCAGAGAAAATGGTGGACAGCTCTGGGAGCTAACTGTCCAAGTTTACACAAAGAAGTCATTTCATCACTTAACCATAGGGCTGTCAGGGTTCTTCAGAGAGATCTTCCCACCACCTTGCCAAGCAACTGTGGTCTCATCAGATTTAACTGACAAGCGAGGACATCAATCTCCCTGTGCCTTGGAAGCAGCAGTGTCTCCGGGACATGAAAACACCAGCCATGTACTTGATATAAAGCTGTGGTGTCATTGTTGAGAGGCCGAAATGCTCACCTCAACTGCACACCTATCTGAGTGCTGGAGCTCCCATCAATAGCCAGTCCCTAAACCCAAGAATGAAGGCGGCCCACGAACTCCAAGATGCAGGGGCCTGCTTTTCTCCTGGCACACCTTACACTTCCTTGATTTTCAGCCAAAGGTTCACTTAGCAGAAGGTTGTCATGAAGAGAGAAGGTCACACCCTGAACAGGACAGAGCTGCTCCTCTTAGGTGAGAAATCTACAGCAATGAGACAGGACCGTCTTTAACCCTTTGCTGTCTTCCTTTCCCAAATCATTAAGAACTGTTTCTGGAGCCTCTTTATTAAACTGATACCTAACCTTTTCCATCATAAGCTTAAAAACCTAATATAAAATGTTTGACAACTATTACAACTTCAAATTTTTAAAATTCATCCAAGTTAACATAAAATTGTAATTATGTGATATCCACTATCATCCATGAAAAACAAATCAATTTCTTTAGCAGATGGATAGTTCATGTTGTTCGTTCTCTTCTCTTTTTGAAATCATATTTTTATGACAATTTCTCACCAAAATTTCATAATATAATATAAAAATTTGCATTCAGGTCTCCTACTAACCACCATTGGAGTACTTTGAAACCAGAGATATTTTTCAAATGTTCTTTTCTAAAATCCCCTATAATCAATCACTGAGCTCCAAGTATAAAGAAATTCTCCTGAAATAGATAATCACCACAGATGCCATTAGCACTCTATGATTAAGGTAGCACAATCACTAACATTTTATGAGGTTGTTTGGTTGTTTGGTTGGGTTTTGTTTTGTTTGGTTTTTCAAGATAGGCTCTCACTATGTAGCTCTGATGGTCCTGGAACTTACTATGGAAGCCTCAAACTCACAGCGATCCACCTGCCTCTGCCTCCAAGTGCTGGGATTAAAGGCATGGGCCACTATGCCTAACAATTCAATTCATTAAAATAAAAAGTAATTTTTTTTGAAGACAGCTCCCAGTAAGAGTCAGATTCATGATGTCCTTAACCAAGAAGATGCCACTAAAACCAATATTTCAAGTTTACTCTTGTCATCTTGTCAATGGATCCTCTTGGGGTCTTAGATTTTCAACACAGGACAAGATGCCATGGAAAGATTTGAGATGAGTAAGAGAAATCTCTTCATGTATCAAACGGGCAAGAAAGCAAATGTGAAGGAGCAGATGGGAAGGAAGCCCTGTCTACTTTTAGAAGAATAGTCAGAAGTTGGGGGTCTAGAAGATGAAACCTTAAAAGTATCCCTGGCCATCACCGCAAGACCTTCACCAGGTCCTAGGGAGTGACACATACCCTATCGTGAAGGCAAGTGAAACGTAATGCTCTCTCCATAGTACTCTTGTAGAAACTCCAGACAATCACATCATTGTCTTTCATTTGCTTTCATAATGATTTAGAAAGCATTAGAGCAGAGTGAGTCCCAAATCAATAGTAAAATCAATAATCATTTGTCACTTATTTCATGCTAGGAACTGTGTTCAGCATTTCATATATTTTCCTATTGGATTCTCATAAAAATTCTGGTAACTTAATAGTGTTCACAGATGGTATCAACTGAGGCTTGAGATCCAAAAGAACATAGCTACAAGGACCAAGGCCAGGATCCAGTCTATGTCTGCCCAACTGCAAAGCTTCACTTTCAGTGATTTATAGTGACCCCTGCTCTCTATGACAGGCACCCCATTTCTAGGGCTGGGCTATCATCACTAAGACTCCTTCTCACGCCAGATCTGTACCAAAGTTTCCATGTGTTTTTTGGACCATGCCTATCATGGAACGTTCTTATCTTTATCCACCATCCTGACCCGAGGTCAAGCTGTCAGTAAGAACTCATGGGTAAAAAAGCTTCCGTACATGTTTTAATAAGGAGGGAGACTGGGCTGAGAATGAAATCCTTCAGAGCTCCATTTGGTAAGCCTGGGCAGGAACTTGACAGGATTTCCTGCCTGACAAACCCCTGGTGGATGGATGTGCAGGCAGGCATGGCGCCACAATCCCTGCAGGTGAGGTCACCAGCAGGCCTTGCCACACTGCTGGCTTCTCTATCCAACTGGAGTTTACATCTGAAGTTTTTTCTGTGGAGGAAAATTAAATACTCTGCTCAGAAACCCAGAGAGATGACAGCTGGTATTTCTGAGGGTGGATGAGTACTTCTTCATCCAATCAAGGGGAGCAAAGAACTGCTAAAGCCGTCACCCTAGGGAGGGGGAAGAGGAAATATTTTGAAAAAGTTGAACTTATAATGCAAAGAAGTATCACTTTTCTGTAATATTAATGCAATGTATAAAAGCCAGTGGTGTCCCCAGACAAATGTAGTGGTTTAAAAAAAAAAAAAACCACTCCAGGAAGTGCTCTTGAATTATGATTAAGGAAACTGAACTGGAACAGATTCAGGGAAGCTGAAAGTTCACTCTAGTGAGTTACGACCAAGAAGTCCCTTGTGGCTGGCAGCCGAGGTCACAGGGCCTGTCCTCCCTCTGCCCATCCTTCTGTATCGGGTAGTAACACCATGGACAGGATGCCAGAGGAATCATTTTGTCTACCTGAGGGCCCTTCCACAGTAAGCAGCACCCAGGGTGCACGGCAGCTGTCTGGAGACACAAGGTCATGAGCGTGTCAGATGGCTTGTGAAGAGAGATGAACAAGGTCAGAGCCATCCGAAATGCCACTCCGATGGAGTGCTGGAAGCCAAAGAGAGCCAGAGGAGAAGAGTACAGGAGCACCATGCAGGAGGACAGAAGAAGGGGAGGAAGAAACAGTGGGGAGAGGGGTGAGGGGAGAGAAAGAAGAATGCAATGAGAAAGTTCGTTTCAAATAGATACTCAAAATCCAAAACAGTAATCTTGTCAGTATACTTAAGCCGAAATGACGAGACGGTTCAAGGCTTTGGGGTTTTTTTAGTCATCATTATCTGCACAGATTTAAATGTTACGTGCTTTCTGAAGTTTGTAAGCTTTTGCTAAGAGAATCTAAAGAATAATCATGTTTATTCCACGTCTTTAAGCACATCCCTTGTTTCCATGTATGGAAAAGAAAAATAACATACTAGTTACTGACACATATGAGTTCTAATTTTCCATCTATAATCAAAGAAACTAAAACTGTTCAGTTTTCTTTTTAATTTCAATTTTTTGATCTTATTTTTAGCATGAAAATCACAGTACCGACTTTATCAGCTTTATTGCTGGTACTATGCTTGGAGAACGGGGTTTGGCCTGTGGCAGCTTCTTATTCCTTCTTTCCCTAAGCTGAACTTTCACACTCACTAGATGCTGAACAAATAGCTTCCCAGTCCAGTTTAGAGCCTCCTGGCAAGATGCAAGAATGGGAGCCTCCTTTGTCATTTCTTAAATATACACTTCATACCAAAGCCCCAGCTGGGTACAAATGGAAACAGCAAACAGCCAGAGGAGCCGTCTGTGAACCTTCTTGCTTAATTAAACTTATCATCAGTAAGAAAAATTTTGGAAGTGTATTCATGAAACTTTAAGAACTGAATTCAGTTCTTGAAGAACCTCTGTGACGTTCTTGACTTTGCACAATCTAACCTGTTCACAAAACTATTCAGATCTGGCCACGTAGACGCTACACTGTCAAACACGTCAATATCTTTACCATTTTATGTGAATAAAAATTAATTCACATAAAACAGCAGAATGTGAAGGATTGCACTTCTGACCTGTTGAAGACTGGAAAGTATGTCTGTGAGAACTCACTATGTTACAACACGTATAATTTCACAGTTGTAGATTATATACTCCCTGTTGTAATCAGCACTTAATTTCTTTTCCTTTGATCTTTGTGACCTTTATATTTTACATATCTGAATGATAAATTAACAATTTGCTAAATTTAACAGAGAGCACTTCCTTGGATATGAAATTGCCTAGTTCTCTCCTCAAACAGAGTTTACCAAATCTCAAAAAGGGTAAGTTAGTCAAAGCAAGTATTCACATGTTAATTCGTGCCAATTTCCTTCTTGACATTTGAATGCTGGGGTCTCCCTCTCAAATTCATATACTGAAACCTTATCCTCAAAGCTGCTGTATCAGCTCACTAGCCAAGGATAAGGTCATGTAGGTGGGGCCCTCGGGACTTGGATTAGTGTCTTTAAAAACAAGCCAAAGGGAGACCCCATCCCCCTAGCACCAGGCACATATGCAGCAAGAAAGAACTCTTGAGTCAGAAAGCAATCTGTCACAGAATACCAACTCTGCCTTGAACTTAACTTCTCAGCCTTTGGAACTCTAAGGAAGAAACTTCTGTTTTTATAATCCACCTAGTTTGTCACATTTTCTAATAGCAACCTGGACATTGTCACAATGCAAAGTCTAAGCTTCAAAGACAAATGTCATGGGGAAGAACAGATAAGCTTCCCCATTGATTTCACTTCTGCAGTCAGTACAATTACACTAAGCATCTTCACATTACAGAGAGCTCACAGGCAAGCCAGAGACCTTATTCAGTATTTTATGCCCCATGACAGGATTGTCAGCCAAATTCTCTAAGAAAGCCCCTTAACACTGAACTTGTTGATGACCCTTTCTATGCAGAGCCAAGATCAAGAGCATCAGTACTTGGCTCCTTGAACAACTTTTTCTGTGGTGCAAACAAAGCCATGTTCTTGCTCCTCTGTGATATAAGGCTCTTTCTGGATAAGATGGGTGTCTGTGCTCCTTCTCTTTCTTTGACACTCAGAGAAAGCAAAATAGAGAGACCCATGAAAAATGACTAATCAGGAAGACTCAGAACTGTAGTCAGTTAAAAACCACACTTCATAGTTATAATCTAAAATCCCTGTCATGTAAAATCCCTTCACAAAGCACTTTATACTAGATACATGTTTGAGCTAAGCCTATTAAACTTACCAGAGTCTACTCAATTGCAGAAAATAAACTGGTTACTCATCTCGAGTAACCATTCTCCACTCTCAAGTTTCCTTTCCAACAGTCTAGGTAAAACGAGGCTGCAAAGCACAAAATATACTACAGGACAGTCATTCCTGAATTCTTCCAGTCTTCCATTACCGATGTCACCCCTCAAGTATAAATGAGCCAGAGTTCTTTCCATGCAAAGAGAACATGGCATCAGCAGCAATCTGTGACAATGACACAGCTGATAGGGTCCAGAAATAGTGCCTTCAATTTATATACTCTCTCTCTGGGTTCTCTCCAGTTCCACTTCTTTGACTGAGACATCCAATTAGACAAGCTGCAAGACACAGGAGACGTCTCTTTTTCAAAGTATCAGAGACCTGCATACTTAAGACCAGACCATAAGGTCAAGATGAAGGCAGGACCACTGTTCTGGTGAACAGTGAATATATAGAGAAGATGGTATTTGGAAGGAAGGAAAAAAGCAAGACAAACATGGAGGAAAGAAGGGAGAAAAAGAGCCAGTAAGGCACAGACCTTACATATTTGTAGTTTAAAATATCTTAACTAATGTGCCAGTGACCTCCTGATTCCTTTGTTTAAAAGACTAATCCTCTCTCTGATCTTCTGTTGTTAACTCAATTCTACCATCCCCTCTTGGCCCTCAGAAGCAAGCATGCATTGTTAAGCAGGCAGGTATGGTTATCACCAATATGTCAAATGTTTATTATGTACCAGGCACACTTCTATTCATGCATCTTAAACCTACAACCTTTCAAGATAAATATTATTATCTCTAGTTTACAAGTTAAAAGGAAGACATAGAAAAGCTTACCTTTCAGAGCTAAGCTTCCCTGCCTGCCCATCCCACACGCTGACCTCACAGCCACTGCAGCACACTGACCTCTGAAACTTCTCCATGTCTCTCTCTGTCTCTCTGTCTTTGTCTCTCTGTCTCTTTGTCTCCCTGTCTCTCTGTATTTGTCTCTGTCTCTGTCTGTCTCTGTCTGTCTCTGTGTGTGTGTGTGTGTGTGTGTGTGTGTATGTATATGTGTGTGTGTGTGTGTGTGTGTTATTCGTGGGTGCATGTTTATGAGAGTATGTGTAGAGGCCAGAGGGCAAACTTAGCTATTGTTTCTCCGGAGGTAACCATCTTGTTTTTGAGGCAAAGACTTGCATGGCTTGAAGCTTATGGGTTAGCCTAGACTCACTAGCCACCAAGATGCAGAGATCCTATCTCAGCTGCCCCAGTGCTGGGATTAAAGTACATGCCACCATCCCAGCTTTAAAAGTAGGTTCTAACTCAGGTCCTCAATGTTTGCTACCAACTGACTTGTCTCCTGGGCCCCTCAAATGTCTTTAGTGAGGTTGGAGTCATGATTGGCAGCTACTCCTGCCCAGGTCCTCCCCCTCAATGCCCCAGAAACCACAAGTCATTAGAGTCCCAGAGTCAGCTGCATTAGGAGCTAAGCTGCCAGCACTGCCTCCTGACTGAACTACTTCATAAGTCCCAACATTTCTCCCACTAAACAGATCCCTCCCCTTATTTATTGTTGTCTCTCACCTACATCCACATGTGTGCTTCTGAGTGTGAGACCAAATGTATTCGTTTTCCTCCCCCAAATAAATGTAAAACGTGCCTCTTGTACATATATCAGTAATTAAAACAGACTATGAGGTTTACTAACATGTGGAAGCTAGAAAGAATGTAACGGTATAAAAGGGAAATCCTATAATGTTATTTAACAAAAGCGAGTAGTTTCAAAAAATGGATCATTTAATAAAATAATGAGGACCAGAACAGGAATTAGCAGTTGAATAGTTGGGACTGGAAATGAAGACACAGTAGCTTCCAGTCTAAACTGTATGTCAACTTTGCTGAAAAGAAAATGTATTTGTATTGCTTCTGCAATAAAAATATCTTAGGAGTCGAAGAGAAGCTCAACAATTAGAAGCAAGTACTGCTTTTACAGAATTCAGTTACCCGCACCTACGCGGTAGTTCACAACCATCTGAAACTCCAGTTCTGGGACACCCATAGCTCTCTTCTGACTCCAGTCACCAGTCATGTATATGGTACACATGCGTACATGCAGGTAGAAGACTCATACACACAAAAATTTTAAAATAAAATTTTTTTAAAAATTAATATTAAAATTTTAAATCAATAATTAGAAACTAATGACAAATAATAGAAAATTAGTTAAAGACCTAAACTTCCACTTACTTAATGAAATAGTTTATGGGCTTTATAGAAGAAGGTATGGCAATAGCCAAAGCCATTTGGGATAGTGTAAGATTAAAAAAAACAAAAACGAAAAACACACACACACAGATTAGATATCTTCAAGTTCACGGACACAGGCATTGTTAAAGGAAAAATGATAAAGGACAAAGCTACTTCTACAACATTGAATTTATGCTTAAAAGAAAATGTCTATATACATGTTTAAAAGAATCTTCTAATGATTTCTTCAACGTTTAGGTGTGTGTATTTGTAAGGATGTGTGTATGTGCATGCATGAGCACAGGCATTCCTGGAGGACAGAAAAGGGTTCCAGATCTCCAGGAGTTAGAACACAGGTAGTTGTTGTGGCACTCAGTGTGGATACTAGAACAGAATATCAGTCCTCTACAAGAGCAATATGTGCTCTGACCACTAAGCAATCTCTCCAGCCTCTCTATACACACCATTTTTTAAAGACCAGAGAACTTATGAACCAAATTGTCAACAGTGATTGGATGAAGAGAGATTTGGATTCATTTCAATTTTCTTTCTTTCTTTTTTTTTTTTTTTTTTTTTTTCGAGACAGGGTTTCTCTGTGTAGCCCTGGCTGTCCTGGAACTCATTCGGTAGACCAGGCTGGCCTTGAACTCAGAAATCCGCCTGCCTCTGCCTCCCAAGTGCTGGGATTAAAGGCGTGCGCCACCACCTCCCGGGCACAATTTTCTTTTTTTGTCTACTAGTAATTCTTGACTTTCCTATAATAAATACATCTTAGCATTTAAATGAAAGGACTGTTTTCAATAACAAAACCCAAAATGTTTTAGTATCTTCATTCCAAGAAGAGAAATAAAACAAGCAATGCATCCAAATAGAAATGTTTAATGATGCCAACAGTAACAGTATCGCCTTGTAAAAGGGAAGCCAGGGCAAAGAGAAGTGGCTATTTACAACTAGAAGAAATGAAGACAGTAAGATAAAAGGCAGCAAGGAAGACTTGAGTCAGGTCCAAACCAAGCAAGGCTTATGAGGCTGTGTTGAGAAAGAGTGGTGACAGACGGGGCTGCGAGGACCAGAGATAAGGAGGATGATCAGGCTGGATTCCGCATACCTGGCAATGATGCCCTGACACATAGCAAAGGCCTGAGTCAGGAAGGAATGAGGGAGGTGGCGTGAGATGCCTCTCTTAGAGAAGAAAGGACACCTGCTTGTAAAGGTGGTGGCCGAGTCTTAGCTGCTCTTTATTTGTGTTTATTCTTCTTGTAAAGTAGCAGGTGGCTTGGGATGGCAGAACGCAAAACAATGAGTTATTCAGGACGCTGGCATTGAGGTTCCTTTCTTGGGTCTGCAATAAATTTCACTTGAGAAAAACGTCTCTCAGGAAAGAATGGGTGATAAGAGCTATCAGGCGTGCACTAAACATACAGTGGTGACCTCAGGAATGAAGCAGATCACGGTACAGAGACCTGAGGAGCAGTCACCAAATGCTATCTCCCTTCCTCCTCCTGCCTATGTATGAACTTTCCTGACATATTTTATACATATATTGACTTAACTGAAACTTCGATCCTGTTTGATCTGTTGACCTCTTATGAACAGAACTCTAATATTTCCCTCTGTGTATGATTTCTGTGTCAGTCAAGGTCAGGAGGGGGTTTTTTTGTTGTTGTTTTGTTTTTTTTGTTTCTGTTTTTTTGCCTATTCTTCTGAAAACATCACTTTAGCCTTTTATATTCTAAACCATTCTCTAAATCCCTAGAGTATAAGCTGGTTTCAGGATTGTTTTCTCTGTTCCATGTAATACACTGCAGTAGCAAACAAATGTATCTTGTCATGAGATACTAGCATTTTTCCCAGACATTACAACTTTGTAGTGGATGTAGTGACTTTATTAGTTAAACATACGCACAGAGAGAGAGAGAGAGAGAGAGAGAGAGAGAGAGAGAGAGAGAGAGAGAGAGAGAGAGGGAGAGAGAGAGAGAGAGAGGGAGAGAGAGACAGAGAGAGAGAGACAGAGAGAGAGAGACAGAGAAAGAAACAGAGAGAGAGACAGAGAGACAGAGAGAGACAGAGAGACAGAGACAGAGGGAGAGGGAGACAGGGAGACAGGGAGACAGTGAGACAGGGAGACAGGGAGACAGGGAGACAGGGAGAGAGGGAGAGAATGAAATTTGTATTATGCTACACTGATAGAGACCATCATTGCAATGATATTTCTATGAAATTCTATAAGAAAAGTTAGTCTACAAGCTCAGCTTCTGGAAAGAAAAGGAGGATAGAGGTGGGTGAGAATAGAGGAGAGGGGAGTGTCTTAGTTACAATTTCTATTTCTGCGATGAAATACCTTGACTAAAGCAACTCTGGGAGGAAAATGTTTTCCACATTGTAGTTCATTATTGAAGAAGGTAAGGTCAAGAAGTAAAAAGGGGCAGAAACTTTTAAAAAGGGCAGGATCCTGGAGGCAGGAGCTGATGCAGAGCCCATGGAGGGGTGCTGCTTACTGGCTTGTTCCCATGGCTTGCTCAGCCTCTTTTCCTATAAAACCCATGACCACCAACCCCGGGGTGGGGGGGAATGGCACCACCTACAGTAAGCAGGGCCCTATCAGCATCAATCACTAATTAAGAAAATGTCTTATGGCTGGATCTTAACGGAGGCATTTTTCTCAGTTGAGGTTCCCTCCTTTCAGGTAACTCTAGCCCGTGTCAAGCTGGCATAAAGCAAACCGGCATAAGGATAGAGGAAGGGAGAGAGAAAGAGAAAAGCACTATATCTAAAGAGGTCAGTGGTCACACTCTATATCATAGCACATCACAGTGGAGGCTGAAGCTGGCTGGAATTGAGCTAGTCAGGCACCTGGCAAGGACACTGTCTTTAATTGCCCTTGAAGTAGGAGAAAGTAAAGTAGCGTATAGAACACTCTTCCTTAAGAAACCAACCTGGTAAGTTACATCTGGAAGCTGGAAGGAACACCAGAGTTGGCCTTGTTAGGCAGCCCCAAGTCAAAGTTATAGGGCCACAGAAACTCTGAGTCTATAGGAGCTCTGCAGGGAAGAAAGGCATACTGAAAATGGGAAAGGAGCCAAGTTATGGGAATAGAAGAGAACCAGCAGACAGACCCTAAGTCTGAAATCATTGGCAGAGCACTAGCGGAAAATGCTGGACTTCTTTTCCAGTGACTGGGCACATGCGCCCATTATCGGAGGCTGAGTTCCAGGCCATCTCAAGAGTCTAAAGCAGCAAAGAGGGAGACATATTTAACAGAGTCAAAGCTGCCTCAATTTTTATGATATTCTCCCAAGGGCTACATACACTGTGAAATAACCAAGTACACTTCCTGGCACATCAGTGCTCTGGTCAGTAGTTCAACTCCATGTAAATTAATCATGATTTTGATGATCCATGGAGGGTCCCAAGCTCTCTTGACAGCCAGCTATTGAATTGCTGCTTATGTTGAGACGGTATGCATGTGTCTCTGTCTCTCCAGGCCTCCCTATTGCTCTGTGTGCAGACGACCACACACCTTACAACAGGAGTTCTAAAAGTAGGATCTCTTGCCATTTAGAATAGAAACTGCTCTGTTTTGAAGTCGCTGCACCAAGTGGCAGAGTTCACTTCTCATATCAAAGGGAGAATCAATCTACATTTCTCTTTCACTGGTGACTCTCTCCTGCAGCTGTTAGCAACTCTGTACTCCCTCCATATCTTCTAAACTAATAGGCACACAGATAATGAATGTCCTAATAATTGGAAGGCAGAGTGCAGACTGATCATCTGGAAATCATCAGACTTAAATATTCAGGATAAACCCAGAAAACTGAGTAACACAGTTTTGAGGACTACCTCCCCATGCAAAGATTAACAGTCAATTCTGGTGACCATGGTACCTTGCAAACGTCGTGGATACCAACTATCAGTTTCATCTAGTCTAAAAAACAGTGCATCACCTGAGTGCAAGAGAAGACACAGAGGACACTTTAAAGTCCGGAGAGCAAATAAAACATTTTAATATATGAAATCCACATGGCAGGATCTCTGCAGTGTACCACTGTTTCTTTGCTGAGATTCAGAACTCCTCAAAGGAAATCAGGCTCGTTTTTTTTATTTAAGACTATATTTCCCAAAGATGCTGCAATTGTTCTTGCATGTGTCCCATCCACCTCCCTGAAAGCAGCACCAGGTACACTTTAAATTGATTTCACAGTAAGACCTCACCAGCAACTAGTATATACTCAAAGTCACAAAAGTTTAGTTAAGTCCTCTATTAGGTCAAAGGGTGGGAGAGACTAACAGCGAGGATCCCAAAGCCTAGCTGTGCTAGCCACACCTCTGCCCAGCTTATCCAGGTCCCCTCAAACACTCTGCCTCAGATACCTCCATCCTCCATCCTGCCTTGTCAACTTTGCCCAGCCAATCCACATGCTCTCTGGATCTCTTCTGTGGACAGGACACCTTCTCTCCACTGAGCACATTTCTCAGACAATATTCTTCCACATAGGGTCACCTATTCTTCTACCTAGCACAATAACATCTCCCTCATAGCTTGACCAGAGTGGAAATTTCATAGCACTTTGTGAGAATGCTTGGCATTTGATGTCTGCTCTATGGTATTGGCAAAAGACATAAAAGCGAGGTACTCTTGCTCCTTCTCACTGCTCAGCATAGGGACTTGGAGAGCAGACCATGATACAGATCTGACATGCAAAGCTGTCTTCTATCTGTGTCTTGCACTGTTTTTTTAACTCAGTGAAATAATATCCTCTTTCTCGGGATTCCAGGAACTGGTTTTAGACAAAGGCATCTCCTTTTGTACTCACATTATCTAAATTAAATAACCTATGCTCACCTCTCCCCACTTTCTCAGAACACCAGACTCAGGCCTAGTTCCTACTTCCCGAAGAGACACCTGCTTATACAGACACTCGCCATCCTACCTTTCCATACCCTACTTTTCCTTCAGAAGAGTCCTAATGTGAATATTGTCATATCTACCACTCAGACCATGACAAATCAACTCCAAACAGAATAATTTATTTCTCTATTTCTTTGCATTTATTCACACGAAGGACTATAAAGTTCAATGTGACCACAGTCTAGATAAACAAACAAACAAACAAACAAAAAACATTTTTCTTGGTCATAGACATTGAACCTAGAGCCTCACTCAAGTTTATCAAGTATTCCACCAGGAACTACTATCTCCTGACCCAAAGTAAAACTTTAAATGTGTTATTACACTTATGTATGCATGCATGTGTGTGTAGGTGGGTACGTGTGTGTTGGTATGTGTGTGCAAGTGCTCACGTTGTTGTATAATGGGGCACATGTGGAGGTCAATTTTCTCCTCTCAGTATTTAGGCGCCATGGATCAAATTCATGTTGCCAGGCAAGTGTCTTTACCCACTGAGCCATCTCCTTGCCACAAGAAAACCCTTTAATGGTGACTGTGGCCAACATTCAAATGGTATACAATATATAAAGAGGTACAGTAAAATAGTGCTTAAATTTGGAGACTACTGGAAAACAGCAACAACAACAAAAAAATCTGAAATTGGAAAAATAAAAATAAAAATAAACCTAAGTAAATATATATGGGAAATGTAAAGAAAATGACTATACTATACCAGAAGCAATATACAGAGTCAATGCAGTTCTCATCAGAATTCCAATGGCAAAAATAGAAAAAAAAAAAACTTTCCTAAAATTCACTTGAACACACAAAAGATCCCAATAGGCAAGCCATCAGGAGTAAAAAGAATAACACTGGCAATATCACAAGAGCTGATTTCAAGTTATATTACAAAGCTAGAGTAACGAAACAGTATGGCACTAACATACAAAGACACAAGGAGTGGAGAATGGTACAGTGCATTGTAGTACAGTGAGGTGTGGTGCAATATGGCAGAATGTGAGGACACAGAAAATTAACCTGTATAACTACAACCACCTGACTTCTGATAAAAATTCTGAGCACATGATGGTGGGGAAACACACAGCAGAATGAACCTCAGTCTCTCATCCTGCACAGCTCAAATGAATCAACTCAAAATGGATCAAAGACATTCATCTAAGGCCTGCCTGAATATTGTTAGAGGAAAACACTTCAGAGTACAGGCATTGGCACAGACTTCCTGAAAAGAACTCCAGTAACTTCAAAATAATAATAAAAATTGGCAGATGGAATTCCATAAAATCAAAAGCTTCTATACATCAAAGGAAACAACTGAATGAATGACAAACTATAAAATGAGAGAAAATCTTTGTCAGCATATCTCTAATAGACTACTACTTAGAGAGTACAAAGAATTCAAAAAAACTAATTACCAAAATAAAATCTAGCAAACTAATCAATAAATGAGCTAATGCAATGTCCAGACAGTTCTCAAAAGATGCAGAGCAAAAGGTGAATAAACATAGGAAAGCACATTCTACACCCCTACCCACCAAAGACTAAAAAACTGAAATTATAAGGAGACAACTGCTGGTCAGAGTTCAGAGGAAAGGGAACACAGTTGACAGGAATGTCAATTAGACTGCTGCTATGGAAACAAGTATGGAGCCCCATATAAACTTGAAAGTATGACCCAGCTAAACCGTAAGTCAATAAACCAGAGAAATCATCATATTTACGTTTATTGTGGTACTATTCACAATAGATAAGTAATGAAATCAGCCTATGTGTTCATTAACAGGTAGGTGGGTAAAAACAATGTACACACATATAAATGTAAAAAGGTTATACATACACAGTATATACAACAGAGTTTTATTCAGCCATAAAGACTAATGAAATTATATCATTTACTAGAAAACATATGCAGCTTAAGATTATTGTATCAAGAAAAGTAAGTTAGACTCAGAAAGACAGATATTGTGTTTACTCATTTCTGAATCCTAGATTTTATATAGACACATAAAACCGTTTATATATCACAATATATACATATATGATAGAATAGAAGGAAGGCTGGGAGAAGGAAGAAAGTAATACAAGCAAGATAAAAGGTAAGCTATGGGGGAAATAAAGCCAAGTACATGAAATACTGCAAAGAAAACATCTTTATGAAATCCAGATCTACAAACAATGAGTACATGCCAGTAGAAAGAATAGATCAAAGTAATTTATATGAATCTTACAGAATAATGTAACAATTACAACACTGCGAATCATGTATAGATCTCAAACGTTTCCAAAAATATAACTTGGAAAGGGCAAATAAAAACACTAATTATTTATGTGAGTGATATACATATATATATCACCTATTTTTTAAGCATGTATGCAGATTTTTTAAAAGTTCCATTAAACTTAAAAAAAAAATCTGTGGCAAAGGAAAGAAAACTGGGGTTAGATAAAATTGAAAAAGGCTTCAGTTTTATTTGAACATTTGGATTCTTTTCAGCATAAGGACCATGTTACAAATTATTTATGTAAGTTAAAGTTAATTTTCCAAAATGCTAAGAGAATACTTCAATACAATCACAGTGAAATGCTAAGACTATGCCTACAAGTCCTACTGTCCAACATGAACACATTCCCTGGCACCCAAGATGACTATATAATTACAAGGGGTAAAATATGCCAAAATTGAAGGATGACTATATTTTAAACATAAAAGAGGACAGGTGAGAATTCAGGAGTTTATGAGTCTTGCTGACATAAGTTAGATCCCTGGGACCTGAGAGTACCAACTCCCAAAAGTGGTACTCTGAACCCTACTGTGTACCACGGTATACATGGGTATGGGGCCATGAGTGTGGGCACTGGACAAATGAGTGTAATGGAAGAGCTCAAAGCTGGGCAGTGGTAGTGTACACATTTAATCTCAGCACTTGAGAGGCAGAGGCAGGCAACTCTTTGTGTGTTTAAGGCCAGCCTGGTCTAGAGTGAGTTGTAGGACAGCCAAAACTACACAGAGAAACCCTGACTTGAAGGAGGTGGAGGTGGAGGAGGAGGAGGAGGAGGAGGAGGGGGAGGAGGAAGAGGAGGAGGAAGAGGAGGAGGAGGAGAAGGAGGAGGAGGAGGAGGAGCAGGAGGAGGAGGAAGAGGAAGAGGAGGTTAAGTTCAAAAGATACAACAGACATTGTTGACTACCATCTAAGGTAGAAAAAATAATTTTATCAGATTGCTGTCTTAGAAATCTATTAATGAAAAGTTATTGGACTTCAGATGTTACTATTTTAAGCAACAAGTGCAGGCAAGTAATAAATTTAAAAACAAAAAATGGAAGTTTTCTTTGGCTTTTAAGTGTATTAAGTATTTCTGCACAAAGGAATAATATTCATGTTTTTTTTACATTTATTGTTCTCTGGTTTTAAACAAAAACAGTATCTTCTGAAATATATACAGTCTAAATCCCAAAAGCATAAGTCCCATCAGATTATACTGCTAAAACTCAAAAGATATATCTTATCTTTAAGCCAACAAACTTATTCTCATGAACATCTTGGTTTCCCTTTCTCATTTCTGCAATTTCCAAAAAGCCTCCCAAAGGTGACTGCACATGCCCAGAAGCAGAGAGTATGAGGTCCTACACCACACCATTAGCCACTACAAACACAGTCCAAGTACTTTGAAGAAAATATAAAAACCAATCCCTGACTGGGGAGTCTGGACTCTGTACGCACACAGAGGAAACATCTGAACTGATGCCTGATGCCTGACAGAGCCACTTGCCAGTAAGTACAGGAGAGTCCATGAGAGGATGACTGTATTAGGTGTAGAAAGTATGCCAGCATTATCCAGCTCCTGCCTCTGGAGCCTGCATACCCTTCTCAAAGGTACTTGGCATTCAAGGTAACAAAAATTATACAAACACCCCTCTCTGCCATGCGGTCAGGGTGCGGCTGGCAAATGTTCCGTTAGTGCTGTCACTGAATGTAACTGAATAAACACTGGTTTCACAGTCACTTTTTAAGCGTCCCTAGCAGGCGCCTGGGGAGAGGGCTAATGCTGAAAAGCAAAAGTCTTTGCAGAAGAGCAGGATGCTCCTGTGATCTTAGTAATGACAAAACTTTGAAGGAAAGCAAGCTCACTTTCCAGCCAGGGCTCCACTGGCAGTGCACCTGGCACTGAGTGTAACAAGTACCCAGTGTTCTACCCCTGACTAACACAATCAATATTTTCCTTTAAACCCACAGCTTTTCCCAGAGACCCAAGAACTGCTGGCTCGGGTTCACACTGCCGATTTTGGTGACTCACTGAGCCATTCACCTGTGTGCAGCAGGTTCCCTGGTTCTAGGCACCATTCCAGATAATCATCTCCTGAGGTTAAAACAATTTCTCAAGCTCAAAACTTAAAGTCCCCTCCACATTTAAGCAAAAAAAAAAAACCCAGGGTACTAAAATTCCAGAAGGGACTCGAATGAACGTGACAACAGTCAAGTGAACAAGGATGGAGCCTGTCCTATCCTAGGAGATGAAGGAATGTAGCTGCTTTCTGGATTACAACAGAACATCCCACTTCTCCAGGGAGAACTTGTGTGCTGAGACATCACTGATAAATCCATATACCACCAGTTCATCTGAAGTCTGTGCAATCTAAATGCTCATTCCACTGAGGAACCAATTAACACCTCTCTTACACAGGTAGGTCTGCCTCTCCTTTATCCCTAAATTATTTTAAGGCCACAGTTAAATCTGTCCCATGCCACCTGTCCCATGCTAAATGAGGACCGCCTGCCACCTGTCCAGCTGAGTACTTTCTTACCTGGCATTAGCCAATGAAATCAAAGGCGTCAGTCATATGAATAAGAACTCTCAGATAAATTACACTACAGAATGAAGGCTTAAAAAGCTTATATAACAGCCATAAATTACTGCAAATTGCTGCACATCAAAAGAGATGTTGGCATACTGTGTGCTTCTTACGGTCAACAGATAAGAAAATTGCATCATACAAGAAGGCAGGCAGGTGTTTGCAACAGAGATAAGAGATTTTTAGAAAATAAACACTCAACAGTGGCCAAGGTGCATGTGCACTCACACAGAGCCCATTTAAATAAAAAGTTAAACGTATGCCAAACTGAGACCTAATGACTGCTAGAAAACTGCTTGTCTTACTCTCTTATGGGGATCAAAGCCACACACGAGGAAGATGTTGCATAAACCTTGACCCTTGCACGGATGGTAGGTGAGGGTTACTCCACTAATTTAACCCATTAAAAGTTAAGCATGGCAAGATGATACCAAAAACAGTTTTAATATCAGAAGTCTTCTGAGAACCACCTTCAACGTTGCTTCTGTTCTCTAAGAAAGCATCAGGATGTGAGAGCAGACAGAAAGGAGTGACCAGGAGCACTTACTCTGATAGCGCTACTTCTTCATGAAGCCTCCTCTACTTATGGTGCTGACTGCAACCTGTGCATTTATAAACAGATAGCTTCTAGTAGCTGCCTTTTGGTGTTAAAGTATCACCTCTGCTAAGCTCCAGAGCCAGCATCATCTCTGTTCTACATAGAATTCCCACCTTGGATAAGCATGATGTAGGCACTTGTAATCACAGCACTCCAAAGACTAAGAACAGATAAACCGAGGACAGCCTGAGCTAAACAGTCAGACTAAATTTTAACAAGTATTTTAGAAAAAGGAAGACCATATGGAAAGCGCAAAGACCCTCCAAATAGTGATTCCGTGGTGAGGTGAGAAGAGAATGCAGGAGAGCAGGGGCAGCCTCATCAAGTAAAGCTGGATCAATTGTAAGGGACACAGAAGTTCACATTTTTGCTGAGAGTCCAAAACTAACCACCACAGTACATAGGCTTATAACAAGTATAGCTTATGTCACCGAGGGAAAATTAAAAAGACAGGTCTTTTCTTCCAGGTCCTCTATAGAAAAAACTGAATTTGCTTCTACATCAAGGTATCTGTTTTGATACATACATTTCATCAGATTGTTATATTAGAGTATAAGACTACTAATATATCGACTTTCTGGAGACATTTTAGAATCTAGCCCCATTCAAAAAGAAAGAAAGAAAGAAAGAAAGAAAGAAAGAAAGAAAGAAAGAAAGAAAGAAAGAAAGAAAGA
>NW_021604597.1:11804281-11817651 GCF_004785775.1 Grammomys surdaster | reverse complement strand
AGAAAGAAAGGAAGAAAGAAAGAGAAAAAAGAAAGAAAGAGAAAAAGAAAGAAAGAAAGAAAGAAAGAAAGAAAGAAAGAAAGAAAGAAAGAAAGAAAGAAAGAAAGAGTGAGTCCTAAGAGTGTCATAGAAGCTGCATACTGTTAGTGGAGAGGCTAAGACTGACAACTTACAGATATTTTGGTGGCTTCACATAACATTTCCCTAAAACTTTGATTCAGAAAATACTCATCAAAGTTTGGATTTCTGTATTGGAGGACCTGGCAACAATGAGCCAACCACAGCCCACACTTCTCCCTGTCACCCACACCCATCAGTGTCACTGATTGACATCGACGGCCCTGTTGCTATTAGCATTGTAATGTGTGGCATAATTTCATAGGCATCACAGCTTGGAAATACCTAAAAGGAAGAGATTTGTTACAGAACAAGATTGTGAGATGCAGCCAGCCAGGTGTGGTGGCAGGCACACACCTTTAATCCCAGCACCAGAGAGGCAGAGGTAGGTGGATGGAAGATAGCCCAGTTTACATAGCAAATTCCAGGTCAGCCAGAGTTACACAGACTATGTTTGAAAAACTATATATTATATATAAATATATATTAGGAAATGGGAGGAAGATGGAAAGAAGGGACTTGATTCTAGACTTTGAAATTCTGTATAGGTTAGAGAAGTTGACATAGAGTCAGAACCATAAGTTCTCCCCCTGCCTTTAGCATAGCATTTCCAAGATTTTGGGTGCTTAGCACCAACATATGCAACTGTTTCCTATGCTGTGGCTTTCCAAAGCCCATGAGAATCATGACTGAAGAACACTCAGCATGGCTTAGGAAGGAGCGGCCCCTGGGCCAGTAGTACCTGAAACTCTCAGAGCCGCACTAACTTATTTTGATGGTTTTTTTTTTCTTTTTTTCCCACCCATGCCTAGCCAACAGAATCCTTCCTATTTGCTAACATATCAGGAAGTCAGACATGCAATGCCTAAAGTCTATCTAGACATCAAAGCAACACATGGCATACTATAAGCCTGGAAGAAAACTGACTACAGCTAAAAACCAAATATGTTTGATCCAGAAAGACAAAATTATACATTATTATGAAAGCATTAGAACCACATATACAGGAAATACATAACAAAGGGATATTCATTAACTAACTTCAATATGGCTATATTAAATAAATATGTATAAGAAATAATTGCAATTGACTCCCCCACTGTGCATAAACACACAAATATACATATATACATACCCATGCAACACATTTATATGCATATATACATTACATATACATATATATATATATAGCCAATTATGAAAGAATTTGAGATATATTACCACTACACTCACACCATATAAAAAAGAAAAAGGAAGATATTGAGAATTTATTGAGTCCAGAGTACACCAATATCAAAGCATGCCATGTCACTTTATCAAAACTGCTTTTCCTGATCAGAACTGTCAAGCTCCATGTTCTTACTAGTGTTTGCACAGTTTCCAGAAACATCTTACAATCCGAAAAGCCTTTTTATTTTTAAAATTACAGGATCATTGGTATAAAAAAACTAGAGTCCACATTCATGCATGGTTTCCACAAATTGGCCTTTTCCTCCCACAGATAGAAAAGAAGAATGCAAACACTCACCGCGGAGAGCTGACTCCATGTGGATCGCAGTGGCTTATGGTGAATCACAATTCTCTCCTCTGGCTTCTGTTCCTTGGGCTCTGGTTCTTCATCGGAGTCGATATCAAGAGCCTTTTCTTTGTAGTTTTGATACAGAACTGCATTTTCTTCAAGAAAGCAAGTCAGATAAGTCACTAATTGCTCCCAATAGCTATCTATTTGCTCTAAAAAACAGCCTCTATGTTTATACAATGTTTAGCGCTGGTTTAATTAATATCTGAAATGAAGAGACCTTGTCACCAAAGAATTTTTGACATTCCAACTAAAGCAAAGTTTCAATGTCTCTGTCTACTACTCATGAAAGATGGTCAGTCTCAGCCCATTGTAATTTCGGCTATAGTAAATCCATGTGTTAGGTTTTCTTCAGGCTATCAGTGTTCACTTATTTATCTATTTAGCAAACATTTACTGAACATCATAATGTCTTATTTTCTAACACTCAAAGGGAAACGATACTTCGTATCCCCTCATGAACCAGTAAGTCAGTAAGAAAATGAACTTCCTATTCATGCATTTATTCATCCAACTGACATTTAGGAAATGTCTACTAGATGCCAGCAACTGCCAAGCAACTGGGAATACAATGGACAAAAAAGATGAGAAATCTCAGTGTTCATGAAGCAGACATAAAATCAAAGAGAACTGAAATAAACAACTAACTTTCCTACTATTGCAAATGTGGCTATGTTGTCATGGAGAAAAACAAATGACAGGAAGGGGTAGGAAATTCTGGGAAGAAAGTAAATTCATTTTAAGTAGGGTGGTCTCCAGAGCCTTCACAGAAGTGACATTTAAGGCAAGACATAAGAGGTAAGAAGACAAGCCATCTGTACAACTAGGGAAAGAGCTGTGTGTGTGTATGTGTGTGTGTGTGTGTGTGTGTGTGTGTGTGTGTGTTATACCAGTATGTAACAGAATGTCTGAGAAGACAATTTCTGGTGTCAGTCTTTGCTTTCCTCTTTGAGACTTGTTTAGAGCTGCATACAACAGCTCACCATAGGAACACTTGGGTTACACAGGAGCTCTATCCCATCTGGCTTTATTAGGTAATACAAACTCAGAACCCCATGTTTGTGTTCCAAGCACTTTATCTACTGAGCCATCTCCCCAGACCAGGAAAGAATATTTTATGAGAGGGAACCTGAAGTCCAAATGCCTTAAGGCAGGAGTCTACCAAGTGTGTATGGACACGGAGCATAGTGTGATAGGAGGCCCAGGGAGGGCTGGACTCATAGAAGATGAGGCAGGAGAGTGAGTACAGGGCAGATCATGTCTGGCCACTAAAGGGACCCTGATTTTTACTCCAAGTGGAATTACGAGTTATTGAAGAGCTGAGGGCACATGATCTTACATAAATACATGCTGATATAAGAGAAATCATGTGTATACAGGAGCTCTGACAGAACTGCCAAAGTATGATACAACCTAGAGGAAGGAGAGACACCAACGAGGAAAACCCAAGCTCTAAATGTAGTGAAGCAGCAGAACTCAAGGGAAAGGCAGATGGACAAACACCAAAGCAAGAGGAAATATAAACCTTGGAAGCACTAGTGAAAGCCTCAGTGGTTGTATGGCAGGTGTGTGCAGTGGTCAAACAATGCAAAATATGCTTACAGAAACGAGCCACACAGTCCAAATCCAAATAACATGTGTTAAGCAATTGGATTTTATCCTGAGTTCAAAAGAATTTGGTTTCTTTTACACTTTAGTAATTGTATTTCATCCTCAATACAAACAAAGTTACTTCAATGGGCTAGTCAAACACTAGCTACCCAGGGGAGTAATTAGGATGCCAAAGGAGTAGTCAATATAAGGTTAGAGAGACCTGAGCTTCCCCACTTAGCATGGACTGTGGACAGACTGGATATGGGAGTAGAGAAAAGTAGGGTAAGCTTTCAAAACGCTCCAATTGCACAGACAGAAAGCAGGAGAGAACATCAGAAGCGATTCTGGCAGAGATGAGGAAGATTCTGAGTTTGGTGTAGGACTTGGCTTGTTAAAAATTCTTTCCTGCCTCAGCTTTTTCTCTTGGCAACCACACATAGTTCTGTGTGTACTGTATCTACGGTAGCATTAGAATATATGCAAGATTTTACTATTCTGTGATTATACAAGAAAATAAGTAAGTCAAACTCAGTTTCTGGGAAATTTTAAAGTATTTTCTGGGGGAGGCACACGGCATATGTATAACATCATTGACACTATTTCCCCATCATTCCCACAAAGAATGAGCTCTCATTTGACACATGGGACAGGACTTAAGGATGCACAGGTCTTGCATCCTTGTCACTCAACTGATGATTAGGAACACCCAGAACCTTGCACCACAAGTTCTCACAGCTAGACAACACTGCTTCTAAAGGTGCACTCCTGCAAGCCATTGACAGTAAAGAATTCTGCATTCTTCACTTACAGATATGGATAAATGGTTATCTACACCATTGTGTATAAAAATAGACAAGACACCCAGAAACAAAGAGATAACACACAACTGGACTGACTTTAAAACACTCAAAATGTTCAAGCCTTTAAGTCATAAACAAAATCAAGCTGAAATTCTAAGAACCAAAAACAAAACAAAAAAACAAAACAAAGAGAAACATCTTCTGAAACAATGATTCTCAACCAGTGGGTCACATCCCCTTTTCGAGTGAAGGACATTTCACAGGGGTTGCATATCAGATATCCTGTATATCAGATATTTACATTATGATTCATAGCAGTAGCAAAATCAGTTACAAAGTAGCAGTGGAATAATTTGATGGTTGGGGGGTAATCATAACATGAGGATAGCATTAGACAGGTAGAAAACCACTACTCTGAAGGAAATAGAAGTCTGAAGATTGTTGACTTCACATTCATACAACGGTTCAGGAAATAGCAAAGGACAAAAAGCAGCAGTTCTATGTCCCTAAGCTTGTGTTGCCACAGGTATGGGGGGGGGGGGGACAAGTTACTAAAACTCTCAGGGCTTTTGATTTCCCCAATTGTAGAATCAAGGAGATGAATTTGCCCCAAATGGTCAAAGTACCATATCTGTGTTTCTTCTCCAAATAACAATTACTTTCTACAACTAGTACAGTGTCTTGATAAATTACTCATTTGTCGTTAAGCAGGCACTACTTTACAGTCATCCAAACTGTGTATTTTACATCTGCATGGCTTTCTATTGGCTTTTCTTATGGAAGGGCATACTTACCTTCATTGTTCATTAAAGGATGGAAACTCTCAGCATTTCAAAGCTATGAAGAAAGTAAATCTACTCACAGTCCCCAGGAGCTTCCGGGCTGCAGCTGGCACTGTTCCCCGTGCTCCCCCCAGTTGGCCCCTTGACCCATCTATTTACAGAGTCCACTAATCTGATTAGCATGTGAACACCTGGCTGAAGCTGCTTTTGTTTTTGAAAATCTCAACAACAAATAATACACAGGATAAAAATCCAGAAAACCTGCATTTCCCCAAAGGTGAAGGTTAGTAGGAAAACAGGAAGTCAGAAATGAAACTCAAATGTGGAAATACTGCGAAAGGAATAGTAAGAAAAAAAAGGGGGGGGGAATAACCCAGAGGATGCAAGCATCAGTCTCAAGGAGCCTGAGTGAGAAGCTAGATCTGGCTCCACCCCCATGTTGCGAGGCAGGTGGAAAACTGAAAGCTCTCTAGATGTAAACTAAACTTAGCAGTTTATAAACATGCCCCCTATGGATAAACAAGGTTAGCTCAATGAACACAGCTTTGTGCTGGATAATCCAAGACAAAGGTGGCCATTCTTGTTTTTTTTTTTTTTTTCATCCCAAGTGTCTTTGTTACTGCAGTTAGGTTTCAACTTATAATTGATGTACCATATTGAAGCTGCAATAAAAGTCTGGAAAATTGGGCTGGAGAGATGGCTCAGTGGTTAAGAGCACTGACTGCTCTTCCAGAGGTCCTGAGTTCAAATCCCAGCAACCACATGGTGGCTCACAACCATCTGTAATGAGATCTGATGCCCTCTTTGGTGTGTCTGAAGACAGCTACAGTGTATTCATATATAATAAATAAATAAATTTAAAAAAAAAAGTCTGGAAAATTAAATGCTTACCTTCCCCATCAAATGTTCCTTGTCCTTTCAGCATTTTTTTCTAAGAGACAAAAAAAAGAGAGAGAGAGAGAGAGAAAAGCAAACTGTGTATGAATAAGCCAAGTACAGCTATTTTAAGTTAAAAACCCCTTTCTGTTATTTCCCTCAGATTTCCAAAAGCACATGGCAAAGAATCCCCATGCCAATTAACCACAACAATAAAATAAAGTGTGGAGCGTCCCCACATCCCGTTAAACCAGAGAAAGAATCCTTAAATGACCGGCAGTCCCGCTCATTTCACTGTGATTCACTCTCACTGTTAGTCTGAACTTTGCTATCCCTGACAGCTGGGGGGAGGGGCACATAAAATGTTATGTAATGTCTTTCCTTTAAGACTGTATGTCTAAAATAAAACAGGCTTGCTTGTGTATTGCATGTGTGACACTTCTACAGACTGGTTCTAGTTGTCTGATTAATCAAGATTTTAAAAAAAGTGACTGCCCTATTGCTTAGATCTGTCTTGTTTCTAAGAAGGTGGCACATACTCCAAAACATCCCTCCCTGGTTGTGCCTTTTCCTTTACTCACGGTGGGGGGAAAAATTAGTAAGGGCAACTGCTAGGCCTGTATCAGGGCACAACGCCTCACACCCTCACGAAAGTTCTAAGCTATTAGTTTGTCAAAAACATTCATTGATTAATAATAATAAAACACAAACATGGGGGCATGGTGACTAAAATAAACAGAAGGCAATGCACTGTTTCACGGTTTGGGTAGCTGAATTAAATTCATGTGCCATGAGCATTCAATTCTTCCCCAACACGTTCACATTGGATTTAATGAACGGCATGTGAGCCTGCCCAGTCCTACCTTTATCCTTCCCAGGCTAGAGAACTTCTCCTTGTCTTCCATTACCGCCTTGAGGACAGGCTGGGACATTCTGTTCTTCTTCTTTGAGCTGGTGGGACTGTCAAAATCAAAGCCGCTGACCACTGCCCTTCGGTAAGACGTGGACCGCAAGCCTCGCCGAAGGGAGCCCGGGCTGTCTATGTCATTGTCGACTTCGCTTTCCTCCCCTTCGTGGCCCAGGGGTGCTCCCAGTCCCTCCACCATGCTGCGCACCTTGAGAAGCCGCCTATGGGGCTCCACGTTCTGACTATTGGATTTACTCAGTTTAATTTCGGAGGCAAGACTTTTGGGGATAATCTGCTGCTTTCCCATCTTGAGGGCCGCCGGGCTGTTGGTACTCAAAACCACTGAAGAGTTCGGGAGCTCATTCCCTTGGGAGGGAAGCCTTTGGAGAGGCAGTTTTTGTTCTGAAGACCTGTGCTGGGGAGCAGGAGAGAGCCTCGAGGGGACTGGCTCTAAGTCCCCCGCTGACTGATCAGTTTGTGATACTGGGCCAGGTGAGTCGGTTTTAGAGGTAAAGCCATTGGTAATGGGCGAAGATGCCTTACTGGCAGTCACTCCGGTGCGGTCCTCATCAGGGGCGCAAGAGGTCGGGATGTCCGGAGTTCGGGAGGCGCGCGACAACAGCGCCGAGGGTGAGGCCACCGTGCCATTGGCAGCGGACTTCGGGGAGCCGCCCGACGCCGTGTAAGAAACTAGGGGTGACTTGGGCCGTCGGAGTCGAGGAGAAGCAGCTCTGTAGTCCGGGGACACCGTGCGACCATTGGTCACCGGCCTCCGATGCGCGCACAGAAGCTGGGGGCTCCTGGACACCGTCCTGACGTCCGGGCCGGCGGGTACGCGAACCGGAGTCTGCGATGTGGGCAGAGCAGCCAGCTCCTCCACCGGGAAGTCAGTGATCAGCAGCCCGCTGGGGCTCTGGTACGACTGTGGCCGCGGCTTGCTCCGGCCGAGCAACTGGAGCGGAGGGGTGGACCGTCTCCGCCACAAAGGGGTGACGCCGTTGCTGGAAAAATCCACCTCGCTTTCGCCGTCCATAGCGGGGCCTTTGGGCCGGCCCCGAGAGGAAGAAAGCTGCTCAGGTTGCTTAAGAGAAAGGAACTTTGCCTCCGGACAACTAGCCTTGTCTGGGAGCCTAGCCGGGTTCCAGCCCGGCGGTCACACGGGTGTCGCGCGGGACTCGGCAGCGCCGCACTTACCCGCCCTTTCTCGGGCAGAGCGCCTCCCGCCACGCTGAGCGACCGGGGGCTGAGATCGGAGCCACAGCCGAGCAAACGAATCCGGTCTCCTCTGCGTCCTTCCCGCGCCCCAAGCCCGCCGGCACCTAGAGAGCTCGCCGCCACCGCAGGACCTTTGGAAAGAGTTCAGCTGGCTGGGACAGCTCGCCACGGGACGCTCCCCCGCGTCTCCATCTAGCCGCCCACCCCGAGCCAGTCCACGCGGACCCCGGTATGCGTTCTTCAGTGCGCTCACCCTTCCGAGAGTCCAGAGCACAGACCAAGGAGTGCTCCCTGTCCTGGTGGGTGGCCTGGGTCCTCACCAAAGCGTGGAGACGACCGCTCAGCCCAGGGCAGCAGAGGCCCGCGGCGCCGGCCCCGCCCCCGCCCCCGCGCTCCGCCCCGCCCCTCTTGGCCCCGCTCCAGCACGCCGGGGAAGCTCACAGGGAGGCGCCCTGGAGTTCCCGCCCACGCCTGCACCGAGTGCGCTCAGAATGTTTGCAAACTGGACGTGCACACCTGAGCTAGGTGTCCAGACCGGAGTACTAGAATGCGGGAGCGCGGGCGGCTGCCCTAGGGGCCAGCCAGAGGGCGCGGTCGCAGATCCAAACCCAGCTTGGGAATGATCAAGAGAGCAGAGAAAGGGTTTCTTAATGATCCCGGATCCCCCGGGGGAGGAGGTTGGAAGGGTGATGCTGCCTGCGCCACTTCTCTGGGCCACTTGGGGGCTTCAGACTGACCCTCACTCCGGAGTCTCACTCATCTACTTGCAAAAATGTATAAACTATAGACAGATTTGCTTATATACACTCAGAGGAGAACTGGCTGAGAGACCAGGTGGACCGTGACTCTGCATTTCCTAATCTTTGGGCCTTGTATGTTTCAAAGTCACACAGTAAAAGTAAACAAAATACGAAATACTTATTAGTGTATAGTTGTGTATAAATTGAAAACCTGTGTGTAGAATAAAATATTGTACAAGGAGTAAATTCCAAATCCTTATTAGCGATTAAGAGGCTGGATAGAGGTGGGCCTACCCCTACAGCCTGGTATTTTCTCACTAGCTTTATTCAGCCAAGCCAAGTCTTGGAGCCTTAGAGCCTTCACCTTTATTTCTTGGCCTTCTGCCTTGTCACTCCATTGGAATCGGAGTTGGACTACTCCGTTAGTTATTTCTCCAACCACCTGATCTCTTTTTTTTCACACTAATTGAAATTTGTACATCTGTATGCTTCCTTATATGTCTATGCATTAATGCTCAATCTATTCTGCCTTTACATTGTAGTCATGAAGAGGGCAGGGACCATGTGTGTGATTTCACACACACAGCAAGTGATAATATCAGTAGATGAATAAAAGAAATGAACCTGGGCCAGTGACATCTTTTAGATGTTGATTGCCAAGTTGGCTGTGCCTTGGTGAAATTCCAGGTATGTAAGAATAGTGAGGCGACCTGAGAAGACATGATTTTAGTTGATTAGATCTGCAGAACTGGTGCTGTTAGCAAGACACATGGGAGTCTCCAAGCTTTCAGCATTCATGTGAGCAACCACAGTTTAAAGCAGTGCTTCTTTCTGCTTTGGGTGGTGAAAGGAAGTGGTATCTCCGACGTTTCTGTATGCTATTCTATACTTACCAAAGCTGCACAGTGAAGATCTTGGATCTGAGAAACTCTTTTGAATTCGAAGAAATGGAATCAAAATGTTTACCAAAATAATTTTTGAGAAAATACCAACAATTTCATACAGAATGAAGCAGATTCTATGTTCATCAATGGAACCTTAGTATAGGGAATTTTCATATCGATAATAATAGTTTTATATAATAAATTTAACTTCAGTAAGTGTGGAAGTTGATAAATGTCAGGTTTAATGCGGGTCAGAATACAATCTGTGATCAAAGTTAAAAGACTTTGAGTAATGACGTGAGAAGTTAGTGTCCCTGTAGGTCATGTACGCCCTTGAGTTGTGACATGTGGTGAAGAAGTCACAGTCTGCTCACCTCCTTCCTGAGCAAAAACCTACTCCCAAAACAATAGCAAAACACAAAACTCTCCTTTCACTGAGGAACGTTTGCAAGCAGACTGCGTATTTTAGGCTCCACCTAACTTATTATATATTTTCAAATCTAAGGCATAGTCACTTGGTTGCTGTGCTAGCTAGTCTTATGTCACTGTGATAATACAATCTAGAGTTATCTGAATGGAGAGAACCTTAATTGAGAAAACGCCTCTGTAAGGTCCAGCAGAAAGGCATTTTCTTAATGATCGATGGGAGAAGACCCTGCCCATTGTGGGAAATGCCATTCTCAAACTGGTGGTCCTGGGTTCTATAAGAAAGAAGACTGTGGAGTCCTTGGGAAGCAGCACTCCCCTGCAGCCTCTGCATGAGCTCCTGACACCAGGATCCTGCCCTGTTTGAGTTTCTGTCCTGGCTTCCCTTGATGATGAACAGTGATATGGAAGTATAAGCCACATAAACCTTTTTCTTCCCAACTAGCTTTTTTGGCATAGTATTTTGTCACAGTAATAGAAACCCCAACTAGGACATACGAGTTGCAGCATCGTTTGGAATTCTTCATATTTACTGAAAAGATAATTTTTAGGTTAGCTTATGCAAATTTTTTCTATTATGCACATATACAAAGTGTAAAATATAATCAGAGTGAGTCAGTTGAGGTTTTATACTATTGTTTTAGAACACTTTTGTTTTCACACAGCTATTAATATGTCTAGCTTTTCCCCTACAAAAGAGCACCAATAGTACAATATTTCTTTTTTTCTTTTTCACATTTTCTAGTTCATTTATTTATCACAAATCTAAAATTTTACTATATCTTGGCTATACAGAATAGCTTACTTAATTCTATTTTGTAGAATATACCGAACTCTTTGATTTCTTTTAATTTTATTTTATTTACATTCCAGTCATTGCCCCTCCCCTCCCAGTCTCTCCTCCCATGATAACTCATCCCATTCCTCCTCCTCCTTGCCTCCAAGAGGGTACTCCCCAGACACCAGACCTCCTGCTTCCCTGGGGCAAGTCTCTGGAGGGTGAAGCACATTGTCTCCCACTGAGGCCAGACCAGGCAGACCTATGCTATATATGTGTCAGGTGCCTCAGAGCAGCCCATGTATGCTCTTGGTTGGTGGCTCAGTCTCTGGGAGCTTCCTGGAGTCCAGGTTAGTTGAGACAGTTAGTCTTCCTATGGGGTTTCCCTTCCCTTCATCTTCTCCAGTCCTTTCCCTAATTCAACCATAGGGGTCCCCAACTGCAGTCCAATGCTTGAGTGTATCTATGTTTCTCAGTCAGCTGCTAGCAGGGCTTCTCAGAGGTCATCTATCCAGGCTCCCATCTGTAAGCATATCAGAGCATCAGTAATAGTGTGAGGCCTTGGCAAGTGCCTGGTGTGGGTGTGGTGGCACACACCTTTAATCCCAGCACTGGGGAGGTAGAGTTATGTGGATCTCTGTGAGTTCAAGGTCAGCCTGGAGCACAAAGCTAGGTTCAGGACAACCAAAGCTACACCGAGAAACCCTGCCTGAAAAAAAAAAAAAAAAAACAAATGAAGCCAAAGAGCATGTTGTAGTTTATGTTTGAAATTTCCCTTCTAGCTACTAATAACCATATTGCAGTTTGTTTTATTCACTATAATTACATGAATCTCTCTCTCTCTCTCTTTCTCTCTCTCTCTCTCTCTCTCTCTCCTCTCTCTCTCTCTCTCTGTATGTGTGTGTGTGTATGTGTGTGTGTGTATTGTCATCACAATTACTTGTCCAATTGCTGCTTTGTCAGTTTCAAAAAACATTGCAACTTCAGAGAAGTTGAAAAGCAGGACTAAGTACTTTTTAAACCTGGAATGAAATGGTACTTTCAGCAACGTAGTCCACTGGTATATTCAAAAGCCATACTGAATTACTGGAATAGTCAATGGTATACTGTAGGATATATTTCTATATTTATTTTTATTGTGTTTGGCACAATAATTTAGCTAATTTAAAGGGAGTATGTTGATTGGACTTATGCTACTATGTTCATGTACCTTTTATTAATTTAGATATTCTTTCCACAAATACTTATTTAATTCAATTAATAGTGAAGCAACGGGCCAGGCCTACTTGAAGATTACAATTTGTCTCAAGTAACCAAAAAAAAATTAAAATGATAGCAGAAGATGCTCAAATTGAGTAAGATCTGAGACACTCCCTGGTCGATGGAAATCTCTGTTAAAGGAGCATAACGGATAAAATATTTCAAGGTAGAAAAGAATGAATAGGCTTCTGAAAAAGATGTCCCAATGTGAGTACACTGTGGGACAAGGACTAGACTACTCACATTTCTTAAGTGCCAACTATATTAATCTAGTATACAGATCTGGTAGATGAATTCTGTTTAGAATTCATCTTGGAAGATGTATAGGGCAGCCAAATGTGGCTACTTCACAGAGACTGAAAGGGAAGGATTTGGGCATGTGGCCCAGGGAAGACAAAGGAGCACACTGTCCTCTTTGCTCCTTTACTGGAGAGCCTGACGATGGCTCCTAGATAGCTCCAACACACACCTACAGAATTGCAGAAGCAGCCAAATGAGAGTCTGCCTGTCTGTCCTAGTGAACAATACTGTGGATTCAGGTGCTGTGGACTAAGGAATAAGCTAAGTTTGTGTTGGGGGGTGGGGATAGACTAAAGTCTCAGTCTCATTGACAAACCTAGGATTAAAAATTCCAGTTTAAGAATTTAGGGATTCTGGTTCTTTTTGCAGTGGACTATCTCTGGAACGCTGGGCATAGCAGTTGGAAGTGCACATCCTGGGCATTTTGATTTGATTAATGTGTGTTGATTTCTAGGCATACCTGAATATATACAAAATCCCTGTGCTATCCTCCCTCTATGCACAAGTAAGCATTTGTTTGCCCAATATATAAAAACCTGTGTTCCTTAGGCATTCTGTCCACTCACTGTCAAGGGTTTCCTGCAGTTTGGACAGAGTCACAAGGAGAGGGCAAACTAGCCCTTCTGATTTCTAAGTCTCTGATTTGGGCTTTTCTGATACAAATAAAATCAGACATGATATCTGGATGGTAATAATATCAATTTAGGTTAACCAAGATAAAGAATTCACAGTTGCAACTGGTGAGGAGGCTCTACAGCATGGCCTACCAGGAGAAGGAAAGTGCAAAACTGTTTCTCAAGGGTCCAGCAGTCTACTGATTTCAGTGCATGTGGGGCGGAGACCAAGCCTTTGGCTTGGCAAAGGCCCTCTTTCTTTCTCTTCTACTCAGTGACATGGGCTCAGCAAAGGACAACTTGTTTGTTCAGAGGTTCTTAGAGTTCAGTTATGATCCTTGGGAAGGCAGTAGAGACCTCTGGAATATTTGCAATATTTATTTATTCTCTTTCTCATTTCTCCCCTTTTCTGTGTCTCTGTCTCTCTATTTTTGTCCCTCCCTCTCTCTCTCCCTCTCTCCCTCCCTCCCTCCCTCCCTCCCTCCCTCCCTCCCTCCCT
>NW_021604597.1:11784430-11804181 GCF_004785775.1 Grammomys surdaster | reverse complement strand
CTCCCTCCCTCCCTCCCTCCCTCCCTCCCTCCCTCTCTGATCCACACTGGATATATTATTCTGTAGGCATGAGTTTAGTACGATGGTCCCTTCCTACTCTTGATCCATGGCATGGACCTGATCTAGTCAATGTGACATGACAGGTCACTGTCTGCCTCCAGGGACACAACCAAACTAGAAAGAGCATCATGATTGAGGACAAGGCTTTGTGAAAGTTGAACCAGAAGGGGAGCTCTTTTTGCTATCTTCAGTATTGTGAGGGAATTACTGCTAGGAGGCAAGGGCCAGGCATCATTGCTCATCTGATGTATGCAGAATCCTTTAGCTGAACGGTCAAAACTCAGCTATTGTGAACAGTCTCATCACACCCTTGCTAAGGGACAGAAATTGTCATGTAGGCCTCTTTGAATCTTTTTTTTTTTAATTTATTCATTCATTTATTTTTTTATTTTTATTTTTTGACAACAAGAGCTTCCCCAGATGTTGGATAAAATCTGCCCACAGAGAGTATTATCCAGGAATGGGAAGCAACAGCCAAATATAACTTCTTCCCTTGGGCGTACTCCCTGAGTAAGGGTTTATGAAGGGAAGGAGAGTGGGGGTGCTGAGGTTTACAAAATGTCACTGTTTTGTTTAAAATGCTTTTCTTACCTCTTCCTGTGCCTCAGGAAAGGGTAGGCCCATCTGTCTGTCATGGCCTCATGCTCTTGCCAACTGTACCACTTTGCCTGGTCCCACTCTAGAAGACTCCAGAGAAATTGCCACTCCTCCTTATATGGATTGGAATGGGAAAATAACTGGGTTTTTTTGTTTGTTTGTTTGTTTGTTTGTTTTAATTGATGAGATAGTATCGTGCCCAGGCATTTTTCCTACTTTGACCAGGTCAAAGATCTGGTCAAATAGATCTCTTTGCCTACATCGGTTACAACTTCCTGCCTCCTCTTAGGTCCTAAGCAGAATCACAAAGACTGAAGCAGGGATGAGGTTGGTCCTGATTTATTTTCTGCATGCCTTTCTGTGAGTATCTTTCTTGTTCCACAAGAATTATTTGGACTCTGTGGACTAATTTGAGTTACGTAACCCAGAGAGATAAGGAAACCATAGATCTTTGGCTTTAGCAGTATTGCTGCCTTTTCAGAATTTTCCTCCACAGGCTTATGTCCTGTTTACAGTTTGCTTTTCAATCTAAGAATTATGAAACCATTTTTGAAAAGTAAAGTTTAGTAGATACTAAAGTAATTTAAAATTATCTTTCTTTGCCTTGGATTTATTGGTAAACATACTCTTCGAAGAGATTGTCATGGAAAGGAGGTTCTAACTGGGAGTCTGGCCTTTTTCCTAACAATATCTTAGAAATGGAATGAAAGTAAGGAAGAAGTGCAATGGTCAGTGGTTCATTTAGTCTCCTTCAAAGAGGGAACTGAGAATAACTTCTGTTTTGGGGTGATTATTTTGCTTGTTTTGTTGTGTTTTTGTTTTTGTTTTCTTCTCTTTCACAGGAGGAAAAGGTGAGAAGGATTCTTTGGGTAATAGTTAGTTCCTGTTATTTCCTTCTTTCATCTATTTTGGTTTAGGATTTGGCTCTGGTTTTTATCCTACCACCACCAATAAGGCAATAGCCTCTAATCTGTGTAGATATAAGGTGGGCTCAGTCTAGCAGGTGCCAGAGGGGCAAACTACTTTTTAAGGAGATAATGGCCCTTACTATAATTGACAATGGTTAGACACTCTAGACACTCTCCTTTTTTTCCTACTATCCTACTTAGTACTAATTACCTACACAGTTTAGAATCACCTGGGGTACAATAAATAAGTAAAAGGAATCTCAGTAGAATGGTTGCTTTTATTGGGTTGAACTGTGAGAGATTGTCTTGATTGCTAATTGATATAAGAAGGTCTAGTCCATGGTGAGCAATACTATTCCCTGGGGTATGGTCTTCAGCCATATTGAGGAACTAGGGAAAAATAAGCTGGAGGGAGCCAGCAAGCAACATTCCTTCATGATTTATGCTTCAAGCTCCAGCCCTGATTTTCCACAGTGATGGGCTGTGACCTGAAGTATAATCAAAACCAACTTTCATCTCTTAAACTGCTTTTTGTGGTGATATTTTTATTAGAAACAGAAAGGATCCCAGTGCTGGTAGCATGGGCCTTTATCTAAGCACATGGGAGGCAGAGGTAGACAGATCAAGTCCAGCCTGGTCTACAGAGTGAGATTCAGGACAGGCAGGGCTACATACAGGGAACATTTGTGGAAAAACAAACAAACGAAAACAAAACAACAAACTCCATGGGAGGAGGGAGAGGAGGAGGAGGAGGAGGAGGAGGAGGAGGAGGAGGAGGAGGAGGAGGAGGAGGAGAAAACAGAAAGGAGCTGGATCACTTATCTTCCATCCCTGTAACAACAGAATCCCTATCCTTCCCTTTTA
The DNA here is from genome assembly GCF_004785775.1 of Grammomys surdaster. Classification (NCBI taxonomy): domain Eukaryota; kingdom Metazoa; phylum Chordata; class Mammalia; order Rodentia; family Muridae; genus Grammomys; species Grammomys surdaster. The sequence goes on along the minus strand of NW_021604597.1, from coordinate 11,801,752 downwards.
AATTCATTATACCAATCACCCTGTAATTCTATTAACTGCTGAGTGAGTGTATGAAGAAAGGATTCTCTCACCTTCCTGGGGTTTGAGGACTTTGTTCTCCAGTGCATTTCCACTATTCACTGTCCAGGAGCTACCTTGAAGCACCATTGCATGCTGATATCCTTGAGGAAGAGGACAGGGTTGGTATGAATGTCACCACTGTTTTTAGTTTGGAAGGTTTTTATCATCATCGTCATCATCATTGTCATCATCGTCATCATCATTATGATCATCATTTTTGTTATTGGCATAAACAATCCATCCTACGTAGAGAACTGATTGACCCTTTTGGGTCCCTTTGTCCTCAAGGCAACCCATAAAAATAAACTATATCTTTCCATCTCTAAATAGAATAACTTTCTCCTGTGCTTTGAACAGCAAATCATTGTAATAAAATCTGTTATTTTTAACTCCAAGAAAAGGAGAAGGGTTAGGTCAGGAATAGAATAGGTTAGAATTCATGGAAGTAATCTTAGAGGATTCTTTTTCTGTTTCTCTTTTTCTTTCTTCCTTCCTTCCTTCCTTCCTTCCTTCCTTCCTTCCTTTCTTTCTTTCTTTCTTTCTTTCTTTCTTTCTATCCCAAATGCTGCCCACCTCCTGGTATTCCTGTCACAAAGTTCCCTCCCCCCCACTCCCACCCCCATTGTCATCAAGTCTCTGGGCGTCATCTCCCACAGAGACCAAACAAGGCAGCCCTGTTGGAAAACAGAATCCACAGACAGGCACCAGCTTTAGGGACAGCCCCCACTCCAGTTGTTGAAGGACACACATGGAGACTGAGCTACAGGTCATCAGTGGCCACACCAAGGAAAACTTGCAGGCAGATTTCATCAGCAGGGCTGGGTTTCTCCTCTGTTCCCAGTGTCTGAAAGTTGCAGCATCCACTTGGATTGTCCACAACCATCATGAAGATGATTGACACTTGACATGAAAGATCTCCAGTGCCTTTGTATTTTGAGGAGAAGATCTTAATTTTTTCAGATCGAGTAAGCACTCAGAGAACCTTCTAAGTTCAGGTGATTAGCAGCCCCAGTCAGGTTTGTGTGTTCTTGAATTTCAAGGATGAGATAAGCATTTTAAAGGCTTCTCTCTTCACTGGATTCCAGTCTGAGTACACAGTATAGAAGAACAGAACCTTCACCTCTTTTAATAATTACTTGCCTGGGGCTTTGTTTTATTTACTTAAACACATTATCAGCAGTTATTAATTATACTTAAAGGGTTTGATTATGGGATTTTCATACATACACATACATAATGTATTTAAATCTTGTCAATTCCTCCTTATTCTCTTGTCTGCCTCCCACTTCCACTGGTACCCTACCTCTTCCCATCCAGATCCCACTCTACTGTAATATCTTCTTTAGGGGTAACTCAAAATGGGTTTAATTAAGGTTGCTTACTGGAACCTGGATGAAGGGATATTTACAGAAGTATGGGCAATTTACCAGTTATACCATGGGAGAAAATGTCTCTCCCTCTCCCAGCCATGGTTAATTGTATATAAATCCTCACAAAGTGGCACAGCTTTGTGAGTTTCTCCACCCTTCAAGAAAGAATGCTGAGCAACCCAGTCCCTACGGGTTTTGTGAAGGTGACTAAAGCTGTTTTGAAGCCATGGCCAAATATGCCATAAAGAAATGGTTAACAATGCTTTACCCACTTCTTCAGCTCATGTATTCTTTCAACTCTGTCTTCTTCCTTGCTCCCTGAGCATCACATGGCATGATATAGATGTTCCACTTAGGGCTCAATTTTCATCAGTCACTTATTTTCATCATTTGGACCAGTTGTGTGTCTCTGTAGAAAGAAAAAAAAAAACGAAAAAAGGAAAAAGAAAACTTCTCCACTCCAGCCAAAGTCGACGTTGACTTTAACTATGGTGGTAAGACACAGATGAAGTAAAAACTGGGATTATACAAAAGCAAAACAAAAACAAAAACAACAACAAAACCTTCCTCATTTCCATGTCCCTTTAGTGGTATCTACTGTGAGCCAGATGCTCTAGATGCAATAAACACATTATGGCAGCTGCAACAAGCACATAGACCTGCACGTATCTGAAGCACAAACCATGACCCTCTGTATTAGAGTTTTCTAAAGGAACAGAACTAATAGAATAATATATTTATATATACATACATACACACATATATACACATACATGTACTTACACATATATATACACACACATATATAAATATATATACATATACATATAATTCAATTCCATTTATATATATAAATTGTATATTATATATAATTAAATATTATATATATATGTATATGTATATATATATATATACATATACATAATTTGTATATATACTTTATTAGACTGGCTGGTAGGCTGTGTCCAGGTAGCTCAGCAATGGCTGTCTCATGGCAGAAAGGCCGAAAATCCACTAGTTACTCAGTCCATGAGGCTGGATATCTCAGCAGTCACAATAATATGGTACATAAAGGAAAAGTGTGAAATTCCTTGAGGTGTCATGTTTCCTATAATTCACCATTTTATTCCTTCTATGCCCACGTTATTGGGGTAGGCAAAGTAACAAAATAAGTACATTAATAATAATAATAAAATGTCAAAACCTGAACATCTTTTTGAACATAAATTGGATTTGGCGTAATGGGGATATATTTAACATAGAGTCATAACAATGCAATCACACACAAACATCTTCCTCTAAGTAGGCCTGGTCCTTTCCTTGGATATTTCCTTATGGATGCTAGCATCAATGTCATTTTTTCTTCTGTTGATTATTTACCAGTGTCTATTCACTTCAGTTTCTGAGCTTTGTTGTATTCTAAATTTTCTCTGGATTAATGAAACCGTGTGTAGAGTCACAACTCTTGTTTCATGAACTTTGATAAGTGATTTGAACAAAGGTGTGTCTGAATAGGCCACACTGTTCCTTTATGTGAAGACTTCTGTTTGCAAAAGAACTCAAGATAAACCAAATTCTGTGCGAGCATTCCATTTTCCAAGTAAAATTATATCAAGAGTCAGGTGGGGATACTTAAGACTGGTCGGTATTTTCAAGTTTTCTCCTGCCCAGAATTGTTTGGAAGAAATCCAGTATTACCTATCTTAAAAATCCTGCAGGGGAAAAAAAATTGCTGAAATAAATTGAACCCCATGATTATTTAGTTCTTTGTTTACCTAGGTGTTTAGGTATTTGATGCAAAACAAAAGCTTTTTTAGACATATTTTTTAAACTCTGTTTTGCCACTGATTTTTTACTGGATGAAAAGAGTGCTTAATATCAGAGTAAAGAGTTCTGTACTCTACATAGCCAGGCCCACTACTAAGCTACTCTTGTCCAGCAGTGGCAATCAAGTTTGAAAAATGCTTTCCCAAGTGGAGACCCGCCACCTAGCAACCACTTTGAAATGCTCAAGAGGACTCAAAATGCCCAGTTTTGAAACTGATGGGCTGTTGTAGGGACCAAAGCCATTAAAGGAATGGAACTTTGTTTTTAGGGCAAAGACATGCAGATTAGGGAAATTGTTTAATGTAATTGCTCAACTAATTTTTGTAGTAATATTGGCAGATAAAATATAGATGAGAGGTTGCATCAGATGAACTACACTAAGAATTACTCTCACTGTTAATGTGAAATTCAAATTTACCTGGGAATACTGTATTCCCATTCATTAAACCTGGCAATCCTATCTCAGAGAGACTTTTGTAGTCAAGTGTATAGGGACATTTGTCAAAACCTGTATCACATATATTGATTCAATGACGCCAGGGCTACTGGGCTTAGGACACCTGTCTCAGAACACTGGCCACTGGGCCTGTGAAGGAACCTGAAGCACAAGGCCATGAATATGGGTACAGCAGAAGCTTACAGCTGAGGATAAGAAGTCACTCCAGGATTGGTACTCAGGAATCCCAAACTGAGGACAGGACAGGAAAAGAGAAGTGTTGAGCACACAAGGGCTGTGGTACCCTTCAAGGTAAAATGGTTTGTAATAAGGCAAGAGAGATTTTCTCAGAAACATAGGAGGGGGTGGAAGTCAAAGGAAATCAACAGTTACTTTATTTTTGAAGAGGGAGGAGGAGGTTGAGAAGTTGAGATCTCTGCAAAAATGTTCACTCTGAAACTTCTGCTGAGGTGGGAGAGGTGATGTCTGTGTTGGGCTGGAGGGCATGACATTGCCACATAAGCACCTCATCAATCCTCAGCCTGCTTGCATGGGTGTCCTCTTTGGATCAGAGAGGCTTAGTCAAGGTCTGTCTCTTCCAGCTGCCCATGGTCCAGCTCTGAACTGGAGAAAGTCTATCATTTTATTCTCAGTTTGCCATTCTCCTCATGGTCGGCAGCCATTGTTGGCTAACTGAATCCTGCAGTGCAAAATACTTAAAGCACTGAATATTCACATAATCTCTGAAGGATGTAGCTGGCTGGGAGAGATGGATTAAAGGGGTAAGTGAGAAGAAGAGTAAGACATATTTGTAGCACATTATTCTGTGTAATTGTCCTTAATTATGGGCGGTGGTGGCGCACTCCTGCACGCCTTTAATCCCAGCACTTGGGAGGCAGAGGCAGGTGGATTTCTGAGCTCGAGGCCAGCCTGGTCTACAGAGTGAGTTCCAAGACAGCCAGGGCTACACAGAGAAACCCTGTCTCAAAACAAAACAAAACAAACAAACAAACAAATAAAAAGACTGTATGCTCTCTCGCTCCCCTTGATCCCCCTGCCTGCAGGTTCTCTGTCCCCTCTCCCCTCCCCTCTTCCATTCCCCCTCTCTCCATGTGGTCATGGCCGGCCACTACTCCTCTACTTTTCTGCTCTGTCTCCTCTTGCTCTCTCCCCACCTTTGCCCGTATCTCCCAAATAAACTCCCCTTCATGGAACCATCTGGTCTGCTGTGGTCTGTTCCAAGCTAAGCATGATAAATTTAACAATGGTGCCGAAACCCAGGAATAAAGACTTCAGGGACCTCAAGACCTGTGCAGCCACTGGCTCTGTGGCCGGGCAGGCACAATGCCACCACCGCCACTGCTACACCATGAGGACTTCATCTGCTGCTACCCACCATCACCGAGCACTGCTGCCCCCGTCCTGCACTTGCCAAACTTCCACCATGTGAGCTGCGCTGAGCTGCTGTGGCTGCCCACATGGTACTCTGCTACGTGGCTGGATGGCAAGACAGGCATGCAGATCCCCTGGTTCCACATTTCCTGATATCAGACTGCACAAACTTGCACACAGACACCGGCATATTAACTGGTAAGGAGTTTCCGTTGGTGTGAGGGACCCTGGACGCCCCATTAGCGCCTGGCCAGCACTTCCTGGACTAAGGGGTTGGCTTTCCATGGCCCCAGTCCATATGACTGGCCTCTAGCTGATCTTCGACTTAGGACATTGGCCTATTGGGTGATTTCTTCTCCTCAAAAGTAGCTTCCAGCTTCCCCCAAGCTCTCGCAGCTGCCAGAAATCTTGGTACTGGGTGGGCTACTTTCTGGTGGGTTCCAGGAGCCCCAAGAGGCCCCCAGATATTCTCGTGATGACCTGACTATCTGGCCCGAGCCTAATTTCTGTTACCAGTTTTTCTTTCAGGACGACAAAGGATAACTTGGTAATAGCCATGATTACCCAATGGACACATCGTTTTCGTCCATCCGTACCCACAGACACATTCTGTCAGCAGTCTGATACCTGGAAAGAAATTCCCTATACCCCTTTTGCCATGTGTTCTGCCTGCTCCCCACCCAAGGTTCTACCCCACACCTCTTTCTAATCTTTCTTTTTTAATTAAACCAAAAATGGGGGAATTGCTATGACTCTAGCGGACGTCTGCAGGTTCCACGCTCACTAGCCTAGCCTAGAACTGCGCCAGAGACACTGGGCAGTGATTTCCGGCAGCCAGCAGGAAGTCCTGCCCTGAAGTTGCTGCTGCTGACTGTAGACCTGATCCACCCACGGCACCTGTGGCTCACAGCTCCAACCTGCCAGCCATATAATCATATGTCACTATTGCCAGCTTTCTTATTCTTGTCCTAGCCAAATGCTTCTTTGCTAATACAAAAATGTGCTTTACCCACCAAAGTTACTTAAGACTCTTTCCTAACCTGTCTTGATAGATTTTTACTACTACTATTGAATTCTATTCAGTTACAACCAATCCTTATGGCTCTCAATTTTGTCAGAAGTCTGCTAACAGTATTTTTTAAGTTTATGGCTGACAGAATTCCCAACGCCTCTAACAGTTTCCCGAGATGATTTCAGTAGACTCAGACGCCAGACTCCTAGAACATACAGCCTGGATTGTATGTGAACAAATGCATTGGGATGCCCTGAGTCAAATGACTTGGCTAAATCAAGGTAAGCCATTTCTCATGTCACATGTATCCATTCCACAGAAAAAAAGCCCTGCATTTTCTGTGCTTGGAAGCCAAACTGACTTCATCCAAGAGACTATGGAAACCATGGGAACTGTTGGCTAGTGGACTCTGTCATTTTTTTAAATAATATATAACTGGTAGATTACTGTTTACTCTTTCTCAGACTTCTGACTACATTGACAGCTAGGCTTTCACAGATATTATCTGTTACCTCATTACCTAAACTCAGTTGCCATCAATTAAATGCTTCATATTTCCTTTTCTTACTATGCCACTGTCCTAAATTATCTGGGTTCCTATAAACTTGCTTAACTCTAATAAAACATTCCACTATATGATCCAACAAAGGCTCATCTTAAAGACTGCTTGTGTTGTTAACTCATGCTATTATCTCTTTTGTAAACTTATAAGCTACAGGAAACCCACTCTGATCTACCTCTCATGGACCAAATAGATGCCATCCAGATAAGCACATCTGCCTAAAGTTCCCACTTACTACCTATAACAAAGAGTGGGATCCCTCTGGTTTAAAGTGTACATCTTAGAAAAAAATCTCTTTCTCCCAAATATAATCTTATTCCCTACATCTTGTCAAGTCCAGGCGCATCCAGAACAGCTCCAGAAAAGCAACCTCCAGATGCCTCATCTCCTGTCACACACAGCTGCTTCTACTGGACCTGTTCCTTCTGGCCTATCCTCAGATGGCTCCATAGACCCTGAACAGCAGGACCGGACAAACATCCCCCATACCCACTCTTCTAGGTTCCCCCTAAGGACACGTTGCCCCCAATGCCATCAGGAAGTAGCCAGATACCACGATGACCATATTCCTGCTTCGCCGTCACCTCTTTCTAATTTTTCTTTTTTAATTAAACCAAAATAGGGGAATGTTAGTATTCTGTCTAAACTCCACCTCCACAGTCACCTGGCAACAGCCAGGTATGCTCCTCCCCACAGTTACCTGGCAACAGGCAGGTAGGCCTGCCCACTAAAAGGGGCAGCCTGCCCCCTACTCTCTCTCTTGCTCCCCTTGATTCCCCTGTCTGCAGGTTCCCTGTCCCCTTCCCCCTCCCCCTTCCATTCCCCCTCTCTCCACATGGTCATGGCCGGCCTCTACTCCTCTACTTCTCTGCTCTCTCTCCTCTTGCTCTCTTCCCTCCGCCCTGAATAAACTCCCCCTCCTGGAAAAAATTGTCCTTATTTATTTTACTATGTGTGTATGTTAGTGACATATTATATTTAAAGAGAATTTAAATGTATAAACTATGTATAGACAAATATAGCCCAGAAATCTAACTCAGACTTAATATACATATATCTTTGTTTTATAACAAATAATTATGATAATAAATTTTATAGTAGACCTGGATCTGACATTAAAAAATCTTTCTGGAAAATGTGTTGCTTTAATCAGTGACAAATCAAGAACAGCATTCATAAAATTTTTCTGTGCATCTTCTAGGTGTTTCCTCTGATTTTTGTGCCAGGTTGCTGTTGTTTTATTTATCCAGACATTTAAAACTTAAAATTTAAAATAAGAGTCACAGATATATGTAATTAAAAAATATGAAACGGACTTATTAAGCATTCCCTTGGAAATAGCAGTAAAAACTTTCACTGTCTCCTTATTACCTGAGGATCTCTAGGCATTAGAGTAGGTCTCAGCTCATATTGTCATTATGAAACAACTTCAAGCATTATGTAAATTTATACTATATAATAATGCATAATAGTGTACTCCTCTCATTGAAATAAACCCATTTCTTTGCCTCTTAATATATGAGTCATGCATTAACTGCAGAATCACATTTTCATCATAGAACACTGACATCAAAAAGAATAAGCAAGCATGCAACAGAATGGGAAGAATGTTTTGTATAAATATAAATGGTAAAGGACTAGAATATAGATACATAAAGAACACAGTCTAATCATGAAGGAGCTCTTGGGAAGACAAGAGCATGGAACGCATGCATATGGAAGTAAATTGTGAAGGCTCTAAAGCGTCTACATAATGTTCAATCTCATTAGTCATGAGAGAAACAAAAATTAAAACCACATGTGCCAATGGCTGCCAAAGATATTATAGTCACACAATGTTAAATGTTATTGATCTCCCTGAATTTTGGTTCTTGTTCTTTAAAATAGAGTTGATGACCAGATTGGATGTGAACAGATTGCATGTAAACACAGAATTGAAGAATTTCTGTGAAGATATTTTACAGGGGCTCCAGAGAAAAGCAGATGTTTTTTGGTTCACAAGGGTAGAGATCTCAAAGTCAAGTGAACATACAGATGGGTGCAAAGCATTTTTGAGGCACCCATACCAACTGTTTCCAACTGGAATGTCTTAGTCTTTCACAAGTTGAGGACCAGGACCCATAAAACTGCAGGTAAGGACATCCAGGTGACTTTGAGGCACTTGATCTTAGCCATGATCTTGAGGAAACAATAATGTGAACCATTTCATAGGCACATGGTACTTCGTGAAAGAAGCCTTTTAGTGTTTTCATGTGAATAAAGATATTGATATTACCTAGTTAGGGATGTCAAAGGAGTTGTAGGAGAAAGATTGGAGAGCATCACATTCTTAGAATAAGTTTCTGTCCAAAGCTCTGATGTGTGTTTGTATTTTTCACATACATTTCATACGTTAACTGTTCATATCCTTCTGGGCAGTGTTGGCACACACCTTTAATCCCAGCATTCAGGAGGCAGAGGCAGGTGGATTTCTGAGTTCAAGGCCAGCCAGGTCTAGAGAGTGAGTTCCAGGACAGCCAGGGCTACACAGAGAAACTCTGTCTCGAAAAACCAAACCAAACCAAACCAAACCAAACCAAAACAAAACAAAACAAAAGAAAACAAAACAAAAACCAACCCCCCAAAACATATATTTCCAGTTATTTTAACTATAATTATGTATTAATTGTTACACAACACATACATTAAAGTTGGTATTTTTTAATGCCATATTCTGAAAGGCCTATTATATTCTAACTATTGGGGGGAAAACTACCCAGAGTATTTTCTCAGATACATATGCTTAGAGAAAATATTTTATCATGCATATTATGGCAGTTATAGAAGGGACCTTGTGTCAATCACTTTTCCTGTTGCTATGATAAAATACCCTGACAAAAGCATCTTTGGGAAGAAGGAAGGATCTATTTTGGCTCAGAGTTCCAGAGTACAGTACTTCATGGGTGAAACCATGGCATCCTGAGCTTGAGGGAACTAATTATATTGCATCCATACTGTGACAAGCAGAGGCTTATATTTGACTAACATCCTCCTCTTTTATTCCATACAGAATCTAACTCCACAGAATGAAGCCATCTATTTTAGAGTATGTCTTCCTACCCTAATGAGCCTAATAAGATAGTAATGCCTCCTAGACATGCCTAGAGACTAGCCTAATATAGATAATCATTATAGTGCCTGGTGGCTTGTTTCCTACATGGCTCCTGTCAATATTCATCATAAAAGCCCTCAACAGATGTTATTTCCCATCCTTTCTTGTCATAGTCAGTGCACAAATTACTGCCACAGCTGCCACCTCCTTGGGCATTGGTGACTGAACTGTACCAGGAGACATAGGAAAGCCTTGAAGTATTCCTTATCCTCTGAGGTTGTTTTAGTAGCTTAATATTCTGCCTTTTTTTAAAGCTGGGAAACTTCACAGAAAAAATGTGGTGACCAGGCATAATTGGAGAGTATTGCTTGAATGAACTTTTTTTTTTTTTGGTTGAGAATTTCATATTAGGGCTCTGTATTTAGATCATTTATACTCCTCCTTCTCCCTCCTTTAATCTTGCTCTGTTGTCTCACTGTGGATACAATATTATCAGGTCCCTCAGGCTCAGGATGCCATGACTTTACCACTATAATGAACTCTAGAACTCTGAGCCAAAATAGACCCTTTCCTTCCTTAAGATGCTTTTGCCAGGGTACTTTATCATAGCAGCAGGAAAAGTGATTGACACATGTTACCTTGAACTTTCAAATCATGATCTCTTTTCTGTAAGAGAGAGAGATTTAAAAGTTAATTAATTAATTAATTGTGACCCCAAAGAATGCATGAATCTCACTGAGAAGGGAAAATAGAATAAACATAGTGGATGGATGAGGGGAGGGGAGGGTAGTGGGGATGGGAACAGGAAGGGTCAGGTGTGGAAGACTGAGGGAGAGATAACTGGAATTGGGGGGTCTGGAAGTAGAGTTAAGCACAATGCTTAGTCATCCAGTGTATACTGGGAACTGAACCCTGATCCTCTGCTAGAGCCAGAAATGCTATTAATCAATGAGCATCTTTAGGAAGAGTTAGAACCCTAGGGTAATGGAAACTGCCAGGATGATGCTAGAAAAGAATCCTAGCAATGGGGCATATGGAGCCTGAACTGGCCATCTCCTATAATCAAGCAAGACTTCCAGTGGAAGAATTGGGACAACAATCCAGCCACAGAACCTTCGACCTATAATTTTTCCTGCCTACACATGTACATGGGTAAAGATGGAGCAAAAATTGAAGGAATGGCCAAGCAATGATTGGTCCAGGTTGAGGCCCGTGCCATGAGAGGGAGCCCAACCCTGAAAGTGTTAAAGATATTCTGCTATACTTACAGATAGGAGCTTAGCATAACTTAGCATCAGATCTTCTGGAGCTAGAGTTAAGGACAAAGCTTAGTCACCCATTGTGTGCTGAGAACTGAACTCTGATCTTCTACAAGAGCAGAAAATGGTCTTAAGCAATCAGCATCTCTTCAGACCTCCTTTTCTTTAATTATCATTGTTACATACATACATACATACATACATACATACATCATTCATACACACATTATTTACATATATGCATACACACATATAAATACAACCTGCTAAATTCATTTCTCATATTTATGTTTTTAGGGTTGATCACTTAGGATTAGGCAATCTATCAGGAAGCTCAGTCCTGGAAAAGACTGAATCTCCACTTCTCAGCAGCCATTAATTATCTGTAGCTCTTCATCTGGGAATGGGGTCTTGTAAGATCTCTCCTGGGGCCACATTGGCATGTCAATTGATGGTGGGGCTGTGTAGGTCTTTAGGTAACCCTGTTGTTGAGATTTCATGGGTGCAGCTTCTTTGTTGAATATAGAAGATGCTGCCTTGCATCAGACATCCTAGACCTCTTGCTCTCATAGCCTTTCAACTCATTCTTCTCCAATGTTCCTTGAACTTTAGGTACAGGAGTTGTATTTAGATCTATCACTTGGAGTTGTGTACCCAGGGGTCAGTTCTTGTCTGCACTGTGATTAGTTGTGAATTTTTGTAATTATCTTCATCTGCTGCAAAAAGAAGCTTCTTTGATAGGGAGTGAGAACTACACTTATCTGTGGGTACAGAATAGTTAAGTTTTAAAATGCAGATGAAAATTGTGCTGGTTTAGGAAAGTGTCATTAGTAGGTTTTCCCACTAAGTCCATTACCTCAGCAGCCATGGGTAGTTGACTAGGCTTACAGTTCACCATTTGAGTGGATCCTGAGTCTAATTAGATGGTCATTAGTTACCTACAAAAAGTAAGTACCACTCTTGGAGGTATCTTGCCATGTTGGTCAGTTGTGGTTCCTAGACTTTACAGCTATTGAGTGGTTTTCTTCCTTGGGAGTTTACATAACACTTTCAGATGGAATTAGAGCTAGTTCTCAGGGAGGAGATTTCCCTTTCAGTTTCAACTAAATTTCACCAAATTTTGTATTCAAAGTGTGGAGTGTCTGCAGCTATAAGGCCTTACCTTTGAGCTTTAGAAAGTAAGCTAGACCAATGGGAGTAGGCTATGTTGTTTTGGGAATTCTTTTTTTTTTTTTTTTGACGACTAGTTTGTGCAAGTCTCAACTCATCAAGAATAATCCACATAATAATTTGGACAGAAAATTTTTAGAATTTAAAAAGAAATCACATCCACAACAATGTTTTAACCTAATTAGAAATTGGCTCATGAGATATAAAGAAGATAAAGCAATAAGGCATACAATAGCAAATATATGAACTAGCCTCTAGGTTAAGATAGAGTGATGAAGCAAGCTCTTCCCTGCCCTGTTCCACCTTGGAAGCTGAGATGCAGACTCTGCTGAGGGTGTTCAGTGTCTCACTGGATGGTAAAAATTCCTGTACTGTAACACTGGTGCAACTTGCTAGAAATATGCTGTCTGGTGTATCAGGGAAAGACATTCATAAGAAGGTATCTCAACTTGCTACAAAACCACCCAATAAGAGTCCCAGGGTACAATTTTCCTGTTAGGTTCTGCTGTCTACAGTACTGTGCAGAGACCTGGCATTGATGTGCTCCAGAAACTGACCCCTCAGGGATCTACAGATCCTATTCTCACTAAACCACACTTAACTAGGAAACAGAGCTCTTCTCAGACTGCAAATTCTCTAGAATTCTCTGATGATAGTGCTTTAGTGTCAACAAGGTTGGCAAACTGTTTAATTACCCTGTTTGTGTGGTGGCATATGACCCTTAATAACCTCATTCTCATTTTCTGTTTGTTTATGCTTGACATTTTCTATGATAAAAAATTAATTAATAATATATGTGACCATGTATTAGTTCTCCTCATGCAGGATAAAAGATTTGTGTTGTTATTATTGTTAGTGATTATAATAATATTATTTTGATTTGATATGTTTATTGAAAGAAAAAAGCCTATAAAATAAGGCCTGTCAATAAAAAAGCCTATGGCCAATGAGCTGAGGCAGGAAATAGGGGGTGGCACATCCAGCAGGGAGAAACAAGATTCTGGGAAGTAGTAAGGCAGGGGTGGGGTGGGGTGGGTTGAGGAGCCTGAAACACTGAGGAGAAGAAGACAAGGAGAGGAAACCAGTCACATAGCCGAACTCAACTTAGAATAAAAGAGATAATTTAAGAAGCAGTCAGAGAACAAGCCAAAGCTTAGAGTCTAAGCACTTATTAATAAATAATTACTCTTAGAGTTGTTATTTGTGGGAATCAAATAGCCAGGGAATGACAAGTCTTGGGTGGAAAAACCATTGTTTTACATATGTTCCTTTCTAGTAACTCATATCAGTTATTTAGAAATTAGTCCTAATAATATCCTGGAGGATGAGGATGCTCAGCTACTGCTGTAATAGTTCTTGCCCTGGAAGACCACTGGGCAAGTAGCTGTTGTACTGGCCAACCCCAGATCCTGCCAGTTACTGTCAGAGACAGCTTGCGAGTGGTCCATACCCAATGAATAGAACCTTAAGATGTTTGCTCTCTCAAAGAGTGCCTTGATGTCAGCTCCAAAAGATGCTAGCTAAGAGCCACAAAGCTGCCAACTTTCTTCTTGTGACCTATCCTACAACAAATACTATGTCAAATCATGAGGCACATGTGTGACTTGTTATACAGCAGTAGACTGTTGTGGTAATTATTTAAAACGGCCTCAGGTCAAGCTGACTATATAAGCTGCAGCGGCTCTGCCTAGCCCAGCCGCCATGTTTCTCTGCCTGAGGCCACATGCACACAGCAGCTAAAACCAGCCCACCAGAAACACCAGCCCTGCCACCCACAAAGACACCAGCGTGGGAGATGGCTCTGCCAATCTTTCACGCTGTCTCCACATGGCTGGGCAGTGCTCAGACCATGCAAGACCAGTAAGAGAATGAGACTCTAATTCTTATAGATTAATCAAAGGCTTTATATGTTTGGTAATGATTAATAGCAAGGTGCCCACACAAAGAGAGTTGTGTCCCAATTAGCTAACCTAATTATAAGTTGTTCCCCATGACTGCTCTCCATACCTGTGTGGTTCTCCATCCTCCTACATCTCTGCTCTCTCTAGCTCCTCCTCTTCCTTTTTTATTTTCCTCTCCCAACTCCTCCTCTTCGTCGCCTTACTCCTCCCACCTTAGCTCCTCCTACAGTAGACATCTAATCTAACACACACGGTGCACCTAACATTTCCTACTCAAATCACCTGAGTTAAATCAACTTCATTTTTGCTAAAAACTGACCTTAAGTTCTGTGCTTGAAAAGAAAGCTTCTTATCTACTGAGATGCCCTGCAGACCCCTAATAGTTACCATTTCTATAGTAAAAAGAAAATTGTTTAAGGGTGTGTGCACATACATACATTCACATCAAATATACTAGAACCTTGACTGACATGAATGCTTGCTACATTTTGCTTAGTGATATTTCCATCTCATACTTTAAAGAATTAGAAACAATTAAAATATTTGTGTAAAATGTTTTCAGAAGTAGCAGCTGGATGATAGATTCTGGTTTTTTTTTGTCATGGTCAATCATAACTATTTCAAACACAATCCATTATTACAGATAACTTCTGTATGTCTATGTGTGTGTGTGTACATATACACTGTACAAATGTATACAGATGTGTCTGGAAGATTACATTTCCATCTATATGCATGTGGAGTTCTTAGGGTGATTTATTCAATTATTCTCCACCTTCGTTTTGGGACAAGATCTCTCACTGAACCTGGAGCTTGATAATTTGTGTAGACTGGCTTGGCAGGAAGACCTGAAGACCTGGCTATCCCCATCTTTGCAACTGCTTTTAATTTTTAAAAGCAATTAATTTAATTCACCACTCTGTGTATCTTTCTATATCTGACATGTTTTCTGAGTTCAGAGATATTCAGTTATAAATACAAGTTCTTATCTTCTGGGGTCTAGAGGCTTCTTGAACAACCTTATGAGTCATATGATATTCTATCATATGCAAATGGAGCCTTGTTTATTTCTGCTTTGTTTTGATATTTGTTATTTGTTTTTAAATACATACAGAAGTTTTTCTACCATCTGATGTTCTCATACATTTTTAAAAAATTCACACTTGCTAAAGAGGCTGTATTTAGAGTATACAAATCACATAAGACATAAAGACATTTTTTGAATCGATATATAATTTGAACATTTTTATCAAAAAAAGATATAGGGATGGAAAATCAGCTCAGACAAATTGATACACACCACTATTTTATACAGAAATAGTAATTAAAACTGATTAAAACTGCCTAAATAAAATAAATAAAACTTATAAATAAAATCTAATTAAAACTAATACACATGAACTGGCATTTAAACATCTTTAGAACATGATAATATCAAGTACTGACAAGGTTATAAGTGACCAAAACTAGAGTTACTTTTTGATGATGTTTGGCAGTCAACACAAGCCCTATGACGCAACGACATCTGAAAATTTAATCAAAAGGGACAGAAAAATACATTACTAAAAAGTCCTATGAATGAAAGTTTACAAAAGCTTTATTCATAGAAGCTCTGAACTTGAGAGAGAGAGAGAGAGAGAGAGAGAGAGAGAGAGAGAGAGAGACAGACAGAGACTCAAAAACTCAAAAAATACCATTTAGTTTAGTAGGTGGATCAATAAACAAGTTACAGTGTTTTCGTACCATGAAACAGAACAAGATACTTAGTGATAAAAATATGGAAAAAACTCAAGCCATTATATTAAAAAAAAACAACCAAGTAATCCATAAGTATGTATCTATGATAAAAGTAAATTTATAGTGATAGAAAAAGATGACTGTTTCCAGGGGACTGGAGGTGGAGCAGGACAGACTACAGAAGAGATGGCAGGGAAAGTGTGGGTTGATGGAGATGTTCTTGTTCATTGTGGTGCTTATACAACTGCATACATTTCTCCAAAACTCATGGAGAGCATGATTTATACTCTGAGTTAAAACTCAAACTTTACTTAAAGTCAAGATAAAAATAATTTGATAGTTACTATTCCAGTGTTTAATTTTTTTTCTAACACTAGGCTAAACTCATTTTAATATGTGGAGTGACAATGAGTCAAACATTTTGTTTTAAAAAATACACTTTTTTTGAAAGTTACATATATGAACACAACCTGTTTCAATCCTGTCCATCCAACACTACTCCTTCCACTTTATATTTGTGCCCTCCATCCCGTTTCCCAATGTTATGTCCTCTTCTTGTTGTTATTAATAACCTCCCGAGTTCAATCAGTGCTGTCCATATGCACATAGATATAGGGCTGTCCACTGGACCATGCATAGCCCACCAGCAGACAAGTCTACAAGGGAAAGTGAGTCAGCTGATTTAAATTAATGTCCTTCTGGAAACTCATAACACGGGTTACTGAACACATTGTTTTCAGTTGCATGGTCTTTCTTTCATTAGTTTTCATTCTTCCCTTGGTTTTTATGTTTTGTTTTGTTTTTGTTTGTTTTTTTGTTTTTTTTTTACCCTGAGCTAGATTGTAAAGCTTTAGAATTTATTTATTTATTTATTTATTTATTTATTTATTTATTTTACATGTGTATGCCTGTGCCCATTTGCTTGTGCTACAGAGCACATGTGTAAGTCAAAAGAAAACTTGAGGGAGCTGGTTTTCTTCTTCATTAGAATCGGGATATGAAACAATGCCCTAATTTGCTGATGTATTTCCCCCCCCCCCGATAAATTGTCTGTATCAAGGATACAGGACAGGGTATTTTATGTTTTTAAAAATCATCGTATTTATCTGTGTGCTTTCAAAAGGAAATGAGGGTATAAATTCCTTTTAGATATAAAATTGGATGAACTTCCTTCTATTGATCATCTGAGGATGACTCTATGATGCATCTGAGGGTGGCTCTATTGATACATCTGAGGGTAACTGTATTGATGGATCTGATGGTGACTCTATTGATCATCTGAGGGTGACTCTATTGATGCATCTGAGGGTGACTCTATTGATCATCAGAGGGTGACTCTATTGGTGCTTTTAAGGGTAACTCTTGATACATCCGAGGGTGACTATTGATGCATCTGATGGTGACTCTATTGATCATCTGAGGGTGACTCTATTAATGCATCCGAGGGTGACTCTATTAATGCATCTGAGGGTGACTCTATTGATGCATCTGAGGGTGACTCTATT
>NW_021604597.1:11758732-11784420 GCF_004785775.1 Grammomys surdaster | reverse complement strand
GAGGGTGACTCTATTGATGCATCTGAGAGTGACTCTATTAATGCATCTGAGGGTGACTCTATTAATGCATCTGAGGGTGATCCAGCTCTAGGGTTCATTTGACCCTGGTGCTTTATCAGAGTACCATATCAATCTCAGAAATCTGTCTTCAGTGGGATGAATGCTGCTGTAGAAAATAAATGTTACTCTACAAGTAAGTATAGAGGGTATAAAACAAATCCTTCTTTATGTTTGCTAGTGGGAGTGATGAGAGCATCATCTCTGCACCCACATTATTTCATGCCAGACTAGTGGCACCCCCACCACCAGGGCTAGCTCTACTATGCTGCCTAGATGAGGTGCAGGGTGCACTCTCCTGAGTGCTGCAGCAAGTGAAGGGCAGGGACAGCTTACACTCTTGCTTGCTTCACCTCAGGTGGTGAGGAGCAAGAGGGCAGACAGAGAGCATCTTCCCCCTGTCCAGGGCAAGTTATGGCAGAGGAATAATGAAGCTAGTTCTCCCATGCTCCCACCCTCTGGGCCAGCTCACCTGCACCCTCTCCACCAGGGACAGCCTTACTGTGCTGTCCAAATGAGATGCAGGGCCAGCTCTCCCACTCATGACCCCAGAGACAGCTCTCCTTACTGCCACAGGTGGTGAGGGGCAAGGAGAATGGCTTCAC
This sequence comes from Grammomys surdaster, assembly GCF_004785775.1. Lineage (NCBI taxonomy): Eukaryota > Metazoa > Chordata > Mammalia > Rodentia > Muridae > Grammomys > Grammomys surdaster. The sequence goes on along the minus strand of NW_021604597.1, from coordinate 11,783,758 downwards.
TCTTGAGCCCATACCACCTCACAGCAGATGTGTGGTGGAGCCAGCTTTCTCTTGCTCTGTCCTAGGTCTAGCTCATCCACACCCTGTATCCAAGGCCAGTTCCATGGTGCTGCATGGGTATGGTGCAGGGCCAGCTTTTCCAAGTGCTGACATGGGTGAGTGATACATCTAGCTCTCCAGAGCACCACTTCCAGTGAGAGAAAAAGATCTGCACAGCCCCTGGACATCCACATGGTCCTCGGTGGCTGTCCTGACCAAGGACAATCCCATGTTCTCTAGTGGTAATATGAGTCACGAACACTGACACCAACCTCTACTGCTGCATAGCTATGGACTCACACATGACCCTTAGTGGCAGCTTGGGTTGGAACTTCACCATGTACCCAGGTGGCAGAGGTGACCACTCAAGACAGGCTATTCTTCTCCATCATTCAGTCTCCAGTTCCATTTCTCTTCATAATGCCCAAGCTGCTCCACTCCTCTTTCTCTCCCATCTGTCCACCACATAACAGCACATTGTGGTGGCTCCTGCTGCAGGCTGGCCCTGCACCTGGCAGGCCCCTGGGTGACATCCTCCATCTGTGCTGCACTGTGTGGTGTGGTAGGAATCAGGTGTCTATAGCCCACTATCAGGTGGGCAGGTCTGTGGGTGGCATGATGGTCTGTAGGTCTGTCTGTCTTTCTCCTGGATTTGATTTGACTTGATTTTTGTGAGTCCAAGGCACAAGCCAGCTTTGGACACCATGCTAGGATGAACAAAGGACTGTCATCTGCTCTGCCCTGACTGATATAAACAATGCCACCAACAAAGTGTCTCTTTGCCCACTGCCGGGGGGGGTGTTATTAATTATTATCAATTACCTTTGAATTAAATACTAAAATATGAAAATATGTATGTAGGAACTTTCAAAAGTTTTCATTTTATGGAATATTTAAAACATTACTTCAGCCACCCATTTTATTCTGCAACTATCATTAGATGTATTTGGAGGAGTCAGTAAAACGCTTCTCCTCCTCCTCCTCTTCCTCCTCCTCCTCTTCCTCCTCCTCCTCTTCTCCTCCTTCTCCTCTTTCTCCTCCTCCTCCTTCTTCTTCTCCTCCTCCTCCTCCTTCTCCTCCTCCTCTTCTTCCTCCTTTTCCTTCTTCTCCTTCTCCTTCTCGTTCTCTTTTTCTTCATCCTCCTCCTTTTCATACTGCTCCTTCTTTATTTTTTTGACACAAGATCTCTCTATGTAGCTCTGGAAGTCCTAGAAAAATAAGTGTAATAAGTAGCAATTGTTTCCTAAAATATAGTTATGAAAAATTATGAAATTACATACTAAGAGAAAATGGTGCATATATATCAATGTAAAAGATAGTCTGTGCCAGGTGCAGTGACATGCTGTATAGCACTCTTCTTTTACAAAAGTTGATAACATCTAAGTTTGGGGCATTACTTTCTATTTATGACTAATTACTAAGCCCTTTATGCTGGCATCTGAGCTGGAGGCAAAAGTAAAAGTTATAGATGAAATCAAGTAACAAACTTTTAAAAATTATGATTTTCGTTAGTTTCCTAACAGTTTGATTGTTGTAAAATGATTAATTATCCACTCCACAGTATCAATTGATCTACTTTTCCAAATATCCCCCAGTTTACTTGATGTTGCTGGTTATGTGCCAGGATTGAGTCAGGCAGAATCGAGGGTTGAGGTCAGATCTCTGGTCTGCTAAGTTAAACAGTATTTTGTATCCATTCGTTCTAAACTAGGCAAAGTATAAATAAGTCTAAATTAAACTCCTGTTTTTCTAATCAGTTTTTAAAATGGAAAACTGGTTGAGCCCACTCTGTACAGACTGGCCTGCTTCTTCTGTTAAAATTGCTATTAAAGGGATATACTTCTCATTGTTTTTAGTCATTATTCAGAGTATGTACTGATACTTTTAAACTTTGGAAAAGATTTTGATAGTTAAAACAAGGGTTGACAAGACAGGATTATAGGAGAAGGTGAGAGAATAGTTAGCTTCAGCTCCTTAGGTAAAGGCTATCAGTTTTTAAAAGAAAATTGTTGTGTACATGTGGGAAGGTATGTATAGTGGAGGCTTGATTTCCATCTCCAAAGTCAATCCAAGTAAATTCTCTGTCAAGTCTCCTTAAAAGCAATGGGTTTATGAAGCAAATACAGTAAAAGTCCCACAGCAAAGCTTTCAAAAGAATTATTCCATTGAGCACTCATAGAAAATTCTAAAGTAGTCACTTCCTAAATTTCATCATTTGGAAGCTTGACTTTAAACACTCATTCTATTCTGGAGCTGTCACTAAATGTGTTTGAAAGAGTCAGTGAAACTCATTTTTTAAAGACAGGATCTCTCTATGTAGTCTTGGCTGTCTTGGAACTCAAAATATAGACCAGGCTGGTCTTGAATTCACAAAGAACCACCAGTCTCTGCCTCCCCATCATACCTAGCCCAATTACAGTCTTTTAACAAGAAAACCTTTCTACATTGATGTCATTAATACAGATATATCATAAATGATATGTCTGTAAGATGCACATATTCTGATCATGAAAACCATGATTCTTTGCTGACCATCTTGATTGACAGACCAGCTTGGTTACGGGCCAATAGAATATACTTTGGTTGGTGGACTCAGATGCCAAGATACATTTCCTTCATTTCAAAATTTTGGATGGAGGGTATAGTAAGTTAAATATAGCTGTCTTTTAAAGGTCACTAAACCCTTCTATAACTGGTTGTATGATCACCCATGAGGCCTCCTTCGTTAATTTATATGTACACTTGGATGAGAAATTCAATTAATTTCAGAGTTCATCTCGACAGTGTTACCTCATTTGCAAAACAAAGATGCTGAACTTCTTAGCCTCTTGTAGGTTACCTCCAGGTCTGAATATCTTTGAGTGTGGTCATTTGCTACTGATTCATTTCCAAGTGATGACATGGTTGTGTGCCTTTTCCTGGGGGGTATATAAACAAGCATCCCTCCCTTTTTATAAAGCATAGATGACAGATCAAAGAAACAATTCCACTCAAGTCCAGGTTAGTGAACTAATGTTCTTATTGTGGTGACTTAAAGCAGTGTGGGTGAGAGATTACTTACAGAAATGTCAGTGAGGAGCTACCTACAGCATATTTTTGGAAAAACTCCCCAGCTCTAGGGCCATCTCACTTTTCCACCTGACTGTTACTTTTGTGTCTTAGATGAACTGTTGCTCAGGCTTTAAAGCCTTTCGGAAGCTTACTAGCATAGCATTTAGCTTTCTCTTAATTTATCCATAGGAACTTTGGCTCAACACAAATCTTGCTACACTTGCCAGCAAGAGACCTAGACAAACCCGTTTACTATGTCATTTCCTCACAGCTGATTAACTGCACTTTGGAAGCCTAGTGCACATGCTGGTCTAAGTCAATCAGACTAGCTAAAGCTCCTTCTACCTGGTAAGGATTTTATCCCACTATGCTGATCAGCAAAGTCTAAAGCCCTATTGCAGTCCTTAAGTCTTGCTGAGTTAGACATTTTCTTAACAGTTCTATGAACACATCCCTACCAGATACTACCCCTCTTGCCCAATCTCTCAGTTAATACCTGTATTTCTTCTATTGTATTCCAGTCCCTGAGAGTTATGAGGACCTCAGATTGTGCAAACAATTGTCTGTGATGGCTTGTATGGGGCAGTCAATCCATCAGGGACTGATTTCTTTAATATTGCTTCAGGCTATTTAGCAAGATTTGTGTCTTTAGGAGGTATGTGGCTACTTCATGCAGTTTCTCCACTTCTATAGCATTCAGACTGCTATGTGCCCTTCAAGCCCTACCACCTCATGAATCAGGTTTTGAGAGGCTTTTAAAAATTATGTACTTAAAAATCTCTCCAGATTTATGAACGTTCATATGCTGAGTAATACATGATTATCATATGTCTTGTAATCAGCATTATTAAGACCTGCTTTTGCACGCTGAGTCATGGAACTCTCCTTGCTTCTGTTCTAGAATAGAATACAGATGTGAGGCCTATCTCTATCACATGCTGTCCTTCTCACTATTCAATTATTCCTTTGAGTTCTAAGTTTTTGTATTCAAGAAAGGACTCCTTATGAGAACACTTTAATTTTCATTCTTTTCCCTTGCATTTTGTCAGCTGTGAGAAACAGCAAGCCAACATCGCTATCTAATCCTCTCTTTTTCTATATTTCGTCCCCAGTCAGGTACTCATACAGATGATAACACCAGTAATTCTTTTCCCATTGTATTTTCTCCCTTACAAGTACTTTCTCAGAAGACAAGTGAGTCTCAGTCATATATGTTATCACTCACAGCAAAGACTATACAACTGATGACATCCCATTACATATGTGTTGTCTGGGGGGCATTCATACACTAGTGTGATGAATCAGATTCATCAAGGAGGCACATGTGGTGGTTTGAATGAGATATCCTTCATAGTTTCTGGTGCTTAACTATTTTGTCTCCAAAGTAGTTGATCAAACTGCATGGGTAGGTTTAGGAGGTGTGGCCTCGCTGGAGGAAGTATTTCACTAGTGGCAGACTGAGTCTTTGAAGCCATGTGTTGTTCCAGTTTGCTTTCTTTGTGTTTGCAGATAAAGCTGTAATCTCTTACCTTCCTGCTACAACCATAATGCCTCTTCTCTGCCATTATGGACCCTTATCTCTTTGGAACTGTAAGTGCCAATGAACTTTATCACAGCAGTAGAAAATTACCTAATAAAACTGTGATGGTTTGTATATGCTTGGCCCAGGGAGTGGCACTATTTGGAGGTGTGGCCTTGTTGAAGCCAGGGTGGCCTTGTTGGAGTAGGTGTGTCACTGTGGACATGGGCTTTAGGACCCTACTCCTAGCTGTCTGGAATCGAGTCTTCCACTAGCAGCCTTCAGATGAAGATGCCAAACCCTCAGCTTTACCTGCACCATGCCTGGCTGGATGCTGCCATGCTCCTGTCTTGATGAGAATGGAATGAATCTCTGAACCTGTATGACAGCCCCATTAAATGTTGTCTTATAAGAGTTGCCTCAGTCATGGAAGCTTTTCATAGCAGTAAAACCCTAACTAAGACAACAACATTCCATTTCAAATTAAGAACAGGAAGGTGACTACCTTGGGGTTTCCCCTAAGGACACACACATCATTCCCAGAAAGCTTAACCTTGGTTTCATGTTCAATCATTCTAGGGAATGTACAATCACCATTAAGGCCAGGAAACAGACCATCTTATACCACACTGGGTAGGATTGTGCCACTGGATGTTTTCTCCACAAATCCATCAACTTTAGTGACATATCCCATAGATAGTTGGAGGGATGATTCAACCACTCATCTCCAACTCTTCTTTGGTTCTGCTTTCCCTGCTTGAAATCCAGTTAACTTCTGTGACTTTTCCTGGAGAGATCTGAAGACATGTCTAGTAACCTAAAAGATCACTGATAACAGACCAAGGACATTTGAAATGAAAGTCTATGGTTTCTTTGGAGAACTCAGTTATGTCATGTGACTTTTAATGGAAACTATCTTATAAAAGGATGTTTTTGTTGAAGCAGACATGTGGGAAGATGTTTGTTTTGCTAGAACAGGCATTTGAGAGGACACATGATATTTGGAAAGGAGATCGATCTATCTATCTATCTATCTATCTATCTATCTATCTATCTATCTATCTATCTATATCTCCCAACAGACAGTGGATGATCCTGGATGGCATTGATATGCCTTACCATTCTTTTCTGGTCCTTGTCATAATTTCATAGAGAAAAAAACACATCAAAAACTTCTGGTAGTATTCTGGCAGCTTCTTGTAACTTTCATGATTAGGGCAGGTTTGTGAAGCCTCACAGTTTCTTCTGCATCAACCTACCACCGCTGACTCATGAATGGTGCTTGTGAGTGGATCAAGCTTCCCCTATTGATTTTTGAAAACTGTACTTCTGATATCCTGACAATGTAGATTGGATTTGCTCCAAAGAGCTATTTCTAAACAGATCCACATCCTCCTTGCTATATTCGCCTTTTCTTCCATCACCTCTGGTGGGTAGTGGGCTAGAAGGGAGATTAAATCATTTAAAAACCCTTATTAAAAGTAAGTCTTGAAAAATCTAAGCCTACAGACATTAATCAATTCAAGTCTTGCTTAATGAACAAGTAGATTTGAGATTACTCATGGGAATATGGGTGAGGAGCTACAGGAGCAAAATGCTATCCTAGTCTGAGTGACTAGTCATGAAAGCTGCATCCACGAAGTTCCCATACCACATGCTGACAAGTGAGTAAATCAGAAAGTCCCTTCCTTTCAGCTGTTGCTACCTTTGTGACACAAGGGAGGGGGCTTGTGAATCTTCTAAGTTTTAGGAACTTCTTGGGCCTTTTGAGTTCCTCTCACTTACAGAGCTTTGTGAAAATTTCCCCCTCCTCCTGGCTGGAGGAGGGAAAAAAATTCAATTCAGAGAAAATATCTAACAAAATATGATGTCAATAATGAAAAATTTGAATTGTCACAGATGATAAAGGGTTGATCTAATAAAAGGAAAAAAGAAAGCTGTTTTTTAATTCTCAACTTTTAGCTGTATTATATCTTCTATTACTGTGATAAAATACTGACCAAAAACACTTGGAGAGGAAAGGGTTTATTTAATTTACAAGTTACAGCCCATGATATTCAGATGATGATTAAGGGAAACCAACACAGAAAATCAAAGTAGGATCCTGGAAGTAATAACTGACAGAGACTGGGGAGCTGTGCTAACTAGTTTTATCTCAACTTGTCACACACTAGAGTCATCTGAGAGGACGGAGCCCATTAAGAGAATTCCTGCAATAGATTGGGCTGTAAGCAAGCTTATAGGGCCTTTTCTTAGTGATTGATGTAGGAGGGCTGATTCCATTGTGAGTGGTACCACTCCTGGGATGGTGGTCCTGAGTTCTATAAGAAATCAGACTGAGAAAGCCTTGAGGAGCAAGTCAGTAAGCAACACACCTTGGTAGCCTCTGAATTAACTCCTGGCTTCCAGGTTCTTTCTGCTTGAGTTCTGGTCCTGATGTCTTTCAGTGATGAACAGTGATTTGGAAGTATAAGCCACATAAATCCTTTCCTCTCCATGTTGCTTTTGTTCATGGTGTTTTAATACATCAATATAAACCCTAACAATTACAGGAGGAATATTGCTTACTAGTTTGTTACACATGGCTTGCTCAGATTACTTTCTTATACAACCCGGGACCATACTCCCAGGGGTAAACACAGGACCATACTCCCAGGGGTAAACACAGGACCATACTCCCAGGGGTAAACACAGCTTATGATGATCTGGGCCCTCCCCACATCAGTCAAGAATTTTAAAAAATGTCCCACCCACATGTCTAGGAACCAGTATAAAGGAGACAGTTCTTCAGTGGAGGTTCCTTCTCCAAAGTGACTGACTCTGGTGTGTCAAGTTAACAAAAAGTAAGCAGTACAAGCAGTGTTATTGACCTTGGGCAGTCACAGACTGTGCCCAAAGCTAAGACTGGTCACTTGTCCCCAATGAACCAATAGAAAGCTAAATTAATAGTGGAAGTTGAAGAAGAAGAAGAAGAAGAAGAAGAAGAAGGAGGAGGAGGAGGAGGAGGAGGAGGAGGAGGAGGAGGAGGAGGAAGAGGAGGAAGAGGATAAGAAGAATAAGAAGAAGGACAAGAAAAAGAAGAAGATTTATTCAATGTGGGCTCATTGGGAAGAGGGACAATGAGATACAGCACACCCCTATTCCCAACCCTGCTTGTCTATCAGGTCCTGAAGTAACATCCACATTTAAATAGAGGACAATGTAAACAGTGTGGACTGTCTACCCTGCTGCCATTGACAACATCACTATCTGGGCTTCAGTTTCATCCTGTGAGGTGGTCTGACAACTTACTGTAACTATGTGAAATCTCCTCTCTTCCTCTCAGCATGAGATTCCTGGGGTAATTCCTCTAGGAATTTCTTTAGGGTCCATTGTTTCAAGAATCTGATAATTACATTGAGAGAGACAGTGCCTGTTAATTTCTGCCAGGTGAGTTACAGCAGGCTTTGTAGTTTGATTTGAAATTTCCATAGAGAAAGGCTTCTTTATTTTATCTTATACCTTCAACTGTACAGGACTGGTAAAATTGTGGTGGATTTATTACAGGAGTGAAGGAAAGCATGGTTTAACGAACTGAAGTATAACTCAGCATAGAGTCCTTATTTAGCATGTACAAGTTTTAGATTTAGTCTCTAATACCACAAACAAACAAACACTTAAATAAATTGTATTAGTTGGTTTTATGTCAACTTGACACAAACTAGAGTCATCAGAGAGGAGAGAGCCTCAGCTGAAGAAATGCTGCCATGAGATGCAGCTGTAAGGCATTTTCGTATTAGTGATCAGTGGGGGAGGACGCAGCATATTGTGGGTGATGCCATTCCTGGGCTGGAATTCCTGGGTTCTATAAGAAAGCAGGCTGGACAAGGCATATAGAAGCCAGTAAGCAGCACCCCTCCATGGCCTCTGCATCAGCTCCTGCCTCAAGGATCTTGTCCTATTTGCATTCCTGCCTGATTCCTTTCACTGATGAACAACAATGAGGAAATGAAGGCAGAATAAACCCTTTCCTTTCCAATTTGCTTTTTAGTCATGGTGTTTCATCACAGCAATAGAAACCCTAAGACACAAATCCAACTTGTTTTAAGCCCTTAAGATTAAAATAGGCCATATCAGAGACATTTCTTTGGGTTTTGAAGACCAACAGGTTTTACTTAAAATATGAGTTCTTTATGTTGTTTTTAATTTTGAGAAATAAGAATTTTCATACCTAAAATCCTGAAAATTCATGTGGCTAAAATCCCTTACTTGTACATTTTAATGTTTCCTTGCTCTGGTTATGCTAAATCAGGATTGTGTAAGTAATATTGTGAGAATATGGGAAATGGGGTGGAGGAGGAAATAGTTCATAAATTTTAGAGTGCTGTAATTAATAGACAGAAATACACAAGCAATTTTCATGTAATTAAATACATATGAAGAGTCTCTGCTTGCATCATGGGTATGGATCTGAAGGAAAGATGGGGAAGGGAAGGAGCCAACTTTAAAGATGTTTATTATTTCCGTGTATGGAGAACATGTGGAATTAACTATACAGAACATATATCCAAAGCCTAAATAACTACATCAACAAGTTAATATTCAATTCTTTAAGGTAAAAGAGAATTTGGTCCTTTTCATTCTTCAATTATTTCCGATAGTACTAACCACAAAATTATTTGCTACATTTTGATAGAGAAAGAACTTTTTCCTAACAAATACTTGACAAAGGCTTACCTTTGCTTGAATATGAGAAAGGACTAGTCATTTCCCCCAAAGTACTAATAGTACACAAATGAAAACCAGTGCACATTTGTGAGTACATTTGAAGCTACTCTTTCAACAAATATTTACTCTTTTCCAATGTGCTGGGTAATATACCAGACCATGCAGAAGAGAAATAAGTATCTTCTTCCCCTTCAGGAATATTTGCATCTAAATGGAAGATAAAATAAGCACAAACAAATTCTAAAAAGGACATAAAGCCAGACAAATATTTTTTAATGATATGTGAATATTCAAGGGATATTGCTTTAGGCTTATTGAATCCTATTACATCCTAGTCTCTTAAAAAATCTTTTCTCTCCCATGATGGACTTTATTATGTTTGCTTCACAGTAAAATAGACTCAGAAGAATATGTTAATGAAGAATTCTGAGCTGGCACTTGGTGCTGGACACATAGTGGGCATTAATATCCCCATGGGCTGCATGCTCTTTTAATTACCATATGATCCTGTTCAGCATCAGAGAAGATGAATGCAAAAAGCTAAAAAATAAAAATAAAAAATTCAGATTCTTCTTGCAGTGAATTCCTGATGAGTTCCCCTCCCTCCTCCCTGATCCTAATGTCCTAAATGAGGACAGTTAGACTCCTCTTTTGAAAATTCTAAAAACTGAATTTTAGGGAATAGAACTACTTGTCAAGTTGAAGGTCATAAGAAATATATGCTGGGAACTCTTGTCTACATGGCCAAACAAGTGTAAGAGATATTGGACCAAAACTGAAGCTGACATCTCAGTGAGAGCAGAGATGGGAACACAGATGAAAATGTGAGAGAACGCCGGGCAGTGGTGGTGCACGCTTTTAATCCCAGCACTTGGGAGGCAGAGGCAGGCGGATTTCTGAGTTCGAGGCCAGCCTGGTCTACAGAGTGAGTTCCAGGACAGCCAGGGCTACACAGAAAAACCCTGTCTCAAAAAAAACCAAAAAAAAAAAGAAAGAAAAAAGAAAAAAAGAAAAAATGTGAGAGTAACAGAGCATGCTTCAGGTTTTACTCAGACCCAGCTTTAGCTCCTTCTCCTGATATAGAAAGTATTCCATATTCTAATCTACTCCACCAGCATAAATTTACTTTTCTATTTTTTGCACACAGAAATATAAGTAGTATCTATTCTAATAAGAAAAGCTGGCTTTTCAGTGGACTGTGCTTAACATAGAGGCTCACTGCAAGATGAAGCACAGAGAACAGGTGTCTGTTGAATCCTCAGTCATAAATGGGACACCTATATTAACATCCTTCCACTCCAGAAGGTTTACAGAACACTACGAAAGAAAGGGTGGAGAGACTGTAAGAACCAGGGACTAGGGGCTGGGATTGCTATAAAATAATCTTTTATGGGATGTGACAAGACAGATGCACTCATGGACTCATAGCAACTGAGATGCCTGCACAAGACCAGCATAAAATCAGGCCCATCAACATTCCAGAATGGATGGAGAGGGGCTCACAAACTCCTCTATTGGCAACGAAGGCTCCTGGGGGAGGAGGAATCAGCTTTCTTTAGGGCAGTGGCCCCTAATACAGTGTTCATGCACCATTGGATGCCCCTACATCCATGCATATATGGACAGTATTAAACTCAGTGGGTAATTGAAAAAAGGGAGAGGAAGTTAGGAAGTTAGGAGAAGCATGTATGCATGTCAGGGAAGGGGTGGGAGAAAGTGTCTGGGAGGAATTGGAGGGGAAATATAATCAAAAGACAATATATACCTGTATAAAATTATCAAAGAATAAATAAAAATATTATATAAAACTACTACTATGGTAAGCTGACTTTTGAAGACAATATGGATAGTGCAAGAAAAAGAATGGCATACATAAGAGAACCTCCCCCTTTGTGTTTTGCAGCAAACAGAGCCTGAGACAAGGATATGCAGCACCATCTTGTTAGAGTTCAGTATAAGGAAATGGGTGAGGGAACTGCAGGAAGGTGAGGTGAACCCAACTTCTTAGAAGATAAACTTAGTAGTAAAGTTTCATCTCGAAATACATATCCATATACACATACACATATGTATACACATACAGGCATGTGCGTGCATGTACACACACACACACAAACACACACACAGAATGTGCAGTATCAGCAGCAACAGGAAATACTTGCGCAGAAATGCAAAATGAGAAGTGCAAAATGAATGGTTTAGGAATGATTTATTCCTGAGTTGTATCTACATAGAGTTGCCTAAGGCTATGTTGAATCTACTTTACATGATTGACATGAAAATAAAATATCAAAACTGAATCAATAGAACAGTTTAGGACAGGTAGTCATCAGTAACACTCAGATTTCAACTGCCACCACTATTATAACTACTACTATTAATACAACTGCCATTGCAATTTTCTAAAAGAATAATGGCAGCCGTTATTGTAAAGAGGATGGATTACAGGAGGATAAAACACAGCTGGGAGACAAATTGGACCACACTTGAATATACTGAGCAAATTAACTGGACTTTACTCAGGCCGTTCAGGTGAAGAAATATATAGAACAGGTTGGTGTATTTTTAGAAATTATGTAGCCCTCAATGTTGACTTTGGTTTAATTTCCTTTTACAATTTTGCCTTTGGTTACAGAACAAAATAAAAACTGAAACAAGAACATAGAAAAATATAGGAAAGCAGTGCAAAATATCAAGGATAATTAACTTTTAGCTAGGTGTCAAGGATATAGTAGGGAGAAGTAGGACTTGTGGGAAGCTGCAGAATACACACACACACCACGTAAGAGACAACTTTTACTCAGTAGAATTGATGCCATGTAAGAATTCAACCCAAGTAAAGTCAAGATTTTTTTGAAGAGCAAAGAATTTTTGAGATTCATATGAACACAACTGCATTGTATACGCTGTTTCAAACTTATCTAAAATAATGTGTGAATCAAAAGGAAGAAAGGAAGAAAGAAAGGAAAAAAGAAAGAAAGGAAGGAAGGAAAGAAGGAAGGAAGAAAGAAAGAAAGACACATATAGGATCTTTTCTAAGCCATGCTTGCTTATTTGCAATCTTTGTGAGTAGTGGAGAAAACTCAAAACCAGAGATTATAAGGCTGGGATGTTACTAGGTATAAAATTGCTGAAATTTATAGGGTAAATATTATTAGAATTTTAGTGCCATAGATATCAGTAGAATGATCTCTCTGTGGTGACTGCTGTTGGTTGTTAACTTGACTACATCTGGAATTAACTAAAACCCAAGCATCTGTATATACTTATGAAGGATTTTTCCTGATTATATCATTTGAGATGGCAAGACCAACCCTAAACCCAGATTATTTGAGGTGGGAACACCCACCTCAAATCTGGGCCAGCCCATCTGGTGGCAGCCTGTATAAAATACATGAAAGAATAAAGCTCTTGCTTTTTGCTTTCTTGCCCTGTCTCTTACTGGAAAGTTAGTTTCTTCACTGGCATTAGAGCCTACTTCTTAAATGGGGTTGGTAACGGTAGATTCTAGCATATGACTGAAGACCATCTGAGACATCTAGCCTCATCGACTGAAAATATGTTGGGTTCTTGGACATTTCACTAGGAAATAAACATTGTTAAAATGGTTGGACCACAGTCTGTAATCCACTAGTAGTAGTACTAGTAGTAGTACTAGTACTACTACTACTAGTAGTAGTAGAAGTAGTGTGTTCATTTTATCAGTTGTTTCTCCAAAGAATCCTGAATAATACACTTGCTTAATAACATGTCTAATAACATAGGTGGAAGGTAGGTACATGAACATCACATAGAGATTTATACTGTAGCAGCGTGTCCAAAGCATTAGTGAGAGCACAGAAATAAGGGAGTTAACGAAAAGCACCTACAAACAACGAGATTGAACCAGAAGGTCCTCTTATATCCATCACTTAATGCTAGTATTGCAGATGTGTGCCACCACAGTTGGGTTTATGCTGTGCTAGGGATTACATCCAGAGCTTCATGCCTGTTAGGAAAGTACTCACAAACTGACACTTCATTGATAGGTAGTAATTTAAAACTTTTAAAAAGTTAAGAAACACATTAAGAGTATTTGCTTAACACCTCTACCTGCAATCCTGGATCTGCACTCCATTCCCCCAGCCATAGCTCTGCCTGCAACTCTGGAGGCCTGCTGCCACTTGCAACAACAGATGAGATCACCATGCCCAATCCCCATGAGATCACCATGCCCAAAGCACAGCAGCCATTAGGTCTGCCATGTCTCCTCTGCAATTCAACTTTTGGCCAACACTCTACATTCAATCCAGGAGACCTGCAGCCATCAGGGACCACTAGCTCTGCCTGCAATCCTAGACATCTGCTGCCATCAGGAACTACTGGCTCATTAGGGACTACCAGGCCTTCCAATTCCAGGGACAACTAGATGGCCAAAGGCCACCATAAGAACACAATAAAAAAAAAGTCAGGGGAATATGTTACTACCAGAACCCAGCTATCCTACTACAGCAAGCCCTGGATATCCTAGCACACCCGAAGCATAAGAAAATGATTTTAAGTCTAATCTTATGAAGATGATAAGAATCTTTAAAGTGGAAACAAATAAACACCTTAAAGAAAAACAGGAAAATAAGTCAAACAGGTAGAGGCTTTTAAAGAATAAATAAATAAATATAAAAAAACACCAGAAAATAAAACCTAGTAGTGGAGGATTGAACAAAAGTATTTAAGACCTGAAAATGGAAGTAGAAGCAATAAACAAAACACAAACTGAGGCAAACCTCAAGAGAGAAAACCTAGGAAAGAGAACAGGAACTATAGACACAAATATCACTAACTGAATACAAGAGATGGAAGAGAGAACCTCAGGTGGAGAAGATATGATAGAAGAAGAAGAACTCAATACACCATTGGTCAAAGAAAATGCCAAAAGTAAAAAGTTTCTAACACAAAACATCCAGACAATTTAGGACTATGAAAAGACCAAACCTAAGGATAATAGTTATAGTAGAAGAAAATTCCCATCTCAAAGGCCCATAAAATATCTCCAACAAAATCATAGAAGAATATTTTCCTAACCTAAAGAAAGAGATTGCTATAAATGTACAAGAAGGTTACAGAACATCAAATTGGACCAGAAAAAAAAATCCTCCTAGCACATAATAATAAAAACACCAAATGTACAGAACAAAAAGAATATTAAAAGCTGCAAGGGAAAAAGGTCAAGTAACATATAAAGGCAGACCTATCAGAGTTACACATGACTTCTGACCAGAGACTCTAAAAGCCAAAAGGGCTTGGAAAGATGTCTCGAAGACCCCAAGAGACCAAAGATGTCAGCCCAAACTATTATACCCAGTAAAACTTTCAGTTACCATAGATGGAGAAAACAAGATATTCCAAGACAAACCAAATTTATACATTATCTTTGCACTTAATTCAGCAGTACAGAGGATACTAGAAGGGAAACTCCAACATGAAGAGGGTAACTATAAGAAAATATAAGAAATGAACAATTTCACATCAGCAAAACCAAATGAAGAGGGTCTCTCTCTCTCTCTCTCTCTCTCTCTCTCTCTCTCTCTCTCTCACACACACACACACACACACACACACACACACACACACACACCACCACCACCACCACCACCACTACCACCACCACTATCATCAAAATAACATGAACTAAGAACCCTAGGTCATTGATAAGTCTCAACATTCAATACCCACTGACCACCAAAGACACAGGCTAACAAACTGGACGACTGGATATATAAACAGGATCCATCATTCTAGCATACAAACAAACAAACCTCATCAACAAAGATAGTTATTACATTAAAGTAAATGGCTGGAAAAATGTTTTGCAAGCAAATGGACCCAAGTATCAAGCTGGAGTAGCCATTCTAATAGCTTATAAAATAAACTTTCAACCAAAAGTAATCGAAAGAGATAGAGAATGACACTTTATACTCATCAAAGGAAAATCTACCAAGATGACATCTCAGTTTTGAACACCTATGCCTTAAATGCAAGGACACCCACATTCATAAAAGAAGCATTATTAAAGCTTATATCACACATTCAACTCCACAGATTAATAGATAGACTTCAACACACTATTAACATATGCACATGTTATTAAAACAGAGACTAAACAGAGAAATAATGAAAACAATAGATGTTATGAATCAAACACACCTAACAGATATCTACAGAACTTTTCACCCAAACACCAAAGAAGATACTTTCTCTGAATTTGACTGTATACTC
This sequence comes from Grammomys surdaster, assembly GCF_004785775.1. Classification (NCBI taxonomy): domain Eukaryota; kingdom Metazoa; phylum Chordata; class Mammalia; order Rodentia; family Muridae; genus Grammomys; species Grammomys surdaster. The sequence goes on along the minus strand of NW_021604597.1, from coordinate 11,768,187 downwards.
AGTTACAAAGCAAGCCTCAACAGATACAAGAAGATTGAAATAACCCCTTGCATCTTGCCAGACCATCATGGATTGACGCTGGACTTCAACAACATCAGAAACAACAGAAAGCCTACAAACATATGGAAACTGAATAACTTCCTACTCAATAACCACTGAGTCAAAGAAAGCATATAGAAAGTATTCACTTTTGTGAATTCAATGCTGAAGGCATAACATACTCAAACTTGTGGGACACAATGAAAGCTGTGATAAGAGAAAAGTTCATAGCACTAAGTACTTTCAGAAAGAAATTGGAGAGCTCTCATACTAACAACTTAACAGCACACCTAAATGCTCTAGAACAAAAAGAAGCAAAAAATACCCATGAGAAATAGACAACAGAAATAATCAAACTCAGGGCTGAAACCAATCATTTAGAAACAAAGAGAACAATACAAAGAATCAATGAAACATAGAATTGGGTTTTGGAGAAAATCAACAAGGTAGATAAACCCTTAGCCAAAATAACTGGAAAGTAGAGAGACAACATCCAAATTAACAAAACCAGAAGTGAAAGGTTAGACCTAACAAGACACTGAGAAAATTCAAAGAAACATTAGGTCTTGCTTCAAAACCCTGTACAACACAAAATTGGAAAATCTAAATGAAATAGATGGCTTTGTAGATAGATTCCATTTATCAAATTTAAATCAAGCTCAGGTAAACAATCTAAATGGTCTTATAACCCTCAAGGAAATAGAATCCGTCACTAAAAATATTCTAACCAAAAAAAATTTCAGAGCCAGATGATTTTAGGGAAGAATTCTACCTGACTGTCAAAGAGGAGCTAATACCAATATTCCTCAAACTATTCCACAAAATGTAAACAGAAGGAACACTGCCAAACTTATTCTACAAGGCCAAAGTCACCCTGATACTTAAATCACAGAAAGACTCAACAAAGAAAAATTATTTCAGACCAATTTCCCTTATGACTATTGATGCAAAAATACTTAATAAAATACTCATATATAAAATCCAAGAACACATCAAAAATATCATCCACCACGATCAAGTAGGCTTGGTCTCAGAGGTGCAGGAGTGGCTAAATATACAAAAATTCATGTTATATATCACATGAACAAACATGAAAAAACATTAAAAAAAAAACCTCCAAAATCACATAATCATCTCATAAGATGCTATAAAAGCCTTTGGCAAAATTCAATACTTTCATGTTTAAAGTCTTGCAGAGATAGGGATACAAACCACATACTTAAACACAATAAAGGCAATATATAGCAAGCCAATAGCAACATCAAATTAAATGGAGAGAAACTTAAATTAATTCCACTAAAATTAGGGACAAAACAAGGCTGTCAACTCTCCCTGTATCTCTTTAGTATAGTACTTGAAGTTCAGCTAGAGCAATAAAACAACTAAAGGAGATTCAGGCGATACAAATTGGAAAGGAAAAAGTCAAAATATCATTATTTATAGATGATATGATAATATACATAAGTGACCACAAAAATTCTACCAGAAAACTCCTACAACTGATAAATGCCTTCAGCAAAGTCACTGTATACAAAATTAATTAAAAGAAATCAGTAGACTTCCTTTATACAAATGATAAATGGACTGAGAAAGAAATCAGAGAAACAACATTCTTCATAATAACCACAAATAATATAAAATATCATGGTATAATTGTAACCAAGCAAGTGAAGCACCTCTATGACAAGAACTTAAAGTCTCTCAAGAAAGAAATTGAAGAAGATTATCAGAAGATGGCAAGATCTCCCATGCTTGTGGATCAGTAGGATTAACATAGTAAAAATGGTAATTTTACCAAAAGCAATCTGTAGATTCAGTGCCATTTTTGTCAATATTTCAACACAGTTCTTTACAGACCTCAGAAGAACAACTTTCAACTTCTTATGGAAAAGCAAAAACCCAGTATAGCTCAAACAACTTTCAACAATAAAAGAACTTCTGGGGGGAATTCTTATTCCTGATTTCAAGTTCTGCAACAGAGCACAAATAACGTGATATTGGCTTTATGCCACCATGATCCTTGAAATTGAAACAAAGATTCAGATGTAAATTCACACACCTCTGGATACCTGATTTTTGACAAGGAAGCCAAAATTATGCAATGGATAAAAAGGAAGAATATCCAATGAATGATGCAGGTCTAACTTGATGTCTGCAGGTAGAAAAATGCAAATAGATCTATATCTGTAAATCTGCACAAAACTCAAATCTGTGTGTATCAAAGACAACATAAAACCAGAAACGTTGAATCTGATATAAGAGAAAGTGGGGAATAGCCTTTAATGCATTGGTGAAGGCGGCAATTTTCTGAACAGAATACCAATAGCAAAAGCCGTAAGATAAACAAGTAATAATTGGGACCTCATAAAACTGAAAGGCTTCTGTAGGGAAAAGAACATCATCAATAGGACAAAATGGCAGCCTACAGAATGGGAAAATATCTTCAACAACCTTACCTTTGGCAGAGGGCTAATATTCAAACTACATAAAGAACTCAACAAGTTAGACATCAACAATCCAATTAAAAAAATGAGGTGCAGTTCTATAGATAATTGTCAACAGAGGAATCTCTAATGCCGAGAAACATTTGAAGAACAAAAACTGAAAATCCTCAAAATCCTTACTCATCAGGGAAATGCAAGTCAAAATGACTCTGAGATTCCACTTTACACCCATGAAAATAGCTAAAATAAAGACTCAAGTGACAGCACATGCTGGTGAGGATAAGGAGCAAGAAAAATGCTCCTCCAATGCTGGTGGGAGTTCTAATTTGTACAACCACTCTAGAAATCAATAGGATGCTTTCTCAGAAAATTGGTAATAGTTCTATCTCAAGGCCCATATGTATCACTCCTGGGCATATACCCAAAAGATGCTCCACTATCCCCAAATGACACCTGCTCTACTATGTTTATAGCAGCTTTATTCATAATAGCTCAAAACTGGAAAGATCCCAGATGTTACTCAATTGAAGAATTGACAAAGAAAATGTGGCTCATTTATACAATGCAATTCTACTCAGCTATTCAAAACAATGACATTAAACTTGCAGACAAATGAATGGAACTAGAGAACATCATCCTGAGTTAGGCAACCCAAACCCAAAAGAACATGCATGGTATTTACTTATTTATAAGACATTATTAGGCATAATACAGTACAGGATTTCCACTCTACAATCTTCAGACCTATAGAAGCTAAATAACAAGGTCTCAAGGAAGATGTTTGACTCGTACTGAGAAGGGGAAATAAAATAGTTGTACAGGTATATGGAGGAAGAGAATTTGGTGGAAATTGGGATAGGGAGTGGAACATGGTGGGTGTTGTGGCAGATCAATTATAGGTAAAAAGGTCTCAGAGAGTGAATGGAAATAGGAGTGGAGTGGGGTGTTCCTGTGCCAGAGACCTGGGATGACGGAGGCTCTAGGGAGTCTATGAGGGTGATTCTAGCTGAGACTCCTAGCAGTGGGGAAAATGGAGCCTGAAGTGGCCACCTCCTGTAGTGAGGCAAGACTCCCATTTGGAGGGATAAGGACATCAGCCTACCCACAAAGCATTTGATCCCAAATTTGTCCTGCCTACAAGAAGTGCAGGGACAAATATAGAGTAGAGGATGAGGGAATGGCAGACAAATGACCTGTTCAACTTGAGACCCATGTCATAGGCAAGAACCAATCCCTGATACTGTTAATGATAACTCTCTTCCATTTGTAGACAGAAACTTAGCATAACTGTCCTTTGAGAGGCTCCACCTTACAACTGATTGAAACAGATGCAGAGAGCTACAGTCAAACATTTGGCAGAGCTTGGGAAGTGTTACAGAAGAGTTGGGAGAAGGATTGAAGGACATGGAGGGGATAAGAATGCCACAGGAAGATCAACAGAGTCAATTAACCTGAATGCTTGGGGGCTCTCAAATACTAAACCACCAACCGAAGAGCATACATGGACTGGACCTAGACCCCCCAGACACACACATATGTAGCAGATGTGCAGCTTGATCTTCATGTGGGTCCCCAAACAACTGGAGTAGGTGTTGTCCCTGACTCTTTTGCCTGACTGTGAATTCTGTTCCCCTAACTGGTCTGCCTTGTCTGACCTCAGTGCGAGAGAATGTGCCTAGTCCTGTAGTGACTAGAGGTGCCAGGGTAGGTTGGTACCTGGGAGAGGGCTCCTCCTTCTCAGAGGAGAAGGGGAGGGAGAAGTGGCAGAGGACCTGTGTGAAGACAGAACTAGGAGGGGGTCTTTGATTAGAATGTAAAGTGAATAAACAAATTCATGGGAAAAAAAGAATCAGATTTCATTGGGAAAAAAAGAGAGTTTAACAGTCAATGACACCATGAAATTTAAAGTAATATATTGTCAATATGCACCCATTAACACCTATTCAGTTTCATCCACAAAAACAAGAGATGTATTGATGTTTTTGCTAAGGGGAAGTGGGAGGAGATTGTTTGCCAATCAGTGACTTATTTTAGTTTCTTAGAAGATGAACACGTTTGGCATAATTCTAACACCTCTCGGGATGTTTTAACAATACATAGTGAGCTTCTGAACTTCAAGAATGCTGCTCTGCCAAGCGGTGATGCAGTAGATACTGCAGATAAAATTACCCATGACTTGAAGTCAATATTTCTATTTTGGTCAAGCTTCAAAAATGGCATATATAGCTTGATCATGCTAGCCCTTTTTGTCCTGGGAATACTTTTATTCCTGTCCATATTGTTAAAGCTTTTCTTCAATAACATCAACATGTTGGCTGCCAAGTACATGGCTTGAGCCTGAAAATGAACCCCTAGACAGAGTTATTAAATTAACAGGTTGACTAGTCAAGGATGGGTAAGATTCTGCATAGAGCCTTACCAACCTAAGACAAAAGTGCATTGATTTGGATAATGCATATTCCATGACTTATAAGGAAGGCATTCTTGTCAGAATGACCTAAGACAGGCTCAGTCTTGTTAATAAAATAAAAAAAGAGGAGAGGTGGAGAGCCTTTGGGGCTGCTTGGCAAGAATCTGACATGGACCAAGGACAAGGAAATGGGCTGCTTGGCAGAAATAGGATATTGGGCAAGGACAAGGAAGTAGGCTTCAGGCAGGAATCTGACATTAGGCAAGAACAAAGAAGTAATCTCAGGCAGGACCTTAAATATTAGGCTAGAACAAAGAAGTAGTTTCAGGCAGGAATCTAAATCTTAGACTAGAACAAGGAAGTAGGCTTCAGACATGAAAATGACCTTGGGCTACGACAGAGAAGTAGGCTCAGATACTTTGGTCATACTGATAAGCCCTTAGAAACAGTGATCACAAGAGTGTTCATGTGATTGGGTTTAATGCCTTGCTTTTTCTTTGACTATTTTTGTTTATTGTCTTACTTGTTCCTTGACTATTTGCATCTGTTGTATTGCTAGACCCTCAACCTAGAACTGACCTTAATACATGCATGTAATTAAAATGGTATAAAAGCATAAAGGAGGGGGGAGGATGAAATAGGGGGTTTTAGGGAGGGGAAATGGGGAAAGGGGATGACATCTGAAACGTAAATAAATAAAATATCCAATAAAAAATAAAATAACACACATGGTATGCACTCACTGATAATGATACAACTCACAGACCCCATGAAGCTCATGAACAAGGAAGACCAAAGTGTGGGTGCTTTGGCCCTTCATAGAAGGAGTAACAAAATACTCATGGGAGCAAATATGGGGACAAAGTGTGGGACAGAAACTGAAGGAGGGGTCGTCTGGAGACTGTTCCACCTGAGTATCCATCCCTTGTGCAGTCACCAAAGGCAGACACTGTTGTGGATGCCAGGAAGTGCATGCTGACAGGAGCCTGATATAGCTGTCTCCTTAGAGGTCTGCCAGAGCCTGACATATACAGAGGTGGATGCTCACAGCTAACCATTGATCTGATCATGGGGTTCCCAAAGGAGGAGTTAGAGAGAAGACTGAAGGAGCTGAAAGGGTTTGCTGACCCCAAGAATACCAACCAACCAGAACTCCCAGGGTCTAAACCACCAGCCTGGGAGCACATAGGGAGAGACCCATGGCCCCAGATTGTACGTAGGGAAGGATGACATTGTCAGGCATAGGTGGTTGAGGAAGTCCTTGTTCCAGTGAAGGCTGGACATGTGGGTGAAATCTTGGGTGGGAAGGGGGAGTGGGAGGGTGTGTGGGGGCATATCCTCATAGAAGCAGGAGGAGGGGGGATGGGATAGGGGGTTCCTGGGTGGGGGAGAAATGGGGAAAGGGGATTATATCTGAAATGTAAATAAATACCCAATAAAAAATTAAAAAAATAAATATACACATTTAAGAACCAGGAAAAAAAAAGAAAATAAACACTTCACTGGGTAAAGAAGATGGTTAAGCAGGGGAACGTACTTTCCAGCAAGCCCAAAGACCTGGGTTTGATGCCTGGGACCCACATGGTGGAAGGAGAGAACTGGCTCCCAAAAGTCATGCTCTAACCTCCACATGTATGACAATGTCCCTAACTCCATGAGGTAAATAAACAAGTCATTTTAGGAAAAGAAAAATAAGCATACAATCAAACTGTGGAAAATGTATCAGAGTTACAAGCGTGCCTGTGCAGCAAACCTGAAGCGTTATCTACACATTGTGTTTATTCATATGTACTTCTCAGCTTTGGGAAGCATGATTGGTCTTTGTCATCAAACATGATTCCCTTTTCGTTGGTAAGACAGACTTTATCTTTAACAGTTAGTGAAGAACTTTTATATTGTAGCAGTGAGATTATAAAAGCTTAAAAAATACTCATGGAAATCTTTTACACTTAGAGATGCATTTCAAGATCTTCACATCATCTTTGAGATCAGAAATTGTACTTTCTTTGTTTCAATATTTTGTTCTTGAGTCAGGTATAATTTTTAAGAGGAAAGCAGAACCAATATGTAATCTCAAATGCTGAACTGCTTCAACTGGAACCTGATAATTACTACTGAACAACTTGAAGAACCTGAAACAGAGGGGTAATAGTGTTTTAAAAAAGCCAGTCACCACTGTACATTACTAAGGTTATTCAATGTGGAGGACTGAACCTGGACATTGTGTGCAATAAGCCTGATGTACCACTGAGTTGCTGTACCACTGTCTATTGATTTCCATCTTTTTGAAATGGGGTCTCATGCTCACTATGTATCATAGGAAGACCTTGAACTAGAAGGTCTTTTTGCTGCACTCCTTAACACTAGGATTGCAGGTATGTGCTGCAGTGGAGTAAATTCGGCACCAGGGATTAAATCTAGAGCTTGATGCATGTTAGGCAAGCACTCTATGGACTGAGCTCCAGTCTCTTCCCTCCCCAACTTTCATTAACAAAACATAGAAGAAAACAATTCTGTAGAAGAAACAGCTTGATGAAGAGACAGGGACAGGGAATCTGCCTATTGTACCTTAGCCACTTCTATATTACTAGCCTAATTTCTAGTACTATAAAAATGTTAATGATTCTGGCTTTGGCTAATTCATAATTTATATTAACCAGATGGGACATGGGATAAAATTTGTTTTTAAACCACTTAAAAGGGGGTGAAAGGATTTGAAAACAGCTTAACATTATAAATGAATCGGTAGATGAAATGTTTATGATGATGAAAAAAAGAACAAGCTGTTCCCAAACCTTCTAGAAGCATGGACTTAAATAAACATATGAGCCATGGGGCAAGTTATTTACAGCCATTCTAAATCTTCTATTTGGAAAGCACCTAACCTTCCATGTTCATTCATTGGTATTCTAACTTTACCATTTCATGTATCTTTATTTCATAATACTTTGCTTAACATGATACTAGTAAATAACAAAAATATCAAAGCACTATATTATTCTGGCTCTTCTTTCAAGAATACAAGGTAGGAAGCCATTGGTAGTGTTCTGTAAGCCACTCAGCACAGCAGCACATATGGGAAAGTCAGGATGTAAAGTGGGTACCAAAAGTAGAGGTTCTATCGGTAATCAGGCCATATGTTGATTTTATCTGACTTTCCCATTCACTAATTCACATCGCAGTATCTCCTTTATATTCGGAACTAGTTCTTTTCCAAGTGATGCTTTTCTGGTGTGTCTGCCAATTAATTGACAATTAAGAGAATAGTTCAACTGACTGAAGTCTTCTGTAGCCACTAGCCCTTTCCTGGGCACAAAAAAGGCTTCCACATCAGGACAGAGTGAAGGCAACATACATAGAAACATGCAAAGCCAAAGCATGGAGCAGCCCTTAGAGAAAGCTGAGTTCTGCTAAGCAGTCACTCCCTGAAGCTGATCATCTGTCAGGAAACTACACCTGGCTAGTGAGAACTGCAAGGAAATCAGTTTTCTCCTGCACTTCCTACTTGTTCCTTCCTTTGCATATGTCAAGTCAAATTATCTCACAAACAACAACAAAAAGCAAAAAGTTAACTGCATATTGCCATTCCTCTCCTTCTCCCTCTCCTACTCCCTCTCTTCATTTCCCTCTTCCTCTTTCTCCCCTGCTCTCTCTGTGTCTGTGTTCCAGAATGTGCTATGTAGTTAACATAAAACAACCACTGTTTTCTGGGAGACTGAGAATTCTTAAATGAACTGCACACACATCTCTTCTACACTAGTGAAAAATTAACAGTCTGGAAGGAAAAAAGTATCTTATCTCTGGTCTAGGAATAGAAAAAGGAGGATTCAGCTCTTGTCTACAGAAAGCAACATCTCTAAAAGGACCAGAGTCTAGCACATATAAGGTGGATTTCTTATGTCTTAGTTTGGACAGCTCAGCACACAAAGGTTGTAGCAGGTGGAGTCTGTCAAGAATGACTGTGTTCATGACTTAGTTTTACTGTCTCCATTATCTTAATTATGAAGTAGACTTTCACAGTGACATCTTCAGATAAACACTTTTTCCCTTTCCTTGGGGCTTTAGGTAACACAAACAAGCTTAAGAAATAAATAGCTTGACAAGGACATATAGTGGATATGTCTTACAGGGTTTTTAAAAATTTCTTTTGCTCTGTTAAATGGAAATTCCCATAATTATTTATGTCTCCTACTATAGGACTGTTTACTGCTCAATTTTTCTATTTGATGTTTTCATGATACATACCCAAACACAAAGCAGTTTGGGGGGCTAGAGAGAGAACTCAGTGTTTAAAAGCACTTGGTTTTGCAAAGAACCCAGGTTCAGCCTGGCACCTACATGGTGGTTCACTACTGTTTGTAATTCCAGGGCTTATAACTGTGTCTTCTGGTATCCATAGGCACCAGGCATTAACATGATGCACATACATTCATACAGGCATACATATAAAATAAATTGATCTACATTAAAAAAATTCACTTTCCACCATCTGAGTCCTATCTTTTCAGATTCTCTCTCTCTCTCTCTCTCTCTCTCTCTCTCTCTCTCTCTCTCTCTCTCTC
>NW_021604597.1:11736466-11758722 GCF_004785775.1 Grammomys surdaster | reverse complement strand
AATTAATCAAATATTTGAAGTGATTATATTGGCAAAGGATTATGATCCAGAATAATAGGCTGCTATATTCAGGTCTCTCACACAGCTAAACTAATGACATCTGTTATTGCAGAACACCTCCCACAGAACGATAGCTGGACTTCGCTCTCTCTCTAGCACTTGAGTTTTGAGAAAGGAGACCTGCAACCACGTGTTAGACTGATCCAAAAGAAACACTGTCCACACATAGACTGTACCTAAGTAGGACCATTGGGGAAAGGTTTGCCTAGGATAACTAGAACTGGAAGCAGACAATGAACAATAATTAAAAAGGAAATGGAAGGTCACAGTGATGTGGAACATTGGGTATGGAAGAGCTTAGGGTTATAAGCAGGAAGTGAGCTACAAGATCACTTCCATTAGATCAGGGAAGAACTTGGATCAACAGAGTAACTAAGTGGAATAGAAAGAGGGTAGTCATCTTGCTTTTCAGCTAAAAAAAATCTGAGAGCTCAAAGAAGCCATTCAGAAAGAGACATTCACCTCTATTGAGTGTATTGGTTCCTTTTGTGGCTCTGTGACAACAAGACCAATTACAGGAGAAACATTATCTGCTTTGTTTCATAGGGCTCATCTCATCACAGTGCAGAAGATGTGGAGAAGCAGTTCTATCTATACCCTGGTGGGCCAGGATGCAGAATGTGAGGAATGTGTGAGCTTGGCTTGCTTTCCCCCTTTTCCTTTCATTGCATCCTTAGTGTAGGTCCTCCTCTTTCAGTGAGTGCTCTCTGGAACAGTCATCACAACCACACTTATTAATCCTCTATGTATTTCTTATTGCAATCAATTTGCTAAAATTAACCATCACAGCATATATAAAATAATAAAAGCCAAAAAGAAGTAATCTATTAATAGATTCATAACATACCAAATAGCTTCTTTGATTAAGTTTTTCCCAACCCAGTTATCCCAACTTATAGTCTATGTGTTGTATATGTGAATTCCATTTGTACAATAGTAGTTGAAGTGAGATTCAATTTTTATTTTGATTTTACTTTGTTTCTACAGTCAACTTTATTCATTCATTCATCCATTCATTTATTCATTCCACATCCCGATCTCTGTTCCCCCTCCTCATCCTCCCCTCACACAATCCCTTCCCCTACTCCCTTCTCTTCATATCTGAGAGGGTGGGGGTCCCTCCTGGGTATTCCCTGACCTGGGCACATCATGTCTCTACAGGGCTGGGTGCATCCTCTCCTACTGAGGCCAGACAAGGCAGCCCAATTAGGGGAACAGACTCCACAGATAGGTAACAGCTTTAGGAGCAGGTCCTGCACCAGTTGCTGGGGGACCCACGTGATGACTGAGCTGTATGTATGCTGTTACGTCTGTGCTAGGGAGCATTGGACCAGCCCTTGAAGGGAGAGTCAATTTTATAATATAAGAGAATAATATATAGTGGAGAACAGGTCTTCACATGTAAATAGTCATATGGGAAAACTTCTGAACCTTTGTGTTAATTAATCCTTCTTTAGAAAAGTAGGTTAGTGCTTTACAAAGGCCTTGTGCAGATGTCAATATGTTAAGGCTACAGAGCACACCGTGTTTGTTCTTTTCACTGCTGTTACTATAACTTTACCATGGAGGCAACTAAACAGTGTGCAAACATTCCTGGGCACACTCTTCTGTGGGTTGTGTTAAGAAGGAACAAACACTTCAGTACTCTACAGTTAATCCAGCTACCCACTCATTTATCAGTCATGGAGATTATACATAGCATTTATTTGGTAATTATGTGATGATACAAGAACTCCCCTCTGATTCTCAAAATTTTCAAGAGAAAAAAGTGGTTAGCTAGGGACAAAAGGAAAATGAAGAAAACTTAAAGCCATTCATCACTCGATACATATATAAGATAATTTCTACCAAGTCATATATTTTCAGAAAGGTTATAATTTTACAAGATGACATGACAGATGCTATTATTGGGGATGCTGTAAGTAAAACATCAATTTTAAGTTTATAAAAGCAACTTTATGTCAACACATTAAACATGACACCCCAAATATGAGAATCTTTAGTGATAAGGAAAAACTAAACAGTCACATCAGCTGTGCTAAACTGTCAAGTATACTTTAAGGCAAAGATAGCATATTTAGCAACCAGGATCAAGTGTTAACTTTATTTCACTGTTGAGCCAAGGTAATACTTTCTGTTACCTGCTGCATAACCAGGGCAAAACACTTTTGGATGAATTAGCATAAAACATGTCTTGTGATGTTCTGTAATATAGTTTTTAGATATAACTTCACAGTTAATTTAAAAAATACATGTGATATTCATGTAGTAAAACTCTAGTATCCTTAATGTTAGGGTTTTCATATTTATATGTTTAGTGGATTCTAATAGTTAAGATCTCACTGCAGAATCCTCATATGCTGAGCTCAGTTGGTCTTAAATATAATGTACTAGGTTATCGGAGAAAATGTACCCTGTTGCTGGTTCTTTTCTCTATCTATTCTCCCCAACCTCCTTTCTAAAACACTTCATAGTTCTTCTTCAGGTTTAGATGGCATTGCCTTTATAACCATACACCAATCAGAACAGGGGACAGATGGATGTGAATAAGTTAAGTTCACCAGAACCAATGAGGCTGTGCTCTAAGGTCTCAGTCATGGGAAGCAGACTCACTCTTCCACATGGAAGGATGTGGGCTAGAGTCCTTGTAGTATCAGAGAAAGCTTGCTGGAGATGAGCTACCTGTTAGGAAACAATGCCAAGAAACGAGGCATTTCATTTATATTGAGTGAATCTTCAGATTCTGAGACAATAACTTATCTCTGGATTACTCATATATGTAAAGCAAAACTTTCTTTGTAGGTTTACTGTAGTTTTAATTGGGCTTTTCATTATTTGTAAACAAAGCTTTCCTGGAAGATATACTGATAGGCTTGCAATGCTGCTTTTACATGACTCCGTTCCATGAGGTGGGTGGAAGAGTTACTCAGATGTCCTGTTCTTACATGCATTCTTAGTTCTTTCCTGTTCTTACATGCATTCTTAGTTCTTTCATGGATCCACTATGCATAAAAAATGAAAGGCCAAAGGAATTGATCCCAAATTTTGGTGTTAGAGGAAGTAGGTTTCAGTCTTCTCTCTGATATTGATTAAATGAATTCTGTAATGCATCCAACTTGTGTCTTTGCCTATAAAATGAAGAGGTGAGTCCCAATTAATCTGTCTATTTTTCTGTCTGTCTGTCTGTCTGTCTGTCTGTCTGTCTGTCTGTCTGTCTATTGACTCCCCTCCTCAAATCATCTAAGGACATTTTTTTCTAAATGAAACTTTGTGTAATGTCCCTAAATAAAACATGTAATTGCAATATATTGGAGGATATTGGTTTTCTAATTGTATATCCTCAGTATAGCCAGACAGCTAGCCAAGTACATGTGCTCAACAAGATGGTGCTAAATAATCAAATAAAAACCAGGGATTCTCTGTTGCATTCCCACCATATAGTCTGGACATTCTTTCCACTATTTGCTTGGGCTTCCATTCTTTTTAGCTATTTCTGAGGTTTCACTAAAGAAGTCCTGGTTAATAGAATTCAATAACTAAATAATATCTTAGGCCCTTCAGTTCTAATACTTTGTAATGACAATTCTGGAACTTTGCTTTATTTAAAAAACAGAAATATTATAGGAATATGTTTTCACTTTAATCCTAGGTGTGGGGATATGGGGTTGCTTGGGACGGTCTGCAACAGCTGACTATGATTTACTTTGTGCCCTAGCAGAGGTGTGGTTTTGCCAGCTGCAGATAGTTTCTGTGATTGTGCAACATTTGGGATTCTGGAAACTTTTCAGAGGGTATACAAATGCTAGCACTCTGATAGGTGTGGTTGGTGGTTGTTCAGGGGGGCTGGTTGTTGTAGCTATAAAATGTTAATCTTCTCTGAGCTCCCAGTGGGTGCGCAGAGGGCTCTGTGTCAGCCCAAGAGCTCTGGATTCATGAATGAAAGACACACACCCACTCCCCATCCCCCACCCCCTTTATATTTAATAAGCCTTAACTTCGTGGTTAGAGGAAAACTCCTTACTTCAGGGCTAGGAGTCAGTAGGAAGAGGTAATGATTCACAATCTCCTTCAATAATATGCCCCAGTGACCTAGACATCTCCCATTAAGTACCACCACTTAGTGTTCACATCTTATCTTTCTATACTTCCACAGACTAATTGTGAGATGTACAAAGTATTTCAGTAGTTAATCATATTTAAAGCAGGCTGTGCTCAGGAACTGCGGTAGTCTAGATAGAAGAACTGAGGAGGAGTGTTCTCCTGATACTTCCATGACTGTAAACGAGATTCTCCTGAAATCTTGTGTTTTTAGTTCTACCCTAGTGCTTTGGGTTTCACTTTCATAGAATCTGATTTTAAAATAAAACCTATGTGTTCACAGTGGGTACTATGATTTGCTAAATAACAACTGATGGAAATAATTTAGTTCTTGTAAAAGGACTTATTTAGAACATGCTAAGACCCAGACATGGGGCAGATGCTTTTATCCCAGCATCAGGGAGGCAGAGGCAGGCATAAAACTGCTAGGACTATGTAAAGAGACCCTATCTATAAATAAATAAATAAACAAACAAATAAGAGAAAAGAAAAGAAAAGAAGAGAAAAGAAAAACATACTCAAAAGAGATTAGGATCTGGGTAATGGCATATTTTCGTCATGTAGCCAATTATGAGGGAGTACTTTCCTAAGACTGAGCTTATCATAAGTAGGGAGTACATTTTTCTGTAGGCTTCCAGGAGGCAGAATAATTTCACAATGATGACCTAGAGCTATATGGAGGTAGTATTTTATTATTCTTCCCAAGATAATTTTGTGTGTGTCCAAATATGTGTGTATGTATTTGTTTGTGACACAAGCCATCTAGGAAAAGTTATGGCAAGCAATTGAGTTTCTGAGGTGGCCCATCCCTTTTCATGGCTGTGATGGGTGCACTCTGGAGAGGCACGGCCCCAGATACTTCATCCCAGGATTGCTTCTCACTGCTGATATGTCTTTCCTGCTATTATTACATAGACTAATGACTTCTGGAGATTAGTCTAACCTATTGGGCAAATTTCCTGCAGATCACCATGAAGATAAACTTTCATGTGTTAATGCTGTTTTGATGAATTAATGACTTCATAGCATTCCTGATTTGGTTCAAATAATTTTAGGAAGAAAGTTTAAAGAGATGGTTTTATTTGTTTTGCCAGAAAGATGTAATAAGTTAGAATCAAGAATAGAATGTGCCTCCTCTACATAGAATAGTAAGTAAAGGTTACATAATAAGGAATAAAATGAGCTTTCATAATTGCACTAGAAGAGTGCTTGAGATATATTTGTGATCAAGGGAACACATTAATTCTAGGTCAGGCCCAAGGATGAGGCCACAGATGTGTACTATGATAAAACAAGGGCATGTGAAACTGTTGCTTTCAACTTATAATGAGCTTATAGGATGAAACACTGCTTTGAACTTACTGTTAACAACCTTCTGTGACTACCCTTTTGTGTAACATTTCATCTAAGAAGTAATTTTATAAAGAAATTTTGTCTAAGAAGGTATAAATTGCCAGAGGAAAGAAATAAAGTGTTGCTTTGGGGGCTCTGCTCCATCCACCAAATGTGTATATGTATGTACATACATGTATGTTTAGGTATATGTGCATGTATGTAAGTATACCTGAACATTTGTGGAACTGATGAAACAGGTGGTTGGGCCCAGCCAACACATGTACCTGGGTGTCTAGATGTGTGCTTGACTTTCTCCTTTCTTCCTTTTCTTTCCTCTCTGGGTCATGAAAAAGGTTAACAAATTCTGAACCTCTTTGTCTGGTCAGTAAGGGGCCTTTGAGTCAAAGAGAAAAGTGCTCTGATAACTAAGCGGGTTTTTTTGTTTTGTTTTGTTTTGTTTTTGTCTTTATCCCTTGCTGCTATCTGCAGGCATTAAATTGCCAGAAGCAAGCAGCCAGCAGGTTTTGGCCACAGAATAGCAAAGAGTTAAAGAGGTCAAAAATTGGCAAAAGTAAGGAGCTTCTGGTCACACAACGTCTGTAGAAATTGCAAAGGGTAAAGCAGCCTTGGCCATAATTTCAGACTCTATAACCCCTTTTGTACTGCCTGCCTCAGTTCCTGGATGCTGTGGTTGGCCCCTGGCGTGCACGCGTGTGTACGTGTGTGTACGTGTGTGTGTGTGTGTGTGTGTATGTGTATGCACTTGCAGAATAGCTTGTGTTTGGAAGACAGGTCTGAAGAAAATAAAGACTTAAGCCTCTTGGGAGAAATAATTGCATAGAAGCTATGTAGAAAGGAAGTGCTTGAAGCACTGGATGGTAGAGAACTGTAAAAATTTGCCAAGCAAGCCCGCAAAACATACCATTTCTTCTTTTCTCTTCTCGTCTTCCTTTTCTTTCTGTTATTTTTCCTTTTTTTTTTTTTTTTTTTTTAAGACAGAGCTGGCTGTCCTGGAACTCACTACATGGACCCGTCTGGCCTGGACCTCACAGAGATCTGCTTGCTGCTGCCTCCCATGTCCTAGAATTTATGGTGTGTGCCACTATGGCCAGCTTTAAAACATACCATTTTGATCATAATTTTATTTTTATCTGTGGTAAAAATTAATGTATGTGACTTTGAAATTAAATAAAGAAACAAACAATAAAACCTAGTCTGTCTGCTTGACTTGAAGGTTGGGAATCAGTGTTATAGGTTAGGTGATTTTCAGTGACCTTCCTATTATATCTATTTTTAGTATTTAAATTTACCTGGAAACAGCAAATCAATCATCAGACAGAACTGAAAACACGTAGAAAGTGCTGTTAGGAGATCTTTGAAAGCTGCTTCATGTTTTTCCAGACCTCAGCTCAGCTGATATTTCCTTCTGAGAGAGCTTCTGTGATGTCGTGTTTGATAATCAGAAGACATCCAAAGTCGTCCCTGTCACATCATTTATTGTTCCCAACAGTGAATTCTCCTGTCATCAGTGGCAGACGCACAGAGGCTGGGTTTTTCATTATTTTTTTCTCAGTCAGGGTGGCCAAGCTCCATGTTTTGACATCCTAGATCATTATAAAATGTTAGTTATAGCTTTGTTTTCTTTCCCTAGCCCTGTAACAAGACATTAGTACAAAATCTTTTATCATCAGGCTGATTATTAGAACTAATCACTACATTTTTTTTCACAAATGCATCGTTTTAAATAGCAGTTCTAATGTGCAATCTCTCAAACCAAATCAGGAAAGGGCACCATGAATGGGTGGCAAAAATTCATGATGTTTTGGTTTCAAATACTTTCCACTATTCTAGTTATATTTTCCATTTATTAAAGGAAACCTTTTCAAGTTTCAGTTCTAGGAGAGATTAAACACATTCAATCTAATTATGCAACCTGCTGGCAAGTGTGATCTAAATGGGAAACACGTTGCTGGTTGTAATTCACAGTTGCCACTGGAAACAGAGACAAGTGTGGAAAATTGCAAAGCCAAGACTGAACCCTGGCATTGTCCTGTCTCTGGGAAGGCACTTTCTAGGCCTGTTCTTTCTTTCCTGTCCTCTTTGTATTCATGGTGTGTGTATGTGTGCACTGCAGTTTCTGCAATGAGTTAGAACTAGAAATGAATTGTATCAAGGTGAAAATACATTAAAAGATGAAGGAAAGCTTTAAAAGTGACACAAAATCTGTGGACAAAATACAGCATGTAGTGGAATCTGAGGTATCTTCTGTAGATAAAACATAAGTCACCTGATATTAGCAAACACTGGGTGTCACAGCATTAAAACAAACAAACAAACAAACAAACAAACAAACAAACTCAACTTCCAACTTCCTGGGAAGCCCCTCAGGTTAACTCACCTTTCAAATTGAACTGTAGTTTCTGTCCTGCTTGTCTCCACCAAAGGTAGCAAGTTATATTTAGGTGAGGAATCAGTGCTCAGTCTCTGTTGGAAACAAGGGGTTAAATTATTTGTATTCATTTTAGGTTACAAGATACAACTATTTTTTTCTTAATTCCTTTCTTTTTTTTCTCCCTCCCTCCCTCCCTCCCTCCCTCCTTTCTTTCTTTCTTTCTTTCCATCTGACAGCCAAATCTTTTTTCTTTTTCAATTTTATTTTATTGGAGGAATGGGTCTCTAAGGGGTAGGCCTGGGGCCCTCACTGCACAGCTTGTTCATTGGCACTGCCTTCAGAATCCTGTTCTTCATCACATCTGGAAGCTTCGGAGCGCTGGAGAGGGTTCGATGGACAGACCTTGAAGGTGTCCTCTGCCCAGAAGGCCAGGCCCACTGTGGCTGGGGGCTGCGGCCATGCTGTCTGACTAGTGAAGCCACACTCGCCCAGAGGTTTTCCATCATCAAGGAGCTGGTACAGCCGCTGCTCCTCTGGCGGCAACTTGAGGATGCCCTAGACGACGTACTTCAGTTAGAACCCGGTGCTTGGCTATTTGGTGTCTGTAAAGATGGTGGTCTTGTGGCACTGGATCATGAGAAACACATCCATCCCTGAGTGATGGCGCATGCCTGTAGTCCCAGCTACTCTGGAGGTTGAGACAGGAGGATCCTTTGAATTCAAGAGTTCTGGCCTGTAGTGGCTATGCCGATCGGGTGTCAGCACTAAGCTTGATATCAGTTGTTTCCAACAGAGACTTCTCATCAGTATGGTGAGCCGGGGACCACCAGGTTGCCTAAGGAGGGGTGAACCATCCCAGGTCAGAAAACCTTTCTTTCTAAAAATAAATTTACGGATTATTTTGAACTATAGACTGGGTTTATGGGACAATTCTAAAACACTTTGAATATGAGGGGCAGATGGGAGGGTGTGGAGTTAGTGTGTGAAACATCAAAACACACAAAATAGCTTTGGTGAAGTAAAAGCACTTAGCCTTAAACAAAGCCAGAGTGCTTTGTCACTTTTTTGGTATCTGCAAGTTTTCTGACTGGAGTCTTTACAGCAGATGGACAGGTAGTCAAATCCCTGCAAGACAGCTTTTTCTACAAGAAACTGAGCTCTGTGCTAATGCCTCTGTCCCCAAACACTTAAGCTGGCAGTTCTCAACCTGGGGATGCAACCCCTTTGGAGGTTACATATCAGAGATCCAGAATTCATATTTTACATTATGATTCATAACAGTAGAAAGTTACAGTTATGAAATAGTGATGGAATAACTTTATGGTCGAGGATCACCACAACATGAGGAATTATATTAAAGTGTCCAAGCTTGAGAACCACTGCCTTAAGTGTTTCTCTAGGCAGCTCTCTTGATCTTACCTTTCCACAGGGCCTAAGCCAGTGCAAAGCTGTAGGTGGTGAGAGTTCTTTCACTTTCTGGACCTGGAGTACTTTGGTTTTAGCATGCCTTCAGGCTGGGCCTGTCTAAAGCATTTCTTGAAAAGTTGTGATTTGCACAAATCTTGAAATCATTAAGTTTGGTTTCTACATTCTAATTCTCATCCCTTCGCTTATACTGTGATGCTCCACATAGACCTCCCAAGCAGGAATCTGCCCACACACATACACGCACAAAATACACATAAATAAATAATTATAACTAAAGAAAAAAGAGGAGAGAAAAGAGCCAGATTTGTTGAGTACGTATTATTTGTTCATTAATTTTAGCTTCTTTTTTAGCCTTATAATTATCTGTATTCCCATTTTGAAAATGGGATACGAGGAGAGTTTAAGAAGTAGAATCACTGGTTTGAGGAAGCACAGCTAGTAAATAATAAAATCCACCTCTTCCCTCCCATTCCTCAGATGGTCTCTTGTAAGTAGTCAAGGATTTTCTTAGATCTTTGATCTTTCTGACTCTACCCTCATACTGGTGCATGTTCCACCAGATCTTTTATGCAATGCTGGGGTCCACCCAGGTCTTTGTCATGAGCACAGATGAGCACTCTACCAAATGAGTTTCAGCCTTGGTCTTTTTTTTTTAAATAAGCTTTAATAATTTATTTAATTTTATTTCAAGTGTATTGGTGTCAGATCCCTTGGAACTGGAGTGACAGTTTTGAGCTGCCATGTGGGTGCTGGGGATTGAACCCAGGTCCTCTGGAGGAACAGCCAGTGTTGTTAACCATTCATCCATCTCTGATTCTTTGCTGGGATTCAGCCTGGACTATTTGGTTTAAAGGCTACCATTTTGCCTGGAGACATTTGTATTGCCCAGCCTGTATTCATAAGAGAGAACATTTAATTTGATGAAATTATTTAGTATTGATGCTGTATGTTTGTGTGTGCCTATGTCTGCCACAGTCAGAATGTGATGGTCAGAGGACAACATTCAAGAATGGTTTGTTCCCTCCATGGGCTCAAGAACTTGAACTCAGGAGGTTTTTACCAGGTCCAGGTTTTTACAGCAAGTGCTTTTAACCCACTGGACCATTCTGTTGATCCAGCAGGATTAGCTCTGGCTGTTTGCATTCACTCACATAATTGTTCCCTTATCTAGACATCTGTCTTCACCCCATTTAGGAAATGTCTGTTGATCACATACCACTCATAAGCACAGTGCTGGGAATTTAATTCTAAGAAAAAGTAGACATAGTTTCTGTTTACATGGTTCTCGTAGCTGACTGAAGGTCAGGATTATCAATCTCTCAACAGACCTAAAATGAGAAATGAGGTAACTGACGGAGTGACACAATGCTACTACAGTGCATACTGGGTTAAGGAAGGAGCAGGAAACATTTCTCCCAGATCTGTGGTGTGAAAAAAAGATGTAGAATTATGTTGCCAAAGTGGGATAAGGTGTTAGAAGATCTTTCATACTGAGGAACCTAAGAAAGCTCAGGATCTCCCTAGACATAGGGACAATTGGAGAACACAGAGAATAGGCAGGACGAAGAAAGGCTTTGCATATCCATGTGAGGATTCTGACCAGGATCAAGAGGTGACAGAAACTTTAAAAGTCTCTTATGAAGTGTTGATTTAGGAATCCTTTTAAAGGTCACTTTGTCTATGGAGTTGAAGACAAGAGCACCCAGGTGGGAGTAAGGTGAGAATAGAAGCCCTGGCATGGGGAGGGGTTTGGGGTTGTGTAAATAGTAGCAGGTAGATGTGAGAGATTTCCCAAGGTAGGGTGTGAATGAAAGACTCTGGGAATGTAGAATGTTCTCCATTCATGGAATAGAAGAGAAACACTGGAAAAGAGTTCCTTGAGAACCAAGGCAGTTGTGGGAAACTTTAGTTTGATACATTTCATTTGACTCTTAATAAGTACATTGCTTCCCAAGTTGTTTATGCATAAAGTATTTTTATCACAACTGAGAAGCAAACTTACACAGAAAAGAAGAGGAATGACAACAGTCTGTATTGTTTGGGGGGATTCTATGGGACCCTCTGGCCAGCAACTTGAGGGGATATATCCACACACCTATCACTGAACTTTTGTTTGGTAATTTGTGCCTTCAGGAAGAACCATTATTCCCTATATAGGACAGCTCCATTTAAAGATACGTGCACACACATAGAAATATTAGGTTTCTATATGGATTTCTCAAACATTATTGGTGTTATTTGGCTTCTTCCTTCCCTTTCTTCTGCCCCACCCTTACTGCCTTACCTTCCTGATGGAAAATTCATATCTTGGCACGCTTTAGCAACAAAAATAAAAACTTGAAACTGATAATGACCTTATTTTAAATGAGAATTATGCATTCTGTTGAGTCAAAACACTAATAGTGAACTAATTCTTAAGTTAATATTTACATTGTTCTCTTCTAACTCTTTTCTGATTCTTTATTTTTTAATTTTTTTTATTGGATATTTTATTTACATTTCATATGTTATCCCCTTACCCCATGCCCCACCCACCCGGGAACCCCCATCCCCTTACCCCTCCTCCTTCTTCTCCGTGGATGTAACCCCCACCTACCCCCCCACTCCCACTTCCCCACCCTCAAAATTCCCACCCCCTGGGGCTTCCAGCCTTCATGAGGTCAAGGATCTCTCCTTCCACCTGTGCCCAGCAGGGCCCTCCACTCTTACATATTCAGCTGAAGCCCTGGATCCCTCCATAAGTGCTCCCAGGCTGGTGGTTAGGAACCTGGGAGCTGTGGTTGGTTGGTATTGTTGCTCTCCTCATGGTGCCACAAACCCTTTCATCTCCTTCAGTCCTCACTCTAACTCCTCCATTGAGAACCTCATGATCAGTTCAATGGCTAGTTGTGAGCATCTGCCTCTGAATATGTCAGACTCTTGAAGGCCTCTGAGGAGACATCCATATCAGGCCCTTATCGGCATGCACTTCCTGACTTCCACATCAGCATCTACCTTTGGTGACTGCACATGGGATGGATACTCAGGTGGAAAGGTCTTCAAATGGCCCCTCCTTCAGTTTCTGTCCCTCACTTTGTCTCCATATTTGCTCCCTTGAGTATTTTGTTGCTCCTTCTAAGAAGAACTGAATCACCCCCACTTGGTCTTCCTTTTTTATGAGCTTCATGTGGCCTGTGAGTTGCATCTTGGGCATTTCAAGGTTCTGGGCTAATATCCAATAATCAGTGAGTGAATACCATGTGTGTTCTTTTGTGATTGGCTTACTTCACTCAGGATGATAATTTCTAGTTCCATCCATTTACCTAGGAACCTCTCAAATTCATTGTTTTTAATAGCTGAGTAATACTCCATTGTGTAAATATACCACATTTTTTTAATCCATTCCTCAGTTGAAGGACATCTGGGTTCTTTCCAGCTCCTGGCTATTATAAATAAGGCTGCTATGAACATAGTTGAGCATATGTCCTTATTATATGTTCGAGCATCTTCTGGGTATATGCCTAGGAGTGGTATAGCTGGATCCTCAGGTAATGCTATGTCCAATTTTCTGAGGAACCGCCACACTGATTTCCAAAGTGGTTGCACCATCTTGCAGTCCCACCAACAATGGAGGAGTGTTCCTCTTTCTCCACACCCTCGCCAGCATCTACTATCACCTGAGTTCTTAATCTTAGCCATTCTGACTGGTGTGAGATGGAATCTCAGAGTTGTTTTGATTTGCATTTCCCTGATGACTAAAACTGAGTGAACTTAAAGACTTAATCGTTCTTTGGCTTCCTCTTCTTTGGTTGTCATGCTTTCCTCTATATTTCCTGCCTTATACCTGCCAATCCTACCAAACGTGTACGCTGGATTTTGGGACTTAAATAACAATTATAGTTTTCTTTTGCTTATTTTGGGTTTTATTTTCTTGTTTTCCTTTTAAACCATCTGTTATTGCTCTGGGTTCATGGTGAATACACAACTACCCCTAAAAGTGGTAGCTTTCTGGCTCCTTTCATTTTATGATTCCCTTTGAAATGGCCTCTCTTTTCATTTCCTTGTCTGCAGTTTATGGCTTCTTTTTGAATATTCTCTATCTGTTGGCAGTGAGTTCAACATGTGTTGTGTAAAAGAGTTCATTTCATTTACTTTGTGATAGGAAAGTTAAAAGGTCATGCACAGCTTGGGACAGATCACAGCAGACTAGACGGTTCCACAAGGGGAGGTTTATTAAGAGAGTGGGAGAGCGGGAGGAGAGAGAGGAGTAGAGAGGGTAGAGGCCAGCCATGACCACGTGGAGAGAGGGGTAAGAGAAGGGGGGAGGGGAGACAACAACCTGCAGATGCACGGGATCGAGGAGCAAGAGAGAGAGAGGAGGGGCCAAGCAGCCCCTTTTATAGTGGCCAGGGTTACCTGCCTGTTGCCAGGTAACTGTGGGGAGGAGTGTACCTGGCTGTGGCCAGGTGACTGTGGAAGTGGAGTTTAACAGATTACTAACAAAAGTAGTCTGCTGTTGCAGCCTGAACTGAAAAAGTCCCCTATTCAGTAACAGCTGTAGCACCATGATTAACCTGTCTGTTGCCTTGTCTTTTTGTGCAGAAACCTTGAAGAATATTAGCTGTGTTAGAAGCAATATCACATGGGTTATGTAGATAATAAAGATTAGATATGTATCTAGGACTTTATAGCCATAGAACTTAAAACTGAATTGAGAATTTAGAACCTGATAGATTTCAATCCTCATATTCCCAATTTATTTTATACTGTTCTACACCACATTATACTGTGTCGTGGATTGAATATGCTTGGCCCATGGGAAGTGGGACTACGAGGAGGTGTGGCCTTGTTGGAATAGTTGTGGCCTTGTTAGAGGAAGTGTGTCACTCTGGAAGCAGTCTTTGATGTCTACTAGTGCTCAAGCTATGCCCAATGAGGAAGAGAACCTCATCCTAGCTGCCTGTAGAACAGTCTCCTGGTGCCTTTATATCAGGATGTAGAACTGTTTGCTTTTCCAGCACCATGTCTGCCTGCATGCTACCATGCTTCTTGCCATGATTATAATGAACTAAACCTCTGAAACTGTAAGCCAACCCCAATTAAATGTTTGCCTTTATAAGAATTATCATAGTTATGGTGTCTCTTTATAGCAATAGAAACCACAATTCAGATACAGTGCATTATTCTATTTTATTTATGCTAAATTATGCTCTTATCAAATAATCCTGGTAATTAGCATCTTGATAAGCCTTTATATGATGGTGAAAGTCCATAGACTCATGTTCAGCTATACAAAATGGGAATGAAATAATTGATGAATTTGGGTGGAAAATTACCCTCCTGGTTTAGCAGTTCTATTTCTGGGAACCATTTGGATTGCATTCCAGACTACCTAGTTATCTGCTTCCTAATTCCTTTTGGTTAAAATGAATTGGATTTTACTTCTGCCTGTACCAAACTCTATCAAGTCTTTTTTGATGACTTGAAGTTCTAAGGTTTGGCCTTCTATAATTAAACTAATTATAGCAAGGACAAGTAACATGGAAAGAGAATGAGTTTAGATAAATTTATAGCAGATATTGGGACACTAAAACAGATTTAATAATGCTTGTTTTCATCAATAACAGTTAACATAAAAATAATAGTCGACGTAATTTTATTTTTCATAAAACACAGTTCATAGGGATAATACACATATTTTTTCTAGCTGTTATCAGTATTATAATAATGCTACAAAGTTACTTGATTCATCTTTGAAATAATGTAACTTTCTACAAAAAAGTACTAAAATTATTTAACTGCTCAATCACTGAATATAGACTGAACATACCCATCATTTAAAAATAAATGCTGTAATTCAAGGTAAATAATGTCAATCATTAATTATCTTTTGTTTATTGAAGTAAATGTGTCTAGTTCAGTGCTAAGTAGATTTTCCACTTTCAGAATGTCTTTTCTAAAGTGTAATATATACAGATAAAGAAGAATAAACAGTTTGGAGAAAATGAGCAATGAGAAAGCAAGCATTTTAAGATGTTAATATATTTTAGGAAGAAAATGCATAAAACTGCCAAATGCTATATATTGTGGTAACTGAGTAGTAAAAACGAAACTTTTCCTGTCAGGAAAGTAAAAGGATATTTTTGTCAAGGATATTACACGAGTGTTTTCAATTGTTTATTCTGTTAGATTAAGAATCAAATATCATTAAGTATCTCATTATTTTTGATGCTGTTTCATTACTTGCTTAAGGTTGCGACAAGACTTTTCCATTATAAAAAACTATACTCTTTTCTAAAGCTATTATGTATTTTGTGGGGATGATACCTTGAGATTCTTGGATTCTTGAGATTCTTAGTCTTCTTTCACAGGATTATAAGCCATTGTTTTTATAACTCTTGACACTTTTTTGAATCAATCAATAAACTATGGCTTGTAAATCTCTGAGTTTCATTTCTCAATTGTTAATTAATATTAGCTAAATAGTTACTTGTAGGACCTGATTAGAAGTAGTTCCTTGGAGTAATTCAGACATTCATTGTCTGCAGTCAAGTCCACTAGCAAAATAGCAAACAAGAATTAGCAGTAGCGGCTTGATCCAGAAGAAACTGTGAGGCTCCAAAGCAGCAAGAAGAAACCAGAAAACCAGAAAACCATGGTGTGTTTCTCTCTACAAAATTATGATAAGCAAAGATCAGAGAAGAAGGCAAGGTAAAACAGTCTCAGAGCATCAGCATCAGTGAAGCCTATTGAAGAGCAACAATGCAAACCAATGCCAGAGTATCATCAGTGAAGCCCAACTAAGACCAGCAAGGTGAACCAATTCCAGATGATCAATGATTGTCCACTGTCTGTTGGGTTATATTTAACACTCATTCCAAACATCTCTTGTCCTCTCAAGTGTCTGCTCCTGCAAAACATCACATGTCATTTCACCAGACAGTGTCCAGAAAAACAACGCATATCTGTTCTCAGCAAAAAGATCCTCTCATCTGTCTGCTTCAGTAAAACATCCAACTATAGACAGTTTCCAGAAAAACATCACATGACACACCTTGGTCTCCAACGAAATCAAAAATTTCTACCTCAGTTACTTCCTTTCTCATACTTTTAATTACCATACAAGGGTACTTCCTCCACTAGGAGTAATATGTTGTGTCATGTTACAGATGACTGCCACATTCCTCAGCCCTGCATTTCACACAGAATAACCCTTCATACTTCTGTATCCTTTCAGCCACAATCCCTTCAATTTTTGCTAAGATTAAAGCAGAATTTTAAAAGAAAGTTTTTATGCATAATAATTTTGTAAAATGTTAAACTACCACAAATGTAATTATATTTTTAAAAGATTTCTATCCGATAAAAATGCAAGCTTTAGTTACAAAAGGGTAGGATTTGTTTTAATAATGCTTTCTGCTTAGACATTTAATCAACTTCTTTCATAAAATAAGATATATAATCTACTTAGACATCATCACAAATATTAAGAATACATTTTGTTTTAGGGATAAGAGTCATGGTAATGAATGAGAGTGAAGTTCCCTTTCTGTAGCTTCTGGTTCAGTCTGAGACAAATACTTAAACATGCAGTGCCTCTTTGATTTCTTTACAGCTTCTAGCAGAATGCTTTCATTCATCATGATTTCTGTATGGCTGGCAACATTATATGTAAAAGATGCACTCTCTTTTTGTTACAAATATACAGTTTGAAAAAAATGAGATGTAGCAGCAAGTAGTCTGCTAACCAGCTGGAGATGATATTGAAAGTATTTCTGAAGTGAGTGTTGTCTTTCCTGGAAAGTGAATGAAAGGTTAACAGAGTTCATAAAGACAATGGGAAAGAGTTTCAGGCAGAAGTCCCTCTTCTTGGTATTTTGTCATTTGAAATTATAGCTTTGAAGACTAGAATTACAATTTAGTATTTTATTT
The DNA here is from genome assembly GCF_004785775.1 of Grammomys surdaster. Classification (NCBI taxonomy): domain Eukaryota; kingdom Metazoa; phylum Chordata; class Mammalia; order Rodentia; family Muridae; genus Grammomys; species Grammomys surdaster. The sequence continues at coordinate 11,741,498 of NW_021604597.1, read as the reverse complement.
TTAGCAGCAATACTTCTGTATGGAAATTTTGTCTGGATGCCTAATAGGCAAAGAAATAGTTGCTTTGATCAAAAGAGTATAATTCTTAGTTTTGCATTGCCTCCTCTCTTGATGGGGTAGCCAGGATCATCCTTTGGAAATCACATTCGATCTCTTGCTTAGAGTCTATAGAATAATATAACAGGTTAATAAGAACAACATTCAAAGCTCTTCCATCTTTAATATACTGTATAACTGGTGAGTGACAAAGGTGGGATCAATACCAATCTGATTCTCTTCATTTTTAGAGAGTTTCTTTTCTTTTATTGAAAATAGATTTTTTTCTCATACAATATATTCTGATTACAGTTTCCTCTTCTACTCCTGGTTTCTCCCCGTAACTCCTCCAGTCTGAATCCATTCTCTTTCTCTCTCTCATTAGAAATGAACAGATTTCTGATAGGTAATAACCAAACTGACAAAATAAAATATAAGATGAAGCAAAACTTTTAATATCAAAATTGGATACAGCAACCAAAAAGAAGGGGAAAAAAATCCCAAGAGCAGTCAAAAGAATCAGAAACCCACTCATTTTCACAGTCAGGAGTCCCATTTAAAAAAAAAAAAAACTAAGCTAGATTAACATTCCTCAGACCACAGGAAAGGGATCCCACCTGCAGGTGGGGAAGGCCTAGAGCACCTAGACACATTCCACAGGATGGACCAACCCTTGCCACTTACAGACAAGGGAGGTCCTTGCAACCCTATTCTCCAAAGACCAGTTTAAAAGTCACACTGCTCTGCCAATCATATTGTGTATACTCACTGTTTCTTTAGTGCACCCCTTAAACTGTATAAAAACTGCTCTTAGCTTTAATTTGGGATTCCTCTTGCCTGCGTGCAAGGGAACCCCAGTGCACTGGTTATTATCAATAAACCTCATGTTTTTGCAGTGAAAAAAACAACAACAAAAATCTAAGCTAAAACAAATACTAAGCTAGCACACATGATATATACACAGAGGACCCGGTGCAGACCCTTGTAGGCCCTGTGTTTGCTTTTCCAGTCTCTGTGAGTTCATATATACCGAGCTTAGTTGATTTAGAAGGCCATGTTCTCCTAATGTCCTCCATTACATCTAACTCTTAGAACTTTCTGCCTTCTCTACCACAGGATTCTTTTAGCTATGAGGGGAGGGATTTTATGGAAGCCTTCAATTTAGACTCTCTTTCCACATAATGCCTGGCTATGGGTCTCTACATCTCTTTCTATTTGCTGCCAGAGGAAGCCTCTCTGATAATGGCTGGATAAGGCACTGGTCTGTGACTGTAACAGAATATCATTAGGAATTATTTTATTATTATTTTTTTGACAAATAGTATTTGGTTTTATCCTCGATCTATATGCTGTCTAGTCGCCGGTTCTTGTTTACCAAAGCAGTGTCAAGTATGTATTTCTTTTCATGGAGTGGGCCTTAAGTGAAATCAGACATTCAATGGGTACTCCCACAAGTTCTCTGTCACCGTTGCTCTAACATATATTGTATAGAGATTAGATTTTAAGTCAAAGGTTTGTGGATGGGTTGATGTTCATGTTTCTCTTTCAGTATGCTCATCATAGAGACTAAAATATAGGGGTGGAGGCACTATGTAGACACCAGTGTGACTTCTCCATATTCAATGAGTTGTGTGGATGTTGTCCTTGGCAATCGGGCCCCTCTATCAGTTTTCAGAGAGCAAACCCTTGTCTTAGAATCAATATGGATTGCTTGAGGATTCCTATGGGAACCCAATTGTAAGCAACCCAGCCCTACCACTGACTATAAAAGATTTCCAGTTGGGACTCCATATGCCCTGTTACTAGGAGTTCTCATTAGAATCACCTTCAAAGAATCCAGGGTATTTCCACTGTACTTGGTTTCCAAACCAACTCCAAATGCCTCCCAATTCTAGCTATGTCTCCCCACACTCTCTTCCTCCATCCCGTCTTGCCCATCCCACTTTACTTCTCATACTCTGGTCTCCACATGCCCCCATTCCACCTGTAAAATCTACTCTATTTTCCATTCCCAGGGAAATCCATGCATTTTCTCAAGACTTCTCCTCTTTACCTAATCTCTCTCGACAGATTGTAGCTTGGTTGTCATTAACTTAATGTTTAATACCCACTGATAGGTGAATACATACTGTTTGTCTTTCTGGATCTGGCTTACCTTACTCAGGATAATTTTGTCTAGCTCCATTCATTTACCAGCAAATTTCATGATGTCAGTTTTAAACAGCAGAGTATTAGTCTATTATGTAAATGAACCACATTTTCTTTATTAATTTATCAGTTGAGGGACATCTAAGTTGTTTTCAGTTTCTGGCTATTATGAATAAATTGCAGTGAATATGGTTGACCAAGTGTCCTTGTAGTAGCATAGAGTGTCCTTTGAGTATATGCCCAAGAGTGGTATAGCTGAGTCTTGAGGTAGGCCTATTCCCAATTTTCTGAGGAACCTTGATATTGATTTACATACTGGCTGTACAAGTTTGCACTCCCACCAGAAATGGAGGTGTGCTCTCTTTGTTCCAGATTCTCACCAGCATGAGCTGTCATTTAAGTTATTGATCTTAGTCATTCCAACCGGTGTAGGACAGGATCTCAAAGTAGTTTTAAGTTGCATTTTCTTGATTGCTAAGAATGTTGAATATTCTTTAAGTATTTCTCAGCCATTTGAGATTCCTATGTTGAGAATTTGCTGTTTATAGCTGTACCCTATTTTTAAATTGTATTATTTAATTTTTTTGGTATATAGTTTCTTGAGTTTTTAAAATATTTTTTAGATATTAGACTTCTATCAAATATGGAGTTGGTAAATCTTTTTCATTCATAGACTGTCTCTGTCTGATTGACAGTGTTTTTGGCTTTACAGAAGCCTCAGTTTCATGAGGTCAAGTTTACTAATTGATGTTCTGTTTGGAAATTTGTCTTCTGTGCCAATGTATCCATGGCATTCCACAGTTTCTCTTCTATAAGGTTCAGTGTATCTGGTTTTATGCTGAGGTCTTTTATTCACTTCCAGTTGAATTCTGTTCAGGATGATATATATGGATGTATTTTCATTCTTCTACATGCAGACATGCAGTTAGACCAGCACTATTTGTTGAGGATACTTTCTTTTTTTCCAAGCGTATTTCTGGCTTCTTTATTAAAACTTCAAGTATCCACAGATGTGTGGATTTATGCCTTGGTTCTCAGTTGGATTACATTGATCAATGTGTCTGTTTTTTTGTTTGTTTGTTTGTTTGTTTGTTTGGGTTTTTTGTGTTTTGTTTTTGTTTTTGTTTTTTCGAGTCAGGGTTTCTCTGTATAGCCCTGGCTGTCCTGGAACTCACTCTGTAGACCAGGCTGGCCTCAAACTCAGAAATCCGCCTCCCTCTGCCTCCCAAGTGCTGGGATTAAAGGCGTGCACCACCACTGCCTGGCTTATGTGTCTGTTTTTATTATGCCAATATTATGTGATTTTTATTACTATAGCTTTACAACACAACTTGAAATTAGGGAAGGTGATACCTCCAACAGTTATTTTATTGCTCAGAATTGCTTTAGCTATCCAGCTATCCTGTTGTTGTTCTTGTTGTTTCTATATAAAGTTGATAATTATTCTTTTAAGGTCTGTAAAGAATTATGTTGACATTTTGATGGGGATTATATATTGGTAAGATGGCCATTTTTACTCTGTTAATCATACAGATCCATAATCAGAATGGCTTATCTTTTTATCTTCTGATATTAATCTTTTTCTTGAATACTTGAGGTTTTTTTTTTTTTCATAAGTCTTCACTTGCTTGGTTACAGTTATCCCAAAATACTTTATGTTATTTGAAGCTGTTGAGAGGTTGGTGTTATTTCCCTCACTTCATTCATAGACTGTGATTTGTATTTTTGAAATTGTTCTTGTATCTGGCCACTTGTTTGGAAGTGTTTATCAGTTGTAGGAGTTCCCTGGTAGAATTTTTGACATATAGCAACACTTTGACTTCTTCCTTTCCTTGTATTCCATTGAGTCTCTTCAGTTGTATCATTGATCTAGCTAAAACTTCAAGCTATATTGAATATATATGGGTAGAGTGGATAGTCTTGTCTTGTACCTTGTTTTGGTGGAACTGCTTTGAGTTTCTCACCATTTAATTTGATGTTAGTTGTTGGTTTACTGTATATTGACCTTATTGTGTTTAGATATGTGACTTGCATCCCTAATCTCTCTTGGATTTTTTTTTCTTTTTATCATGAAGAGGTGCTGAATTTTGAGAAATGTCCTTTCTTCAACTAAAGAGATAATTTTGTCCTTTTTTTTCTTCCAGTTTGATAATATGGTGGATCACAGTGACTGATTTTTATAGTTGAACTATCTCTGTGTCTCTAGGATAAAGTCTACTTGATCATGGTGGGTGATCTTTTTTGTGTGTTCTTGGATTTGATTTGCAAGTATTTTGAGTATTTTTGAATCTATGTTTATAATTGCTCTATTATTGGCTTTCTTTGTTGAGTCTTCATGTGGTTTGAGTCTCAGGATAACCATGGCCTCATCAAATGAGTTTGGCAATGTTCCCTCTGTTCCTATTTTGTAGAATAATTTGAGAAGTATTGGCATTAACTCCTGTTTGAAAGTCTGGTAAAATTCTATGCTGAAACCATCTGACCTTGTTTTTTTCAGAAGGAGAGGAGACTTTAAATGATTTTTTTATTTCTGTAAGCAATATAGCTTATTTAAATTGTTTATCTTGATTTAATTTTGGTAAGTGCTACTTATTGAAAAATTATCCATTTCTTTTAGATTTTTCTATTTTTTGGAATACAGGTTTTTAAACTATGTCCTTATGATTCTCTGGATTTCCTCAGTGTCTGTTTTTATATCTCCCTTTTTATTACTGATTTTGTTCATTTATATATTCTCTTTCTGCCTTTTAGTTAGTTTGAGTAAAGGTATTCAGATCTTAGTGATGTTTTTTCAAAGAATCAATTATATGTTTCACTGATTCTTTGCATTGTCCTTTCTAATTTATTG
>NW_021604597.1:11673156-11736366 GCF_004785775.1 Grammomys surdaster | reverse complement strand
TCTTCTTCTTCTTCTTCTTCTTCTTCTTCTTCTTCTTCTTTGTCTATTAAATATAAGCACTAAATTTATAAGCTTTCCTTTAAACACAAGTTTAATTGGTGATACATTTTGGTATGATTTATATTCCCTTTCACTGAATTCTAGAATGTTTTTAATTTCTTTCTTTATTTCTGACTTGACTTTTTTTTTTTTCAGTAGAGAGTAATACAGTTTCTATGAGTTTGCAAGCTTTCTTTTATTTCTGTTGCTGTTTGTATCCAGTTTTAATCCAGGGTGGTCTGATAGGATACAGGGAGTTATTTCATTTTTTTTTTTATATCTTTTGTGACCTGCTTTGTGTCCAAGCATGTGGTCAATTTTGGAGAAAGTTCCATGAGCTACTTTGAAGAAGATACATTGTGTGTCTGTGTGTGTGTGTGTGTGTGTGTGTGTGTGTGTATGTGTGTGTTTGGGTAAAATTTTCCATAGATACCTGTTAGGTTCATTTGGTTTATAGCATCTATTAGCTCCTGTTATTTCTTTGTTTAGTTTTGGTCTGGCTGAACTGTCCGCTGGTAAGAGTAGAGTGCTGAAGTCTCCCCCTATCAGTGTGTGAGGGCCAATGTATGATTTAACCTGGGATAGTGTGTTATTGCTCTTGTTGGCTGTGTGAAGCTAGGAGAGTGGAGTCTAAAAATGATGCAGACTAAAATCTCACACAATAGTTAACCTTATATTGATTATTAGACAATTTATATTTTGAGGACATTGTTATGATTAAGCAAAGTTATGTAAGCAAAGTTCACTTGACTTCAAGTTCTATACAGTCACAAGGGTCAGATCATATTAGTGTAGGTTGTGTATAGTTAGGAGAGGAAGTCATATTAATTGAAGGTTATATAGTCTAGAGGACAAGGTCTCATTAGTTCTGTACATAGGCAAGAAGACAACTCTTGCCTGGAAACATCATTTTCAATAATAATGGGTAAAATGATCAGTCATCTAATAAAGTAAAACCTTCTCTCATTATTATACCTAGGAGGGGCACATAAGCACATATGCTATAGAGAAACAGCTTCATTCATCATCAATATTCCTGAAGTACTGCTTCTTTTACAAACTTGGGTCTTCTTGTATTTAGGGCATAGATATTAAGAATTGAAATCTCCCAAAACCCCTTACCCTGTACCCCCTCCTCCTATTTTTATGAGAGTGTGCTCCGAACGTCCTCCCAGTCCCATCTCCCTGCTCTCGAATTCCCCAACACTAGGGGATCCAAACTTTCAGGGACCATGGCCCTCCACTTCCACTGATGTCTGACAAAGACACCCTCAATTCCCTATACAGGTGGAGACATGAGTCCCTCCCTTTGTGCTCTCTGGCTGGTGGTTTAGACTTTGGGAGCTCTGGTTGAAACTTTTCCTTCTAGAAAGGACCAAAGCACCCACACTTTGGTCTTCCTTCTACCCAGCCGATACCTGGTTCTGAATGATATCTGTATTCCCCCTGAACACTCACACTCCAGTGTCATCCCCTTCCCCACATCCTGCCTTTCTGTGTTTATAACCCCTGTGTGAATGAATTATGATTTGAGAAAAAATAAATAAATCATTTAAAAAAATTGAAATCTCATCATGGTGGAATTTTCCTTTGATGAATATGTAGTGTTCTTTCTCCATTTCTATTAGTTTTTGTTTGAAGTCTATTTTGTTAGATATTAAAATGGCCCCACCAGGTTGCTTCTTAGGTCCATTTGCTTGGGAAATCTTTTTCTAACCCTTTACCCTGAGGTAAATATCTATCCTTGATGTTGAGGTATGTGGTTTTGGATTGGGCAGAAGGTCAGATCCTGTTTTTGTTTCGCTTCTGTTAGTTTGAGTCCTTTTATTGGGGGAATTAAGACACTGATATTGAAAGATATCAGTAACCAATGATTGTTAACACCTGCTATTGTGATGTTGCTGGTGGTAATGTGTGTGTGTGTGTATGTGTGTGTGTGTGTGTGTGTGTGTGTGTGTGTTCCTTCTTTTGGTTTTGTTGGTGTGAAATTATTATTATTATCTTTAGTTTTCATGAATGTAGTTAATGCCCTTAGATTGGAGTTTTCTTCCTAGTACCTTCTGCAGGGCTGGATTTGTGAATAGATATTGTTTAAATTTTACTTTATCGTGGAATATCTTATTTTATCCATCTATGGTGATTGAAAGTTTTGCTCATTATAGTTTTCTTAACTCACATCTATTGTCCCTTAGAGTCGGCAGCATATGTGTCTATGTTCTCCTGTCTTTTAGAGTCTCCATTGTGAAATCAGTTATCATTCTAATAGGTCTGCCTTTATATGTTTCTTGATTTTTCCCTTGCAGTTTTTAATATTCTTCCTCTATTTTGTATGTTTACTGTTTTAATTATTATTTAGCAAGGGGACTTGCTTTTCTGGTCCAATCAATTGGGTGTTATGTATGCTTCTTGTACTTTTATAGCCATCTCCTTTAGGCTACAAACATTTTCTTCTATGATTTTGTTGACATTTTCTAGTCCCTTTCTCCTGAGTTTCTTTCTCCTCTCTCTATACCTATTATTCTTAAATTTGGTCTTTTCATAGTATCCCATATTTCCTGGATGTTTTGTTTCAGGAGTTTTTTGGACTAACATTTTATTTGCCTAATGTATCTATTTCTTCTCAGCACCTGAGATTCTCTCCTCCATCTCTTGTATTCTGTTGATAAAGCTTGCAGCTATAGTACCTGTTTAAATTCCTAAAATTTTCATTTCCAGAATTTCTTCAGTTTGTGTTTTCTTTATTGATTCCATTTCCATTTTCAGGTCTTGAACAATTTTATTCATTTCCTTCAACTGTTTGTGGGTTTTTTTTATTTCTTTAAGAAATGTTTTTGTTTGTTTGTTTTTTAAATGTCCTCCAATTTTTATGGAATTCTTTAAGAGATTTATTCATTTCTTCTCTAAGGACCTCTACCCATCTTCATATAATTGATTTTAAGGTCCTTTTCCTACGCTTTAGCTATGTTGAAATATTCAGGGCCTTCCCTGGTAGGATAACTGCACTCTAGTAGAGACTTTTTGCCCAGGCTATTATCAAGGGTGTATTTACTCTAATATCTAGGCATCTGGATTTGGGATGATTATATTTCTAGACGCTGATTTTTAAATTTGTCATTGTTGAGTGGGTGCTTTGTTGCTTAGTTTCTTTTTCCTCTCTGGATTTTTGGAGAGTGTGTTGGTTGTTTTTCTGGCCTGCTTAGATGGTGTAGTCACAGGGAATGTCTGCTGGTATTAAAATCTCAGATACTGGGATGAGTTTGGGGAAAGATGATTGGGAAGAGAATGTTTGGGAAGAATGTCTTTGTGATCTGTTGTGGGGAGGGTCAGAGAGGAAAGGGAGACCATAGCAGATTTATTTTTTGCTAAGGATCTGAGAGTAAAACAGAGGAGATTGGATCTCAGGAACAGTAGGAGAGTTGTAGGGCTGCTTCAGACAACTTGCCCTGGGAGAAGCAGCCCTTGGGTTATCAGGGGGTGCCTGCTAAAGTTAGGGTCTAAGAAAAAGCAACACATTGGGGAAGGAAAGTTAGAGGAGATCACCTGTGGGATCTGCAGGAGATGGGAGCAGGGAGCATCTAAATCTGTCATTGGTCTTTTGCTGCAGAGCTGGAGATGAGACTCGAAAATTGTGTATGGGCAACAGTGAGAGAGGTGAAGGTCTTCAGGCAGCCTACATGATTTTCTGACAAGCAAGGACTGTGGTTCAGAGGGGATGCCTGCTTGTGTTGGGAGCTGAGGTACAGCAATGAGTGAGGGGAGAGAGGTTAGGAGGGGATGATCTGTGTAATCCACTGGAGATGTGGGGCAGGAGAGAAGGGAGGCTGCAGCTAGTGGTCTGTTGTAGCACTAGAAATGATACTGAGGGATTGGATCTAGGGGAGGGGGGAGAGAGGGAGGCAAAGAGGGAGAGGGAGAGGGAGAGGGAGAGACAAGTAGGGAGAGGGAGAGGGAGAGGGAGAGGCAAGTAGGGGGAGGGCGCCGGATGTTCTGACAGTCTTCTGAGGTGGTTGAGCATGAGGTGCCTCCTCCTAGAATTGGAGTCTAGAATACAGTGATGAGTACAGGTAGGGAAGTTCTGTGTGTGAATGTGTGTGTGTGTGTGTGTGTGTGTGTGTGTGTGTGTTGGGGTTGTATGACTTAATTCTTAAGCTTAAAATCTTAACTTTCTATACTGACTCCATACTTTATCTACTTTATATAAACTATACTCTTTATACTTTATATAAAGTATATCTTTATCTACTTTTATATACCTAATCTATATGCAAAGAAATGGTAATACAGGGCCTATGAAGAAGACTCAAGGGGTAAGAGAACTTGTTTTTCCAGAAGACCAGAATTCAGTTCCCAGTAACTATGTCAAGAAAATCCTAAGTGTCGGTAACTCCAGATCAGATTCCTTCTTCCTGTCTCCATAGTCACGTACACATACATGGCATACACATGTATAGACATACATATATACACATAAATAAAAAATCATTAAAAATTGGTGATATGTTCCAATGTCACTGAGGAACAATGAAGTTCGGCTAATTGTGTTCAAGTGGTATTTGGGTATACATATGAAATTCTTGCTGATTTGTCTATTACTGAATAATAACTTATCCAAGACCACTCTATATTCAGACAATAATAAATAATGAAGTTCAGCTAATTGTGTACAAGTGGTATTTGGGTATACCTATGGAATTCTTGCTGATTTGTCTATTGCTGAGTAATAACTTATCCAAGACCACTCTATATTCAGACATAATAAATAATGTTATATATTCTATCCACTTGTTTTTATTGGAATTTGGGCAAGTGGGTGGGCAGTTCATCTATTTCACATAGTGTAGACTATATCTGCCCAGTGTTGTAAAACTAACTGGTGGCTTGTCTGCTCTGAAGGATTTCCTAAAATATCTGTGGTCCTAGTAAGCCAACTAGGAAGTTTTGCTCAGTTGGATCCTTTACTTTGGAGTGACATCTGACCTTTCCAGTTGATTTCTTCATTATTGTCTAAAGTTGCCAAAGCAAATCTCTTAAGAAAAGAATAGTGGAAGTTGTTAACTGACACAAAATGACTCTGCCACATGATACTAGCCAGAGTAATTACAGACCATTTAAAAATTGAGAATATTATTTCATTTTTGCCATAGGGACTTTGCAGAGAATTCTTTGCCATCTTTAGTTTGGCTCATACCCATGGAGAAAGAAGCTTTTAGTCTAGAAACCACAAACACAAATTGGTTTGAGTATGAGTTTATATTTTTCTCCTCTGATTTCAGGGGTGAGGGAATTATAGTGTTCTACAAGACAGATGAAGCAACATATTTAGTTAACCAAGGATAGAGTTTACTCTTTGTCTTCGGGATAGGAAAGCTGAGCACAAAAACTGCTAGCTGTATAAAAGCAAAAGAAAAAAATAGTCTCAGGAAACATGAGAGGGTAGATAATATGACATATTTGAGGGATGAAATGTTTCTGATTAGTCTTGGGGCTGGAGAAATGTCTCATTGGTTAAGAGTACTTGCTGTGCACTCTGAGGACTTGAATTCAGTTCCTAGCACATCAGGAAGCTCACAAGTCCCTATAACTCTAGCTTCAGGGTGTCTGATGTTTTCTTCTGATCTCTACAGACAAACACACACATGCACACACATATATATAAAATAAAAAATAAGATCAGTGGACCAAACTTCCCCTCCCTGCCCCCTAAAATATTCTACAGCCTGCTTTTCTCCCAGGAGGTCCGCAGTAACCAAAGACACAGGTGAGCCTATCACCCAAATACCCATGCCAGCTAGGACACCCACACAGACCAGCTGACACAGGACCTACCCCATCCCTTGCCTCTAGCTCCACCTTCGTTCTGGTTCACTGACCCACCTGAGCCAGAACAGCAGCACAATACTGCCCAAACAGGAGTTCTGAAGTAACCAGAGACACAGGAGGCCTCCTCTAACCAGCGATAACACTGCCTGCCTCCAAGGAGTCCAGGTCTAACTCAGGTCATAGAGTTCTACCTGACTCTAGGGAGACTGGTGCTAGTCAGAGACACTCAGGCCAGATAACACCAGAGAGAATTGGATGGCCAGATACAAGCACAAGATCATAAGTGACAGAACCCAATGCAATCTGGCACCATCAGAACCCAGTTCCTCTACCACAGCAAGCCCTGGATAACTTAACACACCTGAAAAGCAAGATAATGACCTAAAATCCCATCTCATGAAGATGTTTGAGGACTTTAAGCAGGATATAAGGAACTCCCTAAAAGAAATACAGAAAAACACAGGTAAACAGTTAGAAGCCCTTAAAGAAAACAAAAACAAACAAACAAACAAAAATCCCTTAAAAATACAAGAAAATCAAGCAGGAAAGAGATTGAAAAAAATCGTCCAAGAACTAAAAATAGAAATAGAAACAATAAATAGAGAACACTATAAGGAGGCAACCCTGGAGATGGACAACATGGGAAAGAGATCAGGAGCTATAGATGCAAGCATCACCAACAGAATACAAGAGATAGAAGAAAGAATCTCAGGCGTAGAAGATAACATAGACAATATTGCCATAACAGTCAAAGAAAACACAGTGTAAACTGTTCCTAACACAAAATATCCAGGAAATACATAACACAAGGAAAAAGTCAAACCTAAGAATAACAGGAATAGAAGAGGGTGAAGAATCTCGGCTCAAAGGGCCAGAAAACATCTTCAACAAAGTCATAGAGAAAACTTATCTAACCTAAAGAAAGGGCTGGCCATAAATGTACAAGAAGCCTACAAAACACCAAATAGATTGGGCCAAAAAAGAAAATCCTCTCACCACATAATCATCAAAACACTAAATGAACAGAACAAGAAAAGAATATTAAAAGAATATTAAGGGGAGAAGGCCAAGTAACATATAAAGGCAGACCTATTAGAATTACAACAGCCTTTTCAACACAGACTCTAAAAGCCAGAAGATCCTGGACAGATGTCATCCAGACCCTAAGAGAACACAAATGCCAGTCCAGAATAACCCGGTAAAACTGTTAATCATAGATGGAGAAACCAAGATATTTCATGAGATAACCAAATTTAAATATCTTTCTACTAATCCAGTCCTACAGAGGACACTGAATGAAATATTCAACACAAGGAGGGTAACTACACCCAAAAAAACTAAACACTTCACAACAAACTCAAAAGAAGAGAATCATACACACATAATACCATCTCCAGCAACAACAAAAATAACAGGAACTCATATTCATCTGTCTTTAAGATCGTTCAACATCAATAGACTCACCTCACCAATAAAAAGGCACAGGCTAAGAGACTGGGTAAGTAAATAGGATCCAGCATTTTGCTGCATGTAATAAACACACCTCCGTGACAAAGACAGAGATATTACCTCAGAGTAAAAGGCTGGGAAAATGTTTTCCAAACAAATGGTCGCAAGAAACAAGCTAGAGTTGCCATTCTAATATTCAATAAAATAGACTTTCAATCAAAAGTTAACAAAGGAGATGGAGAAGGACACTTCATATTCATCAAAGAAAAAATCCACCAAGAGGAAATCTCAATTCTGAACATCTATGCCACAAACACGAGGGCACCCACATTTGTAAAAGATACTTTACAAAGCTCAAAAAGCGTATTGAACCTCATACAACAGTAGTGGCAGACTTCAACACCCCACTCTCACCAATGGACAGGTCATTGAAACAGAAACTATAGAGAGTCACATTGAAACTAACACATGTAATGAACCAAATGGATTTAACAGATATCTACAGAATAATTCACCCCCAAACAAGAGAATACATCTTCTTCTTAGCACCTCATGGAACCTTCTCCAAAACTGACCATATAATCAGACATAAATCAAGCCTCAACAGATACAAGAATATTGGAATAATCTCATGCATTCTATTAGATCACCATGGACTAAGGCTAGACTTCAATAACAACAAAAACAACAGAAAGCTCACATACTCATGGAAACTGAACAACTCTCTGCTCAATAATAACATGGTCAGGGAAGAAATAAAGATATCAAAGATTTTATAGAATACAATGAAAATTAAGACATAATATCCAAAGTTATGGGATACAATGAAAGCAGTGTTAAAAGGAAAATTCATAGCAATAAGTGCCTTCATAGAGAAATTGGAGAGATCACGTACAAGCAACTTAACAGCACACCTGAAAACTCATGAACAGAAAGAAGGAAACACCCAAGAGTAGTAGATGTTAGAATATAGTAAAACCAAGGGCTGAAAACAACTAGTTAGAAACAGAGAATGATACAAAGAATCAACAAAACCAAGAGCTGGTTCTTTGAGAAAATCAAAAAGACAGATGAAGTATTAGCCAAATAAACTAAATAAACAAACAGAGACCGTGTCAAAATTAGTAAAATGAGAAATTAAAAGGGAGACATAACAACAGAAATAGGAAATTCAGAAAAAAATCATTAGAATCTACTACAAAAGCCTGTGGTCTACAAAACTGGAAAATCTAGATGAAATGGATGATTTTCTAGACAGATACCATGTACCAAAGTTAAATCAACAAAGTAAACTATCTAAACAGTCCCATAATCCCTAAGAAAATAGAAATAGTAATAAAAACCTCTCAACCCCCCAAAAAATAAAAAGCAAAAAACAAACAAAGAAACAAAAAACCCAGGGCCAGATGATTTCAGTTTAGAATTCTACCAGACCTTCAAAGAAGAGCTAACACTAATATTTCTCAAACTATTCCACAAAAATAGAAACAGAAGGAAGACTACCTAATTCATTCTATGAAGCCATGTAATCATGGCTTTGATGCCTAAACCACACAAACACTCAACAAGAAAGAGAACTTCAGACCAATTTCACTTATGAATATCGATGCAAAAATAATCAATAAAATTCTTGCAAAACAAATCCAAACTATCATTCATCATGATCAAGTATGCTTCATTCCAGAAATGTAGGGATGGTTCAATGGACAAAAACCCATCAATGTAATACACTATATAAACAAAATCAAGGAAAAAAACCACGATCATCTCATTAGATGCTGAAAAAGCCTTCCAGAAAAGACAACACCCCTTCATGTTAAAAGTTCTGGAGAGATCAGGAATTCATGGTACACATCTAAACATAATAAAGCAATATATAGCAAACCAACAGCCTACATCAAATTAAATGGAGAGAAAACACACCAAATCCCAGTGAAATCTTGGGCAAAACAAGGTTGTCCACTCTCCCCCTATCTGTTTAATATAGTACTCGAAGTTATAGTTAGAGAAATTAGACAATAAAAGGATATCAATAGGATAAAAATTGGAAAGGAACAAGTCAAAGGATCACTATTTGCAGATCATATGATAGTATACATAAGCTACCCCCAAAATTCCACAAGAGAATACTATTGCAGATAAATAACTTCAGCCAAGTGGCAGAATATAAAATTAACCCAAACAAATCAGTAGCCTTCCTTTATACAAATGATAAACAGGCTGAGAAAAAAAATTAGGGAAACAACACCCCTCACAATGGCCAAAATAATATAAAATATCTTGGTGTATTGGTGTAATTCTAACCAAGCAAGAGAAAGATCTGTATGAAAATAACTTCAAAGCCCTGAAAGAAGAAATTAAAGAAGACCTCAGAAGATGGAAAGATCTCCCATGCTCATGGATTGGTAGGATTAGCATAGTGAAAATGGCCATTTAACCAAAAGCAATCTACAAATTCAATGCAGTCTCCATCAAAATTCCAACACAATCCTTCATGGACATAGAAAGAGAAGTTCTCAACTTTATTTTGAAACAAAAAATAGGATAGCTGAAACAATTCTCAACAATAAAAGAACTTCTGGAGGAATCACCATCCCTGACTGTTGGGAGCCAACACCTAGCCAAAAGCGGCTATCATCTTTGCAGCCATCTCGAGCCATATACCCTGACAGGAGACTTGTTTTCAACAGCCCGCAACAGCTGAGCACACTCTCATAAACATCTTGTTTTTCTCACATATCTTATTTTGCTGTTTAGTGTCACCAGCAGCTAGGTGCACGTGGTCTCCCCGCTGCAAGGCACATGACATAGTGCCTTCAGCTGTGCTTGTTCACAAGGGCAAGGCACGTGGTAAAGGGTATAAATACCCAGGATTTCCTTTAAATAAAAGAGACTTGAAGAGACTTGATTAGACTCTGTCTTGTCTCCATTCTTCGTGTCTCCATCCCCACTCTCTCTCTTGCTAGGCCCTGACCTGCGGATCGGAGCAGCAGAATGGGCTGTAACAAAGTGACCCCCAAATGTGAGGCAGCTCTAGCAGCTACACCTGACCTCAAGGTGTACTGCAAAGCAATAGTGATAAAAACTGCATGGTATTGGTACAGAGATAGACAGGTCAATAAATGGGATAGAATTGAAGACCCAGAAGTAAACATATACACTTATGGGCACTTGATCTTTGACATAAAGGTGAAAAACATACAGTGGACAAAAGAAAGCATCTTCAATAAATGTTGCTGGTCTAACTGGCCATCTGTATTAGGAGAATGAAAATAGAACCATATTTATTAACTTGCACAAAGTTCAAGTCAAAGTAGATCAAGGACCTCAATATAAAATAAGATACACTCTATCTAATGGAAGAGAAAGTGGGAAAGAGCCTCGAACTCATTGGCACAGGTGGAAATTACCTGAAGACCCAGCGATACTTCTGCTGGGCAAATACCCAAAAGATGCTCCAACATATAACAGGACACATGCTCCACTATGTTCATAGAAGCCTTATTTATAATAACCAGAAGCTAGAAAGAACCCAGATGTCCTTCACCAGAGGAATAAAAACAGAAAATGTGGTACATTTACACAATGGAGTAGTACTCAGCTATTAAAAACAATGACTTCATGAAATTCTTAGGCAAATGGATGGAACTAGAAAATATCATGCTGAGTGAGGTAACCCAGTCACAAAAGAACACACATGGTATGCACTCACTGATAAGTGGATATTAGCCCCAAAACTCAGAACACCCATGATACAATTCACAGACCATATAAAGTTCAAGAAGAAAAAAGACCAAAGAGTAGATGCATCAATCCAACATAGAATGGGGAACAAAATAATTACAGGAGGTAGAGGGGGGGAGGGATTTGTGAGGGAGAAACAGGAGTAGGATCAGGTATTGGAAGGGTCAAGAGAGAAGTACAGAGGGTCACAAAATTGAATAAAAACATATATTGGGGGGATGGGGAACTTGGGGTAACCACTAGAAAGCCTTAGACTCCAGGGAAGCTATAGATAGGCATGACCCCCAGGTGAAGGATGGGACCACCATCCATCTCAAAAATTTTAACCCAGAAATGTTCCTGTCCAAAGGAAAGACAGGGACAAAAATATGGAACACCTTACCTAGGAATCCATTCCACCTGCAGACACCAAACCCTCATGCTATTGCTGATGGCAAGAGTGTTTGCAGACAGGAGCCTGGAATGGCTGTTCTCTGAGAGGTTCTACCAGCACCTGACTAATACAGATGCAGATACTCTCAGCTAAACATTGGACTGAGCCCAGGGACCCCAATGGAAGAGCTAGGGGATGGGCTGAAGGAGCTGAAGACAATTATAACCCCATAGGAAGAACAGTATCAACTAACTGGATCACTCAGAGCTCCCAGAGACTACACCACCAACCAAAGACTATCCATGGAGGGATTTATGATTCCAGATACACATGTACCAGAAGATAGGCTTATCTGACCTCAATGGGAGGGGAGGCCCTTGGTCCTGTGGAGGCTTGATACCCCAGCATTGGAATATGGTAGAATGGTGATGCAGGAGTGGGTGAGTGGGTAGAGGAGCACCTGCAAGGAGTCAAAGGGGAGGAGGGAGGGAGGACGGGATCTGGGGTTTGTGGAGGGGTAAATGGGAAGAGGGATGTCATTTGAAATGTAAACAAATAAATGATTAGTAAAAAATAAAAGATTAATATCATATATAGTAGATATTAAACTACATAGGAGCTCTAAGAAATAATATAGTACTTAATTTTCTTTAAATTAATTTAAGCTTTATTTTTTATTTTTTTATTGGATATTTTATTTATTTACATTTCAGATGTCATCCCCTTTCCCCATTTTCCCTCCCTAGAACACCCTATCCCATCTCCTTTCCTCCTTTTTGCTTTTATCATTTTAATTACATGCATGTATTATGGTCAGTTCTAGGTTGAGGGTCTAGCAATACAATAGATGCAAATAGTCAAGGACAAAGCAAGACAATAAACACTAATAGTCAAAGAACAAGCAAAGCATTAAACCTAATTAGGTGAACTCTCCCGTGATCACTGTTTCTAAGGGCTTATCAGAATGACCAAAATATCTGAGCCTACTTCCCTGTCCTAGCCCAAAATCATTTTCCTGTCTGAAGCCTACTTCTTGTTCTAGCCTAAAATTTAGATTCCTGTCTGAAATTACTTCTTTGTTCTAGCCTAAGATTTAGATTCCTACCTGAAATTTCTTCTTTGTTCTAGACTAATGTCAGATTCCTGCCTGAAGCCTACTTCCTTGTCCTTGGCCAATGTCATATTCCTGCCAAGCAGCCTTTCCTTGTCCTTGGCCCATGTCAGATTCTTGCCAAGCAGCCCCAAAGGCTCTCTACCTCTCCCCATTTTTTATTTTATTAACAAGACTGAGCCTGTCTTAGGTCGTTTTGACAAGAATGCCTTCCTTATAAGTCATGGAATATGCATTATTCAAAGCAATGCACTTCTGTTGTAGGCTGGTAAGGCTCAGTGCAGAATCTTACCTGTCCTTGGCTTGCCAGTCTGTTAATTGAATAACTCTGTCTAGGGGTCCATTTTCAGGTTCAGGCCATGTACATGGCTGCCAACATGTTGATGTTATTGAAGAAAAGCTTTAACATGATGTGCAAGAATAAAAGTATTCCCAGGACAAAAAGGGCTAGCATGATCAAGCTATATATGCCATTCTTGAAGTTTGACCAAAAAAGAAATACTGATCTCAGGCCATGGGTAATTTTATCTGCAGTATCTATTGCATCAATGCTCAGCAGGGCAGCATTCTTGAAATTCATAAATTCACTATGTAACATTAAAACATCCAGAGAGGTGTTAGAATTATGCCAAATACACTGCAACTGTCATTAAACTTCTTCCTAATTATAATGAATACCACTGTAAATTTTTATAACTAACATTAATCCAGTGATATTTGGCATGACACTTGAGATGGCTCTTTACTCTTAAATTCTGAACCTCCTTCCAATAATTTGAATAGAATAAAGAGAATCAATCCATTCTCCCAAATACCTATCTAAATCCTCTTGTATATTCAACACATTAGGAACATTTTTTTTGCTAAATGATTAACAAAAGTAGCTGTCTTAACTTCTTGTGTCAAAGCAATTTTAGAAGCAGTGGTGCTAGCAATTACACTAGCTGTTACACCGCAGTAATCAAGCCCACTACCCTCTTGCTTCTACTTAAAGCCTGTCTCATTTCTTCCAGTACTTGCACACTATTTTTAGAATACCAAGGTTCTGTGATACTTAGGGCACACACACACACAAAAGCTTTTTGATAGACCTCCATAACTGACATGTCGGATTTCAAAACACAAACACAATTAGAAGGTGTAGAATCAATGCAACTTACATTAAATACTGTAGAAGAAACAAAATTATTTTTAACTTGACAATTAAAAGAACCTTAACACATGTGCTAAACCTGTTTGAAATTAAAATCTGCCCCAACTTTATCTCTTGCTAACATAACATCATAGAGAACTACAGCTAATTTACATATGTCTCTGAAAATGCCCAGAACCAGACTTCCAAATGAAGATTGTTATTTCCAATACTGGATTGATTTCTAGAGCAATCCATGATTGAGTCTGAATAACTGGTCACATTTAAGAATAATACAAGAGTCATTATAACTACTCTTTTTGATTCTCTGTTCCACAAGGTCTAAAATCTTGAGGCAAGGCAGCTTGTCCCATGATGGGTATAGATAAGCAATGGTGGGTCATGAACATATGTCCAATACAGCTTCCCAGTCACCATTTTCAGGGCACTCAGCAAGCTCACAGGTCAGCATCATTCTTTGTTCTGGCATCAACATGTCTTACCTGTTGCTCTGGCAGCCACCATGCTCCTTCAGCATCCTGCAGAAAAAACACAAACATATCCTCTTGCTCATATTTAATACCTGATCAGGATCATGCCCTATGCCAGTAAATGGATCCTTCCCTTTCACCTAGGCATAAGTATGCCTAGTTGTAGAGTACCATAGACACTCAGCAGAAAGTTCCTTGGCATCCAAATTTTTAAAAAAAATTTTAAAATAAAAATAAAAAGAACATGATTTACATAAATTTGTGGTGTGTGGGGATATATCTCCTCTTTTTCTTTTTTATTTTATGAAGATATTGCTTTAAAGTTCCCTGTGCCTGTTACACAGTCTCTTGTCCTTGACAATTATAAGGAATCCCCGTAATATGGGTAATGTTAAATTGCTGCTAAAAAGTCTCAAATGTTCAACTGCGAAAGCCTGTTCCATTTTTTTTTTTTGGTTTGTTTTTCTACACTCCTGGGCGTGTTGGAGCTCTTGGGAGTCAACCTTCCTCTGGGTTTCGGGGGGTTGGGTACAGAACTGAAGCTTTAGGAATGTTCCACGCACAGACTGGAAAACTAATTTAAGCTTTAATCTGATCTCTCTATTCTGAGATGAGAAATGCATATTAACTCTGATGGCAATTCTTTATCTGCCTGGGATTATACAGGAATCCAGATTCCATGTGATGCTTGGAAGTTGCAGCAAATACCAACTTCTAATCTCCTTCAGTTGCTGCTCATGGCACTAGCAAACATAAACTCTTTAAACTCAGCAATTTCTGTTTTGATGCTACCTGTAGAACAAACCCCTTTTGTAACTTCCCAAGGCGTTGTCAGAAGCAGGATAAAAGATTTTATAGAATTTTTTTCTTCTTTTTCATGTTCTGCTCCTCAAGGCAGACACAGACTCACATGTGTACCCTTAAAGACATTCCAAGACAGTAAGCATCATAATCTCTGACGAGTATTGACTTTCCCCAAAGATAGGGAACATCAGGGCCTTTTGAACAGGACATTTTGCTCCTGGTCCTGCAAATATCTCTAAACTTAGGAACCAGATAATAGAGGCTATTTCATGCTTGAGAACTGGTAAGAACTATTAGATTGTTTACTATTAGATTGTTATACTTTACTTTAAAATTAAATCTGTTTTAAAGTAAAGTAAATACAAGAAGACACAGACAGAAGTAAGTAGGTCCAACCCTTCCCTACATCCTTTCTATCTGATAGAAGCATCTCTAACCTTAGGATGCTGGGAACATCTGCAGAGGAAACTATCTACTACATTGGAGGCAGGCTCACTGTCTTTTACATTTCTAGTTACATCAGCAAGAAAATAATATATTGCCATAGAAGAATATGTCCTCTTTTCTAGGAAGCCATGTGAACCACACCAAAAATTTGCATTCCATGACTTAAAATTGTTGCTTTGGTAGTTTGGGGAGAGTTCCTTATCTGAGTTTCCCATTTAAGTATATTTATGGCTTTTATGTGGGCTGGTCTGGCAATGGCTACCAGACTGAGGGAAAGATATTAAAAAGAGCCTTCTGTCTTCTTGGAAAAAATAAGGGAAAATAAAGATAAAAAGAACCTATTAATACAGAATTTAAGTCTGCCAAACATATGTAAATATCTTTTATTAAGCAGAAGGGGCAAATTATAGCATGTATGTGGAAATGTTCTGACAAATGGACCATAGCCTATGCAAGTATTTGGTTTCTGTTTTTCAAATCATGGTTTGTGAATATCCTGAGCAAAGTTTGTTATAAAGATTTAACTTCCATTTAGAGGGCTGAATTTGAGAGGCTTCTTTAATCCTCAATTTTAGCAATTTCTTTTCTGATATAGTGAGTAAGATGATGTCTTATTCTAAATGCTGAGTTTTACTACCCTACAAGAGAAACACTGTTAAGAAAACAAAATTAACTGGCAGCAATTAACTAGAATTATATACTGAGATTTGATTATAGTCACTGATCAAGTAATATCATATGTTCTCTTTGAAAATAGCAAGATGTGATTGATGAGCTTTCTGTATCAACCGCCTTGCAACATTGAAGGAAATAATTAATTGAGGTCAGTTGCCAAACACAAATATTTATCTGCAGGCAAAGGAATCATTTCTTGTACTCATTAACAATTATGATGCCTTTTATTCATAATAAAGCAGCACAGTCCTTAATATGAAAAGATAGCTCAGTGTATGTATTACTTTGTTGGAGGGCTGAGCTTTGTGACTTCTCTCAGAGGTCATAGAAGTGGCTTTCTAAAGCTGAGGTTGAGCTGTTCTCTTCCTTAAGCTATTTAATGCTGTGTAAAACAGTGGTTTGTTTTCAGACTGTGCCTTGCCCTGAGAGATTGCAATTTATTTTTATTCATTCTCTGAGAATTTCATTTAAGCATAGAGTATATTTTAACCATGTTAGCACCCAGACCTCTTCCAAATTCCCCAGCACTACTCCCCTACATCCTGGGATGTATTTCAAGTAACATTAGAGCCCATTTTTTAAAATGGGGGATCACTCTGCACCTGGGTAGACATATAGCCAACCCCATCCGTCTGGCAGCACTCACACTGCACAGACTGATGAATGACTTATTCCTGGGCGTAGCAAGGGTGTCACTTTATAAATTTCTTGAATTAAATCAGGACTCATTTCAGTTTATATTTCTGTGGTTGTGATAAAATATCCTGACAAAAAGCATTTTAATGGAAGAAAGGTTTTCTTTGGCTTACAATTTCAGGCTATAGTCCATCACTATAAGGAGTTAACCCAGGAACTTCAAACAGCTAGTCATAATACATCAAGAGAAGAGAGGCATAAATACATCCATCTTTGCTTGTTTTCTCCATTCCTAAACAGTTCAGGACCCCATGATTATACTGTGGTGCTGAATACTGGTCTGAGTTTTCTCACATCAATCAACAATAATAAAGACAGTCCAACACAGTTATACACACAGGCCAACCTGATATTGACAAATTTTAGTTAAGACTTTTTTCTCAGGTGAGTCTTGGTTGTCTCAGATTGACAATTAAAAACTAACCATCACAGGACTGTATATGCACATGTACATAATATTAAAATCAGGCCTCAGAACTTATCAGATACCAGACTGAGGAAACTGTGCAATTCCTTTTTCTAACCTTACAATGCTGATGGCTTTGCCCACCTGCCATTTGGCCTTCTTGTGTATGGCAAGGATTCTTCTGACTACGCTAGGGCTTCAGTTCACCTCAGAGATGATATTAAAAAGAAGGAGGGAGAAGAATGGAGGATAGAAGAAGGAGGTGGGGGACTTAGACAAGAAGTAGCACTTTTAACATCAACAAATGAGCCGGAAACAGGTATAAATGATTATTTAAACTCCTGACATTGTTTGCAATGTCCTGGGGAGATATGAAACAATGTTTATTCGTTGCAGATAGGGTACAAACGACAGACCAAATAAATGATCCTGTCTGAAGAAAGCCTGTTGAATCTGTAAATTTATGGGCTTACAAGAACACAGGTGATTCAAAGCAGATACATCACTGAAAACATCCTATCTCATCGTTAGAGAATTAGTGAGATATTATCAGTCTTGAAGGTTATTGAATATGGACACACTCCTCATTAGTAATCAGCTATTAAGGTCAGGAAGACCCTATTAGTTTAAAAAAAACTGTATTTTATCTTTTTACTAGCTAGAGACTTGATGTTATAAATTGCCACAAAGATCATAAGAGTATAACCTAGATAAAATCATAAAATATAACCTAGATAAAACATTTGTTTTGAGTTTCCCTTAAAATCTGAAATATTTAACTTTTCTTTGAGTTCCCATTTAGAAATTCTGAGATACTCCTTTTCTTTGAATTCTTTTTACATTAGACATCAGCAGCCAGCCCAATATAATCATTTTTTTTGGGGGGGTATTGTGCATTCCTGGAGCTCAAGTGACTAATTTTCTTTCAGGCTCTGATGGATAACTTTAGTTATCAACTTGATACTCCTGGGAAGGGAAGATCTCAACTGAAGAACTACTCTCATCAGATTAGCCCATGGACTTGTCTGTAGGGCACTTTCTTGGTTGCTAATTTCTGCAGGAGGGCCCAGCCCACTGTGGGTGGTACCATCCCTAGGCAATTGATGATGAGACTCTACAAGAAAGGTAGTTGAATATTAGCCCAAGAACAAACCAGTAAGGTGATATCATCCTTGGCTTTTTTTCAAACTCTTGCCTTGAGTTATTGCCCTGATGTTCCTTTGATAATGGACTGTAACATGTAAGATGAACTAAATCTTTTCCTCTCCAATTTGTTTTTGATCATGATGTTTATCATTGCAGCAAAAATGCAAACATGGACCCAGACATTCTCTGAGACTTGTTCTGAGATGCCATATTGCATGTGGTTTTAAAGATATAGTTAGAAACAAAGAGTGGCTAACTCAATGAGAACCATGATATTTAAATTTGTCTATTTAGATTGGAAGGTTTTGGAGGTCCCTTCCCCAGGATATAATTTAATTTCAGAAGTCGCGATACGAGTTAGGGAGTCTTATTAATAGAAAACATACATGTTTCAAGCACAGGATTGCAGAGCAGTACATATGAGAGAGTGGCCAGATTTCTTACACACAAGACTACAGGCTTTACATAAAGGCAGTTAGTTATCTTATAAGGTGAGAAGGAAGGTAAGGGGAAAGTCTTAGTATCCTTAGAGATATGATTAAGAATTAGTAGCAGTTCTTCTGTTGGACTGGGCTTTGATTCCCAGCACCCACATGATGGTTCACAGCTGTCTGTTACTACAGTTCCAGGGATTTAATGCTATTTTCTGCCTCCATGGTTATCAGGTATGCACATGTTACAAAGACATCCATTCAGGCAAATCACCCCTGCACATAAAGTTAGATAATAATAATTAAATTAAAACAAGGCTGGTTTCAGACAAGAAAACAAGAAAGTACAGAAAGAAAAGATCCATAAACCTGAAGGGCAAGGGTAAGGAGGTATGTGGCAGTCAGGAAACGCTCATGAATCATATACCTAGATAGATCACTAAAGAAAATATCACTGGTGGCAGCAAATCAGCCTAGTACACTGTGCCTAGAAGCCTGAGGAATCCTTTCTCAATGAGATATCCCTACCCAGGAGAAGTTAGATATTTTGGTTCACCAAAGAATTTCAGGACAAGTCAGAGTGAATAAAAGTTAGTGTGTTTATTAATTATTTATACAGAGTAACAGAAAAGGGGAACTACACACCAAAGACATGCATGCTTCTCATGGCGGAGAGTTGTGTATATGGTTTTGTGGCTTTCTGAGTCACACTGCTTGAACAGCATACATTTAGGTTTCTAGATCTCAAAGATTTTCTTCTAGTCTACAGGCTGCCTCTCACTTGATTGATGCACACAATCACTTCACTACTTTTTCTGTGCACAAATATTCTAACTTCATGAAGTCCCGTTTGGCTTTATTTCCTGAGTGACCTGTGTTCGATTTCAGAAGTCTATGTTTTCTTTTGTCCTAACTCTGATCTCGAGCCAGGATTTACAAGGTGTTGGGGAGTATGTAGTGGAGGTTGGCCATGATCAAACCTCTATCTTCAGGAGCCAGTGTTCAAAGAGTGTCAAGTTTGTGCCCCTTGTATAAGTGAATTGTATTTAATTCCTCCTCTATTCAAGGATCATACAAAGCAGCAGAGCTGTGTACTGGTTTCATCAGTAAGGAGATACAACAGAGTTGTATAGAAGTTGCAGTGGTATAGGATATCTAGAGATTTCACACGGGCCTGCCCAGGGTAAGTGCAAAAGTGTATGTGAGAGGCAGGGCTCTGGGAACTGCTAGACCATGATGTTGGCTGAAGGCCGAGGTTTACATGGGAGCCTTGGGATCCCGTTCTCTTACCTGTTAGGGTCTTGTGCTTGTAGGGTAGTCTGATGACATTTAAAGAAGATAGTGTGTGTGTGTGTGTGTGTGTGTGTGTGTGTGTAGGTGTGTAAAGTCAGAGAATGTCAGAGCTTAAACTCAGGGCATCAGGATTTGCTGGAGGCACCCTTTCTTACTGAAATGTCTTGCAGCCACTGATAGCATTTTTGAATAACAAAAGTTGTTCATTTTAATGTAATTCATCAGATTTAACCTTATTATTATTGTTCACTTCTTTAACAACTGGTCAGTTCAACTAATAGGATACTGAGTAGAGGAAGTGACAATAAATATTCTCATCTCTCTTGCTATTAAAAGGAAAGTTTCCAGGATCTCAGTGTTAACAGGAGCTGTGTACCACATGAGGTTAAGATTCTTGTGTAGGTCCTTGGTTCAGCAGCACTAAATCAGAAAGGCTAATGCCTGGCAGTGTGTAAGGCACTGTGAAAAATATAAGAACATTTAAAACTTGGGAAATCATTGGCCTGAAGATGGACATTTTGCACCTGAAGCCCAGAAATGAGCTCCCAAAACCAATCTCTTTGTTGATATTGTCAATGCACTGTCCAGTCAGTATTCCCCCTCTGTTGGTTCTTAATTTCTATTACAATTTGCTCAGTTCTGGGACAGATGCCTTCTTTACTCCTCATCTTTTTCCCCCTGTTTAAGCCAATGATAGTTTCATTCACGTGTACAAAGTACCATAAGTACATTCCTGGGGTGGAATTAATATAGTAAAACATTTGATAGTAACTAGAGACTACACTTGAGGGAGCTTATGGAATTGTGCTTCATGTTTTTGGACTCTTGGTATTAAAATGCTCACCAGCTGTGTTCACTCAGTGTGTCTTTCACATTTGAATGTGGTCCCAACTTGGAGACAAAAGGCTAAGAAATAAATTTTGAAATGGATCAGAAAGAGCATTAACTCGCACATCTCATGGCTGCTTTCCTTTGGCCTGTTTTCTTTAGGCCCCAACTAATCCACAAATCCTTGATTTCCACTTGATACTCAGATATAGAGCATTAATGTATTCCTTGCAAAGTTTTTGTTCGTTTGGGGTCAGGGAAGGGTTAGGACATCTTAAGTCTCGGTTTCATTCTTTTCTATACTTCCTGTGTAATTTAATGTTCTTCCATCTGTGTTGAGACTCTGGTCAGAGCAAAGGATAGTCTGTCTCATTGGTTGGTCACCATGCTTCCAGCAGCAACTTCCCAGTGGGGCTGCAATAGTGCTTACAGGGGAGCAGGCCACTCTCAATGCTTGTCTATAGATTTGGGAGAATGCATTATGTTTTTACATTTTCACCTAGCATTACTCAATTTAGAAAAAAATCTAATTCTCCCCTACATATGTTGTGATGTTTCTTCTACTAACATAATGAATTGAAAACACCTGCTTTTTAAGAGTTTGTGGGGATGGTTCGTAACTGTGGGGTAGATACTGTTTTAAATTTTCAACATCTTCTGTGCTTCTTCACCAACATCATATAATATATATGTATGTATGTATGTATATATATATATATATATATATATGTATGTGTATGTGTATACCTGTTATATGTATTGTGCATATATATATATATATATATATATATATATAATATGACATTGGTGAAGAGGCACAGAAGATGTTGGAAATTTAAATATATATATTTAATATATAATAAATTTATGTATCAAATATATGCATTAAATATAAAATATATTATAAATTTGTAAATATATACATTTTCATACATTAATTATATATATTTCCTAATATTGCCAAGTGGAAGTAAGAGTCTGTTTTAGGCATTAGAAGCATGCATTTCCACAAACTCATCCCCCTATATTCTTTAAACTTAAATGGTATTATGGAATTCTGATCAAGACAATGGGAATTAGAGACTTCTCCAGGAAAACAGCTTTTAATTACATTAACAGTTTCAGCTGAACTCCTGTTCAAAATAACATACAGGGAGGGTAGTAAAATAGGATTTTTATTTGATTTTTTTGTTTTTTGTCCCCTATTTATGCAAACACATAATTTCATTGGTTATTTCAAAAACCCTAAGATAGGATTCTAAAGATGGCCTGGACATGAAGGAAGGAAAAGCCACTATGGTAATGTAACATTATGGCAAAGACTAAACTACACAGTGGTTTCTTTATCCAGCAAAGTCTCGGAGAAAGCTTACTAAGCTAGGTAAAAGGGCTGTGGTGAGAGTTCATGTACATACAAGGACATTGCTTTTTTTGTTTTTCTTTTCCCTGGCTTCTAGGGGCCTTGATCACATTGGTTCAAAGCTAATTGAATGATATTACCTAGTAAATTAATTTTCTTAGACCATTTTTGTTGGAATAGAGTGGAAATTTGGCTCTTATTTCTACTGTCTCTTAGTGGAAGGATAGCAAATTCAAGTCAGTGTCGACTGTCCTCCACATGGTATATCTAGATTCTGCTTATAAGGGAGAAGGAGTCATAGTCTCAGATGACAAATGACTGACTCCTGTGGAAGGACCTTGATGGCTATTATTAATACTTAATGTTGGTATCATTCATTTTCATCATACTTTCATAAATTTACATATTGACTTTTTAACTCCTATTTGAATTGTCTTTGTGTTCCTTGTAGCTGAAAATGTCCTAACCTAAATTAGGAGGAACGACAAATAAAATGAAGGTTTCATAAAAAAATGAAAATTCTTCTTTATACCTGTGGTGGGATTTTTGGTGTTTATGTTTATTTGTTTATTTGTATAGGATTGTGTGGAGGTTAGAGGACACTCATGGGGGTCTGTTCTCTCCTTTTGCTGTATGTATGTATTTTTCTAACTGAACTCAGGCTGTTGAGTTTGGGGCAAATACTCTTACCTACTGAACCACTCCACCAGCCTTCTGTTCCTCACTGGTTTTGTAGCCAGTGTCAATATATTGTTTTTTTTTTCTTTACCTGGAAAAGAGGGAACTCATAAGGCTGTGTTTAGGCAGGTCACAGCAAAATGAGCTTGCGAAGTCTTTTATGACTTGGCCTGTATCATTTTGTTAAGCTCAGAAAGCCAAAAGACATTATGGAAGTGGAAATATCTCATTCTTAAGGGATAGTTCCAGAATAAAGTAGATTAACATTTTTAACACTAATTAGACTATAATATTTTAAATGCTTTCAGAAAACTTTATGTTTGATATCATGGCTTTTATTCCAATGCCTGTAAGTCAGACAAATTAAAGATAGGATGTGATTTGTCATGCACATCAGGAAAACTTAGAGAGATTTCTAGCAATAATTAGACCTAGGAGAATAGAACTACACCAAGAACACACTGGGGAAGGAGAATGTATGGAAATAGTGATGTTTTTGAACTGCTTTCACATAATAATGGCCTGGAAACTTAAGAAAAATATAAAACTCAGCTCTATCACTGATCAAATTATTTTGGAGTGAGGCCTTGGAATTTCACTTTAAAAATCCTTTGGTGATTCCAATGTTTGCTCAGGTTTGGACCAGAACTCTCTTCCTCGAGTTCATCTGTATTAGTTTTAGCATATAATTATGAAACCCCGTGAAACAGAAGGTTAAGACTTCGCCTCTCCTTTGCCATTAGTGAAGTATGTGGCTTTAGACAAACAATTTTCTGATCTTCACCTAAATAAAGAGGCTTAGTCTAAAATAACTCCAAGGCCTATTGTAGTCTGATGTTAGAAAAACCAGAGCTTTAGAAGGGTTCTTCTTTCAAGGCATTAACGATTCTTGTAATTAGAACCTGCTTGGCTCAGTCGTAGGTAATGCTAGGCCGGTACTTGGAAGAAGGGTAAATTAAGTTCATGTTTTAGAAGCCAAGAATTGTGGCATAAGTAAAATGATAGAACTGGCTACTGATTAATGCCAGGCCTATTTGAGAGCATTTTTTGTGTCTTCATGCCAGCTGGAAGGATGAGGGGCCTGCCACCTTCTGGGAGATGATGTAATCTCTGCAATTTAATACAGCACAACATCCAACAAGGAACATGCTGAAGGACACGGCTACATTTCACAGAAGGAGTCTTCATGGCTCCTTCTAATAAAGAGGAGTGCATTGGGTGAAGCTCATTAGTGACCTAATTCAGTGCACTCTTCAGTAAACAATTGGAGACAAACAGGAATATATGACTTACTTAAAAGAGAGGGTCTAGTTCATGAGTCCCAATATATTTTGCTAAGCTGTTGTAAGATACCATTTCTTATTTCCTTTAAGAACAATTTGTTTTAAGGCTTAAATGTAGCACTGAATTGCCTTGAGGAGTGTAACCCAGCACCACCTTGCTCACTCCCACATGTACACCTGCCTTCTACCTTCTTCCACACTTGGAGGCACCTTATCCTTAAGTTCACTTTCTTTCAATCATCTCTCCTTTTTCTCCCTAAGAGAATTTTCTAATCAATACAGATGAAGAAGAACACCTCTTAGCCCAGAGTTTAATTGCAGTGGCCCAGTATTCAAACCATTTTTAAGTTTCTACTGGATTTTTTAGAAAAACTTTTTTTTTTTTTTGGTTTTTCGAGACAGGGTTTCTCTGTGTAGTCCTGGCTGTCCTGGAACTCACTCTGTAGACCAGGCTGGCCTTGAACTCAGAAATCCGCCTGCCTCTGTCTCCCAAGTGCTGGGATTAAAGGCATGCGCCACCACCGCCCGGCTTAGAAAAACTTTTAAGATTTATGTTGCCCTGCAGTTTTTCTTACATTTCTATTTCTTAGCCTTCATACACTCTTAAAATGGTCCATTCTACCAAATTATGTTCTTCTGTCCAAGTCTCATCTCAACATTGGACTGCTGTCTCCTGGCAATGGTATTGATAATTAGGGGGAAAATGAGATTTAACTCATAGCACTATGTAAATTGCAAATTGTCCTGTTTGCCAGGACAATAAAATGTATGTGATCTTTTCAGTTTCTTATAATTCATCCCTTTCTTTTCTATAAGAATCGTCTCTAAAACTCCAAGTGATTTCTTACAAGTTTTAATGGAATACATTTAGTTTATATTTTGGGGTAATTGGGGATCATAATTCTTCATAATATGTACTTACAAATGATGAGTAGCTTATTGATCATTCCAGAAAACACACACACACACACACACACACACACACACACACACACACACACATTCAAACAAGCAACCAAAACAGAAACCTTGTCCTCTCATGTAGTGGGCCTTAAATCAAATCAGTTGTTGATTGATTACTCCTACAAGCCTTTTGTCACCATTGTACTAGCATATCTTGCAGGCAGTATACCATTGTAGATGAAGGGTTTATGGCTGGCTTGGGGTTTACATTTCTCTTTTGAGAGTGTGCAAATATGTTCCTGTACTAATGATGCTGGAACATAGGGGTGAAGGCTCTATGTAGGCAAAGGCTCAACATCCCCATCTGTTGTTTAGATCTTGTCTTCAGCAATGACACCTTGCTCTCAATTTGAGGAGAACAACATATATAGTCTTGGTAACATCCTGTGTTGTTAGGAGATTCTCATGGAGTCCTTTTGGTCAAAAACTCAATTAGAGAAAACCCAATCCTGGTACTGGAAGCTTTGTTTGGTGACCTAGGATGGCCAGTTAGGACTCTGTCTTCCAACTTGAGGGTATTTTATTTAGATTGCCTCCATATATATATATATTTCATATACATATATATTTCATATACATATATTTCATATATATATACATATATATTCTAAAAATATTATGATATATAATACATATTAGATATTTCTATATAATATATAGAAAGTCTCTACTGTATTAGGTCTCTATACTACCCCTCAAGTATCCTTTAATTTTATCTGTCTTTTCATGTATTCCCTCCTCAAACACCTTCTCACACTCTCCCCACTTGATTCTCCCTTTCCAGCTCCCCCCAATTCCATCCATATCTATCTATTTTATTTTCCTTTCCTAAAGAGCTATATCTGTTTCTTCTAGTTTTTTTACTCTACACTTACCCTCTGTGGTTCTATGTATAGTAGCTTGGTCATCATTAAATTCCCAGCCTACATTCACATATAAGCTAATAAATATCATAGTTTTCTTTATGGATTGGAGATACCTCACTCAATATATTTTTTCTAGTTCCATCCACTTGCCTTCAAATTTCATGATGACATTTTAAAGATGGCTGAGTAATGCTTCATTTTATAAATGAACTACATTGTTCTTTTTATCCATTTTTCTGTTTTGGAACAGCTAGGTTTTTTTCCCATTTCTGGCTTCTCTGACTAAAGCAGCAATGAACATAGTTAATCAAATGTCTCTGTGGTAGGTAGTCATACGTTTTTTTAATGCCAATGTAGAAATGCTCCACTCCTTACTATGGAGGATTAGTGATGAAGAAATTAATGAAATAACAAAATTAATGAAATACAGGTTAAATAACAATATAAACAATCAACCAATAACAAAATAAAAAAAGTATTTGTATCTTTTAAGAAGTTAGTAAAATCATAAAACCCTTAGCCAATCTGGCAAAGGAAAAGAGAGAGAAGACATAAATTAATAAAATTAGGAGTCAAATGGTGTCATTATGATTGACTTCATTGAGCACTGATCATTAGAGATTACCATAAAAACTTATGGTCTGAAAGGCTAGATAACAAAGGAGAAACTAGAGTATTCTGAATGTATATCATCTGCCAAAATTAAACCTCAAAGATATAAATAGGCAGACCCATTAAAAGCAATGATATTAAGCTATTTTAAAAGGCTCCCCTCAAGGAAAAGTCCAGGAATAGAAGGATTCACTGCTGATTTCTAACAAATTTCTGAGAAAGACCTCAGACCAATTCTTCCTACCTTTTCCCATAAATTAAAAAGTGAGGGAACATTACCAAATTCATTTTGTGAAGCTAGTATTATCTGGGCTAAAAAAAACAAGTATAGATACTACAAAAATAAAAGAAAAGAAGAAAAGAATGAAGAAAGAAAGAAAAGAAAGAGAAGAAAGAAAAAAGAATAATAAAGAAAGGTGCAGACCAGATACTTTGATGAAAAAAAAATAAAAAGGGTTACATAAGAATGAAGTTGGTGAGCATCCATTCTGAACTCTGAGTTTTTTGTTATTATTATCATGAGAAATGATAAGACACACCCACTATATCAGAGGCCACACAAGTATTAGCAACTCCTGATATCTGGAACCCCAAGGCAACACAGGAATTCAGAACCAAAGAGGTCACACCAAATCCCAGAACACCAGAACACCTGAGGCAACTCCAGTACCCAAAACCAAAGAGCTCATATAGGACACCAAAATCCAGGAGAGATACACTACTGGACCCGAAGACTCACTGGTAACCAGAGACCATGCAGGCCAGAAGATCAGAGAGGAAACAGAAACCAAGGGAGAAAAAATCATCCATAAACTCAAAAATCGACACCTAAACCTATAGTAACACCCACACCAGATGACTAGAGGCCTATATAAGAACACATTCAGCAGCAACCAGGGCAATATGGTATCACCAGAGCTCAGCTATTCTACTATAGCAAGCCCTGAATGTTCCAACACAGCTGAAGCACTAGAGTATGACCTTAAATCAATCTTATGAAGACAATAGAGGCCCTGAAAGGGGAATTTAACAAATCCTTTAAAGAAATCCAGAAAAATCACAGAAACAAGTGAAGGAAGTGAGTAAAACTGTCCAAAACCTGAAGATGCCACTCAATTAGACATCACTTTCAAACATGACTGTTTCTTATATAAACTAAATTTGCCTTCATTGTTTTAGATTAAAGGTGAGTACTAAGGGCATGTCTGAATTACAACCAGAGGAATTGAAAATCTGTGCTATGGGCTGAGACAGATACTACTAGAAGTAGGTTCAAATATCCTGTAATAGAGAAAGAATATTCAAATTTAAAAAGTCAGAAATGAAACAGATGGGACTAACAACAGTCACTGAGGAAATCCAAAGCATCATTAGGTCAGACTTCAAATACCTATACTCCAAAAAATTGGAAAAATCTAAAAGAAATGGACAATTTTTTCAAAAGATGTCACTTAAATAAAAATCATATAAACAATTTACATGGACCTATAACCACCAAGAAATAGAAGCAGTCATTAAAATTCTTTCAACCAAAACAATCACAGGGTCAGATAATTTTTTATCACAGAATTCTACCAGACTTTCAAAGAAGAGCCAATGCCTATACTCCTCAAATTATTCCACAAGATAGTAACAGAAAGAAAATTGTCAAATTCATTTTATAAGGACACAGTCACCCTGATACCCAAATCACAGAAGGAGTCAACAAAGAAAGTGAATTACAGACCAATTGCCTTTATGAACATAGATACAGAGATGCTCAACAAAATTCTTGAAAACCAAATCCAAGAACACACTAAAAAGATCATCCACCATGATCAAATAGGCTTCATTCCAGAAATTCAGGGATAGCTCAACATAGCAAAATCTTTCAATATAATCCACCATATAAACAACCTGACAGATAAAAACCACATTATTATTTCATTAGATGCTGAAAAAGCTGACAACAAAATCCAACACCCCTTCATGATATAAGACTTGAGGAGATCAGGATACAAGGGAAATACCTTAGCATAATAAAGGCAATATATAGCAAGCCCATAGCAACATCAAATTTTGAGGTAAACTCAAAGCAATTCCACTAAAATCAGCAACAGGACAAGGCTGTCCATATCTATTCTGTCCATATCTATTCATCATTTTACTCAACTTTCTAGTTAGAGAAATAAAACAAGTAAAGGAGATTGAGGTGGTTCAGATTCAAAAGGAAGAAGTAAAAGTATCATGATTCTCAAAAGATGTGATAGTATAGATAAGTGACCCCAATAATTCTACCATGATATTCCTACAGCTTATAAACACCTTCAGCAAAATGGCTGGATACAAGCTTAACTTCAAAAATCAGTAGCTTTCCTATATACAAATGATAAATGGACTGAGAATAAAAGCAGGGAAATAACACCCTTCACAATAGCCACAAATAATATAAAATATCTTGATGTAGCTCTAAAAAAGCAAGTGAAAGACCTGTATGAGAAGAACTTTAAATCTTGGAAGAAATAAATTGATGAAAATATCAGAATGTGGAAAGATCTTCCCTGTTCATAGATCCTTAGGATTATCATCGCAAAAAATGACCATCTTACCAAAAGCAATCTCCAGATTCAAGTCAATTCCCATCAAAATTCCAACCCAGTTCTTTACAGACATTGAAAGAACAATGCTCAACGTCATACAGAAAAACAAAAAAATCCAGTATATCTCAAACAATCTTGTACAATAAAAGAACTTCTGGAGATATTACCATCCCTGATTCTGTCAAGTTCTGTGACAGAGCTATAGCAATAGAAATCACACAATATTGGCTTTATGCCACGGTGATCCATGGAATTGGAACAAAGAATCAGATGTAAATCTATACACTTATGGATACCTGATTTTTGACAAGGAAGCCAGGATTATACAATGAATAAAACAGAAGCATTTCCAATAAATAATTCTGGTCTAACTGGATGTTCACATGTTGAAGAATGCAAATAGATCCATATCTATAACTCTGCACAAAATTCTAGTCCATGTGGATCAAAGACCTCAACATAAAACCAGAAACACTGAATCTGATGTAAAATAAAGTGGGGAAGAGCCTTTAATGTATTGGCACAGGCGACAATCTTCTGAACAAAACATCAATAGCAAAAGCACTAAGATCAAGTAATAAATGGGACCTTACAAAACAAACAATTCTGTAAGGCAAAGGACACCATCAATAGGACAAAATGACCACCCATAGAATAGAAAAATACCATCACCAACTGCACTTCTGACAGATAGCTAATGTCCAAAATATATAAAGAGCTCAAGAAACTAGATATTAACAGATCGATCTAATTTAAGATGCAGTACAAATATGAACAGATTATCAGTGCAGAATCTCAAATGACCAAGATGCACTAGAATAAATGTTCAGCATTCATAGCCATCAGATAAATGCAAATCAAAATGACTCTAAGATTCCATCTTACACCTGTCAGAGTGGCTACGGTCAAAAATATAAGCTCATGCTGGTGAGGATGTTGAGCAAGAGGAACACTCCTCCATTGCTGGTGGGAGTATAAACTTTTACAGTCACTTTGGAAATCAATAAGGTACTTTCTCAGAAAATTGGGAATTAATTTACCTCAAGACCCAAGTATACCACTCTTGGGCATATGCCCAAAGGATGCTCCATTATATTACAAGGACACCTGTTTAACTATGTTCATAGCAGCTTTATTTATATAGCCAGAAACTGGAAACAATCTAGATGGCTCTCAACTGGAATGGATAAAGAAAATGTGGTACATTTACACAGTGGAGTATTTCTCAACTCTTTAAAACAATTGCCATCATGAAAGTTTCAGGCAAATAAGTGGAAATAGAAAATGTCATCTTGAGTGATATAACCCAGAGTCAGAAAGACAATCATGGCATGAACTCACTTATAGGTAGATATTAGCTGAAAAGTAAAGAATAACCATGCTACAATCCAAAGACCTATATAAACTATGTAACAAGGAGGGCTCAATGGGAGGGATTCATGAATCTTTTGGGGAAGAGGAATAGACATCATAGGTGGAGGTGAGGGGTGAGGATGGGAACAGGAGGATGAGATATGTGGAGATGGGGGGGGGGGGAAGGTACTGGGAGAGACAACTCAGAGATGAGTTAGAAATCTAATGCAATGAAAACTCCCGGAATCTATGAGAGGAACCTTCATTAAGAATTCTAGAATGGGGGATATGGAGCTTGATCTGACCATCTCCTGTCACTAGTTAAGACTTCCAAAAGAGGGATTGGAACACCAACCCAGCCACAAAATCTTTGACCTACAGTTTGTCCTGTTTACAAGATGTGCTGGGGTAAATGTGGTAGAGAAATTGTGGGAATGACCAACAAATAACTGATCTAGCTTGAGATCCACAGGCAAGAGTAAGCGCACCCCTGATATTATCTAAAGGGACAGAACCCAGAGGCTGTATAGCCCAGAAACCTAGGATAGGATCAAAGATAACTGAAATATAAAAGTAAGTGAAATGATTCTTAATGGTATTCTGCCATACTCAGATTGGTGCCTGGTCAGTTGCTATCAGAGAAGCTCCATCCAGTTACTGATGGAAACAAATGCAGAGATACATAGCCAAACATTAGGTGGAGCTCAGGGAATCCTGTGGAAGAAGGGGAAGAAGGGGAAGAAGGATTTTAGGAGCTAGAAGGGTCAAGAATATCACAATAAACCCACAGAATCAACTAACCTGGGCTCATGGGGGTCCACAGACACTGAACTGACAACCAGGAACTTGTGTGAGACTGACCTAGGCCCTGCATATGTCTTACAGTTGTGTAGCTTGATGTTCTTGTGGGACTCCAAACAGTGGTAGCCGAGGCTCTCTCTGATTCTTTTGCTGGCTTTTGGGACCTTTTCCTCATACTGGGTTGCTTTGTCCTGCCTTATGGTGACTTGATATGCTGCATTTGGTTGATATCCTCAGGAAGTCTGTCCTTTTCTGAAGAGAAACAGTGGAGAGGTGGAATGGGAAGGGCAGAGAGATGTAGGGAGAGAGATTGGGAGGAGAAGAGGGCAAGGAAGCTGCAGTTGAGATGTAAATAACAACAACAACAATAATATATTGAAAAAACAATATTTGGAATATTAAAAAGAAAAGGTAGGACACATTAACAATTAATTTTATTAGTAAATACTTGGCATTAAAATTATTTCTCCCCACCAGAATCATAGACTAAGAAAAATTCAGTACTAAACATGAGTAAGCTTCCTTTGACGAGTTGGTCAGGGAAGCTCCAATGATCTCCAAAACAATATAAATTATGGATATAGTTGTTGCTTGC
Organism: Grammomys surdaster; assembly: GCF_004785775.1. Classification (NCBI taxonomy): domain Eukaryota; kingdom Metazoa; phylum Chordata; class Mammalia; order Rodentia; family Muridae; genus Grammomys; species Grammomys surdaster. The sequence continues at coordinate 11,704,391 of NW_021604597.1, read as the reverse complement.
ATCTAAGGGATTGAATGTGTCCTCTATTACTGAAGTCACAACATCCTCAGGACACACAACTCAGAGGTTCGAGCTGGATCTCCCATGTAAACTTTTTTTCTGAAGTCTAGCTTCTGTGGTAAAACCACACAAGCTACCAACACAGTCCTTCCCATATGCAGCAGCTATGAACCACAACAATTACTACTATGGCAAGATACTCATCAAGGTGAAAGGAATTGCAGTCACATTTTGATGACAGCCAACAGTTGCCTAATTGAACTTAAGATCCACTAAAAAGGATGGAAATTATTCCTGCTGTTGGAAACCTAGCCAGCTTCCTGCAGGTAGTGAGGTCATGGACATTTGAAAAGAACCTACTTCTGCCACTTTTCGAGACCAGCACAATTCTTTTCTATTCTAAGTCTCCTGCTGATAAGTATCTCTCCATATATGTTCAATGGCATGAGCAAGCACCTTGGCAAACACACAAACTCACACATACACACACACACACACACACACACACACACTCACCTTTCATACATACATTCGCATACCCATACACACACTCATCCTTCATACATACACTCACATACACATACTCACACACCATCATATACTCACACACCCATATACTTACATGTGCTTTTACACAGATGATACATTCTCTCACAGCACATACACATTCACCTACTCACAATCACACACACATTAATACACATCCATCCATACATATGCTACCTTACACTTATGTGTTCACTTCTCCATACTCATACACAAACCCTCTCACAGTCATACACATATAAACATGCATACACACTCACTCCACACACTTACCCACACTTATATTCACACACCCAAATGTATTCATCCACAACCATCCTCACAAACACACCTCCACTCACCTATACACACACTCACACACAATCATACTCATACACACACATACACATAATCTTTATACTCTCTCACACACACACACATACATTCACACACATTCATACACATATACACATACACTCACGCATGCTCATACACACACACACACACACACACATATATACACTCACACATATTCACACATTTTCACACACACACACACTCATAATACTCTCATACATACACTCCTACACACATGCACACAGCCACACACACTTACTACACTCATATATATTCATATCCACTACACTTATGTACACATACCAGTATATACTCACACATACTTTCACACTATCAGACACATGTGCTCAAATGTATTCCCACGATCACATACTCATACCTGCCACCTGCATGCACATACTCTCATACACACATGAACACACATTTACACTCATAGACACACACCAAAACTCCCTTACACTCTTACCCACTTACACTCATTTATACACATACTCTATCGCGTAGTGTAGCACACTCACAACTCCCCTTCTCTTACACACATACTCACATACTCACATGCTCACAAATACAAACACACATCCACAGACACTCATATACATATTCAGACACACTGAGACACATGGTCGTGTACAGAACAAGAGCTCATTTTTAGGAGTGGAAAAAAAGTTCTCTACTTTCTCTCATTTTTCCCTTTCCCTTGATTTTTGGCAAGGAGTCTAGTGGGTGTTGGGTATGAGAGAATTGGAACGGTAAAGAGAAAATGGGGCCCCCTGACTATGATGTTTTGATGAGTGAATGGAAAGGAAATGGATCTTTTTCCATTATAAGAGACTTAACTAGGCAATATGCATTTAATTAAGCTTTCTCAGCCTGTGTAGATGTGACTGTTTTATTGTGTGTGTGTTTCTGTCTCTCTTTGTGTGTGTGTTGCTGGGCATTGAGTCCAGAGTCTCACACATACGAGAAAAATACTTTACCACTGAGCTACATCCCAACACCAGCCCCTAAATGAAGTTTCTTGACAAACACACCACTCTTGGATAAAATCTCCTGGATCATGACTATAGCAGAATTGGTTTCAGCTCTTCTTCAACTGATTGTGTAAAATCATGTCTTTAAAAAGAATAAGTAGAGGGGGATGGAGAGATAGCTCAGTGGTTAAGAGTTCTGACTGCTCATCCAAATGTTCAATTCCCAGCAATGGTGGCTCACAACCATCTGTAATGGGATTGGATGCCCTCCTCTGGTGTGTATGAGGACAGCTACAGTATATTCATATACATTAAATAAGTAAATAAATAAATAAACAAATAAATAATTTTTAAAAGGTGGTGGTGTAAGTCACTTATTGCTAACTGGTCTCCCTTTCTGATACTTAGTTAAAACTCTCCCTAATACTGCTCCGTTTGTATAAACTCTAAAATTTTGCAGATGTGAACCAATGTATTTACTGACTATTCTGTTGTAAAAGTATTGTAATCACATCACAGAAGATTTTGGGTGCAGGACAAAAGGCAGTACTTGTGTGTTGTAACCACTTTCAAGTACTTGTGAAGGAGCTTGTAATCATCCCAGACAGGGTACCAACCATAGATCAACGAGACAATTCAACCTAATTTTGTTTGGTGAACCAATGAGTTTTTGGGATTATTTCTGGAGCATAGGTGGGTCTGATGGCTGGATCACCATGAAGCTTGTCCCAGCAAGGATGATAGTGCAGAAAGACTGCACCCCCCCCATGTCCCCTGGGCAATGTGATGGTGATGGCAACTGCATGAAAAGATTTTCTTCTCATGGTGTGATGGCTTAGTGCCTCTATGCCTCCTAGAAAGTGTCTTTCAAATCTTCTTTCTTGTAAGTTTTCTCACTAGTTTTTAAAATAATGAATTAGATGAGCCTCTCTCTCCATCCACGAGAGGGTGTGTAAATCTGCAGGAAACATTAGCTGCTTAACAGGCTACAAGAGCATTGTTGCTCTATTACCAACTGCTGCAAATGAATACAATGCTGTTTTGAATATACAAGGTTCACTATTTCTGGTCATGTATTAACACTTTCTCTCCTGTAAAAGACTCAGATTCTCTGGCCTCAGTGCTTTTCAAGGTACTTGCACTGAAAAGCATGGAGCTTGGCTGGCATTACATCTGCATCAAGATTCTCTAGGTCATGATCAGATTCCTAAATATATTTATACTAATAATGTGTGTTCATTCTGAAAGGTCAATGTCAACCTCTTTATCCTAAGACATTAAAAAAGTAAATAGGCCACTGCCTAAAGGTAGGGGAAAAAGATGGACAAGGGGCAAGGGGAAGTGGACCTGTTTAGAAGTAGTTCTTGGGGGCAATTCCAATCTCCATTTGTCAGGATACCAGCAGTCCAGTTCAGTAGTGTTAAGATACCCAACATGAATCAGCAGCAATGGCATGATCTAGCAGAAACTGCCAGGCCTCTGTTGAATTGGCACGAGTCAGTAGGAACAGCGAGGACCAGCTGGATGCCAGGAGAAGTTCTCTGCTGTGACTCTCTTATGGAAGCAAAGATCACCAAAGCCAAAGATAAAAATGCAAGACCAACAAAGCATTGCAAGGCTATCTATTTAAGTGTTCTCTCACTGTCCATTTACTATTTATATTTTCTCTAAACATCATGTGCCCTCTTAGGGGTCTTGCCTCAGCAAAACACCACGTGAATCTGTCTTAGCAAAACACCACTTGTTTGCATCACATGACATACCCAGAAACTTCCACTTCAAAAGTAAACTATTTTTCAGTTGGAAGAAATGGTCAAAAATTAATTTTTCTACTTGAAAAATCACACAAAGCCCTTTGCAGGCCACCGAGGCTGGAACTGTGGCTGGAGGACATTTTACATTTCACTTCTCTAAATACTGTTGTCTGCTTTGGAAAGAAGAGCTTCAGCATGACATACATATTTCACTTCTGAGATCCAGCTTGGACAGCTTTTCTCAGAGCAGCTCAGGCCATGGAGGCCATGGCTATTCTGTACTTCCCACTAAGACACCAACAAAGAGACACTTTTATAATCTATATACCCCAGTTTCAAAGGTGCCCTTCAAATATTTAATGTCTGCTTCCATTCTGCAATAACTGTTTGATTTTTCTTGTGCAATCATATTCTACTCTCTCTAACACTTGATAGTAAAAAGAGGATGTAATTTCTTTTTGCCTAAGCAAAAAGATAGTTGAGTAGAATCTGAAAGAGATGAGAGGGTACTTACCCAGAAGCCTGGTGCCTTAAATGCAAAATCAGACCCCTGAGATGCTGACATTCTGAGTTATTCAATTTTTTTGGCTCAAAAACACTTTTTCCTCAGTAGGTTTCCTGAAACTAGCTTGTACTGGCTTGTAAGAGCTGATTGTTAGCTTTTTAGAAATTCTGTTAGGATCTTGAAGTGAGTCACAGAGAGAGACTTGACACCATGGAAACTTGCAAATGAGCACTTTCCCTTTTTTGCACAGTTTTGCTCTCTCTCTCTCCCTCTCTCTCTCTCTCTCTCTCTCTCTCTCTCTCTCTCTCTATCTCTATCTCTATCTCTATCTCTATCTCTATCTCTATCTCTATCTCTATCTCCCACTCTCTTTTTCCTCTCTGTCTCTGGGGTTCAGAAAAATTTAATGATTAGTGTTCAGTTGGCTACTAAAAATTCTCTGTAAAGTTGTTAAAAATCTAAGCGTATTTTAGGTTAAGAAAATGAATAATGGATAGAGGAATGCTTTCTCCCAAATTTTGACTTTTTAAAATATAGTTCCAAATTTCTGTCCAACTGAATATATATCCATAAATAAGGGTTCCATTTGAAACTAAAAAATTTTATATTTTGTTTTTCTTATGATGTTTGTTTGTGTTTTACTTCTCTACTCCCCCCCCCCCGGACTTTGACATAAATCTAGAGATTCAGCTGGCCTGAGAATTAAACTGAGAGGACAGTTTCATTCTCTCCTTGGTAAATGATGCTTTCATCTCAGGCTAGATACAGGTATCAACCACTGTATAATAGATTGCTACATGTTTAGCAAATTAAAGCCACAGTAGTTCAACATCTCTTAGTCCTGGAGGACTCCAGTGTCTTCTCTGTGTAGGTCTCACAGGTCAAAATACACAGTAGCTGACACAGTGGGCTTTTACTTGGGAACTGAGGCACATCTGGTTTTCAAGATTATTCAGGTTGTGGCAAAATCATTACTTATGACTGGACTGACTGTCCTTGCTTCTAGTGGTCTCTCTCTCTAGCCCTTGACTACAGTATATCTTCTCTACCTTCATTGCTTGAGACTACACATCAAATCACTCTAACTTAGAATCTCTCTGACTTCCTCTTTTTCAGCCATATAGACAACATTATCATCTTTTCAGTTGTTTGTGTGGTCCATCTACATTTCATTAACTTTGGTAACTTTAACTATTTCTGCAAAATTCTTTTATCATATAACATAACATACCACAGATGTCATGGTTCATCATACTCAGGCTTGAATATTGAGGCCAAATATGTCTTCAGGGTCATCTTAGATTTATGGCCACCATGGCCTTGCCCATGTTTCATCCCACTTTGCCTTCTTTAACTTGTATTTGCTCTTTCCAGTCTCTGGTAATAGACTTTCAGTATGCCTTCTCCTCTGACTTAAAAATAAGTCAGATGAAGCAGAATTTCAAACTATGCTGTAGTTAGAGGCATAATTTCATGTACAAAGTTAAGACCATATACAGCACAGCTATTGAGTATTAATGTGATTTGTCTATGTGGGGAAGTATTTAAATATTCCTGTATAAAGGCATTTGGCTCTTTGTAGTATTGCATTTAGAGGAGTTTATCTTTGAGAGAAACAAGTTCAAATGATTTCTTGCAGTCCTGAAGTATAATGAGGACAGTGTTTTAAAAATCCTTTTTTTGAAAATGCCAACAGTTGTTGATAAATGAAAGGTCATATTCATTTTTGTCATTGAAATCATTATCTCTGATATGACTAATTGGCATGGCATTCAGTAAATGATTATAATTACATTTTTCTGTTATTATGTGAAAATACTGTGTTAGATCCCTAAGAATATTAAAATTATTAATTGATTCTAATTGTCCTAATCTCTACCTTTGATTATATCATCAGTTTAATGACATAAAATACTTGCAATTTATAAAAAGTAACCCACTTTAAAATGTAGCTTGTGATTTTGAAAGCTAAAGGTTCTTAAATGCTGATGTGATCTTATGATTCAGAGAATGTAATAGTATTAACCCTTCCAGTGTGAAAGTCAGGATTATTTTGTGTTAAATAGAAGGAAGTTTTACAAAATACTGTTTTTGTTTCAAAGGAAAACAATTCAAGAAACTCTTTTTTTTTCTCGCCAGAGATGGTTTGTTCATTAGACAGTTTTAATTCTTACCTGTTTTCACTTCCTGTCTTTTATTTTGAGAGCAACAAAATAGATGACTGTTGAACAGAACTCAATAAAGTAAAATAAAAGCTTTGTTTTGACATAGAGTACTCTGTAATATTGAATGCCTTCATTGATATCTTGGTCCCAAGGAAAACAGAGCTTTAGACTTTGCAATTTTATCATTATAGTGAGCATAGTGACACTCCCAACATTCATGCATTCATCTAATACCTACTTTGCCTTTCCTTGGGGAACTGGAAAAATTCTTTTGTTAAGACTTTAGTCTTCTACTATGCATTGGCTTTGGGTACTCTCTTCTGGGAGAAAAGTCAATTGAGACAGATATGGTCTTTATATTAAAACTTTCAAGAAGTAGCGTATTAATTTTTACTACTCTGGAGTTCCGGATCTCTGAGGTCCCCATCTTTTAAAACCTTAGTCTATAGCTTTCCTTAAATGTTTTGAACTTTCAGATTACTGCTTCTTTTGCCCCTCCCCTAACTTACTAAGAATTTACTTTCTGATGACTGTAGCCAAAGACACATAACTAAGATATTTATTTACCTGTGTAGAAATTTAGTTATATATACACTAAATTATACTATGTATGTTACTGTTCTCAAATGCCCCATTGTTTCAAGGCAGAAATTGAGTAGAAATGTGACATTTTTGCCTCCTTGCTATTTTGATAATTAACTGATGGCTCAGATGCTTATGATAATATTCAATATGTTTTCTTCATCTATGAATTAAATATTAACCACTAGACTTAAAGAACAAGAAAATGGTGCAAGTGGATATGTGGTTGTTATCTTTTTTTCCTCCTTTCTCCTACTTCTCTTCCTCTTTGTCCTGTTTCTTTTTCTACAATGATCATATTTAGAGAGAATATTATTGAGTAATGTCAACATGTTGAAGAACTTTGAATGTTACAGCTACTTGTCTATAGTTTAGGGGAAATGAGCTCCAGGAAAACATATTGGCAAAGGGGACTTTTTTACATTCTGGCATTTCTCAAATAGCTGCCATATTTAACTTGTATTTTCACATCTTTATACTAAATTGGTAGTTTCTAAAGATTTTGTTAAGAAACTTATAGCTTTTCATTTGTCTTATAAGTTGTAGAAATATTCTGTGTGAAATTTCATCCAATTTTAGAAATACCGTCTTTTCTCTTTGGTTTTCTACAAATAATAATTTTAATAATTATTATAAAACATATTGTTTTGTTCCTGTGCTACAAAAAAATGAAATTACATTTGCAAAATACAGTTCATAAGCACAAATGAAAAGATATCACAGATGATAATGAGATTTATAACTACAAAAAATATGTAACCTATACCACCAAAGAGAAAAAGTGAATTAAAAGAAGACGTGTCTTGGTTAGTTTTATGTTAACCTGACACAGCTATAGTCATCAGAGAGGAGGGAGTCTCAAATGAGAAAATATCTTCATAAATTCCAACTGTATGGAAACCTGAAGGGCATATTCTTAATTAATGTCTGATAGGGGAGAACCAGGTTCATTGTTGTTGAGGTTATCCCTAGACTGGTCATCTTGGGTTCTATAAGAAAGCATGCTGAGCAAGCCATGGAGAACAAGACAGTAACGAGCACTCCTCCATGGCCTCTGCATCAGCTCTTGCCTTCAGGTTTCAGGCTTTTGTCTAAATTTCTGTTCTGAGTTCCTTTAATCATAAACAGTGATGTAGAAGTGTACGCCAAATACAATGTCTTCTCCCCAAGTTGCTTGGGTTATGGTGTTTCATCACAGCAATAGCAAACCAAACTAAGACAAGAAGGAAAGGAAGAGTATTAGAAAGAAAAGGAGTAGTGACATGCTTTGTGGTAAATGGAAAAGTATAAGGTTCGGGATAGTTGATTGGCCAGTGAAACAAACTAAACCTTGTAGTATCAGTATACTTACCTGTTAGATTTCTCTGTGTGACTTTGAAATTTTCAGTTCAACTTCCTTCCTTCCTTAAACCGAATCATATCATTACAAACTGGAAATGATGGGTTTGGGGTTGGTTTCTCTGCACTTGTGCCAGAATATGTTACTATTCCATTCAATCTTCGGATCATTGTTTTTTATTAGGTTCCACTTTCCACTTGTGTTTACAATCTGTCCAGTTCTGCAGGCTGCTGTGCTTTGATTCTTACTTTAGGAATGCCCTTTTCCATATACATTTAAAAAAATAAATACAGTGAACTCAAAAATCAGTATATTTCACTTTGTTCAGATGATAAGAAATTCAGACTTGCATATTCAAAGACTGCAGCTTTGCCCTATGGTGCTATCAGACATCCCAACATGTTCTGTCTTTCTGCAACCCCTTCTTTAACAAGTTCACTTCTCTGTTCTTGACCACAGAAGAACTGTTGCACTTTTAGTTACCAGGTCAGAGCTAAGGCAGGGAAAAAAGCAATTGGAGTATTACAGTTTGGGGGAAACAACGAAATTCTCAGTGTCTTTCTATGCCTATCAAAAGATACGAGCCTGCCTTATAGGCCAATGTGTCCAATAGGTTTTTGTGCTCTGAGAATAGCTACATGTTAGCATTGCTACTGCTGTTATCATTGTTTAGGTCATGGTTAGGCAGTCATGTTGATGAGAAATTATGGGTAGAGTTTCTAACATTTCTAGGAGACATTCTTAAAGCACATTTGCTAATCTTCTGGCTCTAAGTCTTACCCACTCCTCCACAATGATCCCTGAGCTTTAGGCACAGGAGTTGTGTTGTAGGCATATTTACTGGAGCTCTACAGATATGCATTTTTGATTGGCTGTGGTTTTCTGTAATGATCTCTATCTGTTGCAAAGACAATTTACTTAATGAGGATCAAGAACTACATTTAGCTGTGCATATAAGGAAGCATGTTTAGAATGTAGTTATGGATTATGCTGGTTTAGAAAACTGGAAGTCATAGGTTCTCTTCATGATTCATGACTAATTAGTTGTCTAGGTTTCCAGTACTAGGCATGATTTCTCTCTTGTTGAACAGGTACAAGTTCAATTAGAGGACTATTGGTTACTGCCAAGTATACATGCCACAACTGCATTACTAAGGTTATCATGCCTTGCTGGTTGTTGTTCCGTTCATAGGAATCATACTGGGTAGAGCTGTTGGTCACATCCCTTCTTTTGAACCTTGCAAGGCACTTTCTGGTATCATGAAAGCTAGTTTTGAAAACAAATACATCCAAGTAACATTAGGCATACTAAGCAGAATATGTATATGCATATATGAATATATGTACCTATGTGTATATGTTTATTTTATATATGCATATATGCATATATACACATACATATATACATTTATACATACATGCATATATGCATTTCTACATATACATATATACACACATATGCATATATATATGAATATATACATATATAAACACATATGTATGTGTGTTTATGTATAAATGCTTACATGTTTAGATGTATAGGTGTACATGTGCATACATGTATAGATGCATAAATGTAAGGTCAAAAAACAAATGTTGGCCGGATGTACTGGTGCATACGTTAATATCAGCACTCAGGAGGCAAAGGCAGATAGACATCTGTGAGTTCAAGGCCAGCCTGGTGCACATATCAAGTTTCGGTTCCAGAGCAGCTAGCTAAAAAGTAATACCCTGTCTCACATGAACAATCAATCAATCAATCAATCAATCAATCAAACATCAAAACAATAGTAAGTGATAACAACAACAAAGATGACAAATTCTGCATCCATGTTAGGGAACACTTATTCACTGTTAGTGGGAATGAAAGCTAGTGCAGTCATTATGGAAATCAGTGTGGAGGTTCTTCAAAAAGCTAAAAATAGATCTCCCACATTATCTAGCAATACTACTCTTGGGTATATACCTAAAGGACTCCATATCCTACTGTAGAGATATTTGCTCATCAATATTTAATACTGTTCTACTCAGAATAGTCAGAAAATGGGAACATTTCTCAGTGGGAATATATTTCATATATTTCTCTTATCTATTAATCTTCAGATATGTGTGACATAGGTCAAGAAATTAGCAAAGGGACACTGTAAAAAGGTTTCTAGGGAAAGTCAATAGAATGCACTAATATGAAGGACTAAAAGGGAGTAATGTAACAGGAAGGGACATACTGAAGGAGGGTAGCAGAGAAAAGGTAAGAGGAGAGAGATACAAATAACACTGAATGGCTTTCAGAAAATGAATCAAAGGATATTTGTAGAAACTTCTTACACATACATATTATACATACACATACATGTATACATGCTCAAACATGCATGCACACACTCACACACATACATGTATTCATGCAAACACACAGAGAATTAAAATGGATGAACTGTAAATGGGCAACTATTCTCAAAGGCTAACAAGTAAAAAGCCTAGGTGCAGACATGAGTTCTTCAGGAGTTGTTAGTCAGGGGGGTCACATAGACCCCCAAACACTACAGCCTATTGCCATTGCTCTTGATTATCCTCCATAACTTGAGGGTAATATTCTATTCCTAAAGACACTAAATCATTGAGTCATAGGACATGGAGAAACCAATCTGGTTTTGAAAAAATAATCAAGATCCCTACTGGCCAGCCTTCATAGTGCTGGATGTCATCATGCAAGCTTCTGGAGGAGAAAAGTAGTTATCAATCATATCCAGATGTAAACTCTGTGAGCTATCAGAATAACTGGCTTGGGAAAGAAACATGTCCACTGGGCAATAGTGGCATGAACATCACTTTCACTTGAAAAAGTGAAGTATACATTCACTTTCTGATTGGATCAAAGTCTCATTACACATGAAATAACCCAAATTTAGCATCATTCCTGAACTAAGACTCTGAGGCTAGACATTTCATAGGCCCTAGGGTAAAGCCTACTACTATTATGGTGTTGAATGGACATAGTATTAAACTGATTCTTAGTGACATATAGATTCCTATAGATCAATGCATCCCTTATTCATCATTTGAGATTTTATTTGCACTAGATAGTGATTAATATAGAGACCCACAACTGGCCAAGATGCAAAGCAAAAAGAATGTGGAATGGTCAACACTATCGAGTATATATGTAATGCAACCCCTCCCAAGGCTCAGTAATCACTGTGGAAAGAAGGGGCAGAAGGATGGTAAGAGTCTGAAGCAATGGATGCAGGCAAGGATGCTTTATCTTTTGAACAATAGGACAACTCTACACTTGAAGTCACAGTGGTTACAACAGCATGTAAAAAACCTGTGCAAGTCGAAGCTAGGTCAAATCCAACAAGATAAGTTGAGCACACAATCCCAATCCTAGTCGTGGAGCAGTTGATAGCTGGGGGAAAGACAGTTTGCTCCAAGAGTATAGCTTTTAGTAAGCTGGCCATTCTCTAATAGGAGAACACGCATCCATGAATACTTGGGGAACACAAAGAAAAAAACGTGACACAGAATTGAGTGACTAGGGGAAAGTCACTAAATAAGGACAGTGCATTGGGAGAAATTTGTGTATGTGGGAATATGAATAAAGACATTGTATGAAGCCTATAAAGAACTAACAACAGTAACAATAAGATCTAAGTGAAATTCACTGATGCCTGGTGGTCTTGGATTCCACGATATGTCCCTTGAAGTAGATTTTGATTGGTTTGCATTTCTCTGTGTTCTGGCTATTCATTCACATCCCCATATTTGCAATCCGCCCTTGAAACTCAGTCTATAACAAGTTTTGCTGAATCTTGATTTTTTTTTCCTGCTCTTTTTTTTGTGGTAGCCCTCAGTTCCTCTAGACAGACCAGTTCTCATCTCTGTTCATGTCAGTCTTCTCAGGGAGTCATATGGTTACCCTGCCATAAGAAAACACATGAGAGAATGGATATTTTTAGTTTTACAGTGCTTTCTTATTTGTCTTTGTGCAAATGAGACAATATGTGGTTCAGCTGGACCATAAATAGGCACTTAGGGCAAGTGTAATCATCTGGAGACCAAGGCATAAATACAGTAGGACTAGTTTTGAGCTTTCCCAGAATGTTCTTAAACTACATAAACTTTATAAAAACAAGCACAGTTGGCTGCCTGCAGATTCTAGCTCAGATACTTATGAGAGTGCTATAAAATGTGTTGTAAATTAACATCAAGAGAATATTTATGGAATCTGACGATGGGGTATGGATGCATTTTCTCAACAACTTTTGTGACATGGAGGATTGTGTGTCAACTTGTTTGCTTTTCTGAAAGTATGTTCTTTCATTTGTGGGTGATAGCTTCAGATCTTTAGACACATGTGTAGCTCTCATCAAAGGAGCTTATTTTTCCAAATGACAAAGACCATTACAGAAATTCGTAACTGGTCACAATTAAGAGAGCAATTGACCATGCAGTGTCCCATCCCAATTAATATATCTAAAATACAACTTGCACTCTAATGTTATGCTCAGGCTTTAACACAATGGAAACATTATGGAAGAGGAGGCAGGAAGATTGTAAGAGGCAGAGGATCATATCTGCTTCCAGGTAGTGTCCTCTATTTATGAAAGGGAAGGGGATCCCATGAAATCACAAAAACATGGTTGCCTGAACAAGACCTGCACAATGACAATACCAGTTGACGTGCCATTGTGAATGGGAGAATGGCATAAGGTCCCACCCCTATATGAAGAACTACAGGAAATCAGTGGCTGCTGAGAAAAGGAGAATCTGTCTTGCCCAGAGATGAGGCCTCTGATAGGATACATCCAATATCAAGTGGCCAGCCATAAACACACATAAATATAAGCAACACTAAATAGACTCAGCAGCTTGTATTTATATATTAATATATGCACATATAATAATAATTAAGGAAGAAGAGACCATGAAAACATCAATCAGCTTTTTCATTAGCTCTAGAGTTATAGTTTGTGAACCTAATCTTACATGGAAATTGCCCATGTGTTTTTACCACCTTCCTGTCCTCCTGTGTGTGATGTTTCTGCAGCCTCACCTCCATTCAAAGAAAATCTTTCATTGATGGGTCATGACTTTGAAGAAATACATAAAATCATTAGGTAGTGTTACCAAGATGCTGTTGCTTTTGTCTGCTGTCAGGAATGAGTGTCTAGTATGTACAGTAGTGACAGTGGACTGACATGGGTAAATGAGTGATAGATCTTCAGGGAAGGAAAATCAGGTTTGATACTTTTGGCCTTTGTGCTCATTTTGCCCAAAATGACTGCTATCTCCAACTCTGTTGCCTCATAGAGGTAAAGATTCTGTGCCTGTTTTCAAAATTCCTAGCCACTGTTTGCATCCTTGCATTTTTACTATATTTATTCTTCCCTCTGGAACTATTTGTTTATGATAATGAGTTTATATTTGCAAAAATTTGGACTGTATCTTTGTGATTTTGAGGTAGAGGGAAGGGATGGAAAAGTGGTCTTTCAGGTGAAATTATATACAATAGTGACCAGAAGTCCTTATTATTCAGAATGATAAATCTGTAATATGTGTGTAGTGGGTTAGAATGAACTAAGGTCTGAGATGGAAATTCAGTTGAGAGACCAAAAAAAAAAAAAAAAAAAAAAAGAGAAAACTCCAAACAAACAAAAAAACTACAAAGCATGCTCTGTGGTAAAAATAATGAAAAAAGAGGCACTTTTTGGATTTAGATTTCACACTAGAACTAGGACAGTGGCTATCAGCAGCGCTACAGTGCCCTCCAGGGGACGCTTTTGAAATTGATGGTAGTTTTTTTGGTTATTATAGAAGAGAGAAACCAGCATGTAGTAGGTGGAGGTGAACATATATAAGAAAAGAAAAGACACACAATATTTGTGTTTTTGGACCTAGGCTTTCTCATTCAGGATGATATTTTTTTCAACCTCTATCAGTTCATAAATTTACGTGCAAATTTCTTTTCTTTTAACTCTTCTTTCTTTGTTTCTTTGCTTCTGTCTTTCTGTCTTCCTTCTTGTCTTTCTAAAGCATTTTGAAACGAAATTTCTCTGTGTAGCCCTGGCTGTCCTGGAACTTGGGCTGGAGACCAGGCTGGCCTCAAAATCATTGATCCTCCTGCCTTTATCTCCAGAGTGTTGGAATTAAAGGTGTGTGCAACAGTCCATTGTTAAATGTACATTTTCGCCCTTCCGACCCTTGATTGGTTCTTTTGGCTGGGACAGACACCTAGGTGGTCTGCTCCCATGAAGACACCTTATTCTGAGCCATCCTAGGGGAATCACTACACTCAGAGCAGTGGGTTAGAACCCCCTCCCACTACCCTATGCCCCAGAGCTACATCTGGTAGCCTGGGGCACTCAGAACACATCAGCCACCCAAGCCCCACTCCTCCGGAATACCACTCCCCTTCCACCCCTCAATTGGTCCTTTTGGCTGGGCATACACCTAGCTGGTCTGTTCCCTTGAAGACATTGTATTGTATCCTGAGCCATTCTGAAGAAGCCACTCCACTCAGAATAGCGACACCTAGCTGGTCTGCTCGCATGAAGACATCATATTCTGAGCCATCCTAGAGGAACAACTGCACTCAGAGAAGCAGAATTTCAGGATCCCAGAGGCGACCTGAGTCCCAGGAGTTCTTCCACCCAGGAGCTCAGGATCACAGAGACATCTGGACTCTAAGGAGTTCTGACACAAGTAAGATAACTGCAAAACCAGACTCCAGTCAGAGACAGTGAGTGCAGGTAGCATTAGAGTTAAACAGTTGGCAAAATGCAAGCACAAGAACATAAGCAGCAGAAACCAAAGTTATTTGTCATCATCAGAACCCAGTTCTCCCACCACAGCAAGCCCTGGACACCCCATCACACTGGAAAAGCAGGATTCAGAATTAAAAGCACTTCTCACGATGATGATAGAGGACTTTAAGAAGGACATAAATAATTCCCTTAAAGAAGTACAGGAGAACACAGGTAAACAGGAAGAAGCCCTTAAAGAGGAAACAAAAAATCCCTTAAGGAATTGTAAGAAAACACAACCAAACAGGTGAAGGAGTTACACAAAACCATCCAGAATCTAAAAATGAAAGTAGAAACAATAAAGAAATCCCAAAGAGAGACTACAATGGAAATAGAAAATGTAGGAAAGAAATCAGGAGTTATAGATGCAAGCATCAGCAACAGAATACAAGAGATAGAAGAGAGAATCTCAGGTGTAGAAGATATCATGGAAAACATTGACACAACTGTCAAAGAAAATGTAAAATGCAAAAAGCTCCTAACCCAAAACATCCAGGAAATCCAGGACACAACGAGAAGACAAAACCTAAGGATAATAGGTATAGATTAAAGTAAAGATTCCCAACTAAAAGGGCCAGTACATATCTTCACCAAAATTATAGAGGAAAACCTCCCTAACCTAAAGAAAGAGATGTCCATGAACATACAAGAAGCCTACAGAACTCCAAATAGTCTAGACCAGAAAAGAAATTCCTACTGTTACATAATTATCAAAACATCAAATGGACAAAACAAAAAAAATACTAAAAGCAGTAAGCGAAAAAGATCAAGTAATATATAAAGACAGACCTATCAGAATTACACCAGACTTCTCACCAGAGACTATAAGAGCCAGAAAATCCTGGACTGATATCATACACACCCTAAAAGAACACAAATGTCAACCCAGACTACTATACCCAGCAAAACTCTCAATTACTATAGATGGAGAAACCAAGATATTCCATGACAAAACCAAATTTACATAATATCTTCTCACAAATCCAGCACTTCAAAGGATAACTGATGGAAAGCATCAACACAAGGAGGGAAACTATAACCTAGAAAAAGCCAGAAAGTAATCTTCCAACAACTCCAAAAGAAGATAGCTACACAAACATAATTCCACCTCTGATAACAAAAATAACAGGAAGCAACAATCATTTATCCTTAATATCTCTTAATCTCAATGGACTCAATTCCCCAATAAAAGACGTAGACTGTCAGATTAGATACATAAACAAGACCCAGAATTTTGCTACATACAGGAAACCCACCTCAGTGACAAAGACAGACACTACCTCAGACTAAAAGGATGGAAAACAATTTTTCAAGCAAATGGTTCCAAGAAACAAGCTGGAGTAGCCATTCTAATATCAAATAAAATCGACTTTCAACCAAAAGTAATCAAAAAAAGATAAGGAAGGACACTTCATATTCAGCAAAGAAAAAATCTACCAAGATGAACTCTCAATTCTGAATATCTATGCTCAAAATGCAAGGGCACACACATACATAAAAGAAACTTTACTAAAATTCAAAGCACACATTGTACCTCACAAAATAATAGTGGGGGATTTCAACACTCCACTCTCAGCAATAGACAGATTGTGGAAACAGAAACTAAACAGAGACACAATGAAATTAACAGAAGTTATGAACCAAGTGGATTTACCAGATATCTATAGAATATTTCATCTTAAAATAAAAGAATATATCTTTTTCTCAACACCTCATGGTACCTTCTCCAAAATAGACCATATAATTGTTCACAAATCAGGCCTCAACAGATACAAAAGATTAAAATAATTCCTTGCATACTATCATATCACCACGGGCTAAGGCTGGTCTTTAATAATGATAAAAATGATGGAAAGTCCACATACACGTGGAACCTGAACAATGCTCTACTCAAAGATGACTTGGTCAAGGAAGAAATAACGAAAGAAATTAAAGACTTTTTAGAATTTAATAAAAATGAGGACACATCATACCAAATCTTGTGGGACTCCATGAAAGCAGTGCTAAGAGGAAAACTCATAGCTCTAAATGCCTAAAAAAGAAACTGGAGAGAGCATACACTAACAACTTGACAGTATACCTGATAGCCTTAGATCAAAAAGAAGTAAATATACCCAAGAGGAGTAGACATTAGGAAATAATCAACCTCGGGCTTTTTGTTTCTAACCAAGTAGAAACAAAAAGAACTACACAAAATATCAGCAAAACCAGGGGATGGTTCTTTGAGAAAATCAACAGGATAGATAAACCCTTAGCCAGACTAACCAGAGGGCAGGAAGACAATATCCAAATTAATAAAATCAGAACTGAAAAGGGAGATGTAACAACAGAAAATGAGGAAATTAAAAAAATCATCAGATCCTACTACAAAAGCCTATACTGAACAAAATTGGAAAATCTGGATGAAATGGACAATTTTCTAGACATATACCAGGTACCAAAGTTAAATCAGGAACAGGTAAATCACCTAAACTGTCTCATAACCCCTAAAGAAATAGCAGCAGTCATTAACAGTCTTCCCACCAAAACAAAAACAAAAACAAAAAACAAAAACAAAAAACAAACAAACAAAAAACAACAACGCAGGACCAGATGGTAGATGGTTTTATTGTAGAAGTCTATCAGACCTTCCAGGAAGACCTAATACCAATTCTCTTCAAATTATTCCACAAAATAGAAACAGAAGAAACACAATTACACTCATACCTAAACTACAAAAAGACAGAACAAAGAAAGAAAAGTTCAGACCAATCTCCCTTATGAATATCAATGCAAAAATACTCAATAAAATTCTTGCAAACTGAATCCAAAAACACATCAAAGCAATCATTCATCATGATCAAGTAGGCTTTATCCAGGAATGTAGGGATGGTTCATTATTTGGAAATCCATCAACATAATCCAGTATATAAACAAGCTCAAAGAAAAAAACTACATGATCATTTCACTAGATGCTGAGAAAACATTTCACAAAATTCAGCATCTCTTCATGGTAAAAGTCTTGGAAAGATCAGGAATTCAAGGCCCATACCTAAACATAGTAAAAGCAATATACAGTAAGCCAGTAGCCAACATCAAACTAAATGGAGAGAAACTTGAAGCAATCTCACTAAAATCAGGCACAAGACAAGGCTGCCCACTCTCTTCCTACCTATTCAATATAATACTGGAAGTCCTAGCCAGAGCAATTAGACAACAAAAGGAAATCAAAAGATACAAATAGGAAAGGAAGAAGTCAAAATTTCACTATTAGAAGATATGACAGTGTACTTAAGTGACCCTACAACTTCCACCAGAGAACTCCTAAACCCGATAAACAACTTCAGCAAAGTGGCTAGATATAAAATCATCTCGAACATATCAGTAGCTTTCCTCTACTCAAAAGATAAACTGGCTGAGAAAGAAATTAGGGAAATGACACCCTTCACAACAGTCACAGATAATATAAAATACCTTGGTGTGAATCTAACCAAGCAAGTGAATGTCCTGTATGACAACAACTTCAAGTCCCTGAAGAAAGACATTGAAGAAGATCTCAGAAGATGGAAAGATCTTCCATGCTCATGGATTGACAGGATTAATAAAGTAAAAATGGCCATCTTGCCAAAAGCAATCTACAGATTTAATGCAATCTGCATTAACATCCCAACTCAATTCTTCACAGAGTTAGAAAGAAAAAGTCTCAAATTCATTTGGAATAACAAAAAAACTAGGATAGCAAAAACTATTAAATTATTCTCAACAATAAAAGAACTTCTGGGGAAATCACCATCCCTGACCTCAAGCTGTACTACAGAGCAATAGTGATTAAAAACTTCATGGTATTGGTACAGAGACAGGCAGGAAGATCAATGGAATAGAATTGATTACCCAGAAATGAACCCACACACCTATGGTCACTTGATCTTTGACAAAGGAGCTAAAACTGTCCAGTGGAAAAAGGACAGCATTTTCAACAAATTGTGCTGGTTCAACTGGAGGACAATATGTAGAAGAATGCAAATCGATCCATTCTTATCTCCTTGTACAAAGCTCAAGTCCTAGTGGATAAAGGACCTTCACATAAAACCAGATACACAGAAACTAATAGAAGTGAAGGTGGGAAAGACCCTTGAATACTTAGGCACAGGAGAAAAGTTCCTGAACAGAACACCAATGGCTTATGCTCTAAGGGACAAATGGGACCTCATAAAATTGCAAAGCTTCTGTAAGACAAAGGACACTGTCAAAAGGACAAAACAGCAAACAACAGATTGGGAAAAGATCTTTTCCAATCCTATACCCAATAGAGGGCTAATATCCAATATATACAAAGAACTCAAGAAATTAGACTCCAGACAACCAAATAACCCTATTAAAAATGGGGTACAGAGCTAAACCAAGAATTCTCAACTGAGGAAACTCGAACGTCTGAGAAGCACCTAAAGAAATGTTCAATATCCTTAGTCATCCTGGAAATGCAAATAAAACAACCCTGAGATTCCACCTCACACCAGTCAGAATGGCTAAGATCAAAATCTCGGGTGACAGCAGATGCTGGCAAGGATGTGGAGAAAGAAGAACACTTTTCCATTGTTGGTGGGATTGCAAGCTGATGCAACCACTCTGGAAATCAGTCTGGCAGTTCCTCAGAATATTGGACATAGCATTACCTGAGGACCCAGCTATACCACTCCTGAGCATATACCCAGAAGATGTTCCAACATATAACAAGGACATATGCTCAACTATGTTCATAACAACCTTATTTATAATAGCCAGAAGCTGGAAAGAACCCAGATGTCCTTCAACAGAGGTATGGATACAGAGAATGTGGTACATTTACACAATGGAGTATTACTCAGCTATTAAAAACAATGAATTTCAGAAATTCTTAGGCAAATGGATGGAACTAGAAAATATTATCATGAGTGAGGTAACCCACTCAGAAAAGAACACACATGATATGCACTCACTGATAATTGGATATTAGCCCAAAAGTTCAAAATATTCAAGGTACAACTCACAGACCACATGAAGCTCATGAACAGGAAAGATCAAAGTGTGGGTGCTTTGGTCCCTCTTAGAAGGAGTAACAAAATACTCTTGGGAGCAAATATGGAGACAAAGTGTGGGACAGAAATTGAAGGAGGGGCCATCTGAAGACAAGTCCACTTTGGTATCTATCCCTTGTGCAGTCACCAAAGACAGATGCTGATATGGATGTCAGGAAGTGCATGCTGACAGGAACCTGTTGTAGCTGTCTCTTAGTGGTCTGCCAGAGCCTGACATATACAGTGGTGGATGCTCACAGCTAACCATTGAACTGATCATGGGGTTACCAATGGATGAGTGAGAGAGAAGACTGAAGGAGCTGAAAGGGTTTATGGTCCCATGGGGAGAGCAACAATACCAATCAACCAGAGCTCTTAGGGTCTAAACCATCAGCCTGGGCGCACTTAGGGAGGGACTCATGGATCCAGCTGTATATGTAGGGGAGGATGGACTTGTTGGGCATAGGTGGGAGAGGAAGTCCTTGGTCCAGTGAAGGCTGGATGCCCCAGTGTGGAGGAATGCATGGGTGGGGAGGTGGGAGTAGGAGGGTGGGTGGGGTTACATCCTCATAGAAGCAGGAGGAGGGGGGATGGGACAGGGGGTTTCTGGGTGGGTGGGAATGGGGAAAGGGGGTCACATCTGAAATGTAAATGAAATATCCAATTAAAAAGAAGAAAAAAATGTACATTTTGCTTATCAGTTCATCAATCAATGGAGGCCTAGGCTGTTTTAAATTTCAGGTGATTGTAAGCAGATCAGTACTAAACATGGATGACCAAGTGTCTTAATTACTGTTTGTAATGAGAATTTTGATTTATTTAAAAAAACTCATAAATAAGCATATGCTTTCTTTTTAATCCCAGGTATGAGGATGTGGGGCTAATTCATTCTGTCAGACCAGTTGACTATGATTTGCCTCTTGCTTTAGCAGGGGCAGGGTTTGGCAGTTGCAAATAGCTTCTGAGATTGTGTGACATTTGGAATTCTGGGGGCTTTTCAGAGGATATGTAAATGCTAGGCCATCGAGAGGTTGGTTGTTAATTGATGTTGGTTGCTGTTTTTTATTTATTTATTTATTTATTTATTTATTTATTTTGTTAAGGAGTCATGTGCAAAACTAGAAAAAACTAGAAAGTAAAATTGGATATCCTGACTTCTAAGATCAAACTTGCCCCTAGGAACTGGATGTTCCTAATCATCAGGAAGTTCTCTAATACTCTAATGAAAATGTTTCCCCCTTTCCTTTCTATTCTTTTTTTCCTCCTATTTAGTGTGGGGGAGTTAGAAGTGTGGAGAAAGGTGAAAGGAGGGAGAACCCACAAAATTCTAAACACCAGCTACAAGTGGTACCCAGATGTGTGGCTAGGCAGAATGGGAAATTTGATTTCAAATGCCATAGAGGAAATGGAAGGAGGCAAAAACAAATGGGTTTTTATTTTATTTTTTCAAGAGGCCAGCAAAAATGTTATTGCGGCTGCTACATTAGGGTATCCCATACTTTGCTTCCTGAGGGAATTTTCTGCTTTTCCATTTTCATTTTCTTTCTATATTCTGTTTCAAATAAGATTCCAGTGTTGGCTGTGCAACTGGAAGCATTGCAGGTGGAGGTGTAAGTGCTGGGGAGGTGAGGGGTGTCAGAAAAGGGAGAGCACAAAAGGCTCAGTCCAGGTGACTGAGCAAGAGAATGGGTGTTTCTCATGGGAGGAAAAGGTGAGCTAAATGGCCAGAGAGGGCAGTCTTGTCAGAGAAAAGATGAGAAAAGCTGAGAAGGAGGGCAACCCCCATGTAACAGCCTGATTTGAAAGAAAGTATTAATCTCGAATCAACAGAGCTGTCAGAATTAGAGGAGGGGCCAATGTAGTCAACCTGTCACCAGGTCACTGGCTGGCCATCCTGGAAAGTTTTGCCCTATCTGGACTTCAGTGTTGGTCTCTGCTGTTGGTACATCCGGCACTCAGTAGGAACTGTAACAGGGTCAGCCGCAGTGAGTGGAGGTCCATGTTATAACCCCCGTCTTTGTACCATGGTTACTTTGTTTATGGACCCATTAGTCAATGGCCAGAATGGTTGGGGAAAGAGTATGATCATTGTCCACAGAATAGGTAATCCTACCTATCTACTTGATTGTTGACCTCCTCCTCAGCTGAAGTCAACTTTTAATGAACAAATTTTGCAGGAAACACAAGTATCTTCACATACTTCACCCCTTTGGAGAGATCAATATACATATCTCTTCCCCAAATGTCTTTCTCACAAACTTTCCAATTATGACCTTTCCAAGTCCCTGACCAGCCAATCCATTGACTATGAATCAGTGAACTATCATGAATCTGGACATTTTCTACTTCCACACAAAATGTGTGACCATGCTCACTGCCCATAGTTTTGCCCACTGTGAAGATTTCCCTTTCATGCTGTCTTTTGGAGTTGTCCCAGAAAGTGTTGTAGTACTGCAGCTGCAGCTGTCCATGTCTGTGTAGTGCCTGCATAATGTGCAGAACACCAGTAAACTAGGCTCTAGTCTTCTCTTCCACAGTCAGTCAATCATAGTGCACATCCCATGAGGCTAAGGGTGCATGCTTGGTCACACACAGCTTTGTAATGGGAATAGAAAGTAGAAACTATAGACATTTGGGCAACCTCTTTATGCAACTTGCTTGTGCCTTCAGAATCTGCTCGGGTACAATCACATATGTACCACTTCCATTTGATAATAGACTGCTGCTGTATATGTACAAATTTGTGATGTGATTGGTCATGATGGGCAATTCAGGTCACATGTAACTTAGTGATCCATTGTCAAACATTCAGTTTTCACAAAGGCCCAATATCAGAACAAAAGATGTCTTTCAAAGGGGGAATAGTTAGTTGTCTGCAGATGATTATAGAACCTTACTATACAATCTCAAAGATCTCTTCTTTAATTCAGCTATAGGGGCTTCCAAAGTCTCCAAATAGCATCATTATTTGCTACTGACACCATAAGTTTTATCAGGTCTTCTGGATCATATGATAGAACATCCTGGCACAGCAGCCTGGACCTGTTAAGGAACATTCTCCTTTTTTAGGTCCCACACAAAAGTACCAACTTTTTAAGTTATTTGGTATATGGATTGGAATAACATTCCCAAGTGAGGACTATGCTGTCTCCAGAATCAATTTCGTTTCTCGGTGGTGAGTGGGTCTAGGTGCAGTAAGTCATTCTTTCCTTTAGAAGGCATATCTCTCTGCATGCCTCACATTAGTGAACTCCTATGAATTTTACTTAGGTATAAGGCCCTTGTTTTTGGTTAGATTTATTTTCCATCCTCTTATGTGCATACATGTTATCAACGAGTTCAAAGTGAAGGACTCTCTAATAGACTGAAGAATTGCAAACATGACATTGGCACATCTTGCCACTGTGCTCCGCCATCCATTGCTAGAAGGTTAGATTACATTTCTGAAGCTAAGGTTCATTCCCTTATTTTGCTATTTTCTTATACTTGACTAAAATTCCAAGGTCCACCCATCAAAACCACAAAGGTTCAGTAATCACAAGTCACTATTTGGCTATACTGGCTAACATGTACAATCAGGACTTGCCAACTTTTCCTGACACATACTTTCCCCCTTAAAAACAACTCCTGGAGAGACAACTGCTGCTATCCTTGATCCAGATGCAACTCCTCCACCACCCCTTGAACCTCTAGGATAATAAATCTTTGTATTGAGAATTTGTTGTCTGAGTATGTTCTGTACTGACTCCAAGGTCCCTTCACAAAGTGTTTGCTACCTCTTGCTAACTTAGAACAATTAGCATAATGTCATCAATATAATGCACCAATGTGATATTTCACGGAAGAGATAGACAGATCAAGATCCCTTCTAAGTTATGACACAGGGCAGGAGAGTTAAGATATCCTAAAGTCAAGATATCCTAAAGTTAAGATATTGTAAAGGTATATTCCTGGTCTTGCCAATTGAAAGCAAATTGCTTTCGGTGGTTTTTATAGACAGGTACCAAGAAAATGGCATTTGATATATCAATAGCTATGTATTAGAAGATGTGTTAATGTGCTCAAGAAAGGATACCACATCTGGTACAGCAGCTATAATAGAAGTCACTACTTGATTGAGTTTTCTATAATCAATTATCATTCTTTATGATTGATAAGTCCTCTGAACTGGCAAGATAGGAAAGTTAAACAAAGATATGGTGGCAACCACCACCCCTGCATTTTTCAAGCACTTGATGGTACAAATTTTTTGCAGTTCCTGGTTTTGGTTCACTTTTTTTTTTTTTTTTTTTAGCAGAGGCAACTGTAAAGGCTTCCATTTAGCCTTTTTCAATCATACTAACCCTCACTCACAGGTCAGGGAAACAATGCAAGGATTCTGTGAACTTCTAAGTACCTCCATCCCATTTATATATTGTAGGACTGAGAAAATAAGTCATATGATAATTTCAGGGACCCATTGGACATACTATGAATTGGACTTCAGCCAAATTCCACCAGCCGCCTGATTTCTGTAAGCAGCTACTTTAACTGAGGGGCCACAATGTTTCTTGGGACCTCATGGAACCAGTGTCAATTGAAAACCAATATCCAGTAGGCCCCTGATTATTTTTTCCCCACTTGTATTGTTACCCTTGGAAAAGGCTGTAGGTCCCTCTGAGGAAGGACTGGGGAAAGGATAACTCTCAAACTTTTAGGTATTTTCTCAAGGTTCTTCCTTAGTGGGATCTAGGTGTTATTCAAGGTGTTTTGGGTTTGCAAACTGACTTGACTGGAAATGGATTCACCATCTGAGATTGCCATGATCCAGTGTAGCTTTTCTCTCATTTGTTTGAGAATTTTTCCATGTTTACAGATCAAACAAAAATTCAGTAGGCTTCTTATTTCTTTCATGCCAGGAAACACCATGACTAAATATTCATGAGCCCTGCCACAATAAAATTTACTTTGCTCGTGGTGACAGTTATGGGTTAAGCCATTATTTACATTGCTTTGTCTGTGCAACCAATCATAGTAATCTTTAGCAATTCAGTGCTGCTACCTGGCTCCTGCTACCTTGGAGGCCCAATTATATACCCATCGTATTTAATTTATCCAAGTGAGCAGCAGCATCTCCAACTCTAGGTCTGACATGAGGAAAAGGATGAAAACAAAGCTCTTCAAATATGGTGGTGCCCCTCTCACCATTTCGTATCTTCTAGAATCACTGAAGGATATGTCTTTGTGGCATTTCCATTTTGGAGGATGGGTTTTAAACAGCATACACACTCTAGCATTGCAATTTAAATTCTCTTCATCAACTAAGGAAAGGGATAATAGGAATCTCCAGCTCCCTCTGAGTAGGCATTTTGGCAAATGATTCAGCTAATCAAACAAACTTTTGACACTTTTTTCTCAGCTGTGTGAGGTTTCATATTAAACCTGGAACCTCTATTCAGAGAGCTCATATTTATAAACACAGCCTGGTCCAGTTTTGTGTTTCTTTCCGCATTATCCTACATCCTTGAAATCTATTCCCATTACTATTTCTCAGACTTCTGCTTCAATAAACTAGCAGACACACTAAGCTCTTTAGCAATGTAGAGTACCTCCTCATGGACTTCACTTTCTACCTCTCCTCTAGTAATCTGCTTAGCCTTAAGTGTGATTGTAAGTCTAGAGGCAACTATTGTTGAGTTCTGAGGGACATCAGTATTGTCTTACCTAGTATTTTCTTTGGAGAAAGTCACTGATGATTTTGCAGATAATGGATTTATTTCATCTGTTAAAAGTTAAAAAGGACAGTATTTCAAGGGGGTGAGGCTTTGGGTAGAGAGACTATTTTTCAAGTGACAAAATACTTTTGAGAATCTGAGGATTCAAAGTTATCAGCATTAATGGAGTCGTCCCATATCTCCCTATCCCAAGTTACACAATCTCATTCTTTACCAATTAATGCTCTTATATTAACTTCCAACACTCTCCAAGGCTGGGATTTGAGTTTTTGCTGTAATTCAGCCAATTTTATACTCAGGTTTTGGCTTGATTTTCCAGAATTTGAGCTCTGAAGCTGCTGGAGAGCTGACTCTCTTCTAGTACACACTTAGAAATCTTTAGACAATTTATAGGCATCCGAAGCCAATCACTTTTATCACTGAGTTCATTGTTCTCCTTTACTATATTCTGAGGAACTATACATTGCTTAATTTTATCATGGAGCTCATTTTGTATGTGTACAAAGAGCTTTTTCCTTTTTTATTGGATATTTTATTTATTTACATTTCAGATGTCATCCCTTTTCCCATTTCCCCTCTCTGGAATCCCCCTATTCCATCCCTCTTCCTCCTTTTTGCTTTTATATCATTTTAATTACATACTAGTATTAAGGTTAGTTCTAGGTTGAGGTCTAGCAACACAATAGATACAAATGGTCAAGGAACAAGCAAGGCAATAAACAAAATCCGTCAACACTCTCGTGATCATTGTTTTTAAGGGCTTAACAGGATGACCAAAATATGTGAGCCAACTTCCCTGTCCTGGCCTAAAGTCATTTTCATGTATGAAGCCTACTTCCTTGTTCTAATCTAAAATTTAGTTTCCTGTCTGAAATTACTTCTTTGTTCTAGCCTAATATTTAGATTCCTACCTGAAATTTCTTCTTTGTTCTAGCCTAATGTTAGATTCTTCCCTGAAGTGTTACTTCCTTGTCCTTGGCCAATGTCATATTCCTGTCAAGCAGCCCATTTCCTTGTCCTTGGCCCATGTCAGATTCTTGCCAAGCAGCCCCAAAGACTCTCCACCTCTCCCCCATGTTTATTCCATTAACAAGACTGAACCTGTCTTAAGTCATTCTGACCAGAATGTCTTCCTTACCCATTGTGGAATATGCATCATCAAAAGCAATGCACTTCTGTCTTAGGTTGGTAAGGCTCTGTGCAGAATCTTACCCGCCCTTGGCTTGCCAGCCTGTTAATTGAATAACTCTGTCTTGGGTCCATTTTCAGGTTCAAGCCATGTACTTTGACTGCCAACATGTTGATGTTGTTAAAGGCAAACTTTAACAAGATGGGCAGGAATAAAAGTATTCCTAGGATCAAGTTATATATGCCATTCTTGAAGCTTGACCCCAAAATAGAAATACTGACCTCAGGCCATGGGTAATTTTGTCTACAGTATCTACTGCATCAACACTTAGCTGAGTAGCATTCTTGAAATTCATAAGCTCACTATGTAATGTTAAAACATCCAAAGAGGTGTTAGAAGTATGCCAAATACACTGCCAAGTGTCTTTAAACATTTTCCTAATTATAATGAGTACCACTGGAAATTTTAGAACTAACATGAATCCAATGGTATTTGGCAAGACATTCAAGATGGCTCATGGAGCTCATCCTTTTTGTCATTTTATCCCAAGATGCTAGGAGCAATTGACCAGAATAATAATAATAATAATAATAATAATAATAATAATAATAATAAACTGTTCAAAGTTTTATATACAGAATCAACAAATCTGTTGTGTGCCCACAATTGGTGAATCAAGATCATTAAATACATTTATCTCTTTAAGTTTATAAAATAGTTCACAATAGGGGGTTTCAGTATACTGCAATCTTCCTGTAGTGGCTTCGGTAAATAGTGAGGCTTTGGCAAGTAGGTGTTGGCAAAGCCTCTCCTAGATACTTAAAAGATTCTGTCACTTAGAAACTTCTGCTGCTCTAGAACTACTTCTATATCATGTTAAAAATCCAGAGAGAAGCAGATCTTCCCACTTCAAATTAAGCAGAAATCTCTCTCAGGTGTTCCCTCTATTTTTGAGTTTTAGTTAATTCCAGATGTAGTCAAGTTGATAACCAAGAAAAGCCATATATGGTAACCAACCATGTTTTGTTTGGATTTAAGGCCAATGCAATGAGATAGAGTCCATATGAGACACTACTTTACCAAGAACATGAGACTCCATAGGTCATGGGCCTAGGGGAAAATCTAATATTATTTTTCTACCAAAGGAACACAGTGCTGTGGCAGGAAGCATTCATGAACCCCCAAAGACCACCAAGGAGCAGTTTCCAATTTATTACAAGCTCAGGCTTTGACTTTTCTCCAACCCAAACCTGACACAGCAGGAAAAAAAAAGGAAAAGCAAACCCTCAGCAAGACAAGTTTTTATAGGAAAATAGGAGCATGTGAAGGGGTGAGGGAAGGGGTGTTCAGTCTGGCAAGCCTCTAATAGAAAATGTTTATAAGCCAACAGGTGGGTGCTCTGAAGCAAGACCATGAACAATCACAGTCTACAAGTACATCTGAAACAATGAAACTAATCTTTGATTGACTGTAGCTAGGAAGTAGCTAGGGAGTAACTCTGGGGTATAGTAACTTCCTGATACTTGGGTGCAGCTTGGGTTCAGCTGCAGGTCAAGACAAAAGAAAAACCAGTGTTCTCCAGTGAGGTTTCACTGGGTATATAAACTACACTTCAGGGAAGGCCCTATGCCCAGGAGTAGTTGACCAACACAAAAAAGGTAGTAATTTTGTGGAGTTTTGGGGAGGCATTTTTTTTTAAATCTTATCAGTTTTTTGCTTGCGTTTGTGTGTGTGTGTGTGTGTGTGTGTGTGCTTTTAAAAATTTTTTTCTTAAATGTTTTTGTTTTTGAAGAAAAGGGATGGATGGAAAGAAAGAAAAAGAAAGTAAGAAAGAAAGAAAGATAAAGATAGATAGATAGATAGATAGATAGATAGATAGATAGATAGATGGATAGATTATAGGAAAATAGGTAAAATGAACACAAAGTTGGGTGAATAGGGAGATGAGAGAATCTAGGGGTAATTGAGAAGTAGGAAAAATGATCAAAACATATTATGTGAAGGAAAAGTAATAAAAAATTGTAGGTGCCATCATTTAAATCAGAATTATTATTTTATAAGATTGAATAAGTACTGCAGTGTGTCAGGAGATTTTCAGAGAGAGGTAATGTATTCATCCCTGGGCAGAATAAATTGATTATTCTAGCAATGCCCTAGTTTATTTGTGAGAATGTTTTCTACTTATGTTTTCCATATATAATGTTTCATCAATCTTGGCGTGTATCTCTAATTTGCCCAATGTTATTTTCCTCTCTATAAGCAATTGTAGTCTGTTACTTATCTTAATAGGTTTTATCCTGGGCTACCTCATGACTGTCCTTTTTCATCCAATTTTGTATCAGTTGCTTCTGATTGTTTTTCTTTTCTTAAATGTTTACATCACACACAGATATACAGATACTTAATATTTTCATTCGTACTGGAGATAGGACATTATGCTAATTATTTGACTGAGTCAAGTTCCCTTCTCAAATTATAACGCCAATAGACACATAAACACACTTGTAATTAGATAGGATCTTTAATAAATCAGTTAAGATAAATAGCACCATAAAGATGAGTCCATACTCCAATATAACTTGTATGTTCATAAGAGTTCATGAGAGGAAGAGTGCTAGGCACTACTGGTGAACATATACAGAAATACAGACACACACAGAGACACAGACACACACACACACACACACACACGCACACACACACACACATGTAATACACACACAGGCATACATATAGATACATATAGAGACATATAAACATACACACACACATGAAGATAAACACATACACACAAAGCCAGACACATATACACACAGATACATAACCCCCACCTTCACATACACACTCCCAAGATAATGTGCAGCTGTGGCTTGAAGGCAGTCAAGTTGAAAGCCAAGTAAAGCAGTCTCAAGGGAAATCAAACCTGACAGCTCCTTGCTATTGAACCTTTAGCCTGAGGCACTGTTTGGAAAAGAAGTTTTCATTTAAGTCAAAAAGTCATGAATTTTGAAATGGAAACCTTTAAAACCAATATAGATGTGTGTGTTGGCAGGTGAAATTGCTTAGGGTTACCTGTTTTGAGCAAGGTAAAAGGGCACTGCAAAAATATTTGCCCTAAAGGGGGTTCAACAAAGGCAATGAGTAACCACACAGTGGCTTCCTTGAATTTTGTATCCCAAGTAGGTAAATGAGTTCATAGAATCACCATTGACCTCTGGACTTGAGAGGCCAAACTAACTCCATCTTGTGACTGGCCTCCATCTTAAAAAAAAAAAAAGCCTGAGAATTTGACCTGCAGCTGAACTCAAGCTGCACTCAAGTACCAGGAAAGACCCCATGGCCTGTCCTTGGTCCATACCCTAGAGTTACTCCTTAGCTACAACAGTCAATCAAAGATTAATCTGATTGTTTCAGATGTTCTTTCAGACCATTTGTGACTGTTCATGGTCTTGCTTCAGAGCACCCACCTATCAGCTTACAATAGTCATTCTATTAGATGCTGGCCAGGGTGGATACGCCCTCACTTGTTCCCATTTTCCTATAAAACCCTATCTTAATGAGAATTTGAGGCTGCTTTACCAAACCATCCTATGGGTTGGTGGTGAGTAGGCCCAAACTCAAGTTTGTAATAAAGAGACCCTAAGATGACTGACTACACTGGAATTGGCTCCTTGGTGGTCTTTTGGGGTTCATAAATGCCTTCCGGCCCAACAGACTATGAGCAGACGTAACACCAGAGATTAGTCAAGGTGTTATCCTCTGTTTCATCTTTATCTGCAACTTCATCAACAAAGCCTAGAGCCAAGGGGGTAGAGCATAAAGAAGCCAGATCTCATAGTTTTTGAACTGTCACTGGTCATTATAGTTCATAAGTATTCCTTTCTCTGGTCACAAAGTTAACTCAAGATACTCTAAGTTATTGCTTACCTAGCTATTTAAAATGTGGTGTTGGCAGCTGGATGCTGCCATCACAAAACCTAACCTGGGAGTCACTGGTTTTGCTGTCTGGTAATGGATAGCAAAAAATAATTTATTGAGGGTTGGCAAAATGGTGCTGTATAGTACCCAGAACGAAAGTATGTCAATACTATCATCTTTGGTAATGTGGAAGCCTAGCAAGTATAAAATGAGGTTGCAGTGAAGGTCATCAACTCTGTCCTAGGTGTTACTGGTTGCATTTGGTGAGATTTTTAAAATACGATGGGAGAAAGGAACTTAAAAAAAAAAAACATGACATTGAATAAGGGAACCCTGGCCCTGTATTATTGGAAAATTCAACTTTTTCTTGCTCCCATGAAATAAAATGAAGAATTCAGAAATAAAAGCCTTGAAAACTCAGATAAATCAAAAGCTTCAGG
>NW_021604597.1:11524554-11672756 GCF_004785775.1 Grammomys surdaster | reverse complement strand
CCTGAAGCTTTTGATTTATCTGAGTTTTCAAGGCTTTTATTTCTGAACCCCAGTATTAGGGATGAGAAATCTCCTTTTGAATGGTTGGTCAGGGTGGTTCAAGTGGCTTTCAAAACAGTATAGCTTAATCATGTAGACCCTGGTTGTTTTTCAGAAGTTGAAGACAAGCTCCTGTTTCTGAGGGCATCAAGCTAGATCTAACCTACAAGCCTTCTTGCTGCAGTCTAGCTTCCATGGTACTAGGATCTACTATGCAATTTCTCAAATGTCCCTAAATATACCTCCACCATTTCCACCATTTATACTACATATTTGTGTAAAGCATAGTTATGAGCCTATGATTATAAAATCAAGATATTGATTATCTCTGGAAAACATTGAAGGTGTTCCCTGTCATACAGCATTAAGTACTCAGCCAAAATTTAATTATTTATGTAAAAGTAAACAAATACATTCATCTCATTCGGATCCAAATTTGCTTTAATCTTTAATAAGTAGTAAAATTACATGCATAATGAAGACCTGCTTTAAAATAAATTTCTTTATGATGTAGTATCAATATATGTTTAATTTGGTCTACCTATTTTATATACCTGTATACTTGGAGTCATAGGCATACAGGTCTCAGGTGAAAGGGGAAATGTTTAGGAAGCAATGCTTAAGGAAAGAACTCCTCTGTGGAAGCAAAGGCACTACACACATTACTTCCCAATATTCCTGACTCTTGGTGTGTTATTTTTGGTCTCCTGCCTTTCTTTCTTAGCCTCTATGTGCTAGCCATATTGTTTGCTGTTTACTTATCCAGTGATGGAAACAAGCCAGATATCAACAAGTCAATCTGTCCTTCCATCAGGAAAATCTCATGCTTTCTGACAAGTGTGGCCATTGCATGGTTGTAATCTTAGTACATGAAGATAGATTACTTGTTGGGAATTTTACCATTTTCATAAAGGAGATCTGTTTACACTCAGTACATCCCTATATCCCTGTTACTTTTCCTATCTCTCCTCCTCTTTGTTTCTAAGACATCTCTCAAGTCACTCAGGACTGATTGAACCTGGTGGTTCTGGATCTCCAGTGCCTCAAGGCTTTTCTATAGTGTCAGATTACGTATGTCTAGTTGAAAAAAAAAAAGCGAGCCTGGGAAACAAAGGGACAGACAGACTAAAGACTGAAGAGTAGTGTACTCCCTAGTAACCCATCTCGTGTAGTGTCACAACTCATTTCATGGCTGAAGAGGACAGACATATTTAATCATGTGATGAGATTCTGCAATATGTCTGCTCATGTCAAGAATTTATTCCAAACTCTATATTTTGATCTTCCTTAGTGGTTTTTTTGTTTTCAGAAAGCTTACAGTTCAAATACTGTCTGCCATTAGCCTTTAGAACATAAAAGGTTAGTTTACACTAACCTTTAGCTCTCTTGTACTCTGCAGGCAAATGGGAAACACAGTCTCAAGAATTATGCCTTTGACTGTTTAGTAAGGCTCTAGTTTAAACTTATTTAAAAGTAAATTTTTCTTTTTGACTACAGTAAGAATTGAGGAAAGTCTTTGAACTAGCTTTCATATAGTTCATGTTTAAATTTGGGATGTTAAAGCACAGGATACCAGCAGCCTGGCAAAGAATAAAAACCTCCTGCACAGATCAGTCAAGATGAGACCAAGTACTAATAGTCCAGGGTTCACAGCCTCGGCACGATGTACACATTAGAGGGTCTGATTCTTTGCAGTGAAGCTATTTCATGCACTGTGGAAAGTTTATCAGCACCCCTGGCCTCTGCCCACTAGATAGCATCATCTAATGGTATTTTTAGGTAAAATTTGGTTTCTCATGTTGGTGTGTAGGTTGGAGCTACATTTATGCTCTTACAAAACTATTGGGTGGGTTTGTTTGTTTGCTTTCTTTCCTTCATGGCCTTGTGTTTTCTTCATGGGAAATATTTTTATTTAAAGCATGTATGCAAGGAGTGGAGAACAAGGCAAGTGCTACTATTGAAATTAAAGACAAAATGTAAATGCTTTTTGTCTATACATGCAAGGAGTCAACTGTAAGGCATGTGTTAGTACTGAAATTAAAGACAAACTGTAAAATGAGTGTGAGTTGTCCCACTTACGGCCAGCGTTGTCCCCTGATTCTCCATAGCTATGGACACTCTCAGGTGGCTATTTTCCTCCAGTAGAAACCTATGGGAAACATTATGCACATTAAGCAGCATTCTTTTCTGAGAATTAAGTGTTTATCATATTTAATATTTTTAGATAAGGAAATTAAAATATAGAGAGGCCAAGTATTTTATCCAAGATTGTACAGTTACTGTACAATTACTATTTGAGTGTTTAAGAGTCTTCTTTCAAATTTTGTGTTCTTTCTTTTGTTTTCTGACACCATAATGGACAGAACTGTCTCAGAGTAAACTGGTGAATAGAACAGCATTTTATCTTTTCTTTCTTATCTACATGTCTGGACTATCTTTCTTCTTTCCCCTGGCAACCTTCTTCTCGAACAATGGATATCCAGAGCTCTTACTTTATTCACATATGAGCATACAGAAATACACCTATTATCATCCAAGGCTGCTGGTTGATCAACCAGAAGAATGACCATATAGAGACAATAATGGGACTTTCTGTCACAGTAGAGATGACAGCAGTGTAGAGTGGGGATGTCCCTGTCACATGCTACTGAGTCAGTCCATTCATATTTAGGACAAACCTGGACAGTGGCAACATGTAGGGGACAGAGCTCAAACCAAGGATTATCCTTAGTGGCCTTGGAAATTTTAGACTTTAACTCTGCATGTCCAATATCTGGAAGGTTCTACTGCTATGGGAAACATCTAATTTCCTGTGATATTCTTAAAATCTTTTAGATGAGGAAAGCAAGCAAGCAAACAAACAAACCCAACAGGAGCTACACATTTTGGTCTATGATGTCTTTGCTATACTTAACACCTTTTCTATCCATGTCTTGTCTGTCCTTCCTTCCTTCCTTCCTCCCTCCTTCTCTGTGTTTGTTTTCCTTATGCAGTTCAAACTGGCTTCAAACTTTCGGTCTTCCTCCCCTCCCTTTCGTCTTCCATGACTTAAGGTTACAGATACAAGCCACCAAATCTGGCATTATGTTTTTATTTGACTCCACAGTACTAAAACATCTCCAGATAACTAGGGAGACTAGCTGCTAGTTTTTTTCTCTTCCAGACAAAATTTTAATGCATCATTTTTAGCCTGTCTTGTTATTCTTCTCTTTCACTGACCCTAGAGATGCAGTTTGTAAAAATAATGCTAATTTTAGTCATCTGAGTAATCATTTGCCATTTATGCCAAATTGCTGTGCAATACTGCCATGGTTATGCATGCCATTAGATAAGGGTCATGGTAGCCTTGTGGTAGGTTTCCTTCATTATGTCACTAAATTGCAGTCATGATTCCTAGAGCTTCGATGATATGTGATACTTTATAACTTACAGACTAAGATGTAGAGAAATTTGGAAGAACACATCTCTTCCTTCCAGCCTCGGTATAACTATGAAATTGAGAGCATTTGTATGACTGCCATCTTTGGGTCTCTAAAATTACATCTTGGATCTCACACTGTAAATTTCCTTCACAAATTCATCCTTCTGAAACATCTAAAAAGTAACTTCTTTTTTTTTTTCTTAAAACGTGCTTTAAAAATCTTTCTAAAACTTGGCAAGCAAACTTGACAGGTTCAATCAAGGAAGACTGGGCAGGATTATTGTAAGAGTCCAGGGTGCATGCTGCTAGATAGTGCCCAGCACATGACTGAGAAGATACAACGATGAGCTCACAACATCAAGACTGCCTGAATACAGTAGCATAATGACAATAGCAGTTAATAGTTCAACATAGACGGGAAGTTCCATAAGGTTCCATACCTACATGAAAAGCTAGAGTTAATGGTTCCCAAGAGAGTGAGAATTAGTTTCCTCCAAGGACAATCTCCCAGAAAAGCTGTTCAGCTGTGAACACATATACATATGAGCAACACTAAACAGACTCAGTAGGTTGTATACACGTGTATGTGAATACACACACACATGTGTGTATAGCAATAGTAATTAAAGAATAGATCATGAATTAGTGAGGGTAGGCATGGGAGGAGTTTGACAGGTTGGAGGCAAAGGGCAGAATGATGTAGACACTCATGTATGAAGTCTACTCCAAAAAGAATAAATAAGAAATGAAAAATGTTTACATTTTCCTACTGAATTAGTCTTCTCTTCTTACAGTTTCTGTCTTCATACATCTGTGTAATTTTAATTGCAAACAAAAGGATACCACATTCTCAGCCTCAAAGAGATGAAATCTTAAAGGATATATCATCCACACATTGGTGGTCCTATTTTCATATCTAGCATTATATGGTTTCTTTAAGAACAAAAACATTTTCTACATTTTTTCTTTACTTCAATTTCATCTTCAAACAACTATGTTGTACAGTTATTTTTCAAAAGAAAATACTCTTTTACACTGAAACATTCCTTGAATATATTAGTTTTTATCTACTTCACTAAATTACATACCCCTTTGGCTATTATCTTTAGCAAACACATGCAATGGTGTGAAGTTTTGATCATCATATTTTTGGATACAACTATACTTTTAATATCTTGTAACTATTCTATGTTAACAAGTAACCTGTGTGGTTTGTGGTTTGTTAGTATGACACTTTACCTACTATATGTAAGGCCCTGGGTTCAATCACAGCACTGAAAAGGAAAGTGGCCTCATTCTTATTTTTCAGTAAGTTTTGATTCAATTTGCAAATATCCTTTCCATCTGATTTAGCAAGAAATCTAATAGGCTCTGGTTTCAGCTCTCACTTAGACTGTTTGCCAATCTTATGTCCGTTTCCCTCTTTTTAAATGCATTATACAGTGCTTCACAATGTTCTGTGGAAGTCAGTTTTTCTTGGTCCTCCATATTTTGTGTGCAAAAGGACTGCTGGCTTTTGGAGTGCTTCATGATGGAGCTGAGAGAAAATTGTTTCCATTCTTAGTTTTGGACACACAGTGTTCTGGTGACATTTTGGAGAGGTTTATGGAAACCGATGTTAAAGTCAGGGATCCCAACTGCTATTGGATGGCTTCTGTCTGCCTTGTGATGACTGTTATAGTTTTGACGTGGAGCTAAACTCAGGAGTTCTATTATTGAAAGACATAAAAATAAGAAAGGAAGGCAGGCTAAAGCTGAGCCCAGGCTAACACTTCTCCCTATGTTTGATAAAGTTATTTGAAAAAGCAAAATTTCACATTTTTTAAAACTTAACATTTGCAAATGCTTTTGTGTGTGTGTGTGTGTATGTGTGTTTTCTTTTAAGTGGCACCACTGAAGTGGGCTTCACACCTGTCTGTCTTTCTTAATTATCAGAAGAACTGTCCTTAATAAAGAAAACATGGCCTTAAGTGCTTATTCGTTGTGTTCAATGAGCAGGGATTACAATAACCATTTCCTGTCAGCTTTGCTGGCCAAGTTTTAGATTTTCAAAAGAAACTATTCATGACTTAGGTTGCAATGATAAAATTTGCCACTAGACAGAGCTGTTTGTCTTATTTTAAAACACTACCCATTTCAGGTTTTGCAAGAGTACTAGAGCTGATGGAGAGAGGAAGCAAGCAGGATCAGTACATTGTCTGTCGCGACAGGGACACTCCTGATGAGCCTACCTCAAGTCCTTGTATTGCTGGTATTTAATTACCAAGTTGTTAGTATTGGTGTCAGTAAGGATACCGAGACACTGGTCATAAACTTTCACCCACCACCAGGAAAATTTCAACAGTTATTAAAGCATAATCAGTGAATTATGCAATTTTCTCATCCCTTTATATTATGGTAGATACAGTCAGATAGATATACTAAATTCTAACCTTTTTAATATGGACAGTTCATCCTCTGGAAAATTTGTCCTCTGTTATTTTCTATGAAAACATTCTAATTTATAAAAAATAGAGATTGGGGTCATGGGAAGGTTTTAAGTTCAACAACTCTCTACAACTATATGGTTTATACTGAAAAAGTTATGCCCCAGTGTAGAGGAATGCTAGGGTGGGGAGGCAGGAGTGGCTGGGTGGGTGGGGAAGCACCCTCATAGAAGCAGGGGTGTTATGGGATAGGGAGTTTCCAGAGGGAAACCCAAAAAGGGGATAACATTTGAAATGTAAATAAATAAAATATCCAATAAAAAATTCTATAGTCTAAATTAATCATTAGCCCAGCCAACAAAGTGTTGAATTTTGGTGGTCTTGTTAGAACAGGTTCTTCCGAGAAAGGCTTTGGGCAGAAGGCCAATATAGCACCAACTTAAACAGTGAACAGCAGGATCAGTGATTTCACTGGATATCAATATCAATCGTCTCCTCTGGATTCTAATTACAATGAGGTTTCTATTTTTGAAGTCTGGGTGCAGAAGAATGTTTTTCAGTGAGTAGAATTGAAATCAGTAAATACGAAGCACACATGGGTCTTCTGAAACAAAATTAGTAGATTCATTTGATGTTTGTCTTTACTAGAAACAAGTCACAGTTGTGTGTTCACAGACTGCTGTAATCCAGAGAAATATAGATGACACCATCCCTACTGGATTCTTTCTCAGATCTTCTGATAACCAGGCAATAAAACAAAGTGTAATTTATCAGAACTAGGCCAGTGACAGAGAACCTGATTACTGTAGTGTTCATAGTATCTCAGAAAGAAGTTAGGCATACTTTAGCTTTAGGGATTTGGTATCTGAAATATGGTGGATTAGACAGCTTTTCAAGATGAATAATTGATATGGATTAGGCAAAATTATAATATAACAGTTAACTGGGGGGATGTTCTGAAGGGAGCATTTTGAAATGCTTGTGGTAACTGTGCAGATCATTGTTTTGATCACTGACCTGTAGCAATTTCCTAAAGTAATTTTTAAAAAGTTGGGTTACCCTAGAGCAACTAACCAACTTATGTAGATGGAAATAATCTACATTTTAAATTAAGTTATACCAACATAAATGGTATTGCATTCATATATTTTCATTCTTTTTTATTAGATATTTTATTTATTTACATATCAAATGTTATCCCATTTCCTGGTTTCCCCTCCAGAAACCCCTATCCCATTCCCCCTCTCCCTGTTTCTATGAAGGTGCTCGCCCACCCACCCACATACCCTCTCCTGCCTCGCTGCCTTGGCATTCCGCTACAATGGAGCATTGAGCCTTCCCAGGAACAAAGGCCTTTCCTCCTATTGATGTCCAACAAGACCATTGTCCACTACATAGGTGGCTGGGGCTATGGGTCCCTCCATATGTATTCTTTGGTTGGTGGTTTAGGCCCTGGGAGCTCTGGGGTGACTGGTTGGTTGATATTGTTGTTCTTCCTATGGGTTGAAAACTCCTTCAGCTCCTTCAGTCCTTTCTCTAACTCCTCCATTGGGGACCCTGTGCTCAGTCCAATGGTTGGACTCTGCCTCTGTATTTGTCAGTCTCTGGCAGAGCCTCTCGGAGACAGCTATATCAGGCTCCTGTCAGCAAGCACTTCTTGGTATCTGAAACAGTGTCTGAGTTTGGTGACTGTATATGGGATGGATCCCCAGGTGGGGCAATCTCTGGATGGTCTTTTCGTCAGTCTCTGCTCCATTCTTTGCCTCCGTATTTCCTTCCTTTGGGAATTTTGTTCCCCCTTCTAAGGAGAACTGAAGTAGCCATACTTTGGTCTTCCTTCTTCTTGAGCTTCATGTGGTCGGTCTTTGAATTGTATCTTGGGTATTCCAAACTTTAGGGCTAATATCACGTATCAGTACATACCATCTGTGTACTTTTATGACTGGGATAACTCACTTAGGGTGATATTTTCTAATTTAATTCAATTTTCATGAATTCATTGTTTTGTTTTTTGTTTTGTAGCATGACCCCTGACAGTTCTGAAGCTGAGGCAGGTTTATTTTTTCCCAATCTGCTTTTATATCATTTTAATTACATGCAAGTAAAAAGGTCAGTTCTAGGTAGAGGAAGAAGCAGTACAACAAACACAAATAGTCAAGGAAAAAGCAAGGCAATAAACAAAGTCCCATGATCACTCCCATGATTAGATTCTTTGTTTTTTCTTTTTTTAATTCTTTTCTTATTGGATATTTTATTTACATTTGGGATGTTATCCCCTTACCTCATTTCCCCCTCTCCTGCCCAGGAACCCCCTATCCCATCCCCTGTCCTCTTGCTTCTATGAGGATGTGCCTCCACCCATCCTCCCACTCCCACCTCCCCATCCACGATTTCCCCCACACTGGGGCGTCCAGCCTTCACCTGGCCAAGAACTTCCTCACCCACCTATGCCTGACACTATCATCCTCCCCTACATATACAGCTGGAGCCATGGGTCCCTCCCTATGTGCTCCCAGGCTGGTGGTTTAGACCCTGGGGGCTCTGGTTGGTGGGTATTGTTGCTCTCCGCATGGGGCCGCAAACCCTTTCAACTCCTTCAGTTTTCACTCTAACTCCTCCATTGGGAACCCCATGATGAGTTCAATGGTTAGCTGTGAGCATCTGCCTCTGAATATGTCAGACTCTTGCAGACTTCTAAGGAGAAGTCTGTTATATCAGGCTCTTGTATGCATGCACTTCCTGACATCCACATCAGCGTCTACCTTTGGTGACTGCACATGGGATGGATACCCAGGTGGAATGGTCTCCAGATGACCCCTCCTTCAGTTTCTGCCCTACACTTTGTCTCCATATTTGCTCCCTAGAGTGTTTTGTTACTCCTAAGAAGGACTGAAGCACCCCCCACTTGGTCTTCATTCTTCATAAGCTTTATGTGGTCTGTGAGTTGAATCTTGCGTATTTCAAGCTTCTGGGCTAAATGTCTTATCTTCTTTCCCTATAAGGCCTCTCCCATAATAGCCCTTAGTAAATTTCTGACCCCTGTGAGTCTTCTAAATGGAATGCATGTATCTGAAGATTCAAAGCTAACATTCAGAAATGAAAGAAAACAAACATTTTATCTTTTGAGTTATGGGTTTCTTCAGTTGGGATGATTATTTCCATCTACATTCATTTACTCGTGAATTTTATAATTACATTTTTTCTTCTCACCTGATTGATATCCCATTGTGTAGATGTAACCTCATTTTCAGTATCCACTAGTTGATTGATAGATAGGCTATTTCCATATCCTGAGTTTTGTGAATAGGGTAGTAATGAACATGGGTGAGCAGGCATCCTCATAGCAAAATATAAAGTTCTTGAAGTATGTACTCAAGAGTTGTATAGTTGGGCAATGTGGTAGATATATTTTTAGTTTTTGAGGAAATTCCACAATGATTTCCATAGTGGTTGTACCAGTTTGCACTCCCACCAGAAGTGAATATGTATTCCCATTTCTCATATTCATTCCAACATCTGCTATCATTTGTTTCCTTGGTCTTGGCGACTCTAAATGGGTAAGGTGAACTCTCAAAGTAGTTTTAACTTCCATTTCCCCATGGCTAAATATGTAGATCATTTAAAAGTACTTTATAGTTCATCTTTTATGAACTCTCTGTTTAAGACACATGGATGTTTTGTCTGCATAACACGTGTCCCTTATGTTTGTGGAGGTCAGAAGAAAGCATCAGATTCCCTGGGCCTAGAGTTATAGGCAGTTGTGAACCACCATATAGGTCCTAAGGCTAGAGTGATGATCCTCTGGAGGAGCAGTCAGTGATCTTAAGCACTGACTCGTCTCTCCAGCCCAAATGTCTCAGTTTTAAATTGAGTTATTCGTTTACTTGTTTTGTTTTTAAGAGTATATTATAGAAACTAACTCTTTGTCACATGTATAGCTATGAAAGATGCCAGCCCCCAACCCTACCCTACCCCCAACCCACACACCCACAGATCAGATCACCAGATTCTGTGGGCTATCTTTACTTAGATGACAATATCCTGTAACATACAGAGCATTTTAGTTTTAAGAGATCCCATTTATTAACTGTTGGCCTTAATTCCTGAGCTATTGACTCCCAATTAAAAGTCTTTTCCTGTGCTGATGAGTTCAAGGGATTCTTTACTTTCTCCTCTAATAGAGATTAGGTATATGAAGTCTTATGTCAAAGTCCATTTGGATTTGAATTTTATAAAAGGTAAAGAGGTAAGAATATAGTTCCCTTCTTTCACATGCATCTATCCAGTTTGATTAACACCATTTGTTGAAGATGCTGTCATTTTTTCAGTATGTGTTTTTAGCTTGTCAAAAGTCAGGTGGTCATATGTATCTAGAATTATATTTGTATTCTTAACTGTATTTCATTACTAGAGTTCTGTAGTATAGCTTGTACTCAGGGATGGTGATACCTTCAACTATTATTGCCTTAGACTTTTTAAAATTTAATTTCTAAATGAAACAAGATTTTAAAAAGTCCATGAAAATTGAGTTGAAATTTTGATGGTGATTGCATTAAATCTATAGATTGCTTTTGATACTATGGCCACTTTC
Source organism: Grammomys surdaster (assembly GCF_004785775.1). Lineage (NCBI taxonomy): Eukaryota > Metazoa > Chordata > Mammalia > Rodentia > Muridae > Grammomys > Grammomys surdaster. The sequence goes on along the minus strand of NW_021604597.1, from coordinate 11,662,279 downwards.
ATAATATTAATTCTGACAATCCATGAGCCTGGGAGGTCTTTCCATTTTTTGGTTTTGAAACTTTTTCCTTCAAATGTCTTAAATTTTTTTATTATATAATTCTTTCACTTCCTTAGTTGGATTTATGCCAAGATAATTTTTTGAGGCAACTGTGAATTGAGTTGTTTCCCTGATTTCTTTCTTGGTGCAATTGTCATTGACAAAGTAAGAAGGCTACTGATTTTTGCATGTTAATTTTTTTTATTTTGAGATTTTTATCAACTAAGTCATCAGTTGTAAGAACTTTTTTGGTGGAGTCTTTGAGAGATTTTAGGTATAATATCTTCAAATAAAGATAATTTGATTTCTTTCCATACTTCCCTATTTCATTCTCCTTATTGCTCTAGTTAAGACCTTAAGCACTATACTGAACATGACTGGTAAGAGAAATCATCCTCATCTTGTCCTTGATTTTAATGAAAATGCTTTGAGCTTTTCTCCATTTAACATGATATTGGCTATGGGATTATTGTATGTTTCCTTTATTACTTTGATATTTGTCCTCTGTGTCTTGTATGCTCTGGAACTTCCATCATGAACGGAGGCTGGATTTTTTTCAAAAGTCTTTTCTGCCTCTAATGAATGATCACATGCTTTCTGTCATTAAATCTGTTTATCTGGTAGACTATATTATTGACTTGTATATGTTGAGCCCTCCCTGACTCTTTAGGATGAAGTCAGTTCATAGTGATTAATCTTGATGTGTTCTTAAATCAGACTTGCAAATATTTTACTGAGAATTTTTTCATCTATGTTAATTACAATGTTTGGATTTTTAAATTGGATCTTCTTCATTTATTTATTTACTTATTTAATCTACATCCCGTATCCACCCCTCTCCTCCCAGTTCCCCCCTACACACAGTGCCTCTGCCATTTCCCTCTTACCTTCTCCTCTGAGAAAGGGGAGGCCCCTCCTGATGTATCACCCCACAATGGTACATCAAGTCACTGCAGGACACGGTGCATCCTCTCACAACAGAGATCAGACAAGTTGGCCCAGTTAGGGGAACAGGATCTAAGACAGAAAATAGATTTAGGGATAGCTCCTGCTCAAGTTTTTGGAGGATTTGCATGAAGAACAAGCTACACATCTGCTACACATATGTAGGAGGCCTAGGTCCAGCCCAGGCTCACTCATTGGTTGGTGGTCTAATCTCTGGAATCCCCAAAGGGTCCAGGGTAGATGACTCTGTTAGTCTTCCTGTAGAGTCCATATCTCCTTTGGTCCCCCAATCCTTCCCCCAATTCTTGCACAAGACTCACCAAGCCCCCATCTAATGTTTGGTTGTGGTCCCATCTGTTTCCAACAGCTGTTGGTGGGGCCTCTCAGAGGACAGCCATGTAAGCCTCCTGTCTGTAAGCACAACAAAGTATCATTAATAGTGTCAGGTATTGGTTCTTACCCATGGGATTGGTCTCAGTTTTGGGATTGGAGTAAACCTGGCTTCATAAAGAGTTTGACGGTATTTTTTCTTTTATTATCTTACAGAGAAATTTGATGCATATTGGTAATATGCATCCTTGAAGATCTGGTAGAATTTTCAGTCATTGATCCATCTGCTCGTAAGCATATGTGACTCACACATTCCTAAACACACACACACACACACACGCACACACACAATTTTTTTTTTAACAAAGGAGATTTTAAGTTTGAGGACATAGAATTGTTTTCCCTGTTGTTGTGTTCTGTTTTCTCACTGTTTTTGCTCATTTAAACATTTCCTAAGCTGATACAGACCTAAACTAACACCTGGGAACACTTACTTGTCTAAGATGAAAACTTAAGAGCTATTTATGACCTAGAGGTCCAACTGTCTTCCTACTCGAGTCCCATTTCCCTGCCCACCCCACCTCCAACTGAAGGGAAATAGATTCTAAAAGTCATCAATAAAGAATTGTTCTGCGTCTCAAAATAAGATGTTCAGATGTTCTCAGCCACCCAGAATATTTTGATGAAACCACTTCCAAGTAAAAAGGTCTGAAAATGCTACAGCCATGCTTCACATTTGCTTCAAACTGTGCCAAGCTCACATAGTTTTTTTAACAAGGTTGGGGAGGCAAGCGGGTTAGAGCTAGAAAAGCAAGAGGCCCCACTGGAGCCACATTGAAACTCCTGCTGGCTAATGATGCTGTTTCCCTTTTATTTCTGTGTTCAACTGCAACAAAGCTGGCACATTCAAAACACGAAAGTCAGGTTCCTGCTGTGACTTCCCAAAGTGTTTCTCAAAATACCTATACAGCAGCAGCAGACACATCCAAGCTCATTCATGTGCATCGGGACAGCTTCTCTGACCTGTCACAAGCATGCAGTCCTCAGTTCTTAGATGTGTTAGATGTTGGATACCCTGTCCCCTGTTTCTGAAGTCTTGTGATTCCAGTATAGTTTGAACATAGCTTGGCTGATGCTGGAAGAGCCAGACATGTTCTTCGAAAGATGTGTCTCTGACTTATTCATGAGTTAATGTAACTAATCTAGGAAGATGGGCATCATCCCAGGAATCCTGAGCCCATGATATTGGAGTGCCCCTCCTATTAGGCTGCTGTTTAATATTGGTTTTCCTAGACATTACTTTCACAGCTCTGAAGTTGTATTAAGTACAAGTTTGCAGTACTAAGTTTGCAGTGATTACAGTAATCTGAAGGAGTCACTCATAACCACATCATACATCCAAAGGACTCTTCAGAATGATTTTATATTTTTATTAATTAATACACACATAGTTTTCTTTTTTGGTGTCTTGATAGTTTGAGTAACTATATTAATTGTTGCCTTTAGCAATTGATGTAAATTAAATGAACCTTCACTTTTTCCATTCTTTCTTAAATTTAAGGCACTTGCAAAATGCCCCATATATTTTATTCAAAGCTATTCTGGAATGAGGCACTACCTTGGTAAATTTGCTTTCTTTGTTTATTATTCTACTTCTTCACTTGAAAAATTGTCAGGTCTACATTATGACTTAAATTTTCTTCAAATACTATTTTTAGATATAGAAATATCTGAATAACAAACTGCAAAACTATCAATTACTACATTCGTTGTTTAGTACCTGAAGAAATTCATTTCCTTTTCAGTTCTCTCTGCTATCAGCAAAGGCTTATTGGTCTATTGGCAGACATATAGCAGACTATCCACAGATATCACCGAACCTCTTAATGACAACTTCATTAAGTCTGATAATGTCCCCGTTTCATTGGTATGCAAATTTAGGTTCAGGGATGTGGATTAGCTTCTCTTAGGTCTCAAAGCTGGTAATATAATTTGACTTACAAATTCTATTCTAAATCAATAAGGTTGAGGTCCCCTCCAAAGCAGTTAGGTGGCCCCTCATGCTTTCTGTGTTTCTTTCTTTGAGTTTACCTCTTTGCTTTCTGAGTGCAGCTGTGAAAACCACGACTACTCTCAAGTAGAGCCTAGTCCCAATAAATACACCTACCAAACACATCCCTACATCAGGCTCAGGAAATGTTATCGAAGAGGAGATGGAAGCTATAAGATCTTGAGGATCAGATGATTTGCTGTTAGATTGTGTCTCCTAGTAATGTAAAGAACTATACTCATAAAGTCTCAACAACATGATTACTAACTAAACAAGAAAGACACCAAAGAACATTCTAAACTGGATAGGGAAAATACCAAGAGGTTTCAGCCCTCCAAAGAATTACAAACACCCAAGGAAAGCTGAAAGCAACAAAGGTGATCTTTCTGCATCCACTGCCCCAGGGAAGAACACAACAATTGGTTGCTACATTGTCATCCCCGAAAACATAAATGCAAATATCATTGTACAGCTGCTCAGGTTATATTTAAATGTACTGGGTTATATTTAAATATAAATATACATTATTCATCAATAATTATTGATGAAAAAGAGGCTATGCAGGAACTAGAAAAACCCAAATGTCCTTCAATTGAAGACTGGATAAAGAAAATGTGGTACATTTATACAATGGTATATTTACTTAGTGGTTACAAACAATGACATCATGAAATTTGCAGACACATGAATGGGACTATAAAGAATCAACCTAAGCAAGGTAACTCAACCCAGAAAGACAAACATGGGATGTACTCACTTATAAATGGATATTGGCTATAAAGTAAAAGGTAATCATGCTACAGTCTCAGACCCAGAGAGGTTAAGTAACAAGGAGGCTGAAGTTGGCATCCCAAGAATCAATCAGGGAAGGGAAAATAGATTTCACAGGTGGATTTGGGGACATTGGGATGGGAACATGATGGATCAGGTGAGGAGGGAGAAGGGATAAAATACTGGGAGAAATGACTAGAATTTGGGTGCATTTCTGGGGCTAGGTGGAAACCTAGTGCAATAGAAACTCCATGTAATCTATGACTCCTAGTAAGAAAAGACTCCTAGTAATGGGGGGCACACAGCCTGAACCAGCCATCTTCTGTAACCACTGAAGGCCTCAAGTGGATGGACTGGGACTCTAACTCAGCCACAGAATCTTCAGCCTACAGTTTGTCCTGCCTGCAGAGTGTTCTAGGACCTAAGGCTAGCAGAACTATCATCAAGAGACCAGGGAAACTTTATCCAGCAACTGATGGAAGCAGATACAGCCAAACATTAGGAAGAGGTCAGGGAGTCCTGCTGAGGAGGTGGAGGAAGGATTGGAGAAACCAGAGGGGGCAGCAACACATAATGAGAACCACAATCCTCAGAATCAAGTGACTGGGACTTGGGGGCGGGGTTTGCAGAGATCAGAAGGTTTGTAGAGCTCTGACCTAGGTTCTCTGCATGGATGTTATGGCTGAGTAATGTGGTATTCTTCTGGGAATACTAACAGTGGGAGTATGGATATCTCTGACTTTTTTGACTACTTGTGGGACAACTTTTCCTCGTACTGGATTGCCTTGTGAAGCCTTGATGGCCTCTGCCTGGTCTTAGTGTAGCCTGTTATGCTGTGTTTGGTTAATGTCACTGGAAGGCCTGCCCATTTCTGAGGGAAAGCAGAGAGGGGTGTTTCTGAAAAAGAGGGGAGATGGGTGGAAAGACTGGAGGGAGTCTCAGCTGCAAATGGTGGCAGATCTCTATTCCAATTACTCTAGCACTTCCAAGCAGAGGGAAGAGGATCAGGAGTTCAAGGCTAGCCTCCTCTACACAGTGAGTTTGTGGTCAGCCTAGGTAACAAGAGACCCTGTCTCTGTCAAGGTCTATTTTAACTGTCTGGGTTTGTGTCAACTTGACACAAGCAACAGTCAACAGAGAGGAAGAAGCCTTAGTTGAAGAAATGCCTCTATGAGATCCAGTTGTAAGGCATTTTCTCAATTAGTAGTCAATGGGGGAAAGCCTAGCCCATTGTGGGTTCTCTCATCCCTGAAATGGTGGTCCTAGAATCGACAAGAAAGCAGGCTGAGCAAGCCATGGGGAGCAAGTAAGCAGCACTCCTCTAAAGCCTCTGCATCAACTCCTGCTTCCAGGTCCCTACCCTGTCCTGACTTCCTTCAGTGATGAACAGTAATGTGTAAGTATAAGCCAAGTAAAACCCTTTTCTCCCCAACTTGTTTTTTTTTTTTTTTGGCCATGGTATTTTGTACTAGCCGTAGTAACCCTAAATACAACACATACTGTACTCAGATCACAAAAAAGAAAACAATGAGTTTTAGAGTATTTTAAAGAAATACATTTTGTGTCGAAAATCACAACCTGGAAATTTGACTGCTAGTGTCCCTTAGAAAAAAAATAAATTTTGAGAACATTAGTTTAGAATTTGACAATATTTAGATACCTTGGGGAAGTGGGTCAATAGCCAGAGTCCTGCCTAGCATGCAGGGAGCTGTAGGTTGGCTCCGCAGCACCGCAGACACTGGGCCTGGTAGAGCTTATCTTCAACTCAAGGATGCAAGGGTGAGGGTGGAAAGATTAGAAGCTCTGGGCCATCCTTTACTACAAGGCTGAGTTAGCCTGATCACATGAGTCTTCTACTTTTTTTTTATTGGATATTTCTTTATTTATGTTTCAAATGTTATCTCCTTTCCAAGTTTCCCCTCTGGAAACCCCCTATTCCATTTCCCCTCCCCACCCACCCACTTCCGCCTCTCCACCCTGGCATTCCCCTACACTGGGGCATCGAATCCCTACAGGACCAAGGGCCACTCCTTCCACTGACGTCCAACAAGGCCATCCTCTGCCACATATGTGGCCAGAGCCATGGATCCCTCCATGTGAACTCTTTGGTTGGTGGTCCAGTCCCCGGGAGTTCTGGGGGTTCTGGCCCATTGTCACTGTTGCTCCGCCCATGGGACTGCAACACCCCACAGCTCCTTCAGCCCCTTCTTCAACTCCTCCATTGCGAACCCTGTGCTCAGTCCAATGGTTGTCTGCCAGCATTCACTTCTATATTTGTCAGGCCTTAACAGAGCCTCTCAGAAGAGAGCCATAAACAAAAAAACTCCCACAAACTCCAAAAACTCAACTCATGCTTTGGGGAAAATTAAGTTCAATAATTACTAGTTTAAATCTTGTAGGGGATATCTCACAATTTCATTAAAATGTAGACAAATGTTTGCTTCTTCTAGGTTTTCTGGTTTCTTATCAATTAATATGTTGTATTTTGGATTTAAATTTTACAATGTCAAATTTCAATGAGCTTTAATCCTATTCTAAAATAAAAATTATTTTTATCCTTTTTAAAGAACTTAATTTTTTGTGAAAATGTAAATGTGATTGAAATTAATTATTGCAAACAGATGCAAGTTTTTCCTTTAAAACAAAACAGTAATAGCAAGATTACCTCTGGAAACATATTCAAGTAGTTTATTGCCTAGAGGAATATTTTATGTAAATTATTTCTAGTTGCCTTTGGATAAGAAGTAAAATTGGGCAATTTAAAGTTTCCCACAGGATAGTTTTGGAAAATCTTTCATAATATAATTTATAAAATCCAGTAAGTGTGAAGATGGTTAATAAAATAAAGTGTGTTGGTGGTATGCTTAAAACTCATTCCAGCTTCCTCTCAGTGAGATAGTTGGGTTCGGGAATTCCGAACTTCTGGCCTGTAAAGTTGTTTGAATAACGATATAAAGCTCCATTCTGTATTGCTCTTGCTAACGCAGACATATGGGGCATTCAAACTGCATCATGGATCTGGTTTATCACTTCTTAAAGTGACAGGTATCCTTTTCAACTTTATCCACAGAATCTGATTAGAGGCATACATATTTGGAAAGAAAACAAAATCGACTGTGCATTATTCATAGGAATATTGCTGGGACAGTGGAATGAAATAGAACAAACAAGGTTTAAAAATTAAAATTAATTTATTAATTTATTATTAGTCTATGTGTGTATATGAGAGAAAGACAGAGAGACAGAAGGAGAGAGAGAGAGACAGAGAAGGAGAGAACTCTGGGAGTGGGGAGGCAGAGGACATAGGTAGTCAGTTTCTTCATTCTGCCCTGCTGACACAGGGTCTCTCTTGTTTCTGTTGCTCTGCCTTGTACTACAGCTGGTCTGAAAGCTGTGAGCTTCTGGTGGATTCTCCCTACCTCCCACCTTTCCATAGGCATGCTGGGATTACAATTACAGATGTGCAACACAGAACTGGCTTTTTATGTGGGTTACAGGGGACTGCGTTTAGGTCATAAGGCTTGTGTGAAAATTGCTTTATACACTGATCACTTTTCCATCTTTATACATATCTCCTCTGTGCCCTAGGAGAAAGGTTTTGACTTTGGCTCTGTCAGTAGTGTTGGGAGACACTTGGCCTCTCTGAAGCAGATCATGCTGTTAACTTTCCTTAAGGTAATAAAAACTAAATCAAGTTTTAAAGTTGAGTCATATCAAGCTACCATGTTCACAGGTGAAGGTGTCAACAGAGGCTTTTGTTCTGTACATTTAAACTTTAAATGGTCCATTCAGAGTATGCATTCTCCTGACTATGGTTTTCTGGTATTCCCTTTGAGGCTCCTTCAAGGATGTCCTGAGTAAAATAGGGACCAAATAATGGGGTTTGGCAGCTAAAGGGGTGGCTCTCTAGCATAGAGCCTTCATAGCTGATCTGGTTGGGCCTAGGGCAACAAAACGTTCTCTGTATTTACCCCCAGTGGGACTCACTGCTCTGTGCCAGGTTCCACAACCTTGAGAATTAGAGCCTCCATTGGCACAGTCTGAGACAGAAGGAATGTTCCTCTGTGTCCCTAAGCAATTTGTAGAAATGACATCTTGAGGGAGGACAATTGAATTATTCTCCCCAACTCCCAATTTTCCTTACCTTTGTATACTATGACTTAAGGAAATTTGGAAGTCATCTCTTTACTGTTCATGTATGGATGAAGCCTGACATGGGGTTTTGTATAACTGAAGTGATTAATTGATGAGATTTCAGAGTTAAGTGTACAAACACTTATAAGCAGTAAACTAACGGTGTTTCTCATGTTGATCCTGGTTCATGACTAAAGCCTTTGTGCAGTTCCAGATTTCTGTTTGATGGGACAATATACTGACATAGTCTTTAAAAAACAGGACTTAGACTTTGTCAAAAATGAATCCCCTTGATTCATCGAATTTTTATCCTCAAAGAAACATGTCAGAAACCTAGTTGGTCTGATGAGAAGAGCTTCTTTGTATTTGGTTATTTGTACCCACAAGCTTTCTAGTACTGGAATTGACCACACTGTGGCACTCTAGTAACTCCTGTCTGAGAATGCTTCTAGCTGGTGGAGATATATGTAAGTGGTGGGCTTCTAGTGAGTTCTGTCTGAAAATGTCCTTATCTAAGAGTTCTACTGTGAAGCTGCGGAGATTCGGGTGTCAGTTGTGCATGATCCACAGATACCTTCTCCGTGGAATAAATGCAAATGATTATTAAGCCCTTAAATATTGAGAAAAGTATGGAAAAGATCTGGCTCAGGGATTCTGCTTAAGTGTCTGCCAGGAAATCTGTTTCCAATGCAGAAGAGACTCTACTCTAGGAATTTTGATGGGTGACATTTCCTGAAGTGGGGTGTGGGCTCAAAGTAATAGTGTTTTTATGATCTACAGCTTGAAGATCATCAACTCCAGCAAGAATTAATTGTAAGAATGTGGGAGTGCCAATTCACTGATGCAACACAGCAGTATATGAGTGCTCTGTGTTTATGATGCTTTAACACTTTGTCACAAAAGCCCAGAATAAAAGCAATAAGCATATAGCAATACCGATTCTAACTTAGGAAAGATTTAAACTTGAAATTTAATTTTGTGACTAGTAGCAGTCAATATGCCCTATTCCTGATACTATTTTCCTTAGTTGCCAGGAGTTACCCATCCTTACTCTTCTTTTGTTTTTGTGCATAGAGAAAATAAACAGTGTGTGTGTGTGTGTGTGTGTGTGTGTGTGTGTGTGTGTGTGTTGGGGGGGATAAACATGAAGAAAGAATTGAGACTACAATGTTCAGGATTTTTTTCCTTTGTGAGTTTCTCCATCACTCACAGTTATGAAACTAAAAAGGATGAATTGACCAGTATTTGCATGGGGAATCACTGACTGTTTCCCTAAACACCACATTTAAAGGAGGAGCTATTTATGCAGGGATTGTAAGCAAACACAGTGATAACTCAGAAATAAAATAGACATGTAGCTTTTGCATATTTGAACATAAAGGAAGACAGATTTACTTGTCCACACCATTAAGGGCTCTATGACTTTAACAGATGACTTATATATGCACACATTCACTGCAGGGTTCTTGTTGTGAAGCTCTGATCCGCTCTGTAGTTTCTAACACATTTCTTCCCAGTTTATGCCAACAGACTGGCTGAATGGGCTTTATTTCTATAATCTGATATATATATACTGTAGCTGACTTCAGACACACACCAGAAAAGTGTATCAGATTTATTACAGATAGTTGTGAGCCGCCTTGTGATTGCTGGGAATTGAACTCAGGATCTCTGGAAGAACAGTCAGTGCTCTTAATCGCTGAGCCATTTCTCCAGTCCCCCTAATAATCTGATCTTTAAGACTTTGCATAATAGACTTTGCATATTCATGTGTTCCACTGCTGCCTACCATTGAGTATTCTCATTATATCATCCTCCACCTCCAAGCCTCTTTGCTTTAGTTCTGGAGTCTACATTTTAATAATACCTTTTCTTGTCATCTAGACTATGACCTCTGGTCTCTTAACATAACTTAACTCTGATTTGTCTCCCTATAAAGTTTTATTTTTTCTGAGCTGGATATGGTTTTGTTCCCTGTGGTCCACTGTGGACCCTTTAGCTTTCTTTCTATCATGTCTTCCTTCATAGGCCTAAAGCCCAAGCTTTCTATTTCTCTCAACAGTGTCATTCAAAAGCATGTAATCACCAATGTCAGGCTAACTTGAATGAAATTCAACCACTGCTAACTAGTTCTCTACTTCAGAAAACTATTTAATGTTCTCAGACTTGTTATCTACTTCAGAGCATCTACAACTAATACCTCCTTTGCAGTGATTACATGGCTTATAAGAAGATGAACCCTAAAGCACATGATACATACTAATAGTAACATATACTTTAGCTGTTTGACATTGGCTTCTTCCTTTAACCCCCTCAAAGGTCATTGCTAGAGGAAGCAGATCTAAAGTACTCTAATTCTCATTGCCTCTTAATATGTTAGAAACATTAAGCATTCTTAAGTTACCTTTAATCAGTATTTCTGGTGAACAGCACAATAAACTTAAACCTTCTCTTCTTCCTCATTCCCTGTCTCTCCTCCCTTTTTTTGTTCATTCCTCTTCCCTTCTTCCTTCTTCCCTTTATGCTGTTTTTCTTCATCTTTTATTTTCTTTCTTGACAAAGTGAATTGTGGCATAAACTTAAAAGAACTTTTATGAATATCCTGTGTGTCTACCATCACAGTCATGGTGCAAGCCATTTTCTTCATCCCAGAGACCTGTGCATCTGTATCCCTCAGATAATTCTCCCGGATATAAGCATAAAATGTTAGTTTTGTCCTGTTGTTAACTGTAAACGCACTTGGACTCACCTGGCAGGTCCTTTTCTACTTTACTTTGTTCAAAACATTTTGTGAAGTTCTTCCATATTGTGTGTAGTGGTGGTTGTTATACATTGGTATCCTGTATTCCACTAAACAAATACAATGTATTCATTTTGTTCTGCTTTTCCATTACAGAATGAAACAATCAACATGTTCTTAGTTCCTTTGGTGGTGATATGTGTACTCATTTCTGCTGTGTATACTTTTAAGAGTAAAACTACTAGATCATAAAGTAGATGTATTTGAAATAGTTAAGTCTCACTCTAGTCTCCCTAGGAAGGCATTTGTTGAGAGATGCCAATTGAAAGATTTGATAGGCAAACAGCATCTGTGGTTAACCTTGCAGAAATGTCTCCTATAGTTTCACTGCTGAGCTGGCCTTGTGAGTACATTTTTGCTACAGCTAATGGACATTATGACCACCAGTCCTGAACACTTGTTGTTTGGTTGAGAAGAAGGATTGCTTCTTCAGCTCTGTGGATGATAGACTGAGGGGCCAGCTCTTTTGTGGAAAACTTTTAACCAACCCTTTCTATAATCTCACTCATAATCTCGGGACTAGAAGTATCTACTACCTAGGCTTTCAACTTGAGGATTGCAACCTCTTTGGGGATGAAAAATCCTTTTTTACAGGGGGTGCCTAAGACCATCAAAACATAGACATTAACATTACAATATTTTTATTATTAATTTCTTCCTTTTTTTTAATTTCTTTTTTTTTTGAACATGAAATGCTTTTTTATAGCATGTTTTACAAGGGGAGGGGGTAAGAGGGACCAGGTGGTGGAAAAGTACAAAATCTTCTTGGCCTGTGCCTTGAAACATGTCATGGTCTATACGGTACACTGCCTTGAATTATGATCTACCTGCTGTTCTTCAGAAGATATGGTACACTGCTTGAGTTATGGTCTCCCTGCTATTCTTAAGATGATATGGTACTCTGCTTTGAGTCTATCTGCAGTTGCTAAGCAGGATCTTGCAGTTGCCAAGCTTCAGAGGACATTGTGCAGGTGGGGAAAGGTAGGGGGTGAGGGTAAGGGCGAGGGTCCTGGCTTCCGGCATCTCCCCCTTCTCTGTTTAGTTAGAGAAGGCATCTTATGATCAATCCCAACTATGTGAATTTTGAATTTGGATGTCTAATTATGGGGGGTCTTAGACAAGTTCACAACCCCAAAACACTGATGTGAGACGAGTCACATCGATGGTCGAAGGTTTTAGGCTGTCGACGATGGGCAACGTCAAGGGACTCCGATGTGGGTGAAAGGAGGGTGAGAGCCCTGTCTTAGGCCATGTAGGCTGCACCCACTCCCAGCACCATGCACTCCTTTTCGGCTGCATTGGGTGGGCCCCTGGGAAGTGGACCTACAATAATCCCGTCATTGGGCTAACTCACAGCCATCCTAGTCTCTTGTAAATGTTCAAGTTACCAACCATTTGTCAGTTTGGGGTGTAATATTGTCATAAAGGAAGGCTCCCCAATGTTAGCGGCCATATCAAGGGCAGCCTTGGTTTAGGAAAAAGCCAATTTTTGTTGTGGTGATCAAGAGGCCAAGCTCTCTAGCGAGAGAAGCGAGGGCAAAGCCAGGCATACATATCCTTAAATAAGGTCTTCATGACTCTCTGAGTGTGGAAGGAGCAACTGTTGGTGCTTCTGCCCTGATTTTACAAGAACTCTGAAAAATTGGCTTTAAAAACAAAAGAGGGGGAATGGTACCCCTCAAAAGGAGTCCCCCTGAAATACTCTCCATCATGCCTTGTTCACTTTTCCCTCTCTAAAGCTGAAAGCTCATGGCAAATCTCTTGCTGACCATGTTGGTGACCTCGGGCACCACCAAGACCAACAAAACTTTGCCACAGATATGGGGAAGGACCCTCATACCCGTAAAGGGAATGCCCCAGACCCAGTTCCGTTATGGAGCCGAGGACTGATATGCCTGTCCAATACCACAGAAGGCACAGCTAACCGGCTACCACAAATATCAATGAAAAAAAATAGATACCCTCACAAAGTCAGGCCCAACCATAAATACGATGAATAACAATTTACATCCAGGGAAGAGAAATCTCCCTGAGAATCCCCTTCTTTTTTCTTTCCAGGTAAAAATGAATCACCCATGATGCCGGCTGTTAGAAGTTCTAATCCAGATGGGCCAGAAGCCAGGATCCTCGCCCTTACCCTCAACCCCTACCTTTTCCCACCTGCACAAGGTCCCCTGAAGCTTGGCAACTGCAAGATCCTGCTTGGCAACTGCAGATAGACTCAAAGCAGTGTACCATATCATCTGAAGAATAGAAGGGATACCATAACTCAAGCAGTGTACCATATCTTCTGAAGAATAGCAGGTTGCAGTCCTCCTCGCCCCCATGAATAACTAGGACCTGCCGGTCGGGTCAAGTGCACCCAGACGTGGGGCTCGAGGCACAGACCCCTCTGGACGGACCCTCATTGAGAGGATGTGCGCATGACATCAAGATTGAGCGAGACAGAGATCGTCGCCGGCGACCTGTCATCCACAGAACCAGGTTGATGTTGCCATCAAGAAGACGGTTGAAGTTCATTACCATCAGCCAAAAATTGAAGAGGATCCAGAAGTGACTCTGCAGGAGACTGACACAGCTGCCAGCTCCCCTGCCTCCCCCTACGGTCGACCGCTAGACTTCCAACATTACAATTTTTAACAGTAGCAAGATTACAGTTATTAGGTAGCAATGAAAATAATTTTATTTGGTTCACCACAACATGAGGAACTGTATTTAAGGGCTACAGCAGTAAGAAACATTGCTAAGAGGTCAAATGCCCGAGACTTGCTGTAAGGAAATGTTATTTGTACATCACAAGGAGATGCTGCAGCAGGATCCTCAAGATTTTCTTGTCTCACCAATTATCCATGCTCTTGCTACCTTGCAAAATTTTGTCAAAATCTTTGATCTTTTTATCTTTCTTTCAATTAGTAACTCTGTTTCCCATATTTCTTTCTTGCTCTGTATCTAGAGTAGAGATGTTATGAATACAATTCACATTTCAATGAAAAAAAATTTACCTTTTTGCCACTCCTGGATATCTAGTTTTTTTTTTCCCAACTCTGTAAGGAATCTCTGTATTTTAAGCCAACAGGCAACATCAACTTCTATTCTCTCCAGTTACAGTTTCCATTTGTAACTTCTCTGTATTGTTATGAGGTTTTTACTGGTGTGAGAAATTAGAAGTACAAACTTGTCTATCGCAAGTATAATTCTTTCATTTGTAACTATATTTTCTGTGGGTTCTTTTTCCACCCATATATCTCTTTTATCACGAAACACATATTCTCAGAATTGGGGAACAACTGAATGAGTGCCTCTGGTGATTTGAATGAGAATGTGCTGATAAGTTCATAAATTTGAAGGTTGGTTCTCAGTTAGTGGACTAATTAGAAAGAATTAAGAAATGTGCCCTTGTTGGAGTGTCACTGAGGATGGGTTTTGACGTTTCAAAAGCCCATGCCAGGCCCAGTCTCTCCCTCTCTTCATCCAGCTTGTGTCCTGAAGTGTCCATTGGTAGGAAAATATTCCACTTTCCTAGAGTTTCTTAAAGGCACTGCTGACCTTTTGCCACAATTGCTTTCAGCTGCTATTCCGTGACTTATTGTCAGGCTTCCCTGGTTGTAATCAGTTCAGGGAGCTCTTATGACTTGTCCTCAACAATGGCTGGTCTGCTGGCAATTATTCCTGCCAGCCTAACCTCGCCCTTGAGGGCTCTTGAGCCACTACAACCTTTCAGATTTGCATCTGGCATACTTTTCATTCTTTGTGGTGTTTCTTTTGTTAGCCATTACTAGTTCCAACTGGCCCAGCCACTTTTTGTCCGCTAGACTATAGAATAGACTTGGGGTCAGGGCTTGCAGTAAACAAATCACAATTCAGAAAGGCTTGCAAGCTGTGGTCATGTATGCTGTGACACATTAAAACTTGGCAGAGTGTATATAGAATTTTTCAATATAGAAAAAGATTCATCCTTAGTGCTGTCTTAGACCATTTGTTTGTGTGTTGTATTATGTAAACACAAACACATATATACATTTATGTTTATTTATATGTCTGAGTAGCATTATATTTTATTAAAATAAATGTTATGATTAGCTTCAATATTTCTCTCTCTCTCTGCTGGTTTTGATTTTTCTCTCAAAAAATATTTAGATCCCCTCTGTGCAGAAATTCTTTACAAAATATAACTCTACACTACATCTTTTTTCTTTTTAAAATTTAGCCATCTCAAAATTGAAAAAAAATGTTCATCATATCTATATTCCTCACTCCTCGGTTCATTGAAAAAAGATTTTCACCTTTTGCCAGTTCACTTAATCATTGCCCCTGAAGACTACACTCTGGCCTCAGAGCTCATTGCTGTCTTCTTAATGATAATTTTTCCTCAAGAGCATTTGACACCTTTCGTCCTTCTCACTTGTGCATACACTTCCTTTCACTCACCTTTCCTTACATTTTTTTGTGTCCTAGTTTTTCTGCTTTCCATAGTTTTAGAAGTTTCTCCATCCTTACATTTCACTACGTCTGTTTTTTCAGACCTTTTATTTTCCCTGTTAAAAATGACTTCATTGGATGTCTCTGTTTTACTCTTCGGTCAGCCACAGTCCACGTTTCCCTGCAGTTTATAAGTGTATGAGCATCATCATCATCTCTTGCCACCTCTCGTGAACTTCACTTTGGGATTATTACCTCCGGATTTTGCGATGTAAATGTCACACGAGAACATTCACTTTTGCTATTGAATTTAGATGTAGCTTTCTAACTTCTTTATTTGAGTGCCTGATTCTCTGAAATTCAAAATTACTATATTATTTAATACTTTCTAGCTTTTCTGCTTTAAATCGGTCATCAATGCCCTCTAGACCTTATATTTCTAAAATATTTTGTGGTGCTAGATATAGAGCCCAGTGCTTTGTATACGCTAGGGAAGTGCTCTCTCGCAGTCCTGGATTTTATTTCCCTTATCTGTCTACAATTATGTCCTCTCTTTTTCTTCCTTACTGAATGAACTTCCACAGTCAATGTTACTGACTTTAGCTCAAAAAAATTATTGTCTTAAGTCATCTGATAACCCTATTGACCTTCAACTGATATTTCCAATCCACTTGTCGTACTGCTGGCCCTGGGTCACAAAATAGTGCCAAATCTGGGGAAGGGACTGATTGGGATAGTGGGGATTACCAGAGATGTGGTAGAGCTAAGAATGAATAGCATGAGAAAGGCAATCAGAATATACTATGTACATGTATAAAATTGTCAAATAACAAAATTAATCATGAGAAGGAGTTGAAGCTAGGACATGGTTCTAGAATCCGTAAACCAGAATTCTTCTGGAGAAAAAAAGTCTTTGAGACATATTGGCCTTTCTATAATCTGCAGTACAATGAGTTCTAGAAAAATTCATTTCTTAAAATGACAGGTAGTCCTGGGTGATGTTTAATTTATAGAATATCCAGTTTAGTTTGTGTGTATGTGTGTGTGTATGTTTGTGTGTGTTTGTGTGTGTATGTGGTGAGCCTACATAAAGTAAAGCATTGTACACATGCCATTATTATCCTCTTTGACTATAGCATCAGAGGGAATTTTGCCATTGTGAGAAGCAAGGAAACACAAAGGGCACTGCTTCCTGGGCTGCAGCATGCTAACATCTTATCGCTGTCTTAGAGATATGCCAGCCTTTGGCATATTTCATAGCATTCAGAGCTTTGCTTTCCTCGTGGACCAGATTATCTTAGGGCACATTTCTTCCAAGGTTATTCAAAGCACAGCGTCTGAAAGCAGCTAAGTGTTTAATTAATTGTAACTGTTACCATCATTGCTTTTATTAATGAGCAGTACTGGTCCTGCTTCCACCACTGTTTTTGACTTATCCGATTTAGTATTATAGTGACCTCACAAGGTCAGTGGCTCTGCCTATCCCTTACAGTTGGAGAATTGGAAACAGAATGGTTGCCAATATTCTCAGTGTCACAGAGTTCAATTTAGGATGTGAGGCAGGCAGAGCCTTGAACAGTTAGCTTGGTGTAGGGGAAAAGGTATAGGGATAATTTGGATGAACATTCCTGGTGAAGGGCTTTGATACGGTAAGATCATCAGGGTTTACTTATGATCAAATGCAAGAATACTCATGGTGATCCGGATGGAACGGATTGATAACAAAGGATGAAACTGGTGAAGAGAAGCAATGGGAATAAGAGGGAGTGGGGCTTAGACGTCAGACAGCAGACTTGTATGTCCAATGGAAATGACCTTGAAGAAGTGTTTACTGCTTTGAAATTTTGAGAATATCATAAGGCTTTGAGTACAGTGGAATGGTCTATTGATTGTCTAAATCACTAAATGCACCAAAATGGCCACATCCTGGATCATATGAGACCAAACCTTAGAAGCTAACTTCTTAGTCCTTTATGATAACTGAACATTTTTTTCCCCTGAGGACATGTAACAGAACCAGGCAGGCAGTTTGCTGGATGCAGTCTGTAATAAAGGCATCTGCATCATTGTCATACCCTTAACAGGTTCAAGTGAATTCTTTATGAGGAAGAGACTGCAGGGACAGAAAACTGGGTGAAAAGAGCCAGCACAACAAATGAATTAATCCTACATAAAAGCCATGCACATTTTAGTGTCTCCAGCTTTGCTTACATACCCCGACTACTGTTCTGTCAGTAGAGCTTTCAGCTCATGGGTACTCTACAACTCTGAACTGCATCAATGAACTTGGTCAAATGATCTTTGCCCTCTTTCATAACTTTTTGGTTACATTTTTGGTAATATGAACCTTCAACCCACATATCTTCTACTGACTTTGAGATGAATAAGCAAGCAAGTGTGTGCATTTATCTTTACTTCCTGATGAAGGAGAAGATCAACTCTTTTTAAAATTTCCTGTCACTCTTTTTGATCTAATCCAAGCTGAACTGCACAGAAAAGAAGCCCTGTGTTTCTCACATTGCCGTGCAGTTACCCTTTCTGGGACTGTTCATAGGCTGTGGCTGCAGAGCCCACGATACTTGCATCTGGCCCAAGGAAGGGACTATGTTAATAAGTAAATACAATGATCTGTAGAGAAGCTGCACAGGAAGTGGAGCAAGGAGTTACAAGAGCACATATTTTGAGATACTGCTGACCTTAACCTACCAGTTGTTTTGATTAATGTGTACTATTAATGTCGCAAGATTATTTTCTCTTCTCTTTCATTTGTTGATTTCACTAATGTGACAATTCTTTCTAATAAAATCCATGCTTAAAAAATGATTGCTTTTGCTGCATTTTACACCAATGAATACTTGTAGACTAGGTATTTTGAGCAGTGTAAAATGCAGTAATTCCACTGTAAGATGGTCGCTGACTTTCCAGAATGTGTCCTATTTACGCATCAGATTAATTATTTATAAAACCATAAAAATAGGAACTATAGTTATTGGAGCAATAGTTTTCCTTTTTCTAAAAGAACTATTGTCTCTGACAAATGATTTTTAGCACTCGGTAATACCTTATAACTACAGCTATGAGGATCTTTGGAAATAATTTTAGTGTGATGACAGTGTTTAATTTTATTCCTTAATATTAATTTATACCTTAAATTATAAAAGCCAAATCCATTATTTAATGAAGAAACTCAGCTCTTACTAGAGTAGAAAATGCATTTGACAAACTGTTACAAGACTAGTAACTTACATAGAAGGTTTCTTTTCCCAAAGCAGTTCTGACTTCTCTCCCTAAAATCACTAGAAGTGGCATTCCTACATAGAGGTTAAGTTTTACATAAAATACATCTAGCATAAGTTTTAGACAATAGTTTATATTTAGAAAGTCATAATAGATGAACAGATTTTCATTTTCTGATTGATGAGTTTTATATGTCTTATGATTGTTTCAGAGTATACAAAATCCCAATGCAGAGAAGCGTATATATCAGTGCTGGTGAACAGAGGCAGGTAGGTACCTCTGGGTGATTCACCACTGCAGCCTTAGAGATCTCACTATCTTCTTCCTGTGAAGAGCTGATGAATCTCAGTCAGCATCTGGCAGCTTTTCTCCTATTCTAGTCTAAAGATCCTAGATGAGACTTCAGTTTGCTTTGTTTTTAATCCTTTCCTGGAACTTTTCTTCACTCTGAAAATGCTTGTCAGAGATTCATAGTTTTGTGCTTTTTGTCCAAGGCAGTATAAATTCAAAAGATGTGGAGTGTGTATGTGTGTGGAGGTTTTTACTGTGGATTATTAATAGGAAAGAGAAGTAGGGCAACAGATATCAATTTTTCTGTCTCTGTTACTCTGTTTCTATTTCCTTTCAGTCTCTGTCACTCTGTCTTTATGTCTCTGTCTCTGATCCTGTCTCTGTGTTCCTGTTGTGTCTATCCATCCTGGTTATTTCCTTCTACACCTTGGAATCACTGAGATGAATATAATAAAGAGTCAAGTTTCAGAGTACTTAAATCTTTACAAAACTTCTAAGGAGCTCTGACCTTATTTTGTTGTGGGAAAAGTTATAAATGATTGGCAGTTCCCATGCTAAGCCCAGCACTGGCAGGCCAGTGTATTTTCATCTTACAGACCCTCTGGCTCGAGGGCCCCCACCCCCACCCCAAGATGTTGGTGTGGTTGCTGCTTCCACCAGCCATTCTGCTGCCTCCACTGCTCTAAGCCTAGCCCTATACAATGGCTGCCAACATCGCACTTAGATATCTTAATTCCCAGTAACCTGGCAAAATCAAAACTCTTGAAACTTATAATTATCCAGTCAGATTTATATATCAGCAAATTCTCAATGCACAAGACACCCACACAATAATTACAAGACCAATTGATAATGGTACAAGCTATCCACCTAGAATAGCACAAGTAACCCCAATCATTCTACCCCTATATGAAATCATATCTACCTATAGCTAATAAAACCATGCAGGTTTAGGATCTTCTCCCTGTCTGTCTTCCATGTTGATTCTCCTTTTCTCTCTTCCTGCATCCCTCTCTCTGTAACTCTTAGCTGCAGCTCCCTTTTCCTGTCCTATCACAGGCCTCCTGCTGCACTAATATTTAAATAGATTGGACAGGTTGACATTTGAAGTATGCAAACTTAAATGTAATAATCAGCCAAACTTGTAGTTAAGAAATTTATCTACCCTAGTGGTCAAATGAGAGATTTAATCCTGGCTTTTTTTTTTTTTTTAAAGAAAAGGATTTGTTAAGACCAGTTAATTTATACTGTGTAAGTATTATGTACTGTCTGATGATGTTGGACAAACTTTAGACTATCAAGAAGTTATAATTTAGTGGGACGTTGAAATTGGCCATGCTGTTCCCTGACATTTAGGAAATGATAGTCACTTCTACATACAGGAAATAGAAATTATTTGTATTTTCTATGAATCACTCAACTGATTTATCATTTATCTTTTCTTATTTTTCTACTATACTTGAGATGACTCTTCTTTTAAGACCAAGCTAAAACTGTCCTGGTAAATATTTAACACATTTTCTTAAAAGAGGAAAATACTGATTTTCCTGATTTACTGAAATTCCTGGAATTTGCTGATTCCAGTGGTGTCAACACTTCTGCTAGGTAGAATTGGGTAGGTAGAACTAACTCCAAGTGGGATTAATGAACAAGCCTCACAGCTCAGGAGAAGGTGAAGATCTCCTCTCTCCTCCATTACCCTCTTCTCTCTTCCCCTGCCTCTCTTCATCTCTCCTCTTCTCTTTTCCCCCTCTCTCATCACCTCTCCTATTCTCCCTTCCTTCTTTCCATTCCCCTCCCATCTTCTCTGTTCTCATTCCTAAGAAAGCGTCCTGCTATTTTGTTCAGCCTGGTTTTGAACATCTATGCTCAATGGATCATACCAGTTTAAGCTTTCGGCACATCATATATTTTCATATCTCACCCCCTCTAACTGATAAGATAATAATAAATAAAAATATGCCTATTAATTACAATGATAATTTTTTCCCAATCCAAGCACAAGCACCAGCCTTTGAGGTAGAGATCATAACTCTAACACATTTACATTGTTAGGATAAGAACATTGAGGTATTTCTCCTCTGGGTGTTATATTACTATGCTTTTTTAAAATTTTGAAATCTTACTTTATTTTATTTTTATTATTTATGATATTTTTGACTATTAGTGGTTGTTTATATGCACATACAAAATTGAGGATTATGTTTCAAGTTTCTTTGTAGAATTTGTGGAAAGTTTAATGCGGTTTCACTGATTCTATAGATAGCTTTTGATAGAACAGCCATTTTTACAATGTTAGTCCTCCAATCCATGAGTATAAAAGGTTTGTCTAACTCTTGGTTTATTTTTCATTTCAGCTTTAAGGACTAAAGAGCTGGCTGAGCATATGAAAATCAATGAAAGTAACCTACCACACAAGCAGTCTCAAAGACAGATACCATATGATATCACATTAGATGTAAAAAAATGGTTTTGGCAAAACTAACATATCTCACAAAGTCCCAGAGAATCTAGGAATACAGGGACTTATTTTAGCATAATAAGGGCCACATACAACAAGCCCACAGCTGATACCTTGTTAAATAGAAGAAGAGAAAACAAATTCAAGAAATTCACAGCACTGCCCACAGTAATATGGTCTCTCCTACATTAATCACCAACCAAGAAAATGTACCACAACCTTAACCACATGTTAACCAGTGCCTAAGATTCACTTCTCCGGAAATGACATATAAATAACAGTTACAATTGACCCTTTTTAACTTTAACATAGAAACACAACACTTTTTAAAACATAAACTTTACAAGATTATAGCCTTTAAAATTCCCACAGACTCTTTTTATTTTGTTTAATATCAATGGTTTTATTTTTTATGTTGCATTATTTTTGTACAATTTATAAGGAACCCTTTTTTTTTTCAAAAATTTCCAAGTTTTATTTAATAATAGTATCAGGCACAGACTGGATTATATGTTTTTATATCAAGCATAGTGATATATCTTCTTAATTAGGGAACCATGTATCTAAAGGGGGGCAAACAGAGGGACATGAAGATGGGGGTGGGGATATTGAGAGAGCAAATAAATTGTTACCTTATACGTATATCAAACAGTTGTGAAGTAGGCACAAGATGATATCCATTTGAAATAAGTAAAACTATCTGAAACCCACTGAGATCACTATTCCCATTCAGTATAATTTCTTTTTTTTGTCACAATATTTTTATCTTATTTATTTATTTATTTATTTATTTATTTTCTTTTACCAGCCTGAGTAGTCATAGACTTTGTAAATAGGTAGCCTTGGCAGATAATACCAACTTAGATAAGGACAAGTGAATCATAGGCAGAGTCATAGTGACCTATCCCCTGAACCTTCACCCAGCTGATACCCTGTTCTGAAAGATATCTGTACTCCCCCTAAACACCTATGCTCCTGTGTCATCCCCTTCCCCACATCCTGCCTTTTTGTGTTTATAACCCCTGGGTGAATAAGTAAAAATTATGATTTGATTTTTAAAAAAACCCAAACTACTATACTTTTTAAAGATTTATTTTTAGTTTTTTTTTAAATTTATTTTTTATGTGACTGCATGTGGCTATGTGAACATGGGCACAGGTACCTGAGATGGATAGAATTAATGTCAGAGTCCCTGGAGCTCGACTTGGAGGCAACTGTGAGCCACTTGCCACAGGAGTTGCAAACTGAAAACCAAGGCTCTGAAAGAACAAGATTTTCTCATAAGAACCATCTTGCTATAATTACTTTAATATTGCTAAATTTTATTTTATTTATTTCTTCCTACATAGTCATCCATGTAGCACTATTTGATATCAGAGGCTACTATGTAGGAAACTATAGCAAGTAGCAATAACATTGTACTATAGGTAGATTCTGGAAGCTGCTGCAGATTCATATCTAAGACTCTCTTTGGATTATGCTTTAAGGACAGAGGAAGTAAGGTGGAGGAAAATGAGAAACTGGTATAACTGTGATGCTTATCTCTTTGAAGATCATCCACACTGTCCTGAACTGTGGTTATGGTACAGCTCCTTTAAATACCATTAAGCAGCCACTGGTATAGCAGACAAAACCCACTTGCAAGCAGGTTCCATCTGGTGCTTTCTAGAGAGAAGCTGTGTATCTTTAGCATCTGATCATTCCATTAGCTGGGACACGGTCTCTTATATAAAGAAGACCCAAGTAGATCCATTGTGCTGCATAGACATATTTATTTTGTAAATATTTATTTATTTTTTAAGGAGATTCACAGTATTCATAATTGTCTCTTTTCTTGGAAAACCTTACAAGATTGATGTTATGAGGATAAATTATATCTTCAGCTTATTTCATTATATATTTCTTAATAACCTTTTCCCCATCAGATTCATCATATCTTTCTCAAGCTTTGTTTCCTGGACTTTTGCTTTGGCCATTCAAAGTGTTCAAGAGAACACCAACATCCCAAATGGATCATCTGGGCACAAAAATTACTCTTTATTTACACAATATATATATATATATATGTTTATCTTAATAATCCAGGTCAATGATTCTTCTCACATTGTAACCATTTTCCATACCTGTTAGTCCTTTGGTAAAACTAAGGTAGTAACCATAACAATGTTGAGTGGGAATCTTGCTGAGTTGTTTCATGAATGAGTTTGTTCACTTCTAATTAGAGTCTAAATGTCCTTCTCCAGGTAGATCATGGGGAGGGATTATAAATGATGGAATTTTAATTTTCATCCCTGAGCTACTAGTTCCACATATATTCTATCTGGTGAGGGTGAAGTATCATATCATGTTCATTGAAGTAAAGTAGATCTTGGTAGATGTTTTTCTATGCTCATAGTTTCAGCTCTGTTTGATGCCTTAGCTGTGATTTCTCAATGATTGTCATTCTGTCTTCTAAGGCTTAAAACTTATGGCAGTTACAAGAAGGGTTAAGGTCTGTGATATAGTGGCCAATGCCACATCTTTCTATAAATTGGGATTTTGGGTAGTGATGATATCTGATATTTATTATAAACTCTAGATATCAGTATGGCTAATGCCTAGTGAACAAACCAACCAAACAAACAAATAAACAAGTAAACAAAAATTCATTCGCAACATATGTGCTAAGTGTAGATAAGATAATTTAATTTTCTTTTGGAAACAGTCTTTACTAACCTGCAATAACGTTACTTTAGGGATGTTGATATATTGGGGTCTTAGTGTTGATTTATGCTGCTATATGATTGCTATTTCACTGTAGGATGAGCTAAATTGTTTTTGGTGAATTGAATCCCATCCTGTTGGATCCTTGTAGAGTCTTTTTCCCTGATCCTGTGGGTACTTCATCCATAAGCCATTAGCAGAACTGAGAGGCAACTGATACAAGCTGGATGACATCCATTACCTGTAGTATTCTGTCTACTTGTTTGGTTAAGACTTCACAATAGAACTTTGATAGAAGCTAATATGTGATAAAGAAAGTTCACAGGGAACAGTCTTGCAGTCTCTTAGATTTGGTAGGAGGAAAGGCATGGAGCCAAATAAAACCAAAATGTGATTTCTAGAGAAACAACTTCAGAACCACAAAGCAAAACAAGGGTAGGTATGTAGCTTGCAGCTAAAGAGATACTTCACAAAACATCTATGATAGATGAGGAAGGTCACTCTGTGTTTTTCCGGTCATGGTGGTGATACTTCTCTCTGACCGTATTCACTGTGGTAGCAGTGAATTGTGATTATGATGTTGGTCTGGATTTGAGTCTCTTCTGGAAGTTTTCCTCATGGTTTGGCAACTCCAGAATCTTGCACTTACCAGGTTAATGAATTGGTGCAGAGTTCGTGACAACTACTCAGTGAATATTCACATTGAAGTTCCAGGACATCAATATCAATTTAAACTCTTCCCAGCATTTACAAAGTACCTGGTTATTATATTTGTTATGTGGATCTACATAGTCTTTGTTTCTTGGTGAAATCTAGAGAGGATTCTTGCCTTATGAACTTTATATAAAGTTAAAGAATTCTTTTTCATGAAAATTCACAAGATTTTGTGTAGTTAAGATCTTGTTTGAAGGTAGAAACTGAATAAGTTATCATTGCTTTTTATGGGCCATCTGCCCCATCACTCCTTTGTAATACTTGCTTCTTTTGGTCATAGATGGCATAGTCCTTAAACTTCAGAGCTACATTTCCTCCTGGAATATCACAGTCTACCATCTGCCCATCAGGGCCCTAAGACTTTGTTACTTGTTCTAGTAACTCTACCAGCTTGAAGTAACAGGATCATGTTATTTTGGGGCCTTTTGATCCTCAATTTTGATAAGAGTATCTACTACCTTTAAGCCTAGATTCAATGGAGCAGATATAGTCACCTATGGATTTCTGAGTTGTTTGTTTCCAAACATTCTCCTTATGCTGTTTTATTATTACTATCATCATCATCACCATTATTATTATTATTTTGGTAAATAAAAGTATCATCTGCTCCATGAACATACTTGATGGTTCTCATGGATCAAATAGCATTTGTTATGGCATGAAGACATCTTTGGGCCTTTTGTACTTTTTTACTATGGGCTCTGGTATTATTAGCATCACTACTTCATCGCTTCAACACTTCCTAGGGTGTCTATCAGAATGTTAAGTTTTTCATTACCTTATCCACGGTTCTGTTTTAGTCTCTAAATTCTACCTTGATTAAGCACTTTGAAAATCTTATGCATATTCTTTCAACGCTTGCTCATTCCTGCTGCTTAGTCCTGGAGCTTCATAGATCTAGAAAAGTGTTCAAATTTTGCAATGCTTTTCTGAAAGGATATCTGTGAGTTAGTTCTAGCTATTGTACTTGGAAGTCAGATAGGGTGGCAGGGCTAAATCATTATGGACAGCATATCTGTGCTTTATGACAGGGATTTATGTACCATGCTAACCAGGCTATATTGACATTGCTTGAACAAATACTCGTTAGACTTGGGTGTGAGGGTATTTTATAGTTGTGATGAAAGTCAAAATACCTCATGGGAGATACATGAAATATCTACATAGAGTGAGTGATCCTGATTTAATCATAGAGAGAGCATAATATCAGTACAAGTTCCATGTGCTAACTAATGCCACCAGTGAAGGACTGAAGGACATACTTGAATTCATGGTTTCCAGAAAAATATCAACCTCTGGACTATAGCATCATGTTATCCTCTTAGTTCCAGTATACCCTTTAAGCCTGGCCTGTGGCTTTTAGCCTTGCCTAGCCAATCTCTACAGTTGGCTGTGTAAGTCTCTTGCACTAAGTCTATTTCGTATGTTTCTGACTACTCTTGTATTTTTGGTAGGTTGTTGTATCTTTCGAGACAGTGGCCTGCATCCTTCCAGAAAAGAGACCTTAAAAGTCTTAAAATTTCTTTAGTCATAGAGGGTTTGAGGATAGTAGAGAGACATTGTTTCCCAGTGGATTAAAAAAAAACCAACCAGATATTCTTTTATAATCATGATTGGGTTTTTTTGTTTTGTTTTTGTTTTTTTGAAATAAGCTTTATTTTGGTACTGATGACTTGAGAGGTTAGAGAATTCAACTTTTTGTAATCTCTCCATTGTTAAATTAAGTTTTAGGCCTGATATTTACTTCCTTTTCTTTCTAACATGAGGGGTAGGAGGTTTTTAAAATGCTATCATACTGTATTTTATGTTCTAAGGATACTTTAACATTATCATACCCAAGAATATACTTATTTGTAAATCTTACCTTCTTTCACTATTACACAATACTATGAATGACTACCATCTATTCAATTCTGAAGCCTAGAAACATGCAAACCATGGATCTGTTCTTTCCTTAATCACCCTTATATTAGGGACTTACGAGTCCTGTAGTTTTTGTTTAAATATTTCTTGAATCTTTCCACTTCCTCACATCTCTTCTATCACAAGCATTAAGGTTTAAGTGTCAATATGTCTGTCTGTGTTAGGGTTTTGTTTTAACTCTTGAAACGATTTCTACTGCTCCACTCTAACGTCATAATTACCACAACATTCCTCAGAAAATGCCATTCTCTTTATCTTACGCTTTAATACTTGAAACTCTGCTAGAACTATAGTATCATGTTATCCCTAAATGCTGTCTAAAAGTTATAATTTGCCCAAGCCTGTTTCACCCAACTATAGAGTGTCCATCATGCCTATGCCAACAACTAACTTTCAATTCACTGAAAGTCTCATTCTCCTTTGACTGTGGAGTTTTTACACATGCTGTTTTTTCACCCTAAGATATTTTTCACACACATCTCTTACTCAGTCCTTAGTTATAGTTTATATATCAGTATTTTATGGAAATATTCTCCTTGAGAAAATTAATGTAAAAGGGTTAGAAAACAGTAATGCATGCTTAATCTCTTCTTATTTGGAGTTGACTGAAAATGGATTGCTCTTTTGTAAGGGTTACACAACTGAGCATCTCCAGGCAGCTGTAGAAAAGGTCATTAATAATATTTATTAAAATCATGTGGCTTAAAGCTCACCTCGGTGCTCAAGCCAAATGCTGATTTTTAGTAACATTTATATCATATGACAGATGCCCCTGATTTCCATATAGCTAAATATCCTATTAACTCTTTTATAAAACAGGGGAATAGAGGGAGAAATCAAATCTTGCTTTTCTGACTCTTCCTTTTGTTCATGTTGAGCCCTGGTTAATCATTTGTTTTTTGACTTGGATTTCTATACCTGATAAAATTCACACTGCTTTCTCTGCCTGGGAATCTTGTATTTCTCAGGCCCAGTTTGGATCACCGTCTTTGCACATATCCTGGCTTCCCAGGTACTGTCAATCTTTATCTTTTTCATGAAACCTTGCTTCATTCCATGTGTTGCACTTGTCACTGCTCCAGCACTCTCTAAGGTATGATTTACTTTGTGATTTACTCTCAGTTGCACATATTTTGTCTTTATTATGCTATGGGCTTCTAAGAAGTTAATAATGTTCTATTTTTAAAAATTCTTTACTGTTCCTAGCAAAATATTTTGCTCAAAGAAGGATGAAAAGATATTTGCTGAATATATAATTCAGTATAATGATTAGCAATTTTTAGAGTGGTTAGGAACCAAGGAACCAGGTGTTGGGGTACCAAAAATGATCTAGTAAGACCGTGGGTTAAAAACCCAAGAGACAGAGAACAAACAAAAGTCTTCAAGGAAAGTCTCAGAATTATTTGGTTGAAATGATACAATTATTATTGATTAATGTGATGTGTCTTAAAGACCTCTCTGCTTGAGAGATGTATGCTGATATCAAGTGCTTTTCATTTTTAGTTTAAAGTTAATAATGAAAAATAATGAATTCAGTCTGGAGAGGTAGAATACATGTTTAAAATAAGAAACAAAGTCTGGGAAAGAGTTTTTGCCCTCTGCACAAGAGGGCATGAAACTTTCACTCAGAATACAATTGAAATTCCAAAGATACGTTCTCAAGAAAATGGCCTTAGCAGAACTCAATAAGATGGTGCCTTGAGAGTCATAAAGAGTTGAGTCAATAAAACTTAAACACAGAATTTTTTTGTGGACTTAAGCATTTCATTAGCTCTCATCTGTGTTTTTAAACAATGTGGTCCACAGTTTTGGGTTAACTGAATTCAATTTTTATTCTTTGGTTTTGATATTGTGTAGACATGGTTTCCAAACCACCAGAAATCATACTAAATACATATTTAAATGCAGTAGTTCATCTATGTTTTCTTTTGAATTCAGTACTCACTTTGGAGAAAAGTATTAACATTTATAAAACTCTAATTTTAGATTGTTGAAACAAAATCATTCAATCTTGTAGTTCTTATTATTCAAAGAGTCAAGAGAGATAAAGATCTCCATTTGACATCAAGGCATACCAATTTTCAATACCCCAGTTCACACTGATACATTTTATGCATGAGCTCATCTCTTCTTTTATATTATGTGCATTCCATGGGGCTTGTAAAAAATTTCAACACAAGACTCATTGTATGTCATCACTCTTACATTCTGAGATTCTAGCCAACGAACAGAAATGATCTCATACTTGATGAATCAAGTCTTAGATGTAGGATGAAAAGGACTGATCATGGCGAGGAGAATCAAGGACAAGAAGTGTGATGGTCTTTTGAATTTTAGACACCCATCAACAAAAGAAGTTCAATTTTGTACTATCACTCTGATTACACATAGGCAGGCTTGCCTTTTCCTTGCAGGCAGTCTTAGCAGCATGCACCTTATTTGCTTACCAAAGTAAAAACTGAAAGCATTAAATATAAGACAAAGAGAAATAATTATTAGAAAAAGTATTCTATATTGCAAAGTAATTTTCAGGAATAATAAAGCCCTGATTGTCGCTTGGCATTCAGTATAGTTGGACAGAACTCTATGAATCTGTTCAGTATAAAAATAGAATAAGACTTTTCTTGGTTTACTGCACATTATATTTTATTTGGTGTTTTATATTTTCCAATACTAATATAAAAATTCTATTTGTCCTTTCAGTTGATAATAACCTAAGGAAATATGTTTTCTTTTCTTTTTTCTTTTGGTTTATTTTATACGTTGAACAACTGAATCAAAATCAATGTAGTATCAGTGTGAACATGTACTTGTGACTTTATGGGAAATAATTCCAAGAATATCTATTAAATTTAAGTCTCACAGATGTGGTGGTATTTGACTTTATTACATAACAACTGTTTATGATTAGGAGACAAAGATCCTGTGAGTCAGGCATATTGGGTAATTTTCTAACCAGGACATGGTTGAGAATTAAATGCACATGGACA
Source organism: Grammomys surdaster (assembly GCF_004785775.1). NCBI lineage: Eukaryota > Metazoa > Chordata > Mammalia > Rodentia > Muridae > Grammomys > Grammomys surdaster. The sequence goes on along the minus strand of NW_021604597.1, from coordinate 11,632,472 downwards.
GCCCATTGTCTGGGGCTGGGAACTTTCACAACTGACTGTAGGTATTTTATGATTTTTTTTTATAGTACGCCAAACCAGAAATCATTCCATTACCATATTATTTGTGATTAAGAACTGTATAATCATGGTATAAAAGTTAAGTTCTTTTTTTTTTTCTCTGCTTCTATTCAGAGGTGTTTACTGTGACCTTTTTTAGATGATACTTTAGTTACAAAGTATGTTTCCAGTTGTTAGTCCCTGACTTATTTTTTTTTTGGCCATTATTTCTTGTTAAGCTAACCAATGAGCTCTTCTTTTTATATCATCCTCCCCAATCATAATCTCCCACATACAATTTAAACATGCATACCATTGTTTATGCATTTACAAGATATTCATTGCTGACTCATGTGGGATAGTTTCATTTTTTCCTTTTCTACACAATTGTTTTCAGTGTAGTCATTTGTCAGCCTTCATCTTCTTTTACTCACTGGTTTCACGCAATAAAGTGCTTATTGCTATTCCAACTTCAAATGCATTTGGCAAGTTGTTCTAGAAAGAACTATAAATCTGTTAAGCTTTTAATCCTATAGACCCTGTTGCCTCTGCTCTGCTCCTCTGGATGAAGTCCCAGGATAGATTTACCACATCAGACCTGAACAGCTCCTCAAAGATGTTCAGCTGTTGATATAAGCAATCATCTGCCACTGTTTTCATACTGAGACCCAGGGCCTCCTCTGCTTCCTGTCATGATGACTGTGCTGGCTCTCCTTCTCTCAGGTCCTGGGGATATCTCTGCCTCTTGTTTTTTATTGACTCTTTTGCTTCCTACACCACATTCTTTTGTTTTTCTTGGCTAATTTTCTCACTTTAGTGGGAAAAATTTCCAGAAGCTTTTAGTAAAAGGATGTGTTTGAGATAATACAAATTCATGCACATAGTTTTTTTGAAAATTCACTGTGTCATGTGGACACAATGATTGTCTGTTTGCTTTCCTGTCAACATTTCACTGGACTCTGAACTTGACTAAGAAACTTTAATAAACCAAGAAGAATTTTATGACTTTATTTTGTATATTTTTAGTGAGATTATGAAACCAAAAAAAAAAAATCAGATATCTGGGGTTTGTAACTACAATACTCTACCAACATATTACAGTTGGCTTTTGTTGTTGTTGTTTTTAATCTTTTCTTTTTTGTTTGTTTGTTTATGTTTTCTGAGACACTTCCTCTAATATCCTTGCTGGACTGGAACTCACTTTGTAGAGCATGCTCATCTTGAACTTTCAGTAATCCCCTAGCCTCTACTTCTCAAACACTGAAATTAGAGACATGCGTCACCATACCTTGTTCTACCAAAATTGCAATACAATTCTTCACATAAATTGAAAATAAAACTGTCAGCTTTCTATGGAAACACAGAAACTCTGAATAACTAAAATGGTCCTAAAAAGTAAACTAATTGCTGGAGATATCACCATTTTGACTTGATTATACACCATAGAGCTTAGTAATAAAAGCATCATTGTATTGGCACATAAATAGACATGTTGATCAATAGAATTGAATTGAAGACTCAGACATAAATTCACACACCTATGGACACCAAATCTTTGATAAGTTCAGATACCCTAAATCTGTTAGAAGGGATAATGAGGTATAGTCTTGGTCTTACTAGCACAGGAAAAGACTTTGTGTGCAGAATGTAGATAGCACAGGCACTAAGAATAACAACCAATACATGGGACCTCTTGAAAGTTAAAAGTCTCCATAGGGCAAAGGGCACCATCATTTGAACAAAGCGGTAGAATAAAAAATGGAAAAGACCTTTAATTATAAATCTGGTAGGGGATTAATATCTAAAATGCATAAAGAACTAAAAGAAAAAATATAGCTGTACTTCCACAGTCTGTGGGCAGAGCTGGAACCAGAGCTGGTACATTTTCAAATGAAGATGTATGGACAAAGGGATATGCTGTGGGACACACGGTGGGTGACACACTATAGCTTCCATGATGAGATGATTTCCATGCTTTGTTTTGCTTATTTTTGTTTGTTTATGAGTGTTCTTTTATTTGGTGGGGAAGAGGGGGTTTAAGGGTGGAGCTTAGATATGAGAGGATTGGGCAATTGTGGAACTGGGATGTATGATGTAAAACTCACAAAGAATAAATAAAAGTTAAAAAGAATTCTAAATATAAATAAAAGTTAAAAATATCTCTCTGGGTTCCCTGAGGGACAAGCCTGACTGCATAGGGATTGATGTCAAAAGTATCCCCACTCCAGAAAAAAGACATCGGGATGGGCATGGCCCTCATGCCTCACTGGACAACGACAGGGGGACTGGAGCCATTACAAAGTCCCCTTCAATTACTGGAGGTCAGGCCTCTATTCCTGCCTTTGCAAGATCAGAATTGCCACAGCCCTTCTATATTTAGAGAAGGGAGGAGATGTCAGGGGCAGCCCTGCTTACACACTGAAGGCCTAAAATCAGCCATAGACCTAAAATCAGCAATAGGCCTATCATACATGTATACTAACACCAAGTCTTGGGTCTCCGTGGAAAAACATTGAAGCAGATGGCTATAAGCTATTGTAAACAGGCAGCTTTTGTGGAAATTTACCAGCCTGAGTAGTCATAGACTTTGTAAATAGGTAGCCTTGGCAGATAATACCAACTTAGATAAGGACAAGTGAATCATAGGCAGTCATAGTGACCTGTCCCCTGAACCTTCACCCAGTCAATACCCTGTTCTGAAAGATATCTGTACTCCCCCCTGAACACCCACACTCCATTATCATCCCCTTCCCCGTGTCCTGCCTTTGTGCGTTTATAATCCCTCTGTGAATAAGTAAAAATTATGAATTGATTTAAAAAAATAAAAATAAATAAAAAATGTAAGATTCTATCCTAATACTCATGAAGTAGAAGCCAGTAGAGCTCTATGAGTTTGAGGTTATTCTGCCCTCCATAATGAGTTCCAGGCCAGCCAGAGCTAAGTAGTGAAACTCTAAACAAGCAGAAGTAAATTCTGAAAGGCTGGAAGAAGTTGAGTAGGAGGGAGACCCCATGAAAAGACCAGCAGTTTCAAGTGACCTGGACCCCTGAGATCTCTCAGACACTGAGCCACCAACCAGGCAGCATACACTAGTTGGTCTGAGGTCCCTGACACATACACAACAGAGAACTGCATGGTGTGGTCTCAGTGGGAGAAGATGCACCTAACCCTTAAGAAACTTGAGGCCCAAGGAGTGGGAGTGCCTAGCAGAGGAGCAGACATCCTCTTGGAGACAGGGGTGAGGAGGAATGGAATGAGGAACTGTGGGAGAGTAGACCAGGAAGGGGCAATGACTGGACTGTAAAAAAAAAAAGTAATTAAAAATATATTTTCCATCTGTATTCAAAATAAAAGTGGTTCTTTTATGGAATATACTCCAGAGTAAGAAATTAGACTATCATTTTAACAACAACAACAATACCAACAATAAACAAATAAGATAATAGTATTTTAAAGACTTCTTGGTGCTAGTAATTTTGGCAGTGGTGGTTCTTGCATAGATTTTCTTAGTTGATAAAATTATTTATCTTATTGATTACGAAGCTAGTAAGGAAGTTAGAATTATAGTTATTGCTACTTCAAATTGATGTTAGCTAGAACTTAATGAAAAAAATAATGAGCATGAACGGATGTTGAACTTTATCAAGGGATTTTTTTTTGCTTCTATTAAGATTCTCATATGACCTTTATCTTTAAATCTATATGCATAATGAGTTAGATTAGCTAAATTTTGTTTAGCTAAAATTTTTTGTTCATCCTTAGTCATCCTTGCATGTTTGAAATAAAATCTACTTGGTCATGGTGAAAAAAAGAATTCTAAAACATATAAATAAATGAAAAATTAAATAATGCAATATTAAAGTTAAAAATACAAACAAATGAAAAAAGAACCCCACTAGATATCAAGAAAAGAAGAAATTCAGTTAAAATTGGTTACAGAACTAAACCAAGAGTTCATAAAAGATGAAACATAAATAGCTGAGAAAAGTAAAAGAAATTTATGAAACAATGCATGATACACATGTTCTACAGTGGCACAAACCTTGTGGGAGTAACCAGCCACTCTCTGATTGCATTTTAGTCATATTCATTCCATGAGAAGTCACCCTTTTCTGACACTGCTCTGGTAGCCAAAAACCTAAGACGACATAGACCATGGACTGAAGGGAAAACCACATGCTCTTTATTGTCTTTAAAGGATCCTAGCAATACATTGACACTTAAGGAAATTTTGTGATACCCATAGACCAGTGTCTTACTCAGCTATCATCAGAGATGCTTCCTCATGCAATAATAAATGGGAACTAACGTAGAGACTCTCAACTGGACAATGTGCAGCCAGTGAGAGATTTTGGAACACTCAGTACTAAATGGATTAAAATAATTTCAAACTCCTTCCCTAAGGGCTCAGGGAGCTATCCCCAAGAGACAGACAGACTGTAAGAACCAAAGGGTATAGATTACACCACGGAAACAGTTTTGAGAGACACTTGTACTGATGCATTATGAACCCACAGAGACTGTGCAGTATTCACATTGGATTCATAGGTTCAAGCCAGATGGGGTCTTCATACTGAAAGAGAGAAATAGACACAATTTCCCATTCCTAACCAAGAAGTTAGTTTTTTCCCAGTGGTGTCTTACTGGGGATTAAATCATACATAAGGGAAGGCTCCATGTTCAGCAGAAGATGACCAACACAAAACGAACTCTGCAATGTTTCTGTAGATTTTGTGGCATCATACTGCTTTATCTAGTCATTAAATATTTTTCCTACTCTTGTGCTTGTAAATTATGTCAGAGTCCAGCTCCGGTGTGGTCTAGGTCCCAAAAACGGGTTGGAGTCATCGAGGGATGGAGATGAACATAATTTGAGGTAAATCAGGCTACCTCCTGTGTGTGTGTGTGTGTTTTAAGGCTACACCGCTTAAACTCTATATTTGCACAGTAGCTTGATCATAGGCAATGTTGAAACCAGATGTAATGATTCCAAGAGGTGTATGATCTTTTCACAGATTGTTTTAAACCTATTTTAGCCCTGTTTTCAATATCCAGAATGAAAGAGATAATAAACTTTATTATAGTACTTTTATTTGAAACAAAAGCAATAAGGTCAGCAAGCATCTAAGTCCTTATTCGTTTTTTTAAGCTTCAATAACCACACCAGGTGTCCTTTATATATTTTCCTGCATGCTATCAGCCTTTCTGGTCAGGAGGTGCCCGACATCGGTCCTGAGAAACAAATCTGTAAGAGCAACTTTTATTCCTTAAAGGGCATGATGCAGTATTTGATCATTGTAGCATAACAATCATTGAACTGTCTTCTAATTGCATTCCTATGTGCTTTAGTCTTACAATATGGGCCTGATCTCACAAACTCCATGAAGGTAAGGTCCTGATAGCTTACAGTTCCCAATATGCCATATCATTATAAATCCTTCTTTGTATGTTCCTGTGTATGACATAGGGGGAATCAAACCAGTCTAGTTTCTTAACAGAATCTGCTTCTTGTGGAGCATGCTGGATCTTGCCGTTCATTCTGTAAGTCATGTGCCCAGGGAATCAATCCTAGGGACCACTCTATACTTACTAACTAAACTCTTGTCCTCAACTGCCAAGGTCTTCGACTCTGGGTCTGGGCCTGTTGTTTCTTTCAGTAACGTGCCTAATGGGTCCTGGCACTATCTTTTAGTTAATAAACCTTAAGTTCTCTGTTACTGGTGCAAACAGGGGTAAAATGGGGAATCTTATGTAGGAGTAGGCATAGTTATCACACTATATATGGTTCCACGATGGTAAAGACTTTTTTCAAAAAATTATTTTGTTTAGAGAGATTGCCATTGTATGCATTCACATCCTCTACCACAGCTCATACAAAACTTCCTGAAAGGAAAAAGACATAAGGAAACTCCCATAATGTATAGCGAAAATCATCAAAGATAAAAGTAAAAGGATGCTGAGGAATTGTGATCTGCAACGTCTATATGGTGGAACTTTGTCAAGCAGCAGTGGTTGCCACGTGGTCCATATCAATATTATAGTGTCCAATTTTGTGTTTTTATGTTTATATAATTTTGTGTGCTTCTTTTACTTTCTTTTTTACTATTTATTTATTTATTTGTGTCTAATTCATTTAATTTTTGATTTTTCCACTTGTTTTCTAAAGAAAGAAAGAAAAAAGAAAGAAGGGAAGAAACAAAGGAGGTATGGATTTGGATTGGTGGAGAGGTGGAGAGAAATTGGGAGGGAAAACTGTGATCAGAACTTCTTGTGTTAATTTTCAATTTAAAAAAGAGCAGAAAATAAGATACATGAAAAAAGAGAGCAGAATATATAGTTTAAAAAGATTTTGTTGAAGTATATTATTCTAATGTAGAAATTGACAGTAATTAATAAGTGATAAGCAAAACAATAAAATGTCAGTGTGCAAAACAGCCTGGACAGACTCCTGACATTGCTTTGCCTCCTATCAATCAGTCCTACCAATTACCAACATCACAAACCCGTTAATAGGTTTCTGCTTGAGAGGAAAGTGGCATGTGAGAAGCCTGTAGAGTTAAAGGGGCAGCACTGAGGTGTAAATATCCTGTGGAAGGAAACAATCATCAAAAGAGAAAATGCTTTTCAGGTGTTTCGGTGTAGTCTGGTGCTATTTGATCTTTCTTCTAATAATGTGTGATTCAGATTCTAACACATTAGTGACTCAAGGGAACCACTGTACAGAATTACTACAGTTACTCAGTTTGTTTTTAAAACTGGAAGTATATACCAAATATGAAGTATTTCTATGATTTTATGAATTTTAGGTGGCTAATAATAATAACAATTATTATTATTATTATAAATTGTACCTGTACTTTAATATCTCTGATGCATCTTATTTTAGGAATGATGTATTCATATTAATTTAATGGCCTTTGTGTTTATATAAAGAAGAAAAGATAAATTTGGGCTGACAAGATGGCATATCAGGAAAAAATACTTACCAATAAACTTGACATGGAAGTCTGAGCTCTGGAATCTACATGGTAGGATTATTGAATAAACTTATTCCTCCAAGTGGTACTCTACACATACCTTGGCAAGCATGCACACCCCTAAATTAACTTATAAGTTTTAAAATGAAACAAGAAGCCCTTTTCTTATTATTATGCTGAAAATCACTAATTCAATACTTAATAATCAGAAAATATAATTTTTTAGTGTGATTTTTTTCATTTTTGCTCCAGTGTCTTAGACAAATCAACTAATTTTCAACTTGGAAAGTTCACTTTGAAGGCACTGCATATGTTCTTGGCATTAGCCACAAATTTGAACTTTTGCAGTAAACATAGAAAATGTGTTAATGAAGAGAACTGCCAATCTAAGTAAATGACAGCGTGCTGGATATAGCCTGGGCAAAGGCTTGACCTTCTATATCAATGAGGTACTTCAATGATCTCAATTTGGTCTCAATTGAAATTATGGTTATGGGATAATAAGAATAAGGGAGGAAAAGAGGATTATGGATTCTCTATTAACTCATTTATGATTTCTAATTTGTTTTTAAATACTGTCAGGCAATGTTTAATGAAAGGTTTCTCAAGAATATGAAATGAATAGAGGTCATGCTATTTATTCAGCCTAATGAATATCAACTAAATATTTTCTGTGAGGCTCTTTCTAAATAATCTGCATTGGGTAGATGCATGTCAAGATAGCCTCTTTCCAAAGTCATCTTATGTAGCTCACCCAAATCATGCCAGAGAGGAGATTGGGCTGGGTGGGGAGCTGGGGTTGGGAACTACAGTCGTGTGAGAAGTGGCATTTGGGTGAAATCTAATATGGCCACCTTTGACAGATGTAAGTCATTCAAGGAATGACTAGCAGTGACCCAGCTGACAGCAATTCACACCTACAACCTTCAACCAGGCAATTCTATTTCTGATCTTACTTTGGGATTCAATTTTTTAGGATTATTTCTTCTTTTTTTCTTTAGATTTTTCACCTTTTTTAATACCATGAAGATACATTCACATAACCAAAGACAACATACTGAATCACATACTGAAATGAAATTTCTTGGAATCCTTGGTACCAAACACTATAATAATAATTAATAAAAAAGACTTTAGTGTAAAAACTAAAAAAAAAAAAAAATCAAACAAAACCCCTTAAATTCTTTTGTTTCTGTCAGGTTTCTGTTTTGAGCAAAGAAGGAATTTTTATGGCAGTGAATTTATTATAATGTGATGCTGTAAGACCAATTTTTGTGGATAATGGTTTGGATAACTTTTTCAACTTTTTTTGTATTGGATATTTTATTTATTTACATTTCAAATGTTATCCCCTTTTCCAGTTACCCCTCAAACACCCCTATCCCATCCCCTTCCCCTGCCTCTATGAGAGTATTCCCTCACCCACACACCCTCTCCTACCTCTCAGTCCTCGAATTCCCCCACACTGGGACATTGAGTCTTCATAGGACCAAAGGTCTCTCCTCCCATTGCTGCCCGACAAGGCCATCCTCTGCTATATGTACGACTAGAGCCATGGGTCCCTCCATGTGTACTCAATTTCTTAAAGATTGATTTTGCTTGACACAGTGACCCAGGCACTATTTAGTCACAACATTGAGTTAAAAATCTCTGAGATTTTAAAAATGTTTAGGAACCTAGACAATTGTCTGAGTATATTCTTCCAAAGACATCAGAGTCCTCCATCTGTGAGAATTAGAAATTCTTCAATGATGCTGATACTGAAGGTGACTTTCTGCCTTTGGAGAGTTTGTCCTTCTTCTTAAGAACAATTCAGGTTGTGCGGATTGGGGCAGGACAAAAGTCTTATGGTGGAAATGAATGACATTTACTGAAGGTCCAGTGTGGATAAGAGCAGTTGTATGATAAATTCACTTTAAACCATCATGATGATATTAGTAGGCAAGTTAAACAACTGGATTATGTTTTCGGCAAGATGTAGAGACAAGAATGGTGTGAGAACAATTTCTACCCAAAGGCCAAATGTTAGGTATTAACCTTTATGCCCAGTCTCTCCCTGGGATCCATTCTGATTGTTCCTTCTAACTTAAACTCAAAGACATGTTGGCTTTGATTTAGTAGCATATGTCATAGTCTATTTCCAAAATCATAAAAGTGTTTACCTATTTCCAGTAACTCTAGCATGACAGAATAAATAAAATGAGCAGTTATAAATAAAATGCAGTCAACACAGAGGTGTACTTATTGTAAGGAGGAAGAAAGTGGCACCCTTTTCCATACTGGGCCATAGGATAGGGATTCATGAGCTAGAGACCCTCATTAAATTATAAAAAATTGTAGCTACATGAGACTGTATAATTTGCACAGAATAGAAATGTATTTTTCATAGTTCTGAAGACCAGGAAGTCCAAGATAAAGGATCTGCTGGGTCATGTCATGAGAGAAGATAATGGGGAGAGAGGGGGTAGGGTGAGAGGAGTGCAGACAGAATGAGAGGGTGGGATAAATCTCATGATTTTTTAAAAGTAGAAATTATTTCACTTAGTAATTATATGAATTCACTCATGAATTTTAGGAAAAATGCACAGCATCACAGATATCAATGTAGATTCTAGAAAGTGTACACATTCCTCTGGGATGATACCTGAGTTATCTTCAGCTCTATGGCAGAGTCCTGAGGACAAAAGAGTTAAATTTAGATTCAAGGTCTCACCAAAAACATTTTTATGAACCTTGGCTAGTGACCAATAACAGTAACTTTCCGGTGCCTTTCAAAAACTCCCTTGTCAAAGGGTACAAATGTTTTTCTCTATATTCTCCAAGCAGTTCTATGAGCTTGGAGATACATTTCTTTTCAATTAGAAATACTTATACTATATTTAGGGTAGAGGTGCTGTGATACCAGTAAAATATGTTTGCTCTGATTTAACTTTCAGAGAACCTTGAATTAAAGAAGTTTTCATTGTGAATTGTAATTGCCCAATCTAGATATTGTAACTCAATAGGTAATTCACAGAAGGGAAGGAATGAATAGACATCTTGATGGGTTTACCCTCTTGTTCAAGAGTACAAGCCCCAAACCCCAGAAACAAGTATATTTTGGCACAGTGCCCATGGATATGTGCAAAGTTTTTCTCTACCTCGTTTCTTTAAAGCAGCATGTTCTAAACCAGTTGTGCTCACAATTCCCTTCTAAAATATGCTCAGAATGACTCTTGAGGTTACTGATTTTAGGATAAGAGAATCATTATAATATTTAAAGGAACATATCTTCTCTCAATTTTGATTAAGTTGTTCTATAGCAATAAATTTTCTTAAAAAGCAAAACTTTAAAATTTGGTTTTCAGAGAAATGTGTCTGAAGCATATTTTACACTATAATGTGCACTTGAAGGGGATACAGCCAACAGAACTTCCTCTAAAATAATTGGCATCATCATTATTGTTGATATGAATCCCTCTGACTTTTAATTTATGATATGCCCCAAAGCCTGTTGGTTCAGGCAGTCCTATTCTTCCTGTTGTATATGGTCTCACTCTGTTATACTCGCATGATTGCCTGCATCCGTTCGTCTCTGTACCCTAGATACCTGCTATTACTTCACAGTTTATACTTTGCTCTTTATAGGTAAATTTTAGGTGTGTGAAATGATGGTTTATCCTTGTCAGTATTACTTCCCAAGATGTGCACTATGTAGTATCTGATTTCTATAAAATGTTGATAGTTGCCTAAAGAAGAACTTGAATGATTGAAAAGCATAGGAGAAAAAAAAAGAAAAGCATAAGAGACATCAGAGTAAAAAGTTAAAGTAGCTCACACAACTGAAAAGCCTCAGGTATCAATCATGGTGTATGAGAATTTCTTATTTTTTCTCCATGTGTGAAATGACTTTAGTAGAAGATCTCATGAGGCACATTATAAAATCCTGATATGACTTAGGGTATTATATTAACTCAGGAGTTATATAAAGAAATGGATATATTAAACACTAAAAGTTCTACCCCCAAACCTTAGTAGTGAGTGAGATAATGTATGGACACATAACTTTTAAAAGAGATAAATTGAATATTCATGAATTGATGTCATCACATTTTAGAGATAGTCTTTATAATAGTCTTTATAATATAGTAGACCATTGTGTTCAAATCTTGGGACATTGAGGGACAGGTTTCTTTCTTAGAAGTGAGGGTTAAATTTATGATTGTTAATTCATAGGAAACAAGAAACATGTTATGGTTAAAGTTAATTAGACTTAGTGACAACAACCTGTTTGCACTGTGATGAGCTCAATGAAATGATGTATCTAAAGATTCGATAGAACTTGTTGTCACAAAGTATTATCTTTTTACCTTCAAAACTGTTGCTTTCTTTTCTTCTCATCCTCCTAGAATGTACTTTAGGTGGCTGCTGAGGAAATGACTCAGTGAATATGATGACCTGAGTTCAAATCACCAAAACAAATGCAAAAAGCTAAGCATGATATCTGATGTCATCCTATAGTTTATTTGTGTACACATGGGAAAACATACATACACAATATGAATATTAAAATAAAATATTTTGAAATTCCTTGACACTTTTGAAGTTGTTATTATCAAATATTTAAAGAAATATCTGTTCTATTTGTTGAAAAGAGAAGCTTAATGTTTGATTTCCATATGTGTGTCATTTCTTAAGTGCATCCACACAAATTCATTCATATCAGTCCTGTTACAGTCACCTAAGCAAAACAGTTCCCTTTAGGCTTTGTTCTGTTTCTAGGCTTTGCATCATATTTATTAATGGTTTAGCATCTATTATAAATCGTAATTTGGCTATTTGATCTTTGCTTATGCACCTGGCTGGTCACAAAAACAAGCCTTAAACTGCCTTCAGCTGCTTGATACCTCTAATATGTGGGAAGGTGAATAATAATAATTAACAATAATAACTAACACATATGTTAAACATATTTCTAAAGTGGTTTACATACATTATTTAATTTTCATGATAGAGTGAGATGTATACTAGCGTTTTTAAAGGGGAGAAAATTAAGCCACAACCACACTCCCATGATTCTAGAAGTAGATCGTGAATGTTAATTCAAGTGGCCTTCTTTGAGAAGCTGTTATTAATAACCACTTAAAGTGGAAAGATGTTCAGTCTGCATGTTTCTTGTGTATATGTTTTCAGGGCTGACTATTTGTATCGGATAACCAGTTGGGATATTTTCCCTAGGGGAGACTCTTTCTCCTACTCGGTATTTCCTAATTGCCTGTATATAGTTCTTTGTATAGGGTTGTGTTTAGCAATATATATGTGTATATAGATATGTGCATTCATGTAATAACTATTACTGAGAAAAAGTCCTTAAATTTGAAAGAGAGCAGGAACAGGTATATGAGAAGGTTTGAAGGGAGGAAAGAGAAGAGAGAAGCTATGTAGTTACATTATAATCTCACAAATAAAAATAAAAAATTAACAAGAATCATATTTGAGCTAAAATCATCAAGAAAGGCCCATCTATGAAGACACTTATGCAGAAACAAGTAAAAAAAAAAAAGACATCTAGGTGAGATTCACAAAGAAACACCCATTGATGACTAAAGAAGAAAACTGGCTGGAGCAAGAGCCTAGATTGTGTTCTGCTGAGAATCAGGAATCCTCTTGCTACAGCAGAAAACACCAAAGAATAGAATTGCTTCTCTCTGTACTGTCCTTCATGCTTTAATCTTGGGAATGAACTGCATAATCTTTTCTATAATGGCTAAACTGAAATAAAAAATGTGCAAATTCTCATTTTTCTCCATAACCTCATCAATAATTGTAATCTGAGGCCTTCTAAAAGCTAAATAAATGAATAAATAAGTAAATAAAAATGTTTTAATTTTTGTTGTTGTTTTTTAGAACAGCAAGTTGGGACTCAAGCTTAGGCTCTTGCACATCGCTCTCCCTATCTCCTTCCTGCAACTACCATTTGTTTTCCTTGAACAAAACACTACCGATGAGTTGACAAAATATGGCTTCTTAATAAAGTTAAGTGCTGATTTTGTGTCCAATGCCTTTTTGTTCTGGAATGTGAACAAAAATTGTCCTCAGTCCTAGGAGGGCATTGCGATTGCTTCACTCTTCCTTACTAGTTCACCATACTAAGTGTGAGTAGTGTTGGACAAAGATTTGCTAAATGAGTATCACTTTATTGATGAAACTGTGGCCCTAAGGATTGGAATCCCAGATGACAGTCTCATAGTGAATGGCAGAGGTTCTACCTGCAGTTGTAGGCATATTGGTTTGTATTCTACCACACAGAGCCCTAGTATTTGTCGACAAACCTAGTTCATAGTCTGTGATTCTAGCACGATCTTGGAGGAGAGAATGTATTACAGGGTGAATGAGAAGTAAAGCAAAGATAAAAAACTGGCTTTTGTTATGAAATCAACTTAGCTGTACTATCCAGGTGGAAAGTCTGTATGTAATTCAAGGTAAGCTAAGAATTTCTGATAGGTTCATCATAGGCTTGTTACACTTAACTGAAACACATGTGAGTTAGACTTCATCTTGTTGCTGTGGGATCTTGAGGCATTTGGGTCCCAAAGTCTTTAATTGCTTAAAAACATCTTTGCTTGCAATATCTGCATCTGACTCTTTTAGCTGCTTGTTGGGTCTTCCAGAGGACAGTCATGATAGGTCCCTTTTTGTGAGCACTCCCTAGCCTTAGTAATTGTGTCAGGCCTTGGTACCTCCTCTTGAGCTGGATCTCACTTTTGGCCTGTCCTTGGACCTTATTTTCCTCAGGCTACTCTCCATGTCTATCCCTGTAGTTCTTTCAGACAGGAACAATTATGGGTCAGAGTTTTGACTGTGAAATGGCAACCCCCTACCTCACTTGATGCCCCATTGGAGGTGGGTTCTGTAAGTTCTCTCTCCCTATTTTTGGTCATTTCATCTAAGGTCCCTCCTTTTGTGTCCTGAGAGTCTCTCACCTCCCAGGTCTATGGTGCATTCTGGAGGGTCCCCCCAACCTCCTACCTCCAGAGGTTGCCTGTTTCCATTCTTTCTGCTGGCCCTCAGGGCTTCAATCCTTTTTTCCTCACTCAATACCAGATCAAGTTCCCCTCTCCCTCCAACACCGCACCTCCAACCACCTTTCCTCTCAGGTAGCTACCTCCCTCTCCACGTGTGATTGTGTTCTTCTCTCTCCCAAGTGGGGCTGAGGCATCCTCACTTGGGTCCTTCAGCTTGTTAACCTTTTTTAGTTCTGTGGAATGTATATTGGGTATTGTGTTCTTTCTTTCTTTCTTTCTTTCTTTCTTTCTTTCTTTCTTTCTTTCTTCCTTCCTTCCTTCCTTCCTTCCTTCCTTTCTTTCTTTCTTTCTTTCTTCCTTTCTTTCTTTTTCCTTTCTTTCTCCTCCCTCCCTCCCTCCCTCCCTCCCTCCCTCCCTCCCTTTCTCCCTTCCTTCCTTCCTTTCTTTGGCTAATATCTACTTATTAGTGAGTTCATGCCATGCATGTCCTTTTGGGTCTGAGTTACCTCACTCCGGATGATATTTTCTAGTTCCATCCATTTGCCTGCAAAACTCAGGATGTCCTCATTCTTAATAGCTAAGTAGTATTCCATTGTATAAATGAACCACATTTGCTGTATCCATTCTTCTGTTGAAGGACATCTGGATTGTTTCCAGCTTCTGGCTATCACAAATAAGGCTGCTAAGAACATAGTGGAAAACGTGTCCCTGTGGCATGATGGGGCATCTTTTGAGTATATGCCCAAGAGTGGTATTGCTGGGTCTTCAGGTAGATTTGTTTCCCATTTTCTGAAGAAATTCCAGATTGATTTCCAGAGTGGTTGTACCAGTTTGCAATGCCACCAGCAATGGAGGAGTGTTCTTCTTTCTCCACATCCTTGCCAACATGTATTGTCACCTGAGGTTTTTATCTAAGAGTCAGATGCAGTTGTTTTCACCCAACCAATGGACAGCAGCTGCTGACCCCTGTTGTTGAGTTAGGGAAAGGCTGGAAGAAGCTGAGGAAAAGGGTGACTCTGTAGGAGGACCAGCAGTGTCAATTAGCCTAGACCTCTGAAATGTCTCAGACACTGGACCACCAACCAGGCCACATACATGAGTTGATATGATGCCTCTAGCACATATACAGCAGAGGACTGTCAGGTCTGGGTTCAGTCAGAGAAGATGTACCTATTCCTCAAGAGACTGGAGGACCCAGGGAGTTTAGAGGTCTTGTTGGGTGGGGGTGGGGTGAGGTAGTGGGGACATCCTCGTGGAGATAGGGGTGGGGAGGAGGCATAGGATGTGGAACAGTTAGAAGGTGGACCAGGGGAGGGGAATAAAATCTGGAGTGTAAAAAAATAAGTAAGTAAGTAAGTAAGTAAGTAAGTAAGTAAAAGACAAGGGAGGAAAAAAAGAGAAACAAAATTCCTTAGCTTTTAGCTAACTTAAATCTTGAGAGTTCTCCTTCTCTATATATTTACTATTATTGATGCACATACACATTTCAATACAAACATATATATATATTTGGAAAGAAAATGGAACCAGGAAACTCTAAACCTCTAAACCTCCCAATTTATATATAAAATGAAGGAATATTAGAAACAAGGACTACTTAGTAGTAATAGTCAGGACATATGTCTAACAGCTCATTTGGGCCATTCTCAGCTAGGGGCTGGATTCCTAGCTTTATTATACAAATGTCCTTGCTTCTTAGGTTGAGAGTATCAGCACTTTAAACTCCATAGATTAGCTCGTATGTCTGTCCTTCCAGACTCCTGTCCAAGACCAGCCTTTTTCCTTTCTCCTCCTGTTTTATTTTATCCTTTTCCAGGCTCAGTTTGGTTGCTATCAAAGTCTGTCAGTAACCCTTCCTGCATATCACTCATCCATCTCTCACCTGCTCTGCTCTATTTGCACCTTTGTTGTGCTTCCTACATCGATTATTTTATTTGTCTTTGTATAGTTTATTTTGCAGTTATGTTGATAGCACCACATACAATATTTCTTTGGTTTTTCCAAGGCATAAGTCCTAACATTTTTATCTTCAATTGTTCTGAGACAACCTTATTTCAGCCTAGACTGAAAAATGTTTCTTAGTCAGTGGAACTGGATTTGCAACTTTTAACCTATTTCTTATGAGCTAGGTTTGAAACATATTTATAATTTAATCCTCATCATAGGCCTAGAAATTTTATTTTATTTGAATCAAGTTAAAATTCAGAAACATTTTCCTCACATTGCATGGCTAGCAAATGACCAAGGTGCAGTCTGTACATTGATCTCAGTCCGCATTAGAGAAACACATTACATGTTACCTACTCTATGGAACCTTTGAGCCCTTGCTAGTTCTTATGCCTTGATAGTGGTTTACACAGGGACCTCCAAGCTGTAGGAGAAAGGCACTTGCAGTACACAAACTCCTGAGACTATTTAGAATCCAACTTAACAGATAATAAGAAATCTCTTCTTTTTCCCAAACAAACACATAGTTAAAACTAATTTGATAGAAACAAAAAGAACTATCCAAAGAATCAATAAAACCAGGACCTGGTTCTTTGAGAAAATCAACAAGATAGATAAACCCTTAGTTATTAGACTAATCAGAGGGCAGAGAGACAGTATCCAAATTAATAAAATCAGAACTGAAAAGGGTGACATAACAACAGAAACCGAGGAAATTTAAAAAAAACATCAGATCCTACTACAAAAGCCTATACTCAACAAAATTGGAAAATTTGGATGAAATGGACAATTTTCTAGACAAATACCAGTTACCAATGTTAAATCAGGACCAGATAAACCATCTAAACAGTCTCATAACCCCAAAAGAAATAGAAGCAGTCATTAAAAGTCTCCCTACAAAGAAAAGTCCGGGACCAGATGGTTTTAGTGCAGAATTCTATCAGACCTTCAAGGAAGACCTAATTCCAATTCTCTTCAAACTATTCCACAAAATAGAAACAGAAGGTACACTATCCAATTCATTCTATGAAGCCACAATTACGCTCATACCTAAACCACACAAAGACCCAACAAAGAAAGAGAACTTCAGACCAATCTCCCTTATGAACATTGATGCAAAATTACTCAATAAAATTCTAGCGAACCGAATCCAAGAACACATCAAAACAATTATCCATCAGGATCAAGTAGGCTTTATCCCCGGAATGCAGGGTTGGTCCAATATTCGGAAATCCATCAATGTAATCCACTATATAAATAAACTCAAAGAAAAAAACCACATGATCATCTCACTAGATGCTGAGAAAGCATTTGACAAAATTCAACACCCCTTCATGATAAAAGTCTTGGAAAGATCAGGAATTCAATGTCCATACCTAAACATAGTAAAAGCAATATACAGCAAACCAGTAGCCAGCATCAAACTAAATGGAGAGAAACTTGAAGCAATCCCACTAAAATCAGGGACTAGGCAAGGCTGCCCACTCTCCCCCTACTTATTTAATACAGTATTGGAAGTCCTAGCCAGAGCAATTAGGCAACACAAGGAGGTCAAAGGGATACTAATTGGAAAGGAAGAAGTCAAAATCTCACTATTTGCAGGTGGTATGATAGTATACTTAAGTGACCCCAAAACTTCCACCAGAGAACTCCTAAACCTGATAAACAACTTCAGCAAAGTGGCTGGATATAAAATTAACTCAAGCAAATCAGTAGCCTTCCTTTAGTCAAAAGATAAACTGGCTGAGAAAGAAATTATGGAAATGACACCCTTCACAATAGTCACAGATAATATAAAATACCTTGGTGTGAACCTAACCAAGCAAGTAAAAGACCTGTATGACAAGAACTTCATGCCCCTGAAGAAAGAAATCGAAGCAGACCTCAGAAGATGGAAAGATCTCCCATGCTCATGGATTGGAAGGATTTATATAGTAAAAAGGGTTATTTTACCAAAAGCCATCTACAGATTTAATGCAATCCCCATGAAAATTCCCACTCAATTCTTCACAGAGATAGAAAGAGCAATCTTAAAATTCATTTGGAATAACGAAAAACCCAGGATTGCGAAAACTACTCTCAGCAATAAAAGAACTTCTGGGGGAATCACCAGCCCTGACTTCAAGCTGTACTACAAAGCAATAGTGGTAAAAACTGTGTGGTACTGGAACAGAGACAAGCGGGAGGATCAATGGAATAGAATAGAAGACCCAGAAATGAACCCCCGTACCTATGATCTTTGACAAAGGAGCTAAAACCATCGAGTGGAAAAAAGACAGCATTTTCAACAAATGGTTTCAATCCCCGCCTTTGGAAGATTAGAATTGCTACAGCCCTTCTATACTTAGAGAAGGAAGGAGATGTCAGTGGCAGCCCTGCTTACACACTGAAGGCCTAAAATCAGCCATAGGCCTAAAATCAACAATAGGCCTGTCATACATGTATACTAAAACCAAGTCTTGGGTCTCATTGAAACAGATGGCTATAAGCTATTGTTAACAGGCAGCTTTTGTGAAAATTTACCAGCCCGAGTAGTCATAGACCTTGTAAATAGGTAGACTTGGCAGACAATACCAACTTAGATAAGGACAAGTGAGTCATAAGCAGAGTCACAGTGACTTGTCCCCTGAACCTTCACCCAGTCGATACCCGGTTCTGAAGATATCTGTATTCCCCCTGAACACCCACACTCCAGTGTCATCCCCTTCCCCACATCCTGCCTTTCTGTGTTTATAACCCCTGTGTGAATGAATTACGATTTGAGAAAAAATGAATTAAAAAAAAAAAGAAACAAGAGTAGGAGATGAGGAAGTTCCAAGGTTTGGGAGGCTCCCAACTGGAAGGAAATTAAAATCAGATCCCTTGGGGCCAAGTAAGCCCAAGTTAGGAGCTTGTGTTTGTTTCGTGTTTAAACAAGGGAGCATATTGATTTTATTTACCTTTTGAAAAAAAATCACTGAGGTTTTCTATGTTGAATAGATTGTCAGTATTAAGAATGATAAGTGGATAGAGTTGTAGTGCCTGGTAGAAGTAGAAGTATGTGTGATTTGCATGTGAGAAGCCCTAAACTTGATCTGTAGTGTGAATGTGTGTATGTGGACAACACATGCGCCCACGCTAGCGCACATGCACGCCTGCAAGAGGTGTTTATATGACTCTTTTAAAATCCTTTTTGCACCAAGAACTCTTTGTCAGTCTTGTGAGCTTTCAAGACTTCTCATGATGGCATTTACAAATTAAAACTTAGAACTATAAAAACCCCAAACAAATAAACAAACAAACAAAAGAAAAGAAAACCCCAAAGCATTGTATTTAATTCAAAGATCAAAACATTAACAAAATGTAATTAACACATTACGGTTTTTACATTGAATCTTATGATTATGGTATTTTTGAAATAGGAGTCAGTGATGTCTTCAAGAACTTCAGTATGATATACACATATCTGTGACTTCTGTAGATGACAGTTACTACTGGTGGTTGTAGCCTGCATTTTTAAAAATTTAGTTTTTTTTGAGTCAGAGTCTCTATAGGCCCGGATGACCTAGAACTTGTTATGTATATGAAGCTGGCCTTGACTTCCAGAGATATGTCTCCCTCTGTTTCAAGTGTTGAGATTAAAAGTATGTCCTGACACTGGGACAACATTTGGAAAAAAAAAAAAACCTAATTTGAAATATTGATATGGTTAAAGTTTCAAATACATATTATTTCTTGAAGAAAATACCAATGACCAGTTTTTATGATAATCTTCCCATTATAGCATAATATAGCATGATCTCTATCCAATGCAGGAAAAATATAGTGTTCATAATGACCAAGGAAGGTTTTCCTGTGTTTCTATAAAATTTTATACAAAGATGAATGTGGCTGTCTAGGCCAGCAATCCCAATACTGTGGAGGCTGAGGTAGAAAGGAGATGGCCCACTCAAGGACAGCGTGAAAATGTGTCTCATATGCAGACACACACACACACACACACACACACACACACACACACACCCCTAAAGTACATTTATAGTGCATTGTTGATCACCTTTGGTTTGTAACCATGGCTTGTGAAATCTTGATGTATGAACACAGTATGTGAATATTTGTGCATACTTCTGGTTTTGAAAGAGTGAGGGCAGTGGTGTGGCATTTCAGAAACAGCCTGGTATTTACAGGAGAGCTATCTGGGCTCCATCCTCACATTGATGTAAGGCAGGTATGTAGGTCTGAGTAACCCCTTCCCTCTCTGAAGAAAGTTCTGTTTGATTATAAAATTGTAGGGATGGACCAATGACATACATGGATCTTTCAAGTTTAAGGTAAATTATTATCCCAGTGAAGGAATCATTAAGAAGAGATACCACACTAAAGAGGTTTTGGATGCTCTCGGCTGCTTTTTAGAAAATTAGAAGTAGCTTTTCAATCAGTAATAAACTAGAGGGCAGAGTTGCAATGTGAGAATGAAAATTATTCTTGGTCTTAATTTGGGTAACATTTCTAATACTTCAAGGTGGTTTTAATGGCTCCGGTGCCCCAGTGCCAAACAAAATTCACATCACTCTAATCATTATGAAATCTTCACAGATGTGGACTGGAAAGATTCTCCATGAAGCTGGAAAAATGAATCTGTAAATGCATTCCAGCTGGCAGGCTTAAATACTCTGCATCTCATTGGAGATATGTTCAGGTTAATTCAGCCGATGGCTGATCGCTCCTCCAAATATTAGTCAAGAGAACATGAAACTATTTTTCTCTCCTAGTGATTAAGTCAGAGAGGAAGGTGTTGATTGAAAAATAAGTAACTGATGTTTTTGAATTGGGACAAAATGCTATCACTACAAACATATAATGACAAACTATATCATCTTTTAAAACAGAAAAAATTCAAGGTCAGAATGCAAAAGAGCAGAACGCCAATTACACATATGCATATGGTGTGCATTTGTTAGGACTGAGGGAGTTAACACCTTCATGCCCAGTTGGTTTAGGTCATGCTATTTACATCCTGCTGTTCAGAAAATGATAAAAAAGAAATGGGCTGCCTGCTATCACTAAATGTCAGACACAGACCATATGGTAAGAAGTCAACACTGAATGAAGAAAATAACAGTTATCTCAAGATTTAGCGTAGTTGATAGCTTTAGACATACGATCTATTGTGCATTTTCTTAATTTCTTAAATTCTTTTCCTAGTTCTGGCATTACTAGTGGCTGCACATCAGCTGTGGAATGTGAATGTAGAAACAAGCGAAGAGCACACAAAGAGTTCACAAAGAGCACACAATAACATCATCTCATGCCCTCAAATTTACATTCTTTATTTCTAAAGATGTCTGTCTCTAAGCATTTCTATTTTAAGAATTACAAAACATGAGGAAAAAACTATGAAGATGTATGACAGTCATAAAAACATGTGTAGACAGGTGCATACACTCTGGGCTAATTTTATAAAAGAAGTGATAACAGTGGGCACCCTCACAGAGTGGTAAAGCTGGCAGAGATCTGATTGAGTGCACTCTTTAACCTTACCCTCCTTAGACAAAGGTGAAGCAAAGTTGTATTTATTTGAGTACATTGGAGAATTGACAGAGATGAAAAAGTACAAGTCTCAATACTTGAAAAATATTTGTGTCATATGTTGGTAGGCATAGAAATCATATCTCAAAGTCAATGACTTTTAGCTGAGAAATTTAGCATGCAAAAGATAAACAGGCCCAGAAATCTATCAAAAATGAATTTCTAACAAACAAGATACCTAGTTTTTAGTTTGAAATCCCTCCCATGAAAAATTTATATTTTTAAAGAAAAAAATCAGTAATTATTAAGTATCATTTTAATGTCAATTGAAATGGCAACTCTAGCAATTACTTTAAAATTAAATCAATTTTCAGACATTCCAAAAATCTTCTATGCATCAATTATTATTATTTTAATATTTTAGTAATTCTTTGAGGATTCCATACAATTTAGTTTTAGCATATTTGCCCACAAGATTTTGTGGGCTATTAAAACCAATGTGGAGAGCAAGAATTTGAGATGGAGTTAGAAGATAAGGAGTCAATCTAGGAGGAGTTGGTGGGGAGGATAGAAAGTAGATATGATCAAAATGCTTTATATTTTAATGTTTGAAGTTTGTGTGTGTGTGTGTGTGTGTGTGTGTGTGTGTGTGTGTGTGTGTACTTGCATGCATACATGCATGTGCAGAGGATATAAAGTGTCATCAGATACTCTGGAGCAGAATGTAAGTATCCCTGATGTGGTGACTGAGTACTGAACTTTGGTACTCTTGGAATAGGATTGTGTATTTTTTCACTGCTAAGTCACTTCCTTGTAAATTTTTTATATTAAAGCAAACCATAACTACATATTTCAGGATATAATTCTCAATGTATTTATTGATAGATTTCTACCTTTGATTGATCCATTGGTATTTGCCTGGCTTGAAATTATATGATTTGTCTATAACTTTGAGAGGCATGCATTTTAAAAAGCAGTCAAAGCTAAGTTATACTTATTAAAATTGTATTAGACTTTTAAAGTCTCTGCATCTTTATATTCAAATTCTGTTACTAAAGCAAATCTCAGCTCTCAGAGTCATAAATTCAAGTGATAAAATCAAGAGACAGTGTCCTAGGCTACAAAGTATAGAATGAGAAATTGAGCTGATAAGCCTAAACTGAACATTAGGGCAACCTTAACTGGCTCACTGAAAGTGTATGTGTGGTTATTCAACTTTGATTTGGTTGCAAACTACTCAAGGACTTTAAAAATCAAGATAATTACTGAATAACACAGTAGGAATTATGATAAATTAATATTTGTGTTTCAGAATTTATTACTCATCTCAGTTTTTATTAAAGCTTCGGGCCTTGATAAAATAGCTGTCCTACTTATCTCAGTGCAAGTATAAAAATGCCATAGAAGTATGTGAATACGATTTGATTCATAAAACTGAAAGACAATTATTACAAAAGAAAGAACAAGGCTTTTTGGAGAAATCTTTGCTTCTAGAGTTGGAATAAAGGACATTTTTAAAAGAAGTCTCATCACAAGGCTGATTAAACTTTTTGATATTGATATTGATTTTGATTCACAAACATGTTGGGCCATATTCATAACTATTCTATGATGTGCATATTCTATGTACTGCAGGTTAGACACTCTGGCTAATATTTAATAGCCCTGGGGAAAAAGTGGTCAACTAAAAACCTCCTAAAACTACAGAGTTCCTAGGATGCAGGAACCAAAATCTTAGGTTCTGATAGCAAAAGCTGAACAATTTGGGTAAATAAATAAATAAATAACATTATTTACTAAATTTATTCCACCATGTTTAAAATAATGTTCTCAATAAATATTTCTACAAATACAATGATTAAATAATTAAGAAATGAGGCAAGATAAATCTGTATAGAAATGTCCAAATAATTGATGAAGCTGCTGTCCTTTTGAGGAGATGAATCTTAGTTCGTTATCCTACAGTGTATGCGTTAGGAAGTAACATGTCTACATGTAAGGTATTGGGAAGAGTTGAAATTTAACATCATAGCAAAGCTCTCAGGCAAACACAGCCTCAATCAGAGAACCAATTTCAACTGCACCAGAATAATCTTAAGAATATAAAGCTATTTTTTATAAAGATTTATTAAAAAAGGAATTCACTGATTTTGTTATCTGAAAATTCTAATTTATTTTATTCTGCCTTTGATATTTGATGAGGTTTTATATGTGAAGGGAGTTGGGATAAATAAGCAATGCAAAACGTTCATGATAGAAACAGCTTATATGAGCATTAAATAGGAAATAAATTGCTTTACGTTTTACTGCCTTCTCTACCAGGAAGCTTAAAGCACTTTATAGAGTCATGACTCATTCTAACATGATAAAACTCATGAGAATGTGTTGCAAACTGTAAGAGACTATAAAACGTTTGCCATCATTAGCTTGACTTCATAGTTATTGTCATTATTTTTGGGTGTTACTAATGTGTCAGTTACTCCAGAGAGGTTTTTCAGGTTGAAGAACATATATACCCATAAATGTAAAAGTTGGTCTCATTTATCCATATTACAAAAATTAAATATGAGGCTGCCAGCAGACCTTCTGTAGTCTCTCTATTTCCTCAGCAGACCAAATCCTTTAGTCTCATTTTTAGTATAGCAAAGAATATCAGCTGTAGCCTCCTTTTGACACTCTCAATGCTTCTGTGGATCTCACAGACCATCACCTCATGGCCTTTTTCCCTCTACTCACAATGACATCCAAGCCCTTCACTCCATGCTCAACCAAAAAGCCACACTAGCCAGAAGACCTGGCAGGCTGCATCCATAACTTCTTCTCTCTTTATTCCCCCAGAAGGCCCAATCCTTCAGGCTTGTCCAAGCCAGAGTCCTCCCTTTCCCTGTCCATGCATCCTGTGGATTCCATAGACAGTCACTTTCTGGCCTTCCAGAAATCAGCACCTAGACTTATAATTTCCTCAAATCCAGATGCTTAGGTGGCAGCATAAAAACACAATAGCATCCATGACAATATGTCTGCACTAGAGCCCATTTATCTTACAACAGGAGGCTCTGATTATTTTTACATAGCTAAAATATAAGACAAAAAAACCCCCAAGCAAACATAAAACCACCAATATGAAGATGATAGAGGTCTATAAAGGAGAAATGAATAAACAGTTTCAAGAGATCTGGGAATGCACAAAGAAACAATTGGATAAAATGAATAAATTCCTTGAAAGATTTTGAAGGAAATGAAGAAAACTGTTCAAGACCTAAAAATGTAAATAGAACCAATAAATAAGAATGAATTGAGGGAATGCCTGGAAAAATATTATGAATTTCAATAGGAACTACAGAGGAAAGCATCACCAATGGAATATAATAGAAAGAAGAGAGAATCTCTGACACTGAAGTTACAATAGAGGAAATAGATGTATTGGTCAAAGAAAACATTAAGTCTATAAAATTCTTGACACAAATATCTAGGAAAAGATTAAAGTTAAGAATAATAAGAATAAGAGGAATAAGAGAATAGTTAAAAGGCCCAGAAAATATATTTTCAACAAAATATAGCAGAAAAATTTCTAACTTAAAGAAGATACATATAAAAATAAAAGAAACATACAAAATCAAATAGATTAGAACAGAAAAGAAATCCCCTCACTACATCATAACCTAAATACTAAATATACAGAAAAAGAAAGAATATTAAAAGTTGCAAGAAAAAAAAAAACCCAAGTGACATATAAAGTCAGACATATTAGAGTGACTTCCTCTGGAGACTTTTAAAAGCCAGAAAGTCATTGAGAGATGTGCTACAAAATCTAAGATATTACAAATACAAGCTTGGACTAATATACCCAGCAAAAATTCAATGACCATAGATAGAGAAATAAAATATTGAATAACAAAATCAAATTTAAATATTATATATCTACAAATCCACATATAGAAGGTTTAGAAGGAAAATTTCAGCCTAAAGAGGTTAACTTTACCAATTAACTCACAAGAAGTAAATAATTTCATACCAGGAAAAGCAAAAGAAAGGAAACACACAGCATCATCACCATGATCAAAACCAGAATAACAGGAGTTAACAATTATTGTCATTGATATCTTTCAATATATGTGGCCTAAATTCCTCAATAAATAAATAAATAAATAAAGACTCAGACTAACAGAATGGATGCAAAACGAGGACCCATCCTTCTGCAGCATGTAAGAAACACAATTCAATATCAAGGATAGATACTATCTCAAGGTAAAGATTGAAAAAGCTATTCCAAACAAATGGATCTAAGAAGCAAACTAGTGTAGCCCTAACAATATAGACTTCAAACTAAAATTAATCAAAAGTGATGGGGAAGAACCCTTTATACTTATCAAAGGAAAATCCATTCAAAATGACATTTCAATTCTCAATATCCATATTCCAAACACAAGGTCACCTACTTTTATAAAGAGAAACACTACTAGGATTAGTTATATAGTTTTAGTAATAGTAGGAGACTTTAATACTCTACTCTTTTCAATGAACATCCAGATAAAATCAAAAGAGAAGAATACTGAAGAAAACACCTGAAACCTTTAGAACGAGAAGTAAGCCCACCTAAGAGGAATACACACAAGGAATAATAAATTTGAGGGTTGAAATAAGTACAATAGAAACAAAAATAATAATATAAAGAAAAAAATGAAACAAAGAGTTGGCTGTTTAAAAAAATCAACAAGTCAGATAAACACTTATTCAAACTAAATAAAAGAAGAGGGAATATTTAAAAATTACAAAATTTGACAGAACTGTCAAGGAAAATGCAAAATGCAAAAAGTTCTTAACCAAAAACATCCAGGAAATTCAGGACACAATGAGAAGACAGAAGCTAAGGATAATAGGTATAGAAGAGAGTGAAGATTCCCAACTTAAAGGACCAATAAATATTTTCAACAAAATTATAGATGAAAACTTCTCTAACCTAAAGAGTGAGATGCTCATAAACGTACAAGAAGCCTACAAAATGCCAAATAGGCTAGATCAGAAAAGAAATACCTCCTGTCACATAATAATCAAAACACAAAATGCACAAAACAAAGAAAGAATATTAAATGCAGTAAGGGAAAAAGGCCAAGTAACTTATAAAGGCAGACTTATCTGACTTCTCACCAGATACTCTTAAAACCAGAAGATCCTGAATATCGATGCAAAAAATACTCAATAAAATTCTTGCAAACAGAATCCAAGAGCACATCCAAACAATTATCCATCAGGGTCAAGTAGGCTTTATCCCAGGAATGCAGGGTTGGTTCAATATTCGGAAATCCATCAATGTAATCCACTATGTAAACAAACTCAAAGAAGAAAACCACATGATCATATCACTAGATTCTGAGAAAGCATTTGACAAAATTCAACACTCCTTCATTATAAAAGTCTTGGAAAGATCAGGAATCCAAGGCCCATACCTAAACATAGTAAAAGCAACATACAGCAAACCAGTAGCCAACATCAAACTAAATGGAGAGAAACTTGAAGCAATCTCACTAAAACAGGGAAGGAAGTTTTGGGTTCATTTAAGTATATAATCATATCATCTGCAAATAGTGAAATTTTTACTTCTTCCATTCCAATTTGTATCCTTTTGACCTCCTTTTGTTGCCTAATAACTCTGGCTAGGACTTCCAGTACTATATTGAATAGGTAGGGAGAGAGTGGGCAGCCTTGTCTAGTCCCTGATTTTAAACAACTTTAGGAAAGTGGCTGGACATAAAATTAATTCAGACAAGTCAGTAGCCTTCCTCTACTCAAAAGATAAACAATCTGAAAAACAAATTAGGGAAATGATACCCTTCACAATAGTCACAAATAATATAAAATACCTTGGTATGAATCTAACCAAGCAAGTGAAAGATCTGTATGACAAGAACTTCTAGTTCCTGAAGAAAGAAATCGAAGCAGATCTCAGAAGATGGAAAGATCTCCCATGCTCATGCATTAGAAGGATTGATATTGTAAAAATGGCTATCTTGCCAAGAGCAATCTACAGATTTAATGCAAATTCTATCAAAATTCCAACTCAACTCTTCACAGAGATAGAAAGAGAAATTCTCAAATTCATTTGGAATAACAAAAAACCCAGAAAAGCAAAAACTATTCTCAACAATAAAAGAACTTCTGGGGGAATCACCTTCTCTGACTTCAAGCTATATAACAAAGCAATAGTGATAAAAAACACAACACAAAACAAACAAACAAAAACCCTGCATGCTATTGATACAGAGACAGGCAGAAAGATCAATGGAATAGAATAGAAGACCCAGAAATGAACCCCCATACCTATGGTCACTTGATCTTTGACAAAGGAGCTAAAACCATCCATTGGAAAAAAGACAGCATTTTTAACAAATGATGCTGGTTCAACTGGAAGTCAGCATGTAGAAGAATGAAAATTGATCCATACTTATCTCTTTGTACAAAGCTCACATCCAAGTGGATCAAGGACTTCCACATAAAACCAGATATACTGAAACTAATAGAAGAGAAAATGGGGAAAAGCCTTTAACACATGGGCATAGGGGAAAAGTTCCTGAACAGAATACCAATGGCTTATGCTCTAAGATCAAGAATTAACAAATGGGACTTCATAAAGCTGCAAAGCTTTTGTAAAGCAAAGGACACTGTCAATAGGACAAAGCAGCAACCAACTGATCAGGAAAAGATCTTTACCAATCCTACATTTGATAGAGGGCTAATATCCAAAGTATACAAAGAACTGAAGAAATTAGACTCTAGATAATCCAATAATGCTATTAAAAATGGGGTACAGAGCTAAACAAAGGATTCTCAACTGAGAAAACTCAAATGGCCGAGAAACACCTAAAGATGTGTTCAACATCTTTAGTCATCAGGGAATTGGAAATCAAAACAACCCTGAGATTCCACTTCACAGCAATCAGAATGGCTAGGATCAAAAACTCAGGAGATAT
Source organism: Grammomys surdaster (assembly GCF_004785775.1). Lineage (NCBI taxonomy): Eukaryota > Metazoa > Chordata > Mammalia > Rodentia > Muridae > Grammomys > Grammomys surdaster. The sequence goes on along the minus strand of NW_021604597.1, from coordinate 11,604,031 downwards.
CAGATGCTGATGAGGATGTGGAGAAAAAGGAACACTCCTCCATTGTTGGTGGGATTGTAAGTTGGTATAACCACTATTGAAAGCAGTCTGATGGCTCCTCAGAAAATTGAACATAGTATTACCTGAGGACCCAGCTATACCACTCCAGGGCATATACCCAAAAGATGTTCCAACATACAACAGGGATACATGCTCCACTCTTTTCATAGCAGACTTATTTATAATAGCCAGAAGTTGGAAAGAACCCAGATGTCCTTCAACAGAGGAATGGATACAGAAAATGTGGTACATTTACACAATGGAGTACTACCCAGCTATTAAAAACAATGAGTTCATGAAATTCTTAGGCAAATGGATGAAACTGAAAAATATCATCCTGAGTGAGATAACCCAATCACAAAAGAACATACATGGTATGCACTCACTAATAAATAGATATTAGCCTCAAAGCTCATAATACCCACGATAGAGCACATAGACCACATGAAGCTCAAGAAGAAGACAGAAGACCAAAGTTTGGGTGCTTTGGTCCTTCTTAGAAGGAGTATCAAAACACTCAACCGGAGCTCCTAGTTTTAAACCTCCAGTCTGGGAGCACAAAGGGAGGGACTCATGGCTCCACCTGTATTTGTAGTTGAGGATGGCCTTGTCAGGCATCAGTGGAAGAGGAGGGCCTTGGTCCCTGAATCCTTGAATTTCCTAGTGTTGGGGAATTTGAGAGCAGGGAGGCGGGAATGGAAGGATTGTGGGGGCATACCTTCATAGAAGTAGGAGCAGGGGGAATGGGATAAGGAGTTTTGGGGGTGAATGGGAGAGGGGATAACATTGAAAGATAAATAAATAAAATATCTAATAAAAATAAATAATGAGTCTGGCAATTGTAGTCAAGCAGTTGATACTTTTTGTCAACAATTTATTATGAAGATTTCATATAATCCTCAAGGACAATGTATTTTAGCCCATGAAACTTTAAAAAGATTGGTGAGACATACTGTTGCAGAGACAAAGAATGATGCCGACCTGTGAGCTTGTTGAGTGCCCTGCCAAGGGTGACTGGTGAGCTGTATTGGATATATGTTCCTGACCCACCTTTGCTTGACTATATCCCAGATGGGAGAAGCTGCCTTGTCTCAAGTTTTTAGACCTTGTGGCATAGAGAATCAAAAAGAGAAATTATAATGTTTCTTGTATTTTTCTTAAAAGTGACCAGCTATTAGGACTCAATCATGTACTGGCCTAGAAATCAATTCAGTATTGGAAATGACAGTCTACATTTGGAAGGCCGGTTCTGGACATTTTCAGAGACATATTTGGAAGTTAGCTTAGATGCACTCCTCTATGATGTTATGTTAGCAAGAGATAAAGTTGGGACAGGATCTGGATTTCAAACAAGGATTAGTGCATGGTTTAAGGCTCTTTAAATTGTCAATCTAAAATTGGTCTTGTCTCTTCTACAGTATTTATTGTAAGTTGCATTGACTGTATAATTTCCAATTGTGTTAGTCTGTTGAAATCTGGCATGTTTGTTGGGGGGGGGTCTATCAACCAGCTTTTGTCTTATTGCCCTGAATATTAGAAAACCTTGATTCTTTGAAAAAAGCTTGAAAGTGCTAGAAGAAGTGAGTTAAGCTGTAACTAGAAACAAGAGGGTAGCGGGCTTCATTATTGCTGGTATAACAGCTTTAATTTCATTAATTGCTAGCATCACAGGACTCCGTTTATTGTTGTGCATGTTCTTTATTATCTGGTTTATTGTCTGCCTTGTTCCTGAACTATTTGCATCTATTGTATTGCTAGTTGTTCAACCTAGAACTGATCTTAATACTTGCATGTAATTTAAGCAGTAAAAGGCAAAAACAGAGGAGGAGGGATGCGGTAGGGGATTAATGGGTGGGGGTAATGGGGAATGGGGATGGCATCTGAAATGTAAATAAATAAAATATTGAATAAAAAAGTTACAAAATCAGTAAAGAAATGAGGATATAACAACAGACACTGAGAAAATCCAGAAAATATTAAATGGATAATCTCTCAAGACTTACAATCTCTAGTGAAATAGAATCATTAAAAATTTCCCGCCCTTGGACTGGAGCAGACACAGAGTCGGTCTGCTCCTGTCCTGTGGAGAAACTGAATCCTGAGTCATCCAGGAGCCACAGCACTCAGAGCAGCTGGTAAGAACTCCATCTCACTCCCTAAGCCCCAGAAATACATCTGGGAGCCAGGGACATCTAGGGCACAGCAGCTACCCAAACCCTGCCCCTCCGGAATTCCACTTCCCTTCGGCCCCTGCCTGGTCCCTGGGACTGGAGCAGACACAGAGTAGGTCTGCTCCTGTCCTGTGGAGAAACTGAATCCTGAGTCATCGAGAAGCCACTACACTCAGAGCAGCTGAAACTGAATTCTGAGTCATCAGGGACCCACTGCACTCAGAGCAGCTGGAGCCACTGCACTCAGAGCAGCTGACACAGAGTTGGTCTGCTCATGTCCTGTGGAGAAACTGAATCCTGAGTCATCTAGGAGCCACTGCACTCAGAGCAGCTGAAACTGAATCCTGAGTCATTGAGAACCCACTGCACTCAGAGCAGCCGAGGAGCCACTGCACTCAGAACAGAAGGATTACCAGATCCAAGAGGTGGCCTGAGTCCCAGGAGTTCTTCCACCCGGGAGATTAGGGGCATAAGACCACAGAGACCTCTGGACTCCGAGGAGCTCTGCAATAAGCAAGATAACTGGAAATACAGATTCCAATCTTACACAGAGAGGGCAGGTACCACTAGAGTTACCCAGATGGCGAAAGGCAAGCGCAAGAACATAAGCAACAGAAACCAAAGTTTCTTGGCATCATCAGTGCCCAGTTCTCCCAATATAGCAAGCCCTGAACACCCCTTCACACCTGAAAAGCAGGATTCAGAATTAAAATCACTTCTCATGATGATGATAGAGGATTATAAGAAGGAATTAAGTAACTCCCTTAAAGAAATACAGGAGAGTACAAGTAAACAGATAGAAGCCCTTAAAGAGGAATCACAGAAATCCCTTAAAGAAATGGAAGAAAACACAAAGAAGGAATTAAACAAAAACATTCAGGATCTGAAACTAGAAATAGAAACAATAAAGAAAGTTCAAAGGGAGACAACCATGGAGATAGAAAACCTAAGAAAGAGATCAGGAGTCACAGACGCAAGCATCACCAACCGAATACAAGAGATAGAAGAGAGAATCTCAAATGCAGAAGATACGGTGGAAAATATTGACACAGTTGTCAAAGAAAATGAAAAAAGCAAAAAACTCCTAACTCAAAACATCCAGGAAATCCAGGACACAATGAGAAGACCAAACCTAAGGATAATAGGTATAGATGAGAATGAAGATTCCCAACTTAAAGGGCCAGTAAATATCTTCAACAAAATCATTGAGGAAAATTTCCCTAACCTAAAGAACAAGATGCCCATAAACATACAAGAAGCCTACAGAACACCAAATAGACTAGACCAGAAAAGAAATACCTCCCGTCACATAATAATCAAAACATCAGATGCACAAAACAAAGAAAAAATACTAAAAGCAGTAAGGGAAAAAGGTCAAGTAACATATAAAGGCAGACCTATAAGAATTACACCAGACTTCTCACCAGAGACTATAAAAGCCAGAAGAGCCTGGACGGACATCATACAGACCCTAAGAGAACACAATTGCCAGCCCAGATTACTATACCCAGCAAAACTCTCAATCAATATAGATGGTGAAACCAAGATATTCCATGACAAAACCAAATTTGCACAATATCTTCCCACAAACCCAGCACTTCAAAGGATAATGGATGGAAAACGCCAACACAAGGAGGGAAACTACAACCTAGAAAAAGCAAGGAAGTAATCTTCCAACAACCCCAAAAGAAGATAACTATACAAACATAACTTTACCTCTAATAACAAAAATAACAGGAAGCCACAATCATTTTTCCTTAATATCTCTTAACATCAATGGTCTCAATTCCCCAATAAAAAGACGCAGACTAGCAGACTGGATACACAAACAAGACCCAGAATTTTGCTGCATACAAGAAACACACCTCAGTGACAAAGACAGACACTACCTCAGAATAAAAGGGTGGAAAACAATTTTCCAAGCCAATGGTCCCAAGAAACAAGCTGGAGTAGCCATTCTAATATCAAATAAAATCGACTTCCATCCAAAATTAATCAAAAAAGATAAGGAAGGACACTTCATACTCATCAAAGGAAAAAGCTACCAAGGTGAACTCTCAATTCTGAACATCTATGCCCCAAATGCAAGGGCACCTACATACATAAAAGAAACTTTACTAAAGCTCAAAACACACATTACACCTCACACAATAATAGTGGGGGATTTCAACACCCCACTGTCAGCAATGGACAGATCATGGAAACAGAAACTAAACCGAGACACTTTGACATTAACAGAAGTTATGAACCGAATGGACTTAACAGACATCTATAGAACATTTCATCCTAAAACAAAAGAATATACCTTTTTCTCAGCACCTCATGGTACCTTCTCCAAAATAGACCATATAATTGGTCACAAAACAAGCCTCTACAGATACAAAAAGATTGAAATAATCCCTTGCCTCTTATCAGATCACCATGGAATAAGACTGGTCTTTAATAATGACAAAACCAATGGAAAACCCATGTGCGCATGGAAACTGAACAACTCTCTACTCAATGATGACTTGGTCAAGGAAGAAATAAAGAAAGAAATTAAAGACTTTTTAGATTTCAATGAAAATGAGGACACATCATACCAAAACTTGTGGGACTCCATGAAGGCAGTGCTAAGAGGAAAACTCATAGCTCTAAGTGCCTACAAAAAGAAACTGGAAAGAGCACACACTAACAAGTTGACTGCACAACTAAAAGCCCTAGAACAAAAAGAAGCAAATACACCCAGGAGGAGTAGAAGGCAGGAAATAATCAAACTCAGGGCTGAAATCAACCAAATAGAAACTGAAAGAACAATACAAAATATCAATAAAACCAGGAGTTGGTTCTTTGAGAAAATCAACAAGATAGATAAACCGTTAGCCAGATTAACCAGAGGGCACAGAGAGAGTATCCAAATTAATAAAATCAGAACTGAAAAGGGAGACATAACAACAGAAACGGAAGAAATTAAAAAAATCATCAGATCCTACTACAAAGGCCTATACTCAACAAAACTGGAAAACCTGGATGAAATGGACAATTTCCTAGACAGATACCAGGTACCAAAATTAAACCAGGAGCAGATAAACCATCTAAATAGTCCCATAACCCCTCAGGAAATAGCAGCAGTCATTAAAAGTCTCCCCACTAAAAAAAGCCCAGGACCAGATGGTTTTAGTGCTGAATTCTATCAGACCTTCAAGGAAGACCTAATACCAATTCTCTTCAAACTATTCCACAAAATAGAGACAGAAGGAACACTACCCAATTCGTTCTATGAAGCTACAATTACACTCATTCCCAAACCCCACAAGGACCCAACAAAGAAAGAGAACTTCAGACCAATCTCCCTTATGAACATCGATGCAAAAATACTCAATAAAATTCTAGCAAACCGAATCCAAGACCACATCAAAACAATCATCCATCATGATCAAGTAGGTTTTATCCCAGGAATGCAGGGATGGTTCAATATTCGGAAATCCATCAATGTAATCCACTATATAAACAAACTTAAAGAAAAAAACCATATGATTATCTCACTAGATGCTGAGAAAGCATTTGACAAAATTCAACATCCCTTCATGATAAAAGTCTTGGAAAGATCAGGAATTCAAGGCCCCTACCTAAACATAGTAAAAGCAATTTACAGCAAACCAGTAGCCAACATCAAGCTAAATGGAGAGAAACTTGAAGCAATCCCACTAAGATCAGGGACTAGACAAGGCTGCCCACTCTCCCCCTACCTATTCAATATAGTACTGGAAGTCTTAGCCAGAGCAATTAGACAACAAAAAGAAGTCAAAGGGATACAAATAGGAAAGGAAGAAGTCAAAATATCGCTATTTGCAGATGATATGATAGTATACTTAAGTGACCCCCAAACTTCCACCAGAGAACTCCTAAACCTGATAAACAACTTCAGCAAAGTGGCTGGTTATAAAATCAACTCAAACAAATCAGTAGCCTTCCTCTACATGAAAGATAAACAGACTGAAAAAGAAATTAGGGAAATGACACCCTTCACAATAGTTGCAAATAATATAAAATACCTTGGTGTGAATCTAACCAAGCAAGTGAAAGACCTGTATGACAAGAACTTCAAGTCTCTGAAGAAAGAAATTGAAGAAGATCTCAGAAGATGGAAAGATCTCCCATGCTCATGGATTGGCAGGATTAATATAATAAAAATGGCCATCTTGCCAAAAGCAATCTACAGATTCAATGCAATCCCCATTAAAATCCCAACTCAATTCTTCACAGAGTTAGAAAAGGAAATTCTCAAATTCATATGGAATAACAAAAAACCTAGGATAGCGAAAACTATTCTCAACAATAAAAGAACTTCGGGAGGAATCACCATCCCTGACCTCAAGCTGTACTACAGAGCAATAGTGATAAAAACTACCTGGTATTGGTACAGAGACAGGCAGGAAGATCAATGGAATAGAATTGAAGACCCAGAAATGAACCCACACTCCTATGGTCACTTGATCTTTGACAAAGGAGCTAAAACTGTCCAGTGGAAAAAGGACAGCATTTTCAACAAATGGTGCTGGTTCAACTGGAGGACAACATGTAGAAGAATGAAAATTGATCCATTCTTATCCCCTTGTACAAAGCTCAAATCTAAGTGGATAAAGGACCTCCACATAAAACCAGATACACTGAAACTAATAGAAGAGAAGGTGGGGAAAAGCCTCGAATACTTGGGCACAGGGGAAAAGTTCCTGAACAGAACTCCAATGGCATATGCTCTAAGATCGAGAATTGACAAATGGGACTTCATAAAATTGCAAAGTTTCTGTAAGGCAAAGGACACTGTCAATAGGACAAAACGACAACCAACAAATTGGGAAAAGATCTTTTCCTTCATCTGATAGAGGGCTAATATCCAATATATACAAAGAACTCAAGAAATTAGACTCCAGGCAACCAAATTACCCTATTAAAAAATGGGGTATAGAGCTTAACAAAGAATTTTCAACAGAAGAAACTCGAATGGCCGAGAAGCACCTAAAGAAATGCTCGGCATCCTTAGTCGTCAGGGAAATGCAAATCAAAACAACCCTGAGATTCCATCTCACACCAGTCAGAATGGCTAAGATTAAAAACTCAGGTGATAGTAGATGCTGGCGAGGGTGTTGAGAAAGAGGAACACTCCTCCATTGTTGGTGGGACTGCAAGATGGTGCAACCACTTTGGAAATCAGTGTGGCGTTCCTCAGAAAATTGGACATAGCATTACCCGAGGATCCAGCTATACCACTCCTAGGCATATACCCAGAAGGTGCTCGAACATATAATAAGGACATATGCTCAACTATGTTCATAGCAGCCTTATTTATAATAGCCAGGAGCTGGAAAGAACCCAGATGTCCTTCAACTGAGGAATGGATTAAAAAAATGTGGTATATTTACACAATGGAGTATTACTCAGCTATTAAAAACAATGAATTTGAGAGGTTCCTAGGTAAATGGATGGAACTAGAAATTATCATACTGAGTGAGGTAAGCCAATCACAAAAGAACACACATGGTATTCACTCACTGATTATTGGATATTAGCCCAGAACCTTAAAATGCCCAAGATGCAACTCACAGGCCACATGAAGTCCATAAAGAATGAAGACCAAGTGGTGGTGGTTCGGTCCTTCTTAGAAGGAGCAACAAAATACTCAAGGGAGCAAATATGGAGACAAAGCGAGGGACAAAAACTGAAGGAGGGGCCGTCTGAAGACCTTTCCACCTGAGTATCCATCCCATGTGCAGTCACCAAAGGTAGATGCTGATGTGGAAGTCAGGAAGTGCATGCTGATAAGAGCCTGATATAGATGTCTCCTCAGAGGTCTTCAAGAGTCTGACATATTCAGAGGCAGATGCTCACAACTAGCCATTGAAGTGATCATGGGGTTCTCAATGGAGGAGTTAGAGTGAAGACTGAAGGAGCTGAAAGGATTTGTGGCCCCATGAGGAGAGCAACAATACCAACCAACCACAGCTCCCAGGGTCTAAACCACCAGCCTGGGAGCACTTATGGAGGGATCCAGGGCCTTAGCTGAATATATAAGAGTGGAGGGCCCTGCTGGGCACAGGTGGAAGATGAGATCCTTGACCTCATGAAGGCTGGACGCCCCAGGGGGTGGGAGTTTTGAGGGTGGGGAAGTGGGAGTGGGGGGGTAGATAGAGGTTACATCCACAAAGAAGAAGGAGGAGGTGTGAGGGGATTGGGGGTTCCTGGGTGGGTGGGGGATGGGGTAAGGGGACAACATATGAAATGTAAATAAAACATCCAATAAAAAAATTTAAAAAAAAAAAAATTTCCCAACCAAAAAAGTCCAGGGCCAGATGGTTTTCATACAGAATTCTTCATAAAGAAAAATTAATACCAATATTCCTCAAATTTCCCTACAAAATATAAATGAATGGAATATTGCTAATTTTCTTTTAGGAGTCCACAGTCACCCTGCTACCCAGATCACACAAAAACTTAACAAAAATGCAAATTCCCGATCAATTTCTTTCATAAACATTGATGTAAAAATACTCAATAAAATACTCACAAACCAAATCCAAGATTATATTGAAAGGATCATCTACCATGATCAAGCAGGTTTTGTCCCAGTGATGCAGAGATGATTCAACATAAAAACATCTGTCAATGTAATCCACCATATAAACAAACTGAAAGAAAAAAAGATTATCTTATTAGGTGCTGAAAAACTCTTTCACAAAATTCAACACCCCTTCATTATTAAAGTACTGGAAAGATCAGGGATACAAATGACATATTTAAACACAATGAAGGCAATATATACAGCAAGCATATAGCCAACATCAAATCAAATGGAGAGAAACGTCAAACAATTTTACTAAATGCAGGAACAAGACAAAGTTTTTGACTCTTGTTATTCATTATAATACTTGAAGTTTTATCTAGAACAATAAGCTGAAGGAGATAAAGGGATACAACCTGGAAAGGAAGAAGTCAAAGTATTGTTTTTTTGCAGATACAATAGTATCCTGTATATAATAGTATACAACAGTATGCATAAGTGACCAAAAAAAAAATCACACCAGGAAACTCCTACATCCAATAAACACTATCACAGAAGTAGCTAGATACAAGTTTAACTAAAAAAAAAAAAATTCATAGTCCTCTCATATAAAAATGGCAAATGGACTAAAAAAAGAAATCAAGTCTCGAATCATATAAGATATTTTGGGGTAACTAACCCAGCAAGTAAAAGACTTGTAGGACAAAAACTTCAAGTCTTTGATAAAAGAAATTGAAGAAGATTTCAGTAGATGGAAAGATAATCTATGGTTATGGATTAGTATAATTAACATATTAAAATTGCCATTTTACAAAAATCAATATACAGTTTCAATGCAATTCTAACCAAAATTTTTATACAATTCTTTACAGGCCTTGAAATGACAGTTCTCAACTTCATATGGAAAATAAATAGTGCAGGATACCTAAAACAGTCTTGAACTATAAAAGAACTATTAAAGGTATCGACATCCTTGATTTCAACTTATACTACAGAGGTACAATAATATAAATAATACATGATGTTGGCATAAAACCAAATATGTTGAATAACTGAATCAAATTGAAGACTCAGACATAAATTACGATTCTGTGAACACCCTACTTTTGGTAATGATGTCATAAATACACACCAGAAAATCAAACAACATCTTTAAGAAGGATGCTGATCTAACTAGATATCTACATGTACAAGAATGTAAATAAACTTGTACTCATCACACTGCACAAAACTCAAATCAAAGTAGATAAAAAACCTCAACATAAATTAATAGATACACTGAACCAGATAAGAGAAAGTGTGAGTTAGTCTTGAATGCATTGGCTCAGGAGATCACTTCCTGAACAGAACACCAAACACATCAATAACTAATAAATGGGACCTCATGAAATAGTTAAAGATATGGGGAATGTGAGTTAAGGGCCTATAGCAAATTCGTGGCTCTGAGTTTATTGTTAGGGTGTTTTCTATATTTTATTTAGAAATAGCTGAGAAGAGTTAACAGATAACAGTCCAGATTGTCTTACATGGATAGTTGGTTTTCTTTTTTTCTTTTTTATTAAATATATTTTTATTTATTTTTTAAATCTAATCATAATTTTTACTTATTCACATAGAGGTTATAAACACAAAAAGGCAGGACATGGGGAAGGGGATGACATCGCAGCTTGGGTGTTCAGGCAGAGTACAGATATCTTCCAGAACAGGGTATTGGCTGGGTGAAGGTTCAGTGGACAGATCACTATGCCTCTGCCTATGATTCACTTGTTCTTATCTAAGTTGGTATTATCGGACAAGGCTACCTATTTATAAGGTCTATGACTACTTAGGCTGATAAATTTTCACAAAAGCTGCCTATTTACAATAGCTTATTGCCATCTGTTTCAATGTTTTTCCACAGAGACCCAAGACTTGGTGTTAGTATATGTGTATGACAGGCTTATTCCTGATTGGTTTTCAAAATGTCAGAAGTCCACAGAATTGACGTTACAAACATCTCTGTATTAATGTTCATTTTGATTAGAGACCTGTCTGCTCCTGACAGCTTCCTGTCATGGAGTCTAAGAAGAAATTCAGCATCTTTGGAATTACTCCAGTTGTGGTGAGACAGCCCCTAGGCAAGAATTGCCTCTTTTCATCTACAGACAAATTTCTGTCCAGAAAAGGACACACTTGCACAATAGTCGACTGATTATAACTGCCAAGACAGAGTAATCAGCCCTTAACAATTCTGCATTACTAGGTCGGTGAGATGATCCTCGGCCAGAAAGCTGAAGATCAGATGCTCCAACGTTTTGTAGTATAGGGACTGTCCAGGTGTTCAGTGGTCTCTATAAATTAGCTAAGTTTTAGAAGCTATGCTTTGTGCTTCTCATAATTTCAGTTAATTCAGTCACTCTGGATTTCTGATGGGGTTGAAGACTTATAGTCTCATAGCCAATCCCAGCTATTTACTTTTAGAGAAAAGATTTGACAGGATGGTTTTTAGCTGACATTCATTCTAAAGCCAAGAAAAAAAAAAGCCAGGTTCAGAACTAAGTCTTTTAGTTAGGAGAGATGACAGAGGTTCTATTTAGTCAACAAAATGACGGACTGGGTATTAGGTCTATCTTGTACCTTACTGATACAAATTGGTATAGTTATGCTCTAATTGTATTTTTAGAGAAAAGTTTTATTTTAACAGGAAGAGTGATATGTAGGAGGAGCTAAGGTGGGAGGCATAAGGCGAGGAAGAGGAGGAGTAAGGAGAGGAGGAGGAGAATGAGAGGATGAGCTAGGAGATGAACGGGGGGAGGAGGGAACATGGCAGTTGATGTTCAGGTGTCTCCGCTAGTCAAATATAGTTGGTATATCTAGGTTGGGTATTGGATTACACTTCTGATTGTATGGGCATCTTGTTATTGAGCATTACCAAACTTATAAAGCCTTTGATTAACATTAAAAAAAGTTACTAAAAAAAAAACAAGAAAAAAATCCATAAAGCAATCAAAGTCCAAAGGAAGGCAGATGATGAATTAACCAATGCATACTTAGATTTCTTTAAAATACTCTGAAAAACTATTATTGTGAAATTTTTACCTTATCAAATAATAAAAAAAGAAAGTAGGGGTTAGTCTTGAATGCATTGTCATAGGAGATCACTTCCTGAACAGAACACAAACAGATCAATAACTAATAAATGGGACCTCATGAAATGGATAAGGATATGGGGAATTGATAGAGAATGGATAAAGCTCCTGTAAGGCAAAGGACACTATTAATTAAATAAAGCTTCACCCTACAGAGTGCGAAATTATTTTTTTAAATCAACTCAGAATTAGAGGATTAACATCCAAAATATATAAAGAACTCAAGAACCTAGATACCAAATGAACCTAATAATCCAATTTAAAGATGAGGTACATAGCTAAACAGAGTATTCTCAATGTTGGAATCTCAAATGGCTGAGAAACACTAAAAGGGAAATGCCAAACTAAACAACTCTAAGATTTCATCTTGCACCTGTCAGAATGGCTAAGATCAAAACTCAAGTGGCAGCTCATGTAGGCAAGAAAGTGGAGCAAGGGGAACACTCTTCCATTTCACTTTGAAAATCAGTATTGCATTTTCTCAGAAGCCTGGGAATCAATCTACCTCTGGCTGGGCTATATTACTCTCAGGCAATGGCCACTCCATTCTATCACAAGTATACATGCTCACCTATGTTCATAGCAGGTTTATTTGAAACAAATAGAAACTAAAAACAACCTACATGTTCCTTAAGAAAAGAAGGAATAACGAAAATGTGGTGAGGTACTACTTAGGATTACAAGGTGTCGCCCTTTTGGCTGTTGACATGGGACCTATTGTGTTTAATATGTCTCATTAGGCTCCATTGAAGAAAACTCTGGCAATCACTGATATTACTTTTCAGTCAAGAAGAGGTGGGCTTTGAAGTTTCAGAAACGCAAGCCAGGCTCAATGGCTCTCTTTTTCCTTTTTCCTTTGGAACCTAATATAGAAATCCCAGCTCCTCCAGTACCATGTCTACCAAGATAATAATAGACTAAATCCCAATTAACTGATTTCATTTATAAAAGTTGTCATGGTAAAAGTATTTCTTCAGAGCAATTGAATACTGACTAATATATTGGACTAATGTATTTCTAATAGAATATTTGTTTTATTAACTTAATTTTTTGACAATTTTTTCTTTTTTATTAGTTTTTTTAGTATTTTATAATCTGGTCATACTTTTCCCTCCTCCAATTCCTCCCAGGTACCCACCCCTACATCCCCCATTCATCCAACTCCATAACCACCCTCCCTCCATACCCCCTAAACAGTAAAGCAACAACAAAACAAAACAAACAAAAATCCAACAAACCAGAACAATAAAGGAAAAACACAAGAATCAAACACAAACAAAACTCACAAAAATATATAATCAGAAAATATCATACATAACAACAAACCAGTAAGACAAAAATGTCCAAACAAAGCAATATTAGATAAAACATCTACAAAAATATCTTTGAGTTGGTTTTGTGCCAGTCATGGCTGTTGACATGGGACTTTCTGTGTTTAATATGTCCAGTGAGGCTTCACAGAAGAAAACTCTGGCAATCACTGATATGTCTTTTCAGTCAAGATTAGTTTGCATTATTCTGTTTGTTCATATATTATACAGAATTTTTTATTTTTCTGGCTTCTTTTATGCAACACTATTATTCTGAGATGTAACATTACATGTATCCATACTTGGTTCCTTTTTTCTGTCACATGAATATTTCATAATTTGTTAATTTAAACCATATGTTTATGTTCATTTAGGACCAAGCTTTCTCTCTTCAAACAACTAAAGATGGTTTTTGTGACACTATGTTTGAGTCTGGCAAAGTTCAAAGTGCTATAGAAAATGGAGCCTTACCTAGAGCTTATATAACTAAATATCATAGGCTATGTGCTAAGGCAGCAAATATTTATTGTACTTTCTCATAATTCTGAAGCCTGCAGCTCTGAGTTCAAGATGAGAGTTTGGGCAGAAAGACAGAAAGGAGAAGGGTAGAGATGATAATGGGAAGAGAGAAGGGGCTCTAGCATCTGGATGCTTCTTTTTTCTATGTCACTAACCTCAGTGAGAGATCCCTATCTTTATGACTTTATCTAAATATCATTTTGTTGTTGTCTTGAAGGTCCCATATGCACACTTTGAATTGCATATCCATATTTGAATTTGAGCTGTGGTAGGAACAATTTCATTTCTTCTATAACAATAGATCTTGAACAAATGAATTCAGAAGTGACTCCATGAAGGAGGAGTAAGTGACACAATGAATTTATGCAAAGTGCAAAGCCTTACGTAGCTGCACATACCTGTTAGCCAAGCACAGAGAAAGATGGGGAAGAAGGACTGAGATTATGAGGCTACCCTGCACTTCACAGTAAGACCAGACTGGGAAGAACCATTTCTATCTAAGACAGTCTTGAGCAGACCATTTCTCTTCTTAGTGCTTCAGGATCCTTCTGACAATGATAGAAAATTCACTAAGAACAGCTTGTGCACAGCATTTCCAAGGCATGGAATAAATCTAATGGTTAGTTCAAGAAGACCTAGCTCATTGATTCAAGGAATGTGACAAAATAATAGTCATATTTTACTTCTATTTCTGAGAGAAAGTAGCTCCTCATTACCACTATTGACTCAGTAAACATTCACTAATGGTAAATACCTTTCTGACAATTTGCGTCTAATGAGACTTGGACAGAAATGACAAACCTGCCATTAACCTTTGGAGTCATTGAAATGGTAGAACTAAAAATTATCATTTATAAAATGGTGTGGCAGTACTTTATGGATCATTTCACTAAGAGATCACTCTTAAGAAAGTAGGTTTGAACATTGAGAGGTTTAGTTTTTTGAAAGTGAGTTGCTAAATAAAACTAAGCAAACAGATTAAAAGATTTTTTATGAGTCCTCTGTTCCGCCTATAAAGAGTTCAGCCCCTTTCTGTTGGTTCAAACGTAAGAACAGATAGTAGCAACAAAGATTGTATCCTAATTTATCCTAATTGTGCAGAAAGACTGCCATGGGAAAAATGTAATTTATTTACTTTTTAATGCTTTTGTGAATAATATATCTCCAAACTTTGCATATATTATTTTTTCCAAAAATTGTTTTTTTTCTAGTAAAATGGGAGAGAATGTCGCTCATATCTAGTTATTTGGAATTTTTCTAGGTGCACATTAACTACTGTGATTACTTCCTTTATGACTTTTTCTTATCCTTTGCCATCTTCTTATGTCCTTCATATCCCTAGCAGCTCCCTTTTTATCCTCATGCTGCCTTACTGCAACTTTCTGACAATTGATGTGTTAGCACTATGGAAACTGTCATGAAGAGTTTGTTATGTTTGTTAATATTTGTTATGTGACCGATACAGGGTTTACAAGGGGGTTAAGAATATTTTGTTCTCATCAAGATAAAAGCTCCTCCATTGGCTCTTGATTTTCATGAGATTTTTAAATTTACCCAGTTGGTTTAATATGCACTCCACATCTGAGATCAGTGTTTTTGAAGCACAAATGGTAGTCTGTTGTAATAATTATTAAAATTCCTGGCCTGAGGCTTCTCTCCAGCCTCTGACCATTTATATTTCTGGATGAAAGACAAACAAAGCCTTTATATTTTTAATGTGCCTTAGGCAGCACAATAGCTGCACAGGTGCCTACCTTTCATGCTGTTAGAATCTAGTTTCTATCAATAAACCTGAGATATTACTTACTATTTACTACGTTCCATCTGGGCTGCACTTACCTCCAATTGGCCAGCCCACATGGCCACATTTTTATGGCTCAGTTATCCCATGGCAGCTCTCCCTTTCCCTCCTGCACATTTTTCTTCTTCTGTGGCAGTTTCTTCTCCCTTTTCCTTTTTCTCCTCATGAACCTTTCTTCCCAAGCCTTCTGAAACTTCAACCCCACCTACATCTCTTCTATTTAGCTATTGGCTGTTGGCATCTTTATTTACCAATCACAATAATTGGGGGAAGGGTCACTCAGCATCACATCTTTTTGGTAACAAGTCTTGGGGGCCCCAAATTAGCATTATAATACAAGCACCATTAGTCCAACCTACTACAGTCTTCTCTGACTTAGTTTTGCTCTGGTGTACTGGGATAAGCATGTGTTAAGATTTGTTTGTTTGTTTTTCTATTTATTCATTGACTATTGCATGCTTGGGTCTTAAGGTTCAAGACAAGATAATTTCTTAGTTCATCTTAACAAAATGCCATACATAATGTTTTGTTTATATAAGTTTAGTAAGAATCTAAAGAGAAGAGAAAAATGAAACACAATATAAAGTTTAAAGAACTAAAGAAATGAGAAAAATAGTAATTCCCCTGAACCATGGCAACTTTGCACAATGTTTGGAATATGTCTGTTTCTTCTTGTGAAACTCATGAGGAACCAATTGAACTTTTAGGATTGTCATTCATCCTTAATTTCCCCATGACCTTTGTAAGCTGTGAGAACTAGCAGTCTAGAGGATTATTTCTACTATATAACTGAAAGAGACTTCTCCTATAGCCAAGACATAGATATGTGTTCTACTGTTTTATGTCCATGGCAGGAACCCTAGGCACTGTTGTGGGTTGCACAATTAATTCCTCTGGGGTACTTTGAGTACATGTTTATAATGAAGACTGGTGAGTGCATCTCTAGGGAATGGCTTGGTAGCATCTCTTTTGCACTGCTTCCTTACTTAGAGTTCTCAGAATGAAAATTCAAATGCCTGCAGTTGAGTCACATCTTTGTCCCTTCAGGACTTTAGGAAGAATACTAACCTTTCTGTACTTCTGGTTCCTCTACAGAAAATAAAAAATAGATTTTCATATGAATATTTCATGTGGATTTGAGGCATAATGAAAAGGAGTTTATGACTTAAAAGCATTTTATACTGCTTATTGAGGGCTACAGTGCTCCAAATGCCTAGCTGTGCTTTTCAGATGGACACCTCTAATATTCTCATAAAACTGAAAATGTCAGTGGTATTTCACCCATCTTAAAGGAGTAGGGACTAAGTCTAATATTATACAAGGAATAATGAATAAAAACCAAACCTTCTCCTTCTCCTTTTCCTCCTTTCTTTTAATTCTTTCAGAGAGGGTAGCTCTAGGCCAGTCTCAAACTCCCAGAATAGCCAGACAGAGTTAACTCTCGGTATTCCTGCCTCTACTTCTCTAGTGTTGTGATTGTAACTTTAGGCTTATGTTGTTATGCCTAGATCCCAAATCTAAAATTTAATACATATTCGCACCAACTATCCTAAAGTACTACAGCCAGTTGCAATTTCCCCCTATTTTACCCATTGCTTAATAATGATGAGTCAATAGGCCAATTTTAAGAATAGACATGGAGTCAGAGTGGTAGGATTTCATCATTGCTAATATAAGCATGAGCAAGTCTCCAAACCTTTATGAAGATGAAATTTTTACTTACAAAATGAGACTGAAGATTAAATAAAAAACATATGTGCCAAAACCCCTTATCCAGATGGAGTCCTCTCTATAGATATTTATCTATCCTCTTTCATATCCAATTGTAGAGCTTATCATCTGCATATTATCATTTCATGGAAACCCACAAGTTCAGGACAAAGCTCATGGCTTCCATTACAAACTCTAGGTTAAGGACAGAGGAAAAGACTCAGGTTTCTATACACTCTGAGAAAGGATGTATATACATACATACATTCATATATATATATATATATATATATATATATATATGAATATAAGAACATTAAATTTCAGTTTTAAACTCTTCTATTAATATATGTTTATGTATATAATAGCTTCAGGCTAAGTCTCAGCACAAGCTCAGGCATTCAGGCTAACTAACTACTTTACTCTGAAAATTCACAGAGAGTCTCTTAAGGAGAACTGATTGTTCTTTTGAAAGGGCTTTTTAAAAGGCCCAAGCATCACAAATATGTGGACATTGGGTCTTGCCCTACACAGTTTCCTCTTCCTTGCTAAAGCATTAGATTTCTTTTTTTTGTAATTATATATTTTTTGGATATTATATTTATTTACATTTCAGATGCTATTTCCTTTCCCCATCCTCCCTCCAGAAACCTTCTACTCCATCTCTCCTCCTCCCTTTTGCTTCTATACCATATTAATTTCATGCAAGTATTAAGTTCAGCTCTAGGTTGAGGAACTAGCAATGCAATATACTCAAATAGTCAAGAAACAAGCAAAACAATAAACACCAATAGTCAAAGAACAAGCATGGCAGTAAACAGAGTTCTGTGATCACTCCCATGATCACTATTTTTAAGGACTTATCAGGACAACCAAAATATCTGAGCCTACTTCCCTGTCCTAGCCCAAAGTCATCGATGCTTTTTATCCTATTCAAATTATTGGAAAGAAGTTGAGAGTTTAAGAGTAAAGAGCCATCTCGAGTATCAGGCCAAATACCAATGGAGTTGTGTTACTTCTAAAATTTACAGTGATAGTTATTATAATTAGAAAAAAGTTTAAAGACACTTGCAGGGTATTTGGCATAATTCTAACACCTCTCTGGATGTTTTGAATTTACATAGTGAGATTACGAATTTAAAGAATGCTGTTCTGCTGAGCTTTGATGCTGTAGATAACATTGATAAAACTATCCATGCCTTGAGATTAGTATTTCCATTTTGATCAAGCTTCAAGAATGGCATATATAGCTTGATCATGCTAGCCCTTTATGTCCTGGGAATACTTTTATTCCTGCCCATCAGGTTAAAGCTTTTCTTTAATAACATCAACATGTTGGCAGCCAAAGTACATGACTTGAAACTGAAAATGGATCCTCAGACAGAGTTATTAATTTAACAGACTGGTAAACCAAGGATGGGTATGATTCTGCAGAGAGCTTTACCAACCTAAGTCAGAGGTGCATTGCTTTTGATAATACATATTCCATGACTGGTAAGGATGGCATTTTTGTTAGAAATACGTAAGACAGGCTCAGTCTTGTTTATGCAATAAAAAAGAGGGCAATGTAAAGAGGTTTGGGGGCTTCCAGGCAGCAATCTGACATTGACCAAGGACAAGGAATTGGGCTGCTTGGAAGGAATCTGACATTAGCCAAGGACAACAAAATGACCTGCATACAGGAATCTGACATTAGGCTAGAACAAAGAAATAATGTCAGGCAGGATACTAAATCTTAGGCTAGAACAAAGAAGTAATTACAGGCAGGAATATAAATCTTAGGCTAGAACAAAGAAGTGGGCTTCACGCCTGAAAATGATTTTCAGCATTAGATTTCTTATTTAAATACTTCCATTTCCCTAAAGCTAGCTACCAAGCTCCATTTACTTCTTTGACAACTTCCCTATAACTGACTCATTCCTGAAGCTACCCACCAAGGTCTAGTTATCAAAATTAATTCTTTGGCTACACAAAGTAACATGTCCAATCAGGATTTACCAACTCAATCTAGCACAGACTTTAATTGTTTTCTTCTTTAAACCACTCCTGCAGGGACACCTGCTGCTGTCTTTGCCTGATCAAAAGGTAGCATCCCCTACTTCCAAGTCCCTCTGAGGTAATAAATTTCCTTTGTGTTGCAAAATTGATGTTTGGGTTGTTTTGTGCTGACTCTGAGGTTTCTTCACTTTTCTTCCAGTTCCATTACTGTTTCACTAAAACAAGGTTGGAAAATGGAAACTGATGAAATTTGTACTAACCTAGAAGAGATAAACAGATATGCAAATAATTTCTCCAAATTTTTTTTACATATAATTCTCAGAATCTCGATAAGTGCTTAGAGGGCAATTGAAAGTAGTGGAAGAAGTAAATGGAAAAAAAGACCCATGTAAAAATTCTTGTAATAATTTGTGATTAAAATAACTAGCCACAGTTTCATGCAGTATTCATTTAATGCTAAGAAAATTAATAAAATTAATAGAAGAGTTTGTAACTGACATTTAATATCCATTGCCAACTTGATTAGATTTAGAACCATCATAAGCACATCTCTGGGTGTATCTTTGACAATATTTCTCAGAAAAGTTTAATGAAGAATGAAGATTCAACTTGAATGTGAATGACACTATTATCATTCATGGTGTGCTAGATGGAATAAAGTGGAAAAAATGAGTTTAAATTTCTCTACTTCTTGAGAGCAAACACAATGTCACTCTACAATTGTCATGGCTTTGTATATTCTCAAACTGTTAACCAAAATAAATCTGTCTTTTCTTGAATTTCACTTGTCAGATATTTTACAACTAGGAAAGTAACTAATATAATAACCTTTAGGGACCTCATGTACCACTGGTGGCCTTGCCATGTGCTCTCATGGCTGTACTACAGAAAAGCTTTGACTACCCTTTCCAGCTGAGATCAGAGTCCTAGATATTGACTCCTCATCTTCCTTGGACCTTTCCTAAAGTTGCAAAATTTGGTGTGGATGTTCAAGTCTTTAATGCTTCAATGTGTAGACCTTTTAGTCAATGCTGTTGCAATGGACCCCAGAGAAAAATAGTGATTATTGAGTAAACTTAGGAAATCTCAATGTAACAAAAGATGGGGTCCTGTCGGGCTGTAGCTTACGCATGGGCGTGGGTCCTGACGGGTGGAGTTATGGATCCTGTGGGAGGCTCAGGGAGGCAGAAGCACAGGAACTTGACTGAGTTCCTTTTATGCCGCTCTGGGCAGACACTGAGCTGTGAGAAGCTGTGGGGCTCCGATCGGGCATGGGGAGATCTTAGTCTGAAGTTCCATGGGAGGGGACAGAGCTCCTGAGTGGGGTCTCCATGCTGAAGCGGCTGACCCGGAAACCGGTAGTCGTTGTCCTTGTGCTCCCAGATGCCACTGGGAACCACAGAAGAACTGAGACAGGACGGTGTATGGTCTGGATCAGCCCATAGCGGAGAGAGGCAAGAGAGAGAGAGAGAGCTCTGGTGGCATCCCTCAGGGTAGAGATTCTTGATTACCAGGACTCACTTGGCTGGGCCGTTGGGATTGCTTGTGTTGGCCGGCCTCTGTGGCAGGAAGAAGTCTTCTAGTTTTCTCTGTGTAGAAAAGTTTTCTAGTGGGAGATTAAGCAGTGGCTCGGTAGTCAAACACCTTCTCCATGGTTCCCCACAGTGGGGCCCCAAAGACACGAGGAAGTCCATGGTTTTAACAGGTTTATTGTCATGGCAGAAAGTGGATGAGCTGTACCCCTCCCCCGACCTCAGGGCAGACTTGAGTTAAATAGGGAAGGAGGAGGGTCTGGAAAGGAATGCTTAACTGACCACGCCCTCTGCCCTTTAGGTATCTTATTAATATGGAGATCTCTTGGGGCTCTGAGGTGTGTAGCAATGCCATCTACCTGTGGAGGGACTGGTAGAGACATTGCCCTATGTGACTGAAAGGCACTGATCAACGGAGGTCTTCTGCCATGTGTCAGGAGCCTGGAGTCTGAGGGTGTGGCAAAATGCATACTATCCCTTCCAGGAATACTTGTTGGGTCTCCAGCCATCTCTAGCCAGTGCTCCACCAGAAATCAAGCTATCCTTTCATGGTTCCACAGGGTCCTAGTTGGAAAGTCAATTAATTTAAAGGATAAATATAAAAATATTGGAACTAAACTTGTTTAAGATGTTGCCAAAAACACACATAAAGGGTCTGGTGATGTCACTATCAGTGATATTGTTGTAGTATGTTCTATTGCCTAGGAGGGCTTTGAGAAGGTCAGGAAAGGGCTAATCTAGAAGAAATCTAGAGAGGTATAATGTTGGGTATTGATGCTATAATTGTTGAACTTAAAAATACAATCTAAACCTGTGACAGCCCCTGCCGTACTTGTTCAGGTTGCTACAATTCCTGCAAATGGAAACAAAGACATTGGAAATATAATTTCTGAAACAATGAAAGAGGTTGGAAGAAAGGAGGTCATCACAGTGAAGGATAGGAAAACCCTGAATGATGAGTTAGAAATTACAGAAGCATGAATTTCATAGAAGATATTTTCCCATATTTTATTGACACATCAAAAGGTCAAAACTGTGAACTCCAAGATGTCTATGTTCTGTTGAGTGTAAAGAAAATTTCTAGTGTCTATTCCATTGTACCTCCTATTGAAATTGGCAATGCTTACTGGAATCCCTTGATCACAATTGCTACAGATAATGGTGGAAAAAAAATCTAAGCACACTGGTTTTGAACATGCTAAAATTTGGTCTTCAGGTTGTAGCCATCAAAACTCCAGGGTTTGGAGACAATAGGAAGAACTATATGGCTATTGCTACTGGTGGTATGGGATTTGGAGAAGAGGGGTGGAATCTAAATCCTGACGATGTTCAAGCTCTTATCTTAGGAAAAGTTGGAAAGGTCATTGTAACCAAAGATGATGACAAGCTTTTCAAAGAAAAAGATGACAAAACTCAAGTTCAAAAATGTGTTCCAGAAATTACTGAGCAGCTAGACATTACAAATACTGAATATGAAAAGGAAAAGCTGAATGAGCAACCGGCTAAACTTTCAGATAGCATAGCTGTGCTGAATGTTTGGGGGAATAAGTCATGTTGGAATAAATGAGAAGAAAGTCAGTTATAGATGCTCTTGATGCTTCTAGGAAAGACAATACTCTAGAAGGTGTTGTGCTGTCCTTTGGTGCATATTACCCTTGGACTTATTAAAGCCTGATAAAAAAAAGATCAGGAAATAGGTATATAGTTTATTAAAGGAGTACTCAAAATTCTTTAAAGGACTATTAAGAATGCATCTGTTAAAGGATCATTGATAGTTGAGAAAATTTTGCAGATTTCCTCAGACATTGGCATGATGTTATGCTCAGAGATTTTGTGGACATGTGGAAAGAAGGATCATTAATTCAACTAAGGTTGTAAGTGCTGCTTTACTGGATGCTGCTGACGTGGCCTTATTGCTAACTATAGCTGAAACTCTAGCAACAGAAATTCCTAAGAGATCCTGGAATCAGCACAATGGGTGGAAAGAGAGATGGTATGGGAGGTGTCATGTTCTAATTCCTAAAACAGTCCTTTGCCCTTATCAATGAATTTATCAGTGACAGGAAGATCAAGGCAGGTTCCTCATCAATAAACTTCAGAGAAGTCATCTGAAGAAAATGACTGAAAGAGAGGGGATAGGTGACTGATCACTATAACCATCAGTTATTTGTTTCCATTGACAATATATAATTGCTGCTGTCATTGTTCATGTCTACAGATAAATTATTTTTTTTTATTTTTGGATAAAAGTTGTACATTCCTGATACAAGATGCAAGACCCAAATATCTGTGTTCTGCTTTCTCGGACACATTGATACTCTTTTGTTACAGTAAAGACTGTAGCATGTGTCACCACATGAGCATTTCAGAAGCAGCCTTTCTCTTGACAATCAGAATAATTGTGTATAAAGTAGAGAAGTATGCAATTAACTGACAACCTTTGTGTAACAAATTTTTTTTTGGAGTTCAAAAAATAATCTTTAAAGATTGTATAACAAATGGCTTTGATCCCTGAGACCTTTCCATTGAAATCATGGCAACGGTGGGTGTTCTTACCCTCAGATTGTCATGAATGCAAAAATCAGTCATTAGTGTTGACTATACATACTTTTCTAATAGAGCAGTCTCTCCTGACCAAACACATCTACAAAGAGGACAAGTTCTCTGCTTTTCTGGCAGGTAGTGTATTAGGTTCAGTTTAAAGCAGTCTTCTTTAGCACATAGCGGCACTTATCTGTAATCCTACTTTTTAGGAGGCTTACGCAGCAGAGTCAGGAGTTCAGGTTCATCCTTAACTACATAACAAGTTAGCAGCCATCCTGGGTCACTTGAAACAGACAATTTAGCAGTGAAGCAGGATTATAAGGAAATCCTCTGTAGGTATAATTATTATGAGTGAGGAGTTTATTTAGGTAGTGGTTAAGCAATTATTCTATAATAAAGTACCCAAATGTGAGTCAGTTCTGTTACTGTGTGGTTTGGAGGAGAATACTAACCTTCTGCTTCCTATCATGTAAATGAAGAACAATAAATGCACATTCTTTCATGAAGTGTTCTGAGATTTAGACATTGTGAACAGTACCAGATCCCCAGATGGCAACTTCAAATCCACTTTTCCTAAACATGGGAAGTTTATTACAGCTACCATCTAGCCATTTGGCCTCAAGTAAGTTATTTTTCTTGGTCTGATTTTCTTATTCTTAAAATGCACAGTACCAAGTGCAGAATGAGGGACATGAGAGATATACAATGAACAACATGGTTATTCAATTTGCTGCAGCCTCAGTAGTCTAGCTATTCATGCACATTTTATGTATTTTACTACCACCTTCTCATCATGACATAACTAGTTGTGGACATACGTGTGTACATGCTCATCTTTTTTTATACTGTTAATTACTCCAGAAATGTAAAGAACAAAGTTCCCTCTATACCATAGAATTCAGAGTGACAAATGCTATAGGACCTCAAATTTGTTCATTGGTGTCCAAAAAAGCAATAGTAGTTTAATTTTAGAATGTTGTGCTATATTAAGTCTAATGCTGTCATCATAGCTTTACATCATTAATCATAAAATATTCTCTAGTATCTCAAGGAATCAGTATTGTAATATTTTCTGTATCACATTGTTATAGGCAGTAGAAGTTTTTGAAAATGCTAAAAATCATAGTTTTACTTTGGTGATTTGCTTTTAAAAATATTCTCAGCTCATTAACCCTTAGATCTCAAATTTGTTAAATCCCTATGTTTGTGTAGCAGTTTCATCTGGAGATTGAAAACATTAAATTCTGTAGAGAAGCTCCTTAAGACAGAAGGTAAACAATTCAACCAACTTCAGGAAGTCTCTGAAGCTGACCAGATTCAATAGGTCCCTCTTTCCCAAAAGTAAACATAAAAATTTCTGATAGTTGCTCTCAGCCAAGTCAAAATGCAAAAAAAAAAAAAGATGCTTGAGATTAGAGCAGCTGACAAAAAGAAGCATAAACAAGCTGAGCTGCATGGAAGAAATTTGGACCAACTGAGTCTGTTGGAAAAGATAACCTCTAACCTGTTGAGCTGCCTGCAGGTTGTACAGTATGCTCCAACATTCCCAGCTTTGTTGAGCTGTCATCCATGCTGGGATGGGCCTTGGCATTGTAGTTGTCTTTGATCTACTTCTGATCTATTAACTAACCTCTCACTCATATTTTTGTAAGTAACCCCAGTAAAACTCATTGGCTCACCAAGTTGGAATTTGGTGGTATCCATGTACTTTGGTCTGTTGTAGGCTACTTATTGGGGTGAATAGATGTATATATTGCATTTGTACAGGAAAAGTCTTGTCTCATACCAGCATGTTTCCCCTATATTTAATCCCTACAAGTTTGAGACATTCTTCTGCTAATAAATGCTAATAAATGCTAATAAATGACAGGTTCCTACCCATCAGTCAGATTTCATAGCACTGTACAGTTTCAGAACTTGTTCTTTTCATCCTCACCATGGTGCCTATCTACCCATTTCTCAGCATCTTACCTTCTGGATCAGAGCACATACAAGTTAGGAAAAGGAATCCCCAGGTGGAACAGTCTTTGGATGGCCTTTCTTTCAGTCTCTGCTTCACACTTTCTCTCCATATTTTCTCCCCTGAGTATTTTTTTCCACCTTCTAAGAAGGACTGAAGCATCCACACTTGTCTTCCTTCTTCTTGAGCTTCATGTGGTCTGTGAATTGTATCTTGGGTATTCCAAGCTTTTGGGCTAATATCCACCTATAAGTGAGAACATACCATATGTGTTCTTTTGTAATTGGGTTACATCACTCAGGATGATATTTTCCAGTTCCACCCATTTGCTAAGAACTAATTTTCCAGTTCCACCCATTTGCCTAAGCAGGGGAAAATTTCCTGAACAGAACACCAATAGCTTATGCTCTAAGATCAAGAATTGACAAGAATCTCATAAAATTGCAAAGCTTCTGTAAGGCAAACGACACTGTCAATAGGACAAAATGGCAACCAACAGTAAAGATCTTTACCAATCCTACATCTGATAGAGGGATAATATCCAATATATACAAAGAACTCAAAAAATTAGACTCCAGAGAAACCAATAACCCTATTAAAAATTGGGGTACAGAAATAAACAAAGAATTCTCAACTTAGGAATACTGAATGGCTCAGAAGCACCTAAATAAATGTTCAACATCCTTAGTCATCAGGGAAATGCAAATCAAAACAACCCTGATATTCAACCTGATACCAGTCATAGTGGCTAAGATCAAAACTTCAGGTGACAGCAGATGCTGGTAAGGATGTGGAGAAAGAGGAATACTCCACCATTGTTGTGGGATTACAAGCTGGGAAAACCACTCTGGAAATCAGTCTGACAATTCCTCAGAAAATTGGACATAGTATTACCTAAGGACCCAGCTATACCACTCCTGGGCATATACCCAAAAGATGCTCCAACATATAACACTATTACTGATGCTATAGTATGCTTACAAACTGGAGTGTAGCATGGTTGCCCTCTGAGAGGCTCAACGAGCACCTGAAAGAGTCAAATGCAGATACTTACACCCAACCAATGGATAGAAGCTGGTGACCCCTGGAGTTGAATTAGGGAAAAGCTGGAAGAAGCTGGGAAGAAGGGCGGCCCTATAGGAAGACCAGCTGTCTAAACTAACCTGGACCTCTGAGATCTCTCAGACACTGAGGTGATATGAGAATCCCCAAAAAATATATAACAGAGGACTGCCTGCTCTGGCCTTAGTAAGAGAAGATGTACCTAACCTTCAAGAGACCTGAGGCCCTAAGGAGTGGGCCGATCTTGTGGGGTGGTGGGGACATCCTCTTGGAGATTGGGGGTAGAGGGAGGAGGTATGGGTTGAGGAACAGTCAGAGGGCAGACACGGAGGGGTATAAAAACTGGACTGTAAAAATGATATATATATATATTTTCAGACTCAGACTCCCTGCATGGTCATTGAGTCAAAGAGGAAATCAAAACTTTCCTACAAGTGAGCAAAATGAAAATAGTACTCACAAAACCCTCTGGGACACATTAAAATCAGATATACATTAAAAATAAAAAACAGAAAGATCACAAGTAGATAACTTAATATTAAAATGCAAGCTGAGAAAAACAAGAACAAATCAGACAAAAATGCAAAATTTGGGAAAAAATAATAAAAACCAGGGTAGAAATAAATATAATAGAAATGCCCACACAAACATGCAACAACAAAAACAAAATAAAGAATAAATGATTCTAAGAGCTGGTTCTTTGTAAAGATAAACAAGGTGACAGACCTTTAGCCATGTTAACCAAAAGAACCTAAGTGATAACTAAAGTTAATAAAAAATGAATGTGGAAAAATTACAGAAAATATCAAAGAAATTCAGAATATTATCAGGAAATCCTTTACAAACTTGTTCTTCTTTATATCAGAAAATCTAAAAGCAAAAAAAAAAAAAGGGGGGTGGGTTTTTAGCTTCATCTGAACTAGTAAAGTTAAATCAAGAAGAGATCAATGACTTAAGCAGACCCAAAAACAGTAAGATTGAAAGAGTAATAAAAAGCCTTCCATGTGACAATGTACCCAGATCCAGATGGATTCATAGGGGAAATCCTACTGGAATTACAAAGGAGAACTACAGTCAACAATTTCCAAATTATTTCTGAAAATAGAAATGGAAGAAGGATGTTTATACCCTGGCTTTATGAAGCCAGCATTAAAAATCAAATATCAAAACTAAGTAAAGATACAAAAAAAGATGACTATAGTCTAATATTCCTGATGAACATAGAGTCAAAAATTCTCAATAAAGTACTTGTAAACTGACTGTATGCATGTGTTAGTAGGATCACATACTATGATCAATTTGGGTTTGTCATGGTGATATAGAGATGGGTCAATATAGTAAGTTGCTAAACATAATAAAAAATATAAAAGGTAAAGATAACATCATTTGATCAACTCAGTAGTTGTAGAAAATCTTTTGACAAAATTCAACATGCCTTCATGATTAAAGTCCTAGAGAAACTAGTACTGGAGGAAAATACTTTATTACATTAAAGGCTGTATGTGACAAGCACAGTTAACATCATCTTAAAGGTAGAACATTTATAAGAAGCCATTAAAGTTAGGAAGGAGACAGGACTGGCCACTATCCACAACCCTTTTCAATATAGTCCTTGATGAACTAGCTATAACGTGAAGAAAAGAGAAGGAAATTAAAGGGATACAAATAGTTATCAAGTCTAATTATTTCTACTTGCAGATGATATAATGCTTAACATAAAATACCACTAAATTTAATGAGAAAGAACAATGATTTCAGAAAAGTGACATGACATAAAACCAATGACTTTTCTATATACTAGTAACAAGCACTTTGAGAAAGAAACTATGGAAACACTTTCATTCACAATAGTCTTTAAAACATATATCTAGGAATAAACCAAATGAAAGAGGTGAACTACATCTACAATGACAACTTTAAATCTATAAGTAAAGAGGAAGACATTAGATGATGGAAGGAGTTCCTATCCTCATGGATTGGTTGAAATAGTCTCATAAAAAGAACATCCCACCAAAGCAATTTACAGATAGCACTCTAAATTTCCATACCATTCTTCAAAGAAACAGGAAAAAACACTTAAAATTTATATGGAATAAAAAAAGATTCTTAAAGGTAAGTGTCTATTGCTGAAGATGCCATAACCTTTAGTCTCAAGACTTGGAGTTATCAACCTGGAAATGACAAAGAGGTCTCTTCCTTGAGGACTTCATCTCCTAGTAGCTACACAAGCAACTAGAAGTCCTGTCCAACCTTGTCAGACATCAGTGGAAGTGAAAGGTCATGGTCCCTGAAAGTTTGGATTCCCTAGGGTTGGGGAATTCGAGAGCAGGGAGATGGGACTGGGAAGATGTTCGGAGCATACCCTCATAAAAATAGGAGGAGGGAGTCTGGGATAAGGGGTTTTGGGGGAGAATGGAGGGGAGATAACATTGAAAGGTAAATAAATAAAATATCCAATTAAAAAAACAGATAATGGGTGTGGAAAAAAAAGATAGTTTACTTACTTCAAATTATTTTCAAAAGTTTCTAGGAGATGTTAATTGACTAAGAGCTTATTTTAAGCTCTTCACAAAAGAATTTAAGTCTCTGTTTAATATTCTCAAGAGAGATGTAAATCTGAATTTCCCTCAATAATTAATTGACAAAAGAGGAGTAATCTCACAAAAAATAGAAGAAGCTATTATTAATTGATATATTATACAGTCTGATTAGTTGTTGGCTGTTCTATAACAGTCCTTTGATAAAAGAGATTATTAATATAGATTATTTATATTTCTTTAAATAGTGTCTTCATGACTCTCTGAGTGGAAAAGGAACAGCTGCCGGTGCATCTGCCCTGATTTTACAAGAACTCTGAAAAATTGGCTTTAAAAACAAAAGAAGGGGAGCGATACTCCCCCCAGAAGGAGTCCCCCAAAATACTCTCCATCATGCCTTGTTCACTTTTAACTCTCTAAAACTGAAAGCTCATGGCAAATCTGCTGCTAACTGAATCTGGCATCACCAAGACCAATAAAAACTATGCCACAGCTATGTGGAAGGACCCTTTTACACTTAAAAGGAATGGCCCAGACCCAGTTCTCTTATGGGGCCGAGGACTGATATGCCTCTTTGATACCACAGAAGGCACAGCTAAATGGCTACCAAAAAGACTAATGAAATAAATAGATACCCCCACAAAGCCAGGCCCAACCATAAATAAGATGAATAATAATTGACATCCAGGGAAGAGAAATCTCCCTGAGGACTCCCTTCTTTTTTTCTTTCCAGGTAAAATGAATCACCCATGATGTTTGCTGTTAGACATTCTAATCCAGATGCTGCATAGGAGTTGATGTCAAAAGTATCCCCTCTCCAGGAAAAAGACATCAGGATGGGTATGGCCCTCATGCCTCACTGGACAACAACAGGGTGACTGGAGCCATTACAAAGTCCCTTTCAATTACTGGAGGTCAGGCTTCTATCCCTGCCTTTGCAAGTTTAGAATCACCTCAGCCCTTCTATACTTAGAGAAGGGAAGAGATGTCAGGGGCAGCCCTGCTTATACACTGAAGGCTTAAAATCAGCCATAGGCCTAAAATCAGCAATAGGCCTGTCATACATGTATACTAACACCAAGTCTTGGGTCTCAGTGGAAAAGCATCGAAACAGAGGGCTATAAGGTATTATAAAGAGGCAGCTTTTGTGGAAATTTACCAGCCTGAGTAGTCATAGACCTTGTAAATAGGTAGCCTTGGCGGATAATACCAACTTAGATAAGGATAAGTGAATCATAGACAGAGTCATAGTGGCCTGTCCCATGAACCTTCACCCAACCAATACCATGTTCTGAAAGATATCTGTACTCCCCCTGAACATCCATGCTCCAGTGTCATCTCCTTCCCCACGTCCTGCCTTTTTGTGTTTATAACCCCTCTGTGAATAAGTAAAAATTATGATTTGATTTAAAAAAATTATACATAAAAGGGCTAATGAGAAATATATATATAAAAGAAGTCCCGCTCAAGTATAAAGTTTGTAAACCACAATTATTGACCTACCATTAATACACCCAGTGGTGCATTAGTATGATACAGTATGGACTATATCTTGGTAGTCACCAATAGCTGTCTGATTTTACTTAACACCCACTGAATGGGAGAGCCTTTATGCTTATCACTTTAAACCTAGCCACATCCAAATGTATGAAGATGTCATAGACCCTAGAGGAGTACTTGCATCTATTATTTTGCTAATAAATATAGTTCCTTATATTATACAAGTACTGATCCTTATTCCCAAAGATAGTTGTAACTCTCATTCCTTATCAAAAATGTTCCTTATTGCAGAAGATGGAGGATTTTACTAAGATCCACGATTGGTCAAAATGCAAAGAACAACAGACTCTAGGGTGCCCAACCATAATTTGGTTCTTCTGTATCTAAGCCTCAGGGAACATGGAAGAAGAGGTGCCTGAAAGATTGTAAGAGGCAGAGGTCCAGGAAATCTGTGAAATAATGTCTTTCAGATATAACAGGGTGCTTGACCTATGAAATTTCAATAATATTGTTATCTGAATAAAATTTGCATAATGAATATTCTAGTGAACATGGCAATGTGGATGGGGGAAGTTTCACAAGACTTTGTGTGTGTGTGTGTGTGTGTGTGTGTGTGTGTGTGTGTGTAACACCAACAATTACAGTAAAGAGGTCATGAATTTGAAGAGGAGTTGGGGCAGCACAGGAGAAGTTGGAGGGGCCAGAGGTAGAAATGTAAATATAATGTATATATAACAATACAGTATTCATGTAGAAAATCTCCCCAGAATGAAAGTTGTACAATGAAAACAGGAATTTTGGTAAACTGGAGTACAATAAAGGATAGAGGATTTTTAGAATCACTATGGTGAGTTGTTCCTTTCAGGTTTCCAGAGAAACTAGAGAAGCAGCCTCTGCTGTTTCATAATCTTTCTGGTGGGGCACTCACCATGATTTCAACACAAAGAACAAGCTCCTGCAAGTATCTTCATGCAACAGTCAGGAATCTGTGGAATTAACAACAGAGATCAGTCTCCTCCATGTTAGTATATATTTCATGGAAAGCTTGGTAGCATATTGAGCTGAATAGAAGAATGTCATTTACACTCGACACTTTTCTTTGACTGACAAGTTACTTGTAAAGGGAAATATAAGACAATTAAGAAATATCTCAAGATCATATAAAGCCATCAAAGAACCTGGTACTATGAATATTCTACAGCATGAAGCCATAGGTTTAATTTGTGTGTGAACCAACGAATGTTGTCTTCTTCCAGTTACCACTCTTGGTATACCTTATGATAATCACTACAACTGCTGAACTCAATGGAGCTGGGAAGTTCACTTTTATTATTTAAGGCATCATAACCACGCAAATTTTGCTCAGTCTATTTAGGTATCAGTTTTAACATCTTTAAAATGGGGATAATGTTGCCCCATAAAGGACTTTAGTAAAAAAGTCAAGTAATGCACTAAAATTGTAGGATAGTGCTTGACATGCTGTAGTTTCTCAGTGGAGGGCAGCTACTCCTACTGTTTCCTTTCATAAGTATTTCATTTCATTATCTTACACTGCAGCTGAAATATCAGAAGTCTAGACTTATAGCAGAAACTGTTGTATTTATTCTATGGATATGCTATTGAAATATTTCACTCAATGATACCCTTGCTGAGTAAGAGATTAATTCAACTTATTAAAAGTGAAAATTTTAGCTGATATGTTTTCCCAGGAACACAACAATGTAAAATCTACAAATTCTATTGTTTCCAAATTTAGATCACTCGAAACCATTTCATTATGTCTACCATTGTGGGTCCTTGTACATCTGAATTCCAGTTATTGTATCTCTAGTGTTGACCTCCTGCTCTTTGCTTCTCTTCACTGATTTATGATCTGAAAAGTTCAGCTCTGGCTGTTTGGATGATCTGGGTTTTATCCATGCCCATAGTCATGCTGAAAAGAAGAGAGACATCCCAGGGAATGTGGCCTATGGTGGAATTTATTCTTAAAGAATGTCTACCTCTTGAGATTTAAACTATTTCTAGTGACCCTGGCCTAAAAACTACTTATTTTTTCCAGAGCCATCACAGGAGCTTCACATAAGGAAGCTAGGTTTCAGCCCCTGTCCAGTTGGAGTCATTGTCTTTGCCTTGTGTAAGACATTTTTGGCTTGTGTAAGTCTGTAGATCCTGGTAGGTATACATGGAAGAGGAAGCCCATTAATTTCAAAGGAGCCAAAGAACATTAAAAAGGAAAGGAGATAGAGAGGGAGAAAGTAGAGAGAGAAAGGAAGAAGGTAAGAGAAAGAGGGACAGAGGGAAGGATGTAGTGAGGTAAGAAGGAGAGGAGTGAAGCAGGGAGCAAGGGAGAGAGGTTGTAAAAGAGAAACAGATAGATAGACTGCAACTCCTTACTTTTTCAAGGCCTTAAAAAAAGAGGGAGAGAGAACTGTTGAAAGCAGGCTGGTTTCCATAGTAACCAGCACATCATCATCTGCTGTTGTGCTGCCTGCATAGAGGGGACCTCATCCTGATTTCAGCATGAACAAATGTGGCAGAACACAGTGCTCCTTGATAGAAGTGCTGTACCTTAAAGTTCACATATAGGCTACAGAATTCTGATAGTGTAAAGCTTAGGTTTAGTCTCTTACCATGTGGCCTTGTCAGTGACTGTAACGTTCTAATAGTAGAAGAGAGCTTAGGCACCATGTGTATCAAGAGAGGAGAATTGCCTCTCTTGTATTTTGTAGAGAATACAATATATATGGCAATCACTGTGGACTTTTCACATAGCACTTTTTACAGTGTGGGGAAATACCTGTGCAAAGTGATTTGAAACAAATATAATGTTAGGAAATGAAAAGACAGGAATAAAGAATACAGCTGTCCTGGATTACTTGTGAATGGGAAGCTGAGGAACAGAGGCAAGAAGAAAATTCTGTTTTGACAGGGCTAGACTAAACGATTTAATTCTAAGGACTTAGAAAATCATTGCAAAATGTACATTATAGTGCTTATAATCTCACTGTATGCAACAATGCTACAGTAATTATTGTCTTCACAGTACTTAATATATAGAGAATATAGTCCAATTCAATGAACTTTCTAGGTAAACTCTGTATATATATATATATATACATATATATATATATATGGAATACTATATATAGAAAACTAGTCCATATATATATATATATATATATATATATATATATATATTTATATATTTAATGCTTTGTATCATCATTTTATATTATCTTTGTACAAGGTACTTCAGGGTAATCCACATTTGTTATGATTTGTCCAGCTTCATGGTACATGTTGGGTAGGGAAGCATTTGGCTATTTACAAAACGGTTTCCTCTTAGAGAACTGGAAGCATAGCCAGGTTTGGAATTATATGGGAGTACAGAGGAGTGAAATGATGGGAAGGCTCTCTGATGTGCTGCTTAGAGAAGCAACACAAAAATTATGACATGTTTTACTTATTGTTTCCAAATATTTTGTAGAAGTGCTTACATATTGCTTTTCTCGAAGACATTTTAAAACCTTATTGACTATGGCTTTAATGGTCTCTTAAACATTTTTCTTTGGAATCATTCATTAATATTTATTTGTGTGTGCATGTACCATGGTACAATTGTGGAAATCAGAAGTCAATTACCAGAATCAGTTTTCTTTTTCCCTGTGAGATTCAGAATTCAAAATCAAATTGCTATTCTTGGTGGCAGGTGCTGTTACACACCAAGTCATTTTGATGGTCCTGTAGACATCATGCTTATCTGTACATGCATGTGTGTGTGTGTGTGGATGTATATGTATGTCTGTGTGTTTATGGACTTCAACATGCATGTATGCAAGCACCTGTGTATACATATGTAAAGGTTATAATGTGACATCAAGTGTCGTCTACTATTCTGCTCTATATTATTACCAGAAGAGTTGTGAATTTTTCATAAGTCATGCTTTTAATTATTAAGCCAGATAACATTAAAAGCATTTCAACTACAATAAACAATAAAATAATTTAATAAAAGTATGACTAACCTGCAATGAATGTATAAAATATTGATAGCAGTACGTATGAAGTTATCAATTTAAAATTACAGTTTTAATTTTTAGTGTTGTTTCTGCCCCCACTTCTTTTTGTTTTCTTTTTAAATCTTCCCCCCTTTCATGAATATTCTTGAAGAGGAAATGCTGTCTGTGGTTCTATGTGCTGGCTTGCAAAGCAGAGTGAATAAATTCATTCCTCATGAATTCAGAATGTCACAGAGATAAAAGGTATTTTAGACAGCATGAGTCATCTAGTGAGTTCTCCTAGGAGCTATGTAGAAGAGAATATGATAGCACAGACGGAGTGACCAGCTTAGTGGGGTTAGTTAGTAAGCTAGATGAGGCTGTTAGGGGAGGGTGAAAAAGATTAGTTGTATTTAGACAGAAAAGTTGGACTCTGATACTCGGTTTTCCCTTAGACCATCATGTTCTTTCTATTCTGATTATGGTTTCCCCACCCACAATTCCTCCTGGATTCTTCCCACATCTTCCCACATCTCTCTCACCCTTGCTCACTCTCTTATTAGAATACAAACAGACATCAACACCAACAACAAAAACAATAATAATAATAAATCCAAAGAAAAAGCACCAGAAATACATATAGATACTGAGACACACATATTTATGCATACACAAAACCCATAAAAACAAAAATATTCTGGGGACCAGGTTAATGTGAATGGTCTGTGAAGCCACTTGAGGTCATGATGATGTCTTGTATGTCCAGGCAGTTGCCTAGGGCTATGTTTGGATCTGTGGTGCTACCGCAGCCAGGTGCAATATCTATGACCTCTGTTACCACTGAGATCACATTGATGCCTGTGGACTGGGCTTCTAGCAGAGACCATATTGCTGTGACACATGATCCCTGTATATGCTACCACCAAGGGCTATGATGGTGTCCATGGCCTATGCTGTGGCAGAGGGTTGTGTTGATGTCCATGGTCTGTGCTGCCACTGGAGACCATGCTAAGGTCCATGGCATGTTGCCTTAGTTAGGGTTTATTACTGTGAGCAGTTACCATGACCAAGGCAAGTCTTATAAAGCACAATATTTACTTGAGTCTGTCTCACAAGTGAGAACATAGCAGCATCTAGGTAGGCATGGTGCAGGTAGAGTTGAGAGTTCTACATCTTCATTTGAAGGCTGCTATCAGAATACTGATTTCCAGGCAGCTAGAATGAGGGTCTTAAGCCCATGCCCACAATGGCACACCTGCTTCAACAAGGCCACATCTCTTAATAGTGTCACTCCCTGGGCCAAGCATAAACAAACCATCACATGTGTGCTGATACAGGAGACCATGTGAATGTCTGTCATCCATATTGTTGCCAGAAACCATGTGAAAGTTCATGATGCATGCTCTTGGAGATTATAAAGACAAAGATGATACTTTTGTAGTGGTATTGATGACTGCAGGTTCACAGTTGAGAAAGAGGGACATAGAAGGTTTCTGTGACAAACCCCAACTTCTAACTTCTACACATACCTCTACCTCCACACTTCCAAAAAAGCATCAACCTAGACAAGAAACTAATAAAGAGATCTCTTAAAATTTTTTATAAGAATGCTGAAATGTAGCTGTCCAAAGTGGATGGCTTCCAGTGGGGGTATGTGTGGGAAAGGACTCAGTTTTTTTTTTTTTAAGGGATTAGCATTCAGAGTTTGATCATGATCCAGTGACTATATAGGTCTCCTCCTCTTCCTCTTGCTTTTTCTTCCACTATATTTTTAGTAAGGTAGTGGATGGAGTGGACCTGGAAGACTGGGAAGTGAGTGTGATTGAGGTGAATAATGTAAAATTCCCAAATAATCAATAAAAATATTGTGTTGGAACAAATTGGAAAAATACACACACACACACACACACACACACACACACACACACACACATACATGTTTAAATGTTGTGTAAGAAAAATGTCCAGACAGTGTAAGAAAAAAATGCCCAGACAAAATCCATTGAGTTCAATTTGCGTTGGGCACAGGGCCTGCCATTAAGTGTAGTTTGCATACTCAGTAAGACTAGGTTGGAGAAAACTAATTTTCTCTTTTTTAACAGTTATCAACTGGAGATAGCTTCTGGGTAGAGTAAGCCTTGAGCCTACTTCCTCTCTCAGCACTGGACTCTATATGGCTTATACTTGTGCAGGCCCTATGTATGTTGTCACAGTGTCTCTGTGTTAATAAGTGTACCAGTTTTGTTGTGTCAGGAAGACACTCTTTCCAGGCTATCTTTTATACTCACAGGGTCTTACAATCTTTCTGCCCATTTATCACAAAATTCCTGATCCCTGAGGGCAGGAATTTGGTGGAGACACCTCATTTAGGACTGAGTTTTCCAAGGTTTATCACTCTGCAAATTGTCCAGCTGCAGACCTCTGTATTTCTTCCTATTTATTGCAAGGGGAAGCATCTATGGTATTGCAGAATACTGGGAAGGATCATTTTATTACTCTATTCTTTCAGTAGAACTGTATTATTTGGTTTCCTCTAGTTCCATGGACTGTCTACTTTCAGGTTCTTGGCCACTTCGGCAGTTTTGGGCATGGGTTATATCACATGAAGTGAGCCTTAGATCTAATTGGAGAGTGGTTGGATACTCACTTTTGTGGCACAATTCCAACAAGATATTTTGAAATTAAATCACAATTGTAGATCACATGTATTGTAGTGAGGTTGTCATTTACAACCTTTGTCCTCTAGTAGTATGAAGAGGACCTTCTGTACCATAAACACTAGTCAGTAGGGGTGAAGGCTAGTAGGCACAGCTCAATTTATCTGTGTTCAGTGGGTGAGTAGGCTTTTTTTTTTTCAGCCATACAGCCTTACTATCAGTTTGTGGAGAGTTAACCAATAGTCTTGGAAATAGTTTGGGTTGTTTAGAGGGTTCTATGAGGCCCTGTTGGCCAAAAATGTGTTCAGATATAATTCACTTCTGTGACTGGAGTTTTCATTTACTGATAAGAGATGTTTAGCAGGGCTTTGTTTCCCACAGTATTTTGTTATTTGGTAATTCTAATATATATGGTTATGGATGAACAACAGTTGGGAGAATCAGGTCATCAAATGTAGATTGAGGTTGGGGGTAAGGAATGGAATGTGAAGAAGGACAGATAATATATATATATAATATATATTATATATACATAATATATTATATATATATATAATCCCTTATCACCCTTCCCTCCTCCCATTTAATCCCCTCATTCTAGTAACCAGAACTCATCTATCTATAACTGTCTCAATTTTTTTTTCTAGGGAGACCACTCCTCCTCCATAGCCCCTCACTCTATACCTAACCTCTGTGGTTATATATATTGCAATCTACTTACAGGTTTAACAGCTAGCATCCACAGTTAAGCAAACACCCACCATATGTTTCTTTCGGTTTGAGTTGCCTTACTCAGGACAACTTTTCCAAGCTCCATAACTTTATTTGACAATTTTATGAGTTCTTTTTTTTTTCTTTAAATAATTTATTTTTTCTCAAATTGTAATTCATTCACACAGGGGTTATAAACACAGAAAGGCAGGATGAGGGGACGGGAATGACACTGGAGTGTGGGTGTTCAGGGGGAATACAGATATCTTTCAGAACCGGGTATCGGCTGGGTGAAGGTTCAGGGGACAAGTCACTATGACCCTGCCTATGACTCGCTTGTCCTTATCTAAGTTGGTATTGTCTGCCAAGGCTACCTATTTACAAGGTCTATGACTACTAGGGCTGGTAAATTTCCACAAAAGCTGCCTGTTTACATTAGCTTATAGCCATCTGTTTCAATGTTTTTCCACTGAGACCCAAGACTTGGTGTTAGTATACATGTATGACAGGCCTATTGCTGATTTTACGCCTATGGCTGATTTTAGGCCTTCAGTGTGTTAGCAGGGCTGCCCCTGACATCTCCTCCCTTCTCTAAGTATAGAAGGGCTGTGACAATTCTAATCTTGTGAAGGCAGGGATAGAGGCCTGACCTCCAGTACTTGAAGGGGACCTTGTAATGGCTCCATCACCCTGACGTTGTCCAGCGAGGCATGAGGGCCATACCCATTCTGATGTCTTTTTCCTGGAGAGGGGATACTTTTGACATCAACCCCTATGCAGTCAGGCTTGTCCCTCAGGGAACCCAGAGAGATATTTTTATCTTTTATTTATATTCCCTTGCAGTGCTTAGCCTTGCAGTCTAAGCAACAATTCAGATCGCCTGTCAGAGGGGGTTCTGGGTGGCTCCTCTCTGCTTGGTCTAGGGGCAGAAGTCCCCCCTTTTAGGTTGGGTGGAGATGGGTTTTGGAAACATCCTTTATAAAGTAACAACCTCATCTTGAGTCTCATGGTTCTCAATAGCTAACTTATGATAATGTATCTGAATAGGTTTTGCTACCAAATTATTTATCTGTTGTATCACAGAGTTAGTCCGCCTATTTGAGGCCCAGGGACCAGCAGAAATAAGCAAAAAGAACCCAAATAATGGTCTCAAGATGGGAGGAAATAGGGTTGAGAACCTTGGAGAGGCTGAAAACCAATTCTTGTACCAGCATTCATCTGTCTCTTTCTCTCTCTGATTTTTCTTAGGGCCTTCACTGACCTATTTCATGCTCTTTAACCCTCCTTGTCTTGTCTATGTAAAGGCAACATTCTTCTTTAAGGGCTGTACACAGTCAAGAGCTGTACATAGCCTTTTCTACTGTACTAGAGTAAATCAAGTCCAATAAGGATCTTTGCGATTTTAGGAGGTCTCTTCAGACAGTGAAACGAGGGATTTCTTAAGATCAGTGATGTCAATCTCTAGCTGTTTGATGTTCTTCTCAGTGGCCCTTCAAAGGTCTGAGTAGCATAAGATCGGAGGCCAGCATCTGGATTAGAACTTCTAACAGCAGACATCACAGGTGATTCATTTTTACCTAGAAAGGAAAAAGAAGGGAATTCTCAGGGAGATTTCTCTTCCCTGGATGTAAATTGTTATTCATCGTATTTATGGTTGGGCCTGCCTTTGTGGGGGTATCTATTTTTTTCATTAATCTTTTTGGTAGCCAGTTAGCTGTGCCTTTTGTGCTATCAAACAGGCATACCAATCCTCAGCTCCGTAAGGGAACTGGGTCTGGGCCATTCCCTTTAAGGGTAAGAGGGTCCTTCCCCATATCTGTGGCAAAGTTTTGTTGGTCTTGGTGGTGCCAGAGGCAGTCAGCAGCAGATTTGTCATGAGCTTTCAGCTTTAGAGAAATAAAAGTGAACAAGGCATGATGGAGAATATTTCAAGGGGACTTCTTCTGGGGGGGGTTCCCCCTCTTTTGTTTTTAAAGCCAATTTTTCAGAGTTCTTGTAAAATCAGGGCAGAAGCGCCAACAGTCGCTCCTTCCACACTGAGAGAGTCATGAAGACCCTATTTAAGGATATATAAATCTATATTAATAATCTTTAATTTTATGAGTTATTTTAAAAAAACAGCAAGTCAGTAATATTTCATATGTAAATGTACCAAACTTTATTGATTCATTAATAGATGTTTATGCTGTTTTTATATTCTGGATATTTGTAATAGAGCATCAGTGGGCATGGTTGAGCAAGTGTCTCTGTTATTGTGCAAGTAACTCTATGTCTTTTGGTCATATGCCGAAAATTAACATAGCTGATCTTGAGGAAGTTCCATTCCCAACTTCTTGAAAACCTGCCACACTGATTTCTGTAGTGCCCACACACCTGGCAATCACAGCATTTCTGTTTATATCTCTCTTCTTTTTTCAATTGGCTGCTGTTCTCCTAAACCA
The DNA here is from genome assembly GCF_004785775.1 of Grammomys surdaster. Taxonomy (NCBI): domain Eukaryota; kingdom Metazoa; phylum Chordata; class Mammalia; order Rodentia; family Muridae; genus Grammomys; species Grammomys surdaster. The sequence goes on along the minus strand of NW_021604597.1, from coordinate 11,563,875 downwards.
TTTGTTTTGAGTAGAGAATAACTCAAATCTCCTTTTTTTTTCTTGTACACTATACTCTCAATAATGTGGCCTAAGGGTGAAGTAAATTACTCTTCATAATTACTTTGCACAGCTTTTCCATTAAAGAATACACTGCATATTTGACATGTAGAACTTCAAATCCTGTGTGGTATATTAGATCACTGTGTAATGGAAATATTCTCATAATTTATTTCTTGCTAGTGCCTTAGCATTCTAACTTGAATTCAATACTTTTAAATGTCTTTATAGGTTTCATGCATCTTTCTGATTTCTATTCTTTTTAGTATGTGTGATGTCACTGGGTTTGAGACATATGCTTAGCAATAAAAGTTATAATGTAATTTTTATATAAGCCACTGCATTGCTAACCATAAGCCAAGTCATCTGCCAGCAAACTTTTACAATATCAACACTACACACTAACATACCAGGCCATAAATATTTTTATCACTTTCCCAAATCAAATAACAAAAAATACACCCTAAACATAGAAATAAGATGATACAGTATTGAAAAATCTTGGTAGAAAACTTTGGGGAATGTTAATATTTAAGTATATTAATGAAATAGAAAATAGATTAAATAGCTTGCAATTAAGATTGTCTATGCTACCCATAAATACAACAGAAACTAGCATTCCTTTTAAACGACATGCTGATTAGTTTTTGTTTGCTTTGGTTTGGTTCATAAAACCCTATGAATTCCTGGATGGGTGTTTTTCCCATGAGTATGATCATTCCTGAAAAAGCTGGCAGATGATGCAGATGTGGCTTTTCTTCCATAGAGACTATGAGGCTTCAGCAATTAAACACCCTTCTCAGCTGCATCTTTATTACTGCAATTTGGCATTGCTTTTTAATTTGCCAAATTGAAAAAAAAACATAAGACAAAAATTATGAGTCATTTCTCCCATTAGTGTACTGATTACACAGATTCAGCGAGAATAAGACAGATGCTAATTTGTGCATAAAGCATATTCCCTTTGACAGGAAAATAATTGAAAAAAAAAGCCAACAAGAGTGCTGTGGGAAACCATCTTTGGATTTACATGGAAAGTTTCCAGTGAAGATGTAAATTCTTTCTTTATACAATAACAAGAATTCCTACAAATTGAAGGCCAGTTAGACACCCAAACAAAGCCCCTCCCATGGGGCCAGGTGGTGCAAGGTTTGAGAATTTTCCTCCAGTAGCAAATCCAGGCAGACCCAGCATGGCAGGAGTAAGGGAGGAAGATGAGCCTGCAATGTACAGTCCTGATTTTTGTCACTGATATTACAATAACCTCCACCTCGACCTTCAGTAATTATGCTGCTCTCTTTCTAGTTCTCATTTCTGATTCAAGACACTTGGGGTACATGACGGTTTGCATACCTTTTCAGCTATAATATTTGATATATGGATCGTATTTACAAACCCATATAGAATGAGTGTGTAATCTAAGCATCTATAAATGGACATACATTTTGAGTCAAATAACCTTCATGACAGGTAGATTTTCCCCAATCCCATTATAGGCTAGAAAGATTGCTATTAAAAGTAGCTCATTTCCCGATAACCTTTTAAGTACTAAGGGTCATAAATCCACCACCCAGTCAGTACTGTAAGGACGCTGTCTGCCAAGAGTAATGGGAAGTCTGGGCTTTTGAAAAGTGTCAGACTAAAAGTTAAAGATGGAAGATAGGATCTTTCTCCTGTTTAACCTGAAATAGAATCATAATACTTAGGTAAAAAGCTGCTTGTGTTATCTGCATGTAACTTGTGCTTTGTTGATTTATAATGATGCAGATGCCTATAGCTCCAGAACAGTGCTCCTAATTCATATATGATATTCAATACTTTATAATATAAAAGACTTTGTGTTAGATGGCTTTGTGTTGGAGTATATTGTGTGAAGGGATGCCTCTGTCCTTTTTCACCTGCCTAAGGCATTCTCTGACTGGATTTAATAAAGAACTGACTGCTTATAACTAAGAAGGAAAGGTAAGGATAGACTTTCTAGCTGAGAAGAGGTCTCAGGGAGAAGAATTTGAGGTGGGAAGATATGCCAGCCTAACATGGAGAAAGTTGGACATACAGGTGGGACAGATAATAGGCCATGTCATAGGACCTGGACTAGGATAGACAGGTTAATTAAAATAGTTAAGCTAGTTTGGAGGTAGCCTTGCTATAATGCCTAGGCCTTTATAAATAATAGTAAGACTTTATGTCACTATTTAGTGACTGATAGGTCTTAGAAAAATCCAGTGATAGCTTTTCCAGCTGTGAGCTAATGTTCTGAGCAGAGTTTTAGATAGGCTCAACTCAGTTCTGGTGTTTTCTAGGTTGGATATATTAAACACTCATAAAGGGATTAACAGGATATAGCCCGGTTGTGAGTTGAAGGCCACCAATAGTCTTCATTCCCTCACCTTGGATCCCATTCTATGTCAACAGAACCATGTTCTTAGTTCTTTTTATTTGATCATCTATTATAATAAGCTGCTAAAATGATGTTTCCTTCCAGTGTTTTTAAAGCTTCCTTAGTTATCAGATTCTACTCTTTAATTTTTACATTTATTCTATGTTTATTGTTTCCCACTGTCGCCTATCCTATACTCCAGGACACATAGTGTAAGAGCAGTCTACATCCAATATCAGTTAGTCAAATGTAATGTCATTTCAATGGATAACAATGAATGCACATTATGCTGGTTCTGCTGGAGTTCCCATGAATAAAATTTCAGGCTATTGTTTTCTTTGTTCAAAATAAAAGGCCATTAGACAATTAAAGAGACCTGTTTTTTGGCTGGGGAGATTGCTCAGAGATTAAAAGCTGTTGTTTTTCTTGAAGATGGCTTGGGTTTGATTCCCAGAACCCATATGGAGCCTTACAACTGTTTGCAACTTTAGTTCTAGAAGATTCACTGCCTTGTTCTGACTTTCATGGGCATGTCCATGGGCATGTAACTTATGGAAGCAAAATATATAAAGCAATAAAGAGATAGCAAAAAAATCTGTCTTTGCTATAAATTCTATTGAATAATAATTAATAATTGTAATGGCCCGTTCTCCTGCTCCGGTCCGTGGGTCAGGGAGCAAGAGAGAGAGTGGGGACAGGGATGAGAAGAATGAAGACAAGACGAAGTCTGGTCAAAGACGAAATCTGCCTGCTGGAGGCGGAGTCTGCTGCTGGAGAAGAAGTCTGCTGCTGGAGACAGAGTCTGAGTCTGTCTGCTCTGTCTAGTCTTTCTGCCTGAGTCTGTCTGAGTCTGTCTCGGTCTAGTCTCTCTGTCTAGTCTAACCTGTATGCTCTGAGTCTATCTGCTCTGAGTCGGTCTGTCTAGTCTGAATCTGTCTGGAGACGAAGTCTGTCTGCTCTCACTAGTCTGTCTGCTCTCTGCCTCTGACTGCCTCTGACTCCTCTGACTCCTCTGACTGCTTAGTCTGACTGCCTCTGACTGCTCCTTTTATATATCTCCCGAGTCTCTCAAGTGCTGGGATTACAGGCGTGTGCTACCACTGCCTGGCCTTGACTGAAAGGATCAAGATAATTATCAGAGTGTGCTCAGCTGTTGTAGGCTGTTAAAAACAAGTCTCTTGTCAGGGTACATGGCTCAAGATGGCTGCCAAGATAATAGCCGCCCCCGGCTCAGAGTCAGCTCCCAACAAATAGTGGCATGAATTTTCCACTTTCTGTACGTCTAATCACAAAAGTCAAGCACCTGTTAACCTCTGGAACAAATAGGTTAGAGGTTCCATAATGCTGAGCTTCCTGAGTAAAAGACCAGGGTTTATTCTCCCAACATTTGGTATGACACTGGTACGTAGTATATCTTTTATTGAGGCTTATGCCTAGAACAATCCTACTTTCAGAAAAGGGTTAGGATTCACAGAGAAACTTCAAAGAAATGAAGAGAGTAATATTTTCCTAGATGAATTCAAGAGAAGAGAATTGTCCGGATTGTTGAAGCCTAAGTTCATTTTTCCCCTCATCAATGGTATGTAACAGAAATTTTCCACATTTAATGACTTGATAATAGCTTGTAAAGAAGTTTCCTTGGCATCCTTTTATTTTCTAGTTTAGAACAACAATGGTAAGAATTCCCACCAGAATCTAATAAAGTGAAAGAAGGAGCCTTGCAAGCTCCTCAGTGTAGGATGAGCAATCCCCACGCCACCATTACCAAATCAGAGCAAACATTTATTTGCTGGAGTTATGGCTTTGGGTTAAGTAGTGGTGATAACCATTGCTTAGATTTTTCTACCAGCTTTCTGGGTTACTGTATGTGTGTGTGTGTGTGTATGTGTGTGTGTTTGTGTGTGCGTGCACATGCTGTGTTCACCTAGGGCAGTATTTTTACAGTCTCTTGCCTTTCTACCACATAGCACTCTGTATGGGAATAAAGTTACTGGCTGCACCTGGGAAAGGAGATTGCTAGCTGAATATCTGTTAAAGCATGGTGAAAACACTGTTACTGGGGCAAGTTTAAAAATACTCATTGTACTAATCAGTCTAAGTTTTTGTCATGTGAGCTCTATAGAGAAGAATATGTATGGTATTCTTCAATCTAGATTTGATATAATAACAATGTAATTTTTTTTCTGTAACTGCCAGTATAAAAGTCTGTAAATCAGACAAATGTTGAAAATTCTGTGCTATCCACTTAAAAAAAATTCTATGATGCATCAGCACATCAGCAAGCCTTGAGAAGTTAGTTATTTGACATGTAATGACATTCAACATTTCCTAAGCTTCTGAATTCTCTTTCCCCACATATCTGTTTCTTACTTGCTCGGCAGATTATCCACCATAATCAAAATATTTTAATCTTTGGGATATTTTCTGTGGAAACTCCTCAGTATTGGATAGAATTTATGTGGAAATAAAGTTAAGCTAGCAGGAAACTGTACATGTTGGCTTAGGTGGTTTGAGCTCATTGAGTTACTTGCTGCCATATCTCATACAACTATAGTAAAACATATATTTACACAAAAATGCTGTTTGAGAATATTGTTTATCTCAATATTCACTACTTTTGCTTTGAATATCCACCTGAAATTTCTTGGAAGAAAGGTTACTATTAATTACTAGAAAAATTTTGTTTCCCTTAAGAATGGACCCCTCTCTTGATTGTTACATCATTTCCAGTAATCTCAGTTGACACAATCTCAGGAGAGGTTTGGGTTAGAGTGTAATGATTCTGTACATCCTTAGCATAGGCATCCCAGTATTTTGATCTGAAACTCTAGCAACAAACTCATTCTCAGGCTAACTTTAATCACAGTTGTATGTTAGCTGCATACTAAGTTCTCTTTTGCACCATCATAAAGTCCAGAAAGTATACATCATGGACCATATATATAAAGTTAGCTACACACTAAATCCTCTCCTGGTGACAGAAGAAAGAAAAAAAAAGTTTCAATCTTTGTTAGTATATTGTTGTTAATTTTAAGAAAACTTTGTTCAGAGAGGCCCAGAAACTACTTGCTACATCTCAGGACAGGACAGCATCCAGTGCTCATCTAGAATAATTTTTACAATGGTAACTGTTAAGATTACATCCAATGCCCATCTAGAGCAATGTTTACTATGGGACACCATGCAGTGCTCATCTAGAGAAAATTCTAGTATGTAAGTACTGTGTAGGGCATGGGGTTACTGTGTTTCTCATACACTTCAGAATTCTGTAACCAGTACGACAGGCTGAGAGCCTAGAAAGTCCAAGATCAGGGCACTGATAGAGCCTTGTTTCTGATGAGGGAATGAGATTTGGCTTAGAGATGCCTATCTTCTTCTTGAACTCTTTCCTAACATAGTACAGATACACAGAGAGATTGTTCTTGCATCTTTTAAAAAAGGGCCTTTGATTATATTTATGAGGCAGAAAGATGTCTTTATAGTTAATCTGATAATATAACAACATCCAAGACCTTATTCTCAAATCCAGTACTTTTAGGATTAGACTTCAGCATATGAATTTTTAGAGGTTCACATTCCAAACTATGACTAGAACTTATTCTTGATTTATAACATAATATAATATAAGATAGCTCTTAAAATGGAAGAAAGGGTGTCTATTAATGTCAGGGGCAGCCTCGCTTATACACTGAAGCCCTAAAATCAGCCATAGGTCTAAGTCAGCCTGCTAACACAAAGTCTTGGTCTCTGTGGAAAAAACACGAACAGATGGCTATAAGATACTGTAAACAGGCAGCTTTGGTGGAAATTTACCAGCCTGGATAAGAACTAGTAGTCGTAGATCTTGTGGATAGGTATCCTTGGTGGATAGTACCAACTTAGATAAGGACAAGTGATTCATAAACAGAGTCATAAGTGACCTGTTCTCTGCTTCTTCACCCAGCTGATATCCTGTTCTGGAAAATATCTGTACTCCCCCTGAGAACACCTACACCCCTGCATCATCCCCTTCCCCACATCCTGCCTTTTTGTGTATATAATCCCTGTGTGAAAAAAATTAAAATCAGTTGTTTGATCAGCTTATAGACAAGCCGCTCGTTCTTTGTGTCCCCTGTCCTCCGTTCTCTCTTCCAGGTCTTTTGATACCAGTTCAATGCCCTGTGGGAATGGGGCATATTAAAAACATGTGAAAGTTACATTATCATTCTGTGCAGAAAGCACAGTATTATGGATTAAATAGGAAATGTTCCCATAGGTTCACAAATAAAACACTTGGTCCTTAGTTGATTGCATTATCTGGGGAGTCTCTGGAAATGTTAGGAGTGAAGGTCTAGTTTGAGGATGTTGGGCAATTGAAACTCAGCTTTGAAGGATAAAAATGGTTCTTAGTCCCCCACCCCCACCCCCCCAAGAGAAGAAGAATTCCGGCTACATGCCTCTACTACAATGGTATCTGACTCACAATGGATCTAGAATTAATGGTGCCACAGACCAGGACCAGAGACTCCAAAGACATGAGCCAAGACATTCCTCCTGCCTAAATTATTTATGCCATACAGATTGTCACTCTAACTACAACTCTTAGAATTAAGCACATATTTCATGCATGTACCTGGTTATACTTTTATTCCTCTTAGTGCTGTTATCAGATTAACTTTATTTGTTCCTATTTGTAATTGTTTTGCACAACATTGACATGTATTCTAATGTCCTGAAACTTACAGCTTATATAACAGATACTCAGCTAGGGGTTTGAGAAAAGCTATGTAAATGACCTAGGGTTGGAGAGTCATTCATTGGTATTCTGGCAGAATGATTATAACTTTTCAGTTCAAAGTGACTTTGGCTTCAGCCTTCAAAAACACAGCTATAGCAATAGACTTCCCATGCATGATAACACTGAATATTCTCTTATAATTAACATTTCTAATTTAGAGACAAGCAGCGATGACACTTGCTGTTGCAGGTAGAATTTAATTAGCCAAGACAAATAAATTAGGTTTCACACTTTGATCAGGATAGTGGAATTGCAAAAGTTGCTCTGGAAAATTTAAACCGTTAAAGATATTTGACTTCAGAGAAATTAACTTTTTCATCTCTCTTTTTGAAAATGTGTAGATTAAGCCATGACTGTACTGCTGATGTTGATTTACTTTTTAAGTGTTGGGTTGACCAGATGGCTCATCTACTAAAGCAATATACTACCTAACTTAACAATATAAAGGCAAAACCTACACTTGAGAAGGCAAAAAATGCCTAATAAACATTACTGTTGAACATTCACAGGTGTGCCATAGCATGTGCATGCCCACATTCACACTTACATATAAATAAGTAAACAAACAAACAGATTTTAGGCAAGTATTTAGAGTGGGTCTTATAGGTTATATTTTTCCTTACAATTCTGCAAAATCTTTCAAATGCCTGTTTTTTTTTTTCTTAAGGTACAACAATATGTTTAGTGAGATGGAAAGTATCCTAAGAACCAGTGCATGATGAGCCATAAAGAGATTTATAGTCACTATTCTTACAAGCCCCAAAGACTTTCTCTGTTCTGATTATATGAAAATAAAAACCAATATTTTCTTTTAAAATAATACTTAAGTGAAAAAGAATATATGGTTAAAAGTATCTTCAAAATCTTAGTCATTGTGGTAAAGGAAATACCAAAGAGTAGAAAACATTATTGAGATGGTAAATATGAATTCATTTTATATGAATACAAGTGAAAAAAGAATAATAATTGTAGAATAAATAAACAAGGAAACATTATAGAATAGCATAGACTGACAGCAGTAACCTAGGGTAACTGTTTAAATGTAATAAATGTAAGAAAATATATTGTAAAAAGACTTTCAGGTAGAGATTATAATTAAATGTAGGGTTATACAAACTCAGGAACACTTTGTTTTTAGTTATAGCTTGAATGAGCACAATTACCTAAACAGAAAGAAAGAAAATATATGTTAGAATCAACAGAACACAAGTTGCACATATATCATAGCATGAAGACAAACCACATCTTCACAACTAGAAAAGAAATGGAGGGGAACTTTGGGTAGAAGGTACATTTTTATTTCTCTTGTTTTGTTTTGTTTTGTTTGACTTGGCATTTCTGCCATGTTATGTTCACTTACCTTGAGATTTGTCTTTGAAAAGTTGCTGTTCTTTGATGAATTTCAAATTGATGGCTACTATCTCTGCTATAATACCCTCTACCCCTCTGCCTGATATGATCTCTGTCTCTCTGCTGCTACTAATTCCCCTCAACTCTCAATCTCTCTCTCTCTCTCTCTCTCTCTCTCTCTCTCTCTCTCTCTCTCTCTCTGTGCATGCAAATGTATGCGTGTATGTATGTGTGTGTGTTTATATGTACAAATGAATAGTTTTAAACACTAACTTCTTCATTTCTTTGTTTTCCTAATTACAGGAGTTTTTGTCTATAAATATACTCTTCTTTTTGACATTTATTTATTTATTTATTTATTTATTCATTCTTTTTATATATTTCAACTTGATTTCTTGACAGAGAACGGAAACATACAGTTAGTCAAATCTGTAAGCATAATAAAGTTGAATAGCCTCCACACTAAAACATTTTATGGTCTGTGTGGACTCATGGAGCCTGTAGGTAGACTAGTATCTGATTTTTTTCCCAGTGCTTAATCATACAACAGTAGTCTCGGTGTTTATACTTCAAGGTTTCATGCTAAGAGACAATATTTGGCTCAGGAAAGTTCCAGAAAGGATCTGTACTGACTAACCAATAATCTTACTTATATAATTGCTTGGCTAAAAGTATGTCTAAAAAGATTTGGTGGTTTAATGAAAAAAAATTATTCAACTTCTGATGGTTATTGACTTGTGACATTGACTGGTATTCAGAAACTACCAGAGATGAAGTGAAGATTGATGAAATCTGAACATGCTCAGAACTGAACATGTTGTTGCCCCCTACATCTTTCTGGGCTGTAACGATGAAGTTTGAGTCATTAGTAAGCATCTTAAATGCATATTTCAGTTAATCAGAAATTCTCAGATAGGATTACTGAGTAGTCAGTTTTTAAAGAGTTAGAGGTTAAAACATGTCAAGTATTGTGTACAATTCAGACACTGTCTTTCCCTGACAGTTATCTGCACTTTTGCTTTCCTTCACTATAGACTAATAGTAAGTAATGGCATACTTTTAGGATTGTTTAGACTAAACAAGTGCATCCCCAAATCTTACCAAGAGTTTGGTGAGTCTAATTTAGCACTCTGATTGCTGTTGTATCACCCCATTCTACTTGGATGCTGTTGCAGCCATATCCTTTCTTTATTTTACGTCCTTGTTACCTAGATGTGCTGTGTGCTGGCATCATCATGGGACCTTCTTGTGGTCAGTCTAATCTATATTCTCCTTGATTTAATAATGACTATCAATTATAAAGCTATCATTTTATTCCTTGAGACATTTTGTTGTTGTTGTTGCTGTTCTTGTTTTCTATCCAAATCCCCAGATTCCATCTTCTAACTTCTCCTACTTCTTCTAACTTCTTCTCCAACATTTAGACCATAGTCACATACAAAATGCTGGATAACTGTACATGGCTTAAACCAAATGTTTCTGGTATCCAAATGGCTGGATATAATAATCTGATAGAAAGAAAACTAATAAACTTATTAGTATTAGCTTAAATCAAAGAATTCAATTGCTCATTTTTAGTTGGAGTTACAAGACTGCTATTTAAACAGGCCAAATATTAGAAATATACAATCTCCCCATTTTGGAGAAATTCTTTTTCAAAACCCACTTGGAGCTAAAAAAGTGCTGGAAGCTAGAAGTAACAGTTCCAAAGCCCAAGCTGCAAGCTAGGGGTCAATTCAGGTCACTCTCCACTCAGGTAAACTAACTACAGCTTTGGGTGTTCCATGCTTTTGTATAGGTTTAACAATTTGCTGAAAGAACTCATGGAAATTACTAAAAATGATTGTCTTTACCAGGAATATCTAGGAGAAATGAATACTGGCTGGCATGGTGATTTCCTTCCAAGGTGAGTATTATCTTTCAATACCATTAGAATGTGAACCCAGTGTAGAAATGTTTGACAGAATCTAAGAAAAATATGATTTTGAGTTATACAGTGAAGAAATAACCTTACCAAAGAAGATAACTGTCCCCTACTAGAGATAAAACCCAGTCTTAAGAAGTGACATATGTAAAAGTCTGGGAGTGTTTGATACATGCAGTTTTTGGATGTATTCTCCTTTTCCTGAGAAAAGTACATGTATATCTCTCTGCTCTGGTCATGGTGTGGGACAGTGATCAAATGAAGGGATGCTCACTGAGCCTTTTATGTCTGAGCTTTATAGAGGTTCAGTGATGTACTCTCTGCATGGCTAAGCTTATTTTCAGCCCGTCCTGGAATCCAGATGGATACCTTTCTTTGGTTGTTAAGAAGATCAAAACTAATATAGTAGGGATCAGAGCCTTTGCCAAAGGCCTGAAGCAGACATTTCTATCAGGTAGAAATTATTAAGGGCCTAGAGATCATTTCCCAGAGCAGAAGAATAATAAATACAGTTCTTACTGGGAAAGGTTGACTCTTCATAATACAATCACAAAATATTATTTATTTTAGGCTATAGTAAATATTTCTGAGCTGATTTTAAACTCTCCTGGGATCAGAAGACACCCATTATTGTGGAAGGCCATTTTTTATTCCACCAATGAATTATTTTTCCCCAAAGTTTTCAACTGACAAAGATTCTGTGAAATACTCATTATCAGCCTTTTGTTTTTGGAACATCCTATATTTGGGACAGATCTGGTGTTGGATGCATAACTATTTAGAAGAGAACCACATTTTTCATAGATAAAATATTCCTGGTAGGTAACCATTCTTGTAAAGTGGATTATAACATGTGTCCTGTATCAACATGCTTTAAAAGCAAGAAACAGTAAGCTTCCATTTTGCTTCAAAAACAATTTGCTTATTTCTTTATAAATATACCCAATAGTTGGTGTTTGGACATAAAACCACTATTATAGTTTGAGCTAATTTCGTAGCATTTGAGAATGGTTGGTTTTGAATCTTCTTAAAAATTTGTTTCTAAAATCCATGGTAGTAGCATGAAGCTCTTATCTTATGCATCAAACAGAGAAATTGATTTCTTATAGACTGGAAGGAACACGTCAGCACAAGGCTAGTAAATCCTACCAGTAGACAGTCTGAAGGCTCAGGGCATTTCATTTTTAGAAACAGCCTCCAAAGACAAAAGTACAGTTGGTAAACTCTTTCTCAGGTGAGTTTTGGCTTTGTGTTCAGGCCCTGTGTTAAGTTCCTGGCCTCTTTAGGAACCAATTTACTAATTCATAGACTTGCTCTCATTGAAATAATATATTTCTAAGAGTCAATGTTGAGACCTTAAAGAAGTTATACTATTTTGCTATTTACTTGCTTCATTCTTATCTTTAATCACCACTGATCTGTCTTGATTTGAGACAGAATTTCTCTATGTATTATATAGCTCAGGCTGGCCTGAATCTTGCTTTGTAGCATGGACTAGTCTTTCTGGCTTTCTTCTGCCGCTGCTTCTCAGCTGTTGTGATTAGAGTTGTGCATCATGATGCTCGCCTAATCCCCAGTGTTGAATAAGAACTTCATGACCAGACAGAAACACTGTCCTCAGCCTCTGTCACCAAACATACTACATGCATGTGGAAGAAAACTTAGTATGCTAAGAAGAATATGTTCCATGAAAGAACAATTCTCATGATTTAAAACCCATAGAATTATGAAATAAGTCAGTATTCTGAGAATATCTACATTAAGAAAAGCCACAACTATGTAATATGCATGATCATAAGAAAATATTAAGTGATAAGATCAACTGTGGGTCTGATATCTCTCTTGGTCTCTAAGGAGCAATGACCACTGAAAGATAGTTAAGGAGCCAGAAGGTGACAAAGGCCGAAGTGTTATCATCTCCCCTGTGGTAATTAAGGGACTGTTAAGCCTGAGAACAAGATTAATTTAAAAAGTACAAACTACCGTCCTCACCTTGCTAGCACATTTTTTTTTTCCACTGGCATTGGGGACCTACTTCTTTGAGATTCCAGCATATACTGAAGACCAGCTGAAATATTCAGCTTCATGGACTGAGCAACTACTGCATTTTTGAACTTTCGGTTCCCAGCCAGCTGGACTGCAGTCTTGAGCTCCAACCACCAAACTTCAGAAGAAATGGCTGCAGAGGCACTCGGGCAGCGGGGCTCTTGCCCCACCATCCCCTCTGAGGGCTGTGGAAAGTCACCAGAGAAGAAGGATAGTACAGCCTACTGTAGACTTGGCACTACTATGTCGGGGAAGATGAACAAACCGCTGATTAGTTGCCACCTGGTGAACAGGGATGGCAGTCTTGCTGAGGTCCCCAAGGAGGCCCCCAAATTGGGCATCCTGGGCAGCGGGTATTTTGTCCATTCCCTGGCCACGCACCTGGTGGGCTCTGGCTTCAGTGTGGTGGTGGGGAGCCGGAACTCCAAACACACGGCTGTCCTCTTCCCCTCCTTAGCCCAAGTGACTTTCCAGGAGGAGGCTGTGAGCTCTCCAGAGGTCATCTTTGTAGCTGTGTTCCGGGATCACGATTCTTCACTGTGCAGTCTTGGTGACCAGCTGGCTGGCAAGATCCTGGTGGATGTAAGCAACCCTACGGAGAAGGAGCATCTTCAGCACCGCCAGTCTAAGGCTGAGTACCTGGCCTCACTCTTCCATGCTAGCACTGTGGTCAAGGCCTTCAATGTCATCTCTGCATGGGCCCTACAGACTGGCCCAAGGGATGGGAACAGGCAGGTGCTCATCTGTGGTGACCAGCTGGAAGCCAGGCGCACCATCTCAGAGATGGCACGCGACACGGGTTTCACAGCCCTGGACATGGGATCCCTCGCCTCAGCGCGGGAGGTAGAAGGCATACTGCTGTGCCTCCTTCCGTCTTGGAAGGTCCCCACCCTCCTGGCCCTGGAGCTCTTTGTGTGCTTCTATGCCTACAACTTCATCCGGGACGTTCTACAGCCATACATTGGGAAATATGAGAACAAGTTCTAAAGATGCCCTTGTCTGTGGTCAACACCACACTACCCTGTGTGGCTTACGTGATGCTGTCCCTGGTGTACCTGCCCGGTGTGCTGGCAGCTGCCCTTCAGCTGAGGAGGGGAGCCAAGTACCAGCGCTTCCCAGACTGGCTGGACCACTGGCTACTGCATCGCAAGCAGTTCCGGTCTGCTCAGCTTCTTCGCAATTCTGCACGCTCTCTACCTGCCTGCCACTGTGCTGCTCTCACCGCTACGATCTGGTTAATCTGGTTGTGAAGCAGGTCCTGGCCAACAAGAGCTGCCTCTGGGTTGAGGAAGAAGTCTGGCGAATGGATATACCTGTCCCTGGGTGTGCTGGCCCTGGGCATGCTATCACTGCTGGCGGTCACCTCGCTCCCGTCCATTGCCAACTCCCTCAACTGGAAGGAATTCAGCTTCTTGCAGTCCACACTGGGCTTCGTGGCCCTGACGCTGAGCACAATGCACACACTTACCTATGGCTGAACCTGTGCCTTTGAGGAAAGCCACTACAAGTTCTGCCTGCTGCCCACATTCACACTCAACGCTGCTCCTGCCCTGCATGATCATCCTGGCTAAGGGTCTCTTCCTCCTGCCCTGCCTCAGCCGCAGACTCACCAAGATCTGCAGGGGCTGGGAGAAAGATGGTGCTGTCAAGTTCATGCTGCCCGCCGACCACTCACAGGGGGAGAAAACAAGCCACATGTGAGGCCCTGGAAGCGGAGACAGGCACAGCTTGTGGGGGCCCCGAGCTGGGTTCGGGTCTCTTTTCTGGATGCTGCACAGTGGTGTGATGATATATGCGTGGGTGGCTGAGATCCAAATTCTTGGGGTTCAGGTGTATGCCGAGATCCTCAGGATGACACCTTGCATGTGTGATATGTACTTACATATATTTCACATATAATAGGATTTGCTATTATTCTTACTTAGCTTAAAAAAAAGTGGGTCCCTATATTTCAACTTGAGCATTTCAAAGCAAGTGCCACACATTAAACAGCAGATCCCACCCTTGTGGTGTCTACAGAGGCAATCAGACAGTAGTGGTGGAGGAGAGACTGTATTTTGTTGGGTTCTACCTTTTTATCTCTGTTCCCTATTAGCTATATCCTGAAGTTGGTGCAGAGCTGGGGCAAGCACTGCCTCCGGTGCAGCCTACCAGCATCCCAGAACTAAGAAGGAAGCCTCGAGAGAGCAGGGGGCCAGGTCTGGACTCTCCTGCTTGCCTGGGCATGTGTGGGGAGGCCCAGCAAGATCCCCGGAATCTGTGCAGGAGCTTTCTGCAGGTCTGTCCTTTCTTCAGGGAAGGATCTGAAGCTGCCCCATCTGATCCTAGCCGAGCTGAGGAGATTGTTCCCCGTCTCCTGAAAGTCCAGAGTCACCATGGAGCCTGCAAATTGATCCTTCTGCGAAGGTGTGAAGTCACCGCCTCGCCAGAGCCATTAATGAACCAGTCTTCGGAAAGAGTATAATTGTTTTCCCTCCGTTAAGTTGGTGGTGACCCTCCTTTAAACCACTGTGCCTTTTCGCCTTTTCCGTCATTAATTTGGACAACTTGATGGAGTGGACTCTTGTCAGGGCAGTTCAAGGGGGTGGGGGGGAGGGAAGCATTAGAGATCTCAGAGAATTATCATCAAACCCTCCCCTGGAATATGCCCTAGGCCTGCCTTCATTAAATTGGTCCCTGAAGAGGATAATAGGGACCCCTTACGATTTACCCTGTTGCCTGTAGGCAGAGAACCTACTACTTTCTGAGCACCCAGAAAACACAGTGGTCCCATGCTCTTCTTCAGGGGGTTCCACAGCCCCTTCCCCGTGCTTTTGTCTCCCTTCTCCCTTCCCAGTTACAATCAATCACAAAAGTCTGAAAAAAAAAAGTACAAACTACAAAATGGATTTTGAGGGCCTTACAATTTAAGTTTCGTCAACTTCATCTTCTGTTTTTTTTTTCCCTCAGCTAATTTTTTTTTTTTTTATAGTTAAGCAGGGAAAATACAAACAGAGCTAAGATTCTTCTCGTATAAACACAGCCTTAGTGGTGGCTGTGGGATAGTAGAGGGGGAAATGTTAAGGCAGCACAGGAGGATGGTGAAGAGAGCCTAAGGAGCAGGGACACCATACTGCTGCAGGCTCAAAGATGAGAACCATTCATGAAAGGACAAGAAAACTCCATAAGTGTCTAGGATCAGCAATAGGAAAAGGTACATTGGAACGTTGATCCTGAAAGGTGAATACAGGAAAGGTTTGAGGGAGCTGATATAACACTGATTATGCTTAGCTGATCAATCAGTGATACAGCTTAGCTGAATTCACTGATTCTAGGATGCCAGAAATCATCAAGCATGAATTTTATTGTAAAGTGTATTTGTGAAGGTGTTATGTCTACTTATGAATCTGTGCACCATTATTTCTTTGAGCGTATAAAAAATTGCTGTTGTACATGCTGTACATTTCAGTGGCAAGTAATTCAGGAACAGAGAGACCTCAAATGCATATTTAGTTATCAAGCAGTGTGCTAAGCTTAGAATATAAAGCTTCTGTTTCAACACATTTCTATTTAGCCAGGTAAGGGGCCTAGAGAGATGATCAAACTTGTGGTGTGCCAACAGTCTTCCAAACTGTCCTATAGAGTCCATCATTCAGTCTGTTTTCACTGGTATATCTGTACCTTGTGGTGCACTGCAGTTTCTCCCTCAGATAATTCTGCTTTCGAACTCCGAGGGTTTCCAAAGCAAACTGAAAAGAGTAGTTGTCTATGGACTTCTACAAATTATCTGCCCAGCCTCAGAGCCTGAGCTATTAGTGCATCGAGTTCATTAGAGTGAGAAATTGGATTTGATTATTTTGTCTCTAAACAGTGACTGACTTGATCCATTTTGCTAACACTTCTGCAGCAGTTAAGTTTAATTATGTATTATTTTGCCACAAAGCAAAAGTAGACTGACATAAAACTGTGAAAATTTACAACGAGGTATAAATGTCTATTTCTAATTTTCTGCTAATTGCTTCGTTATTTTATTTATGACTTTGGGACATGATTGTACAAGTACATAGAACTGCATCCTCAGCATAAAATAATTCTGAAAAATTAATGAAGACATAAATCCATAACATGGAAACAATATTCTGTATGGATTCTACAAATATGTTAATTTTATGCTGTTGGTTTGACTTTAGTGGTCAAATCAGTCAATAGGTAAACATATGTTTCTTCTGATGGCTTACTTTGAAATTGATTTTTTCTTTACGTGTTTTTGAGAATAGAGAACAGAACTTTTCTATAATGCTAAGTAAATCTTGTCTTAGTGTTACATCTTTTCTCTCTTTCCTATGCAAATGCCTGTGCTGGTTTGTTTCTTAAAATGATTACACAACTATAAATTAGTTATACTAGTCTGAGAAAATTCCTAAAAAGATGAAATTTCTACCTGAATATTTCTTCTAAAAAATATTCTCTATAAAATAGTGATTTATTGAATGGGAAAAGGAAGTCCAGGGGGAAGGAATATTTGTATTTGAGGGTAAAACTCCAAATGCTACTGGCCTATCTACAATCTATTTTGGCCATAAGTAGTAATTGTTAGTTAGATGAGTTTGTGACACATTTTTTTTTTTGGATGGGAAGGCCAATGATAAAGAAATATAGACTAAGAATCCTATATATATTAATTTTAGTACTTTCTCACAAGATATTACTTGATGTAAGTTAAATAAAAATATTAAATTCTAAATCTGAAAATAGCAAATTTAACTCAAACTTGAACCGTATATGATTATTATGTTTCCAAATAAGATTATTTTCTGCCTTCAATGACAACACTAAGGCCTTTTATAATGGTCATTTACAAAAGTAACTTTTATTCTTCTATAGTAATTGTATCCCAGGCTTACTATCTTCATTTGCTAACCTAGGCCTAGTCCTGGGTGCTTCTAGCATCTACACAATCTAATCTGGGCCTAGAATGTTTTCAGTCTCTGAGACTGGCTGCTGAATAAGCTCATCTGGATGGTTGGTTCGACTTAGCTCTTCTGGCTAAAAACTCCTCTCCAAATTGATTGATTCAAACTTGCTTCTTTCTACTTCTCCCTCAATTGCTTTGCTTGATCTCAAACTAACTCTAGCATTCTGTTCTAATCTTCTGGCCCCTTCTCATTCCCTAGTTCATTTAGTCTTAACCTGTGTTTAGCTTGTTCTCTCTTCAATTTGTCTCTGTAAAACTCTCATGCTAAAACTCCTTCTGAATTCCATGAACTGACTGAAGAGAGCTGACTAAAACTCAAAGATGTGCATGCCTGTGTTTCCTGAGTACGGGGATTAAACCACTAATTTATGGACCTAAGTTTTTCTTTGTTAGAAACTTGCCCTATACAAGGCTGGTCTTGAACTCAGAGATATACTTTACTCTTTCTCCTGGGATTAAAGGTGTGTCTATATTCCAGCCAGGTAACATAGACCTAGAAGTTCTTTGGATGTGATCTCTTTACAGAGTAGTCATGTTCTGAATTACAATTCCTTTACAATCAGTAGGTCCAGCCATAATTTTAATTAGCAACTAGGTTTATAGACCCAACAATAAAAGCTACAGGTTATACGTGAGATAAAGCACTAATTAGTCTTTATGAGTTAGTGTGTGGGTATAAACACATACAAGTGTATGTGTGTGTGTATTTCAGACAGCCATTTAGTAAATATGACATTGATGCTTAAATACATAAAATCCATGTTTGTGAATTACTGTATAAAATATTTTTACAAGACAATAAAAAGAATAACAGAAAGTAACTAAGGCTATGTATAGGATTAGCATTATGAAAAGAATCGTGAGTTAAGCACAGATAATAAGTAGCACCCAAGGACACACACAGGAGATACAATTTCTAGTTTTTGATCTATTTCTTTAGGAGTTGGCTAGAAAGAAAAATAAAATTTAAGAGGTCACTTCCTGACTTCCATGATAATCATTTTATTTTGTTTCGAGGATGTTCCCATGCTTTATCTCCTTGATTACAATAATGTCTTACATGCCCTTGAGTTCATACCGATTGAGACAATTTTACAGATTCTCAATCTTTCTGTATGCAATTGCTCTAAGATCAAACAATGTAGAATTTGTACAAAATGCACCATAGTGTCAGTTATGTTTGTTCTTTTCTGTTCAGAACTTAAAAAGAATCGTTTTCTCTTTCAATTTTATGTATATCAATATATATCTGCAGCCAGGAATTTCTTATTTCCTGGAATTGGTGATGTCTTAAGTGTATACAAGCTCAGCATTGGTATGACAAGACTTTCATGACAAGAGGTGGGATGAGTTTTCTCTTACCACTGCCCTGATATCTGTAGGAAACCATTGCCCTACAAGATGAAGAAAAGCCCATGCAAAGAAAGCTTCCTAAGGCTTTAGATTTTTGTGGGGATACTCATTCATCTACAGCATGTGGAATGCTGTAGGAGGAACACCAGTGTGGCTGCCTCTGCATACATGCCAGGGCCCAAGGAGCTGCAAAGTCATCTCCTGTAGGAGGAACTAATTGAGGACTGCCTGAGAGACGAAGGATTGCTGATGCAGACAATGCCAGCCAATCAGGAAATGCTGTTTAGAAGAGATGCTTTCTTGGAACCAGTGTGGCACATGGGTAATAGGTATTAAGTGAACTTGAAGTAGTGTTTAGATGAACTTGTGTGTGTGTGTGTGTGTGTGTGTGTGTGTGTGTGTGTATGTGTGTGCATGTTAGGAAGCTTTTATAGTAGTAAGTTTCCACATGTATACATGTTTCTTAAAAGGTATTTAATGCTATCTGTCCACTCCGTACTTCTTCCTTTACTTTTGTTCAATTATAATGCTTCCTGTTCCATAAACCCCTCATAATACTTTATATTAGTGTACTCTATCTTTTTTTCCTCATGAATACTCCTCCCTAATGCTAATAGTAAGCCTAAGTAAAGAGCGTTCAATGAGTATTTCAAATGTAACATATAACTAGAGGTTCAAAACTGACATCTGCAGATACAAAAAACCATGACATTTATATTTCTAAATCTGGTGATCTCAGAATGATTGTTTCCAACTCAATCAATTTATATGTGACTTTCATCATCTCATTTTTTCATTAGCTGAAAAATATCCCATTGTGTAAATATAATGTATTTTTAATGTCTGTTTATCAGTTAATGTCTATCTAGACTATTTTCGTTTCTTGGCTACTGTCGACAGAACAACCATGAACATGCATGAGCACTTTATGTCCAGATCTGAAATATTTTGTAATATATATTACAAAAGTTGTATAGCTGGATCATAAAGAAGATATACTTTTAGCTTTTTGAGGAATATACACTCTGATTTCCACACAGGGTTTACCCACTTTCATTTCCATAAGCAGTGAATAAGTATCTCTTTTCCTTCACATTAACATTGGCGTTTGTGGTCATTTGTTGTTTTGACCTAACCCCTACTTACTGTGTGAGATACTATCTGAAAAGTAGTTTAATTTACATTTCTCCAATTGATAAAGATACAGAAAAGATTTCTAAAATGTTTCTCAGCTACTTGTATCTCATCTTTTTGAGAACACTCTGTTTTGAAAACAGTAAGCCTCATTTAGAAAATATATCAAACTCCAAAAATTAATCAATAAGAAAGCCAAAGAACCAAGCAATTATGTTAATAACAAAGTTTGAAAGCAGCTGGGAGAGCAAGACCATTGTTGTGGAAAATTCATTTTGCTTTTATTCTAAGGTAGGGTGGCCACTGTGTCTTACACCAGTGGTGGGAGCATCGTCATTAAATATTATTCTCTGGCCAATTTCTAACCAGAGGAGAAGTGTGATATAGAGTCAGCTCTCAGGAAAATCTGGCATCTGTGTCTGGACAATGACACTTATATGTAAGTGTCACAACATGGCAGGTCTATAGAATATTGGCCTCTGACAAGCAGCCTAGTTGTGGAAAAGACCTTTTCTTAAATTAAGCATTTACAGCTATTACTGTCTACTAACAGTAATATATACCCTCATTATGAAGTTAAGTTAAATTGCAGTGAATTTGCAGCATTCCTTTTGTTTTGTTCCTTTTTGTGTTTTATTTTACTCCCACATATGAACTTTATAGTATTTCATTAAATTTTATGGGTTAAAAAGTTAAATACCTTGAAATTAAAATGTAAGCATTTAAAAAATCAATTTAAATTATATCGTTTCCTCCTTTTATCGCTTCCAACACTTCCAGCCCTGTCCCCTTTCTCCTACTCAAATGTATGATCTCTTCTTTAATTATTGCTTCTGTCTCTCTTTCTCTTACACACACGCACACACACACACACACACACACACACACATTCATAAGCCTACACTGTTTGGGGAGTCCTTTGTCTCTTCTGACCAACAACTCAATAGGAATATTCTCATACTGATAGCTCTTGCGGGTAGTATTCTTAGTCCAAGTGGCAGAAGTTCATTTAAGCTATATATGTGTATGTACATACACTTACATTTAGTATATGCTATCCTAGGTCAACATAAAATATGATTCATTATGTACTTTCCAAATAGCCTTAATGTGATTTGTCCCTCTTTCTTCTCTTTACTTCTGTGTTGACTCTCCCAACTCACTTTATCATTCACATCACTTGGTTCTTGCTATCCCCATCTGTAGAGGTGCTTCACCCATGCCCACACTCCCCTTTCCTCTCCTGGCATCCATGTGTCATTCAAGTTATATACTAACACCTGAAAAATTGAAGCTAGGAACCATGAAAGAGAGATAACATAGGGTGTTTGCCTTTTGGGTTTGGGTCCTCACTCAGTACAATATGTTTTAGTTTCATCTAGTTACTACCAAATTTTATTATTTCAATTTCTAAACAGCTTAATAGTTATCCCTAGTATGTATGCATATATATATATATATATATATATATATATATATATATATATATCATCCATTCATTAGCTGAAGATTTGAATTGCTTCCATTTCCTAGATATTCTGAATAGAACAGTAATGAGAATGGCTATGCAACAGGTGTTGAGTCTTTTGCACACATGCCAAGGTAAGACATAACTGGATCATATGGTAGACATAATTTTAACTAGAGAACCTAATTACATTTTCAAACAATTTTTAAAATGAGGCAAATAGATTATACTTGCTAATATGTTTACTGTTTTGATATTTACTTTTGTGTCAGAAATTGAGTTCTAGCTTTCTCCCCATTCTCTGAAGAACACATTATGTTTTGATATAGTTGTTAATGCTATGTTACTCAGCTTCTGATTTAAAATGGGAGTATCTACTCTAAGCACTTTAGGATATCATTTTCTTCTGTTTTCTGGCTTTGTTTCTGCTGCCAAGTCAAAGATCATTTTGACATTTTCCTCTGGTATGACACTTTCTTCTTGACTATTTTACTAAGAATTGTTTCTTTATTATTCATTGACAGCAACTCATTTTATTATGTGCTTTAGCTGTGATTTGTGTTATTCTGTTTCTGATGTGTGACTATCTTAGACTTTTGTTTACACATAGGTTAAAACTTTGAGTTTATGAGTACTTGGTATTTCAAACATTTCTGTCTCTGTTCTGCCCTGTGGTTTTGTTGTTGCTATAGTTTGAAAATCTGATTATGATTTTGTTGAAGTAAGAATCATTGCTCAAACTGTGAAGCTCAGTTAATTTTTAAACTTTTTTCTTTCTTTGCTCTGTATCAGTTGCTCAATCATAGAAGTCACTATTCTCTTCTTTGGTAGAATCTAATCATTAAAATCATACAATGTATTTTTCATTTATTTATGTTTAATTTGTAGAATCTACATGTGCTTGTTTTGTTTACATTTTCTTATTAAAATTAATTCTTTGCTCATTCTGCTATTGTTTTGCTTGGAAACTTTGTCAACATTCTTATAGTACTGTTCTTCAGGGTCTTTGTTAATCGAATTACTCTTGTAAATTTTAGTTCTATTTTTAAAGAGTATTTATTTCATTTTTAATAGTATAATATAATTAAGTCATTTTCCCCTTCTTTTTCTTCTCTATATGAGTATGTGTGTATACACACACACACACACACACACACTATATATATATATATGTATATATATGTATATATATATATATATATATATATATATTCCTAAATGTAATCTACCCAGTCTGCATGTTACTTTATGTATGTTCCATTTTAATCACTTGAGAATTATTATCTTCTGATTTCTCTAAAATGACCTGACAGGATTCTGGATTTGGAGAAGTAGGTGCTATGAAGGTCTGGATTTTATTTTATTTTTCTGCTTGACATGATTTTAGCTTGTCGGCTGATTTTCTGTGTTTAGAGATTATCTTCTCACTACTCTAGCATTTCCAAATTTTGCTCTAAGAAGTTTTTTTTTTTTTCCACAGTATTTTCTTATTTTATTTATTTATTTATTTTTTTAATTTTTTTATTGGATGTTTTATTTACATTTCATATGTTGTCCCCTTACCCCATCCCCCACCCACCCAGGAACCCCCAATCCCCTCACACCTCCTCCTTCTTCTTTGTGGATGTAACCTCTATCTACCCCCCCACTCCCACCTCCCCACCCTCAAAACTCCCACCCCCTGGGGCGTCCAGCCTTCATGAGGTCAAGGATCTCATCTTCCACCTGTGCCCAGCAGGGCCCTCCACTCTTATATATTCAGCTAAGGCCCTGGATCCCTCCATAAGTGCTCCCAGGCTGGTGGTTTAGACCCTGGGAGCTGTGGTTGGTTGGTATTGTTGCTCTCCTCATGGGGCCACAAATCCTTTCAGCTCCTTCAGTCTTCACTCTAACTCCTCCATTGAGAACCCCATGATCAGTTCAATGGCTAGTTGTGAGCATCTGCCTCTGAATATGTCAGACTCTTGAAGACCTCTGAGGAGACATCCATATCAGGCTCTTATCAGCATGCACTTCCTGACTTCCATATCAGCATCTACCTTTGGTGACTGCACATGGGATGGATACTCAGGTGGAAAGGTCTTCAGACGGCCCCTCCTTCAGTTTTTGTCCCTCGCTTTGTCTCCATATTTGCTCCCTTGAGTATTTTGTTGCTCCTTCTAAGAAGGACCGAATCACCCCCACTTGGTCTTCCTTCTTTATGGACTTCATGTGGCCTGTGAGTTGCATCTTGGGCATTTTAAGGTTCTGGGCTTAGCCCAGAACCTTAAAATGCTCTAAGAAGTTTTAAGTGCTTCTCTGCCTTTGTCTTTCTGTGGTGTCTCGTGCATGTCCTGGGGATTAAAGGAGCTTATTTCACCTGGTTATTACTTCCTGTCACTCATTTGAACACCAATTTCAGACATGGCACCAGATAGCCATTTTCTCTTCTGCTCAACTTTCACTGGGCTTATTTTTGGGCTGTCCCCATTAGCGTTTCTTCCCTGACAAAGCTTTGAGAATATCTTGTAACACCTTTTGCCTACCATCTGAAAACATGTTTTATATACTTTGTCAGTGTTATAGATGTGATGATAGGAAGAGTGATCCTGCCTCAGTCTTAACTTCACCATAAATAAAATTAGTGACCTTATTAAAAATTGAATTAGCCCCCTGGCAATGGGCAAAGAGATACCTTGTTGGTGTTGTTCTTATATCAGTCAGGTGCAGAACAGATAGCAGTCTTTTGTTCATCCTAGCTTGATGCCTGACTTGGGGGCCAAAGTTGTTTTAAGCCTAGGACTCATAAAAATCAAATCAAACTAATCCCAGGCAATGTAGTGCAAGAGGAGGTAGATAGAGACCTGCAGACTGCCATGCTACCCACAGACCTCCTCTCCAGTGCATGGCACAGAAAGGCCATAGATACTTGCTTGCCACCAAGTCATGCAACATGGATGGAAGATATGAATACGTGGTAGTTAGATGGGAGAGAAAGAGAAGTGGAGCAGCTTGAGTATTATGAATAAAGATGGAACTAGAGACTTCCGGGTGGAGAATGATCATCCCTACTGCCTGGGACCATAGTGAGATCCCAACCCCAGTTGCCACTGAGAGCCATGGATGAGTCCCTGAGTCTGTGGCAGGGGGCTTTGTTTGATGTCCATGGATCATATTATCAATAGAAAACATGAGGATGTCTCTGGTCAGGGCAGCCACCAGGAACCATGTGGATATCTGCATATCTGGCCCTGCCCATCACTGGATGTGACATTCTGGATAGCTGGAATCATCTCTTATAGGTGGCAACACTTGGGAAAGCATGCCCTGTACTTGCCTAGGCAAAATAGTAGAGCTGGTCCTGGCAGTAGGGCTACAAAAGAGCCAGTCCCAAGAGATTGAGTGTGGGAGAGATGACCTTGTCAGTCATCTGCCAGGGATTTGCATGGGCACACAGGGATGTCTTGTATCCCTTGCATCTCATCATCTGCTGCAGATGTAGAGCTGCTCTTCTTAGGCTACATCACTCTGAAGAATGAGTCCTGCTTGGGCAACACGTTCTCCTGTATAACACAATATGGCTGTCCCTGGTTGAGGCGGAGCAGGTTGAAGACTGAGCAAGGAGATAAAGATCTCACCGCTCATCTGCTATGAAGAGGTGTGGGTGCAAAGGTGATACCTTCCTGCCCCCATTGACCCTCATTACCTGCAGCAATCTGGAAAACTTGTTATGGGATCATGAGAATGGGTGAGCTGGTCCTGCCCCTAGCTGACTGCAGCACTGTACCTCCCCTGGGCGGTAGAGCAGAGCTTGTCCTGGTGGAAAGGGCAAAGGTGAGCTTACCACTAGGATGAGAGCATGGGAGAGCTGCCCCTCCTATCCCCCATGAATTTGGTGTGAGGAAGTGTGAGGAAAAGAATGATTCTTATTCCAAACTCACCATCTGCAGTAGACTAGAGAAATGATCCTAGGGTAATGAGAGGAACACAAATGCTAGTCCTGCCCCTCTGACCTGCTGTAGCACTCAGGAGAGCAGGCCCTGCACCTTGCCTGGGAAATACAGTAGAAATTTCCCTGAGGGTAAAAGCATGGATACTACAGCTCCAAGGGTCCAAGAGCTAGGAAGGTGTCCCAGCTCCTTACAAGCTGCTGCACTTGGGGGAGTGGGCCATGAACCTAGACTAGGCAACACAGGGGCTGCCTCTGGAGGCATGGGTGCAGATGAGAGGACCCCAAAGGCAAGAGAGCAGAAGAGCTGACTCTGCCTCCTAGCCAGAGCAGTGCTCCAAAGCTAGACGCTGGTTGCTGATAAGGGAGAGCTAGAGAGTGCTCATCTCAGCTCCCACCCAGGCCAAGATTCCAGAACTCTGAATTGGCACACCCCGAAATCTATACCATCTGCAGATGGTTGGGATAAGTGAAAAGGGTCGGTCTTGCTGATCGAAAGCTGTAGGATCTCCATGACTCAGGAACAAGAGGATGACTAGGAGAAGTCCTGATGAGTATTGATGGTATTACAGAAGCCAGAGATCTGGACCCAAACCAATGACTCATAGCAATGAACATTTGCAAGTGAAGATATGCAAGTGAAGATACTGTGGGACACACTGTGACATACTGCAGCTTCCATGATTTGTTTTCTATGCTTTGTTATTGTTGCTGTTGCTTGTGTGTTTTATTTTGGTGGGATTGTAAGGCTGAGGGGCAGATATGAGGGGATGGAGAGATGAACAGAACTGGGGTACATAAAGTGAAACATGAAACTCACAAAAAATCAATAAAAAGTTTATTTTTTAAGTGGAATTATAAAATAATCAATAAAAAGTTTATTTTTTTTAAGTTGAATTATATAGTAAAGTATAATTGCTAACATTGCAGTGGTTAAATGGAAATTAATTTGTGGTGGGTTAGCAAATCAATGTTCTATTTATTAAAGTGTTTTTAAAGTATATTGTTTATGTTTTCTTTCCTGTTAAAGAAAATTTCATAATCATTAGTTGTACTATTCGTTCAATACATAACTATTT
Organism: Grammomys surdaster; assembly: GCF_004785775.1. Classification (NCBI taxonomy): domain Eukaryota; kingdom Metazoa; phylum Chordata; class Mammalia; order Rodentia; family Muridae; genus Grammomys; species Grammomys surdaster. Next base: position 11,537,443 of record NW_021604597.1, on the reverse strand, counting down.
CAGTTTGTACAGTATCTTGTCTCCATGATATCTGTTTCTTTGACAACAAGGCTATTGTGAAACCTAGCTTATTGCTGAGTAAATTATTTTCTGTAGTTGTGTGTGTGTGTGTGTGAATGTGAGTGCTAAAAAAATTCATTCTTTATTTTTAAACAGTATTTCATACATTAAAAACAGAGAAAGGGGAGGTGAAGTGGGAGAGAGACAGGTGAGAGAAAGAGAAAGAGGTGATATATATATATATATATATATATATATATATATATGGAGAGAGAGCAAGAGAGAGAGAGAGAGAGAGAGAGAGAGAGAGGGAGGGAGGAGGGAGCGGAGGGTATATTGAAGAACAGATGCATCTTGTTAAATTCATCTAGCCTGCTGATCTGTGATTTCCATCTCCGTACAGCTGGATCAAAAAGCTCATGGTATATTCCATTTATAAACTAGAAATTTATAAAATTATGAAGCCATTGGTTAATAGCTTTTACAAAAAGCTTATCTATAAGACTGAGCTTGGGTTAACTAAGTGGGTCTTTGGGGAAAGCTTTTAAAGGCTGATGTTAGCAAAGTGACTTCAGTCAGCAGGCCATGATTAACTCTCCTGCTTAATCAAGATCTCAGCAAATAGTATGTACAGCGAAAAGGAGAACATCAAATTTTTACTCTAGCTAATGATCTTTATTTTATGATTGAGGTAAAAAGCCTTCTTTATTTTAAAAGACAGAAAGCAATAAAAATTTGAAAATGGAATATGAGATATGTTTAATTAGTGAGTTAACTTCGAAATTAGAGGAGTGATGTTTCCATTCCTCTTACTGTGTGGCTTTGAAGTTTGAATGCTGAACATTACAGAAAAAGTTCATTTGAACTTCCAAGCCTTCTGCATATCAGAATATAGAGATAGCGGAACTCATACCATTGGGAAACTTTCTTTACCTTTAGTGACTCTTTTTTTAAATTTATATATGCTTTATTTTTTATTGGATATTTTATTTACATTTCAGATGTAATCCCTTCCCTCCCCAGGAACCCCCTATCCCATCCTCTTCCTCCTGCTTCTATGAGGATACGCCTCTACCCATCCTCCCACTCCCACCTCCCCATCCACGATTTCCCCACACTGGGGCATCCAGCCTTCACTGGGCCAAGACCTTCCTCACCCACCTATGCCTGACACTGTCATCCTCCCCTACATATACAACTGGAGTCATGGGTCCCTCCTTATGTGCTCCCAGGCTGGTGGTTTAGACCCTGGGAGCTCTGGTTGGTTGGTATTGTTGCTCTCCTCATGGGACCACAAACCCTTTCATTCCTTCAGTCTTCTCTCTCACTCCTCCATTGGGAACCCCATGATCAGCTCAATGGTTAGCTGTGAGCATCCACCTCTGTATATTTCAGGCTCTGGCAGACATCTAAGGAGACAGCTATATCAGGCTCCTGTCACCATGCACTTCCTGGCATCCACATCATTGTCTACCTTTGGTGAATGCACAAGGGATGGATACTCAGGTGAAGCAGTCTCTGGATGGCTCTTCCTTCAGTTTCTGTCCCACACTTTGTCTTCATATTTGTTCCTACGAGTATTTTGTTACCCCTTCTAAGAAGGGCCAAAGCACCCACACTTTGGTCTTCCTTGTTCATGTGGTCTGTGAGTTGTATCTTGGATATTGTGAGCTTTTGGGCTAATTATCAGTGAGTGCATAAGTGACTCTTTTTAAAAAGACTTTTTCCTTTTAAAGAATTTTTAAAACTTTATCCTATGAGTTTGTGTTTTTACCTGAATGTACATATAGGCACCACATGTATGCCTGAAGCACATGAAGGCCAGAAGTGGGATCCAGATACCCTGAAACTAGAGATATAGACAGCAAATTCTGTAATGTGGTGCTAGGAACTTAAACTGGGTCTTAAGCTGGAGCAGCAAGTGCTCTTGACTTCTTAGGTATTTCTTCAGCCCTCCTTTTGACAGGATTTGAGGAGACAAATTTTCTGACCCATTAGAGCCAAAGTGCAATCATAATTTTAATCCTTAAGTATTCTGTGATGTGTTAATGGAGCAGCTGTCTCGGATGTTGGAAAGTAGGGAAAGAGAGCCCCTTTTCACAGTGAAAATGTCCCATGACTAAATTCAAGTTAGAATATTTTGACCACAGAATTGCAAAATTTTTGAATATTTAGGTTTGCCCAGTATGTTGGTTGTACAGCTGAAGAGATTGTATGGATTTTACATGAGGCAAACAGATTTGTATTTCTACTAACCCTGACAATTTTAATCCTGCCTTTTGTGAAGTCCAACATTAGAAGAATAAACTTTCTGACTACATTCAATATTTGTAATTTTTAATACTACAGAGTTTTATCCTGAAACTGAAATAAAGATTACATGCTTGAAATATGCCCTAAAATGTAAGTATTCAATATAGTATTTATTTATTCTAAATAAATTCAGGATATTATGGTGTAGTTATATTAGTATAATTGCTTTTTAAATGTAATAACTGAGAACATTATTTTAAAAACTATTATGAACATTTTTTGGAAATTAATTTTATACTAATCATAATAGATTCAATGTACATTTGAAAAATTATTTTTTGTAAAGCAGATTACTTATTCAAAATATAGGCAATGCTAGGATACTTGTGAACATTCAAACATATTTATGATAAACAAATGACCTTCCAGTATTCCGAGATCTATGCATCAGATTCTGCATTTGTGTAATTTTCCAGCATAATGTCAGGAAAAAGGGTAACTGTCAAACCCTAAAGAGGTGATCAGGGTTTTGAAAATCCTGAGCGTTACTTCTGTTGTAAGGACTTACAGAGTCCTGAATCAGCCTAGCCTGTCTCATTCCCTTCTTCAATTTTGGGCCATCTTGAATCTTTTGAGATGTTTTTATGGCTGGTATTGGGGTCTGAGAATCATTGATTGAACTGTGAAAATCTGTTCCTTAACAAAAATAACTAAAGTGTTCATTATGTTGGAACCATAGATTGTTTGACAAAGAATGAGACCCTAGACTAAGGACATTCAAGAACCAATGTTGGGATATGGGGAGTTGGAAACTGTTGTTGAAGAAGTCTGAAAACTGCTGCTGAACCGTTGTCCTTGCCTCAGACCAGATCACAGGGACTGGAATTGCTTGAACTTGTCCAGTTCTCGGGAACAGAGATTGAGGCCTAGTCTCCTGAACTGCCAATTTGAAGCCTGTCATGGAGTCAGCCTAGCCTGTCTCATTTCCGTCTTCAGTTTTGGGCCATCTTGAATCTTTTGAGATGTTTCTATGGCTGGTATTGGAGTCGGAGAATTGTTGATTGAACTGCGAAAATCTGTTCCTTAACAAACATAACTAAAGAGTTCATTATTTTGGAACCATAAATCAAAGCCAACATCAGTAGGATATGAGGACCAGTCAGGGCAGATACAAGGGTGGTCAGTCAGGCAAGAAGACTAGTTGAAGAGGGCCTCTTACCAACCCTGATACTATTCTCTTTCTATTCTTTTCTCTTGTCAACTCTTTTTGACTAAAGTCATGGATTCTTTGACCATCCCTGAGTAGTCAGTGTAGAAACAACATTTCTCATCTAAGGCTGTACAGAGGAAGAACAGCATGTCTTGGCCTCTTCTCTTCTGTACGAATACTTCTGCCAGGAAGAATAGGGAATCCTGCAGGAATCCTGTGATGGACTTTCTTATCTCCTGTATATCTGCATCTACCATCATCCTTAGGGCCTTGTAATTTTTATCTTGGAGTATTAGAGCTGAGGCCCCTACACTAGCAGCTCTGATCAGCCATATGTCAAGGAGATAACCTAATAACAGAGTGGAAATATTCACCCTTTTAACCCAATTGTTTGGAGGTGTTAGCTGGTTGAAGACATCTTCCCTAGAGTATCCTGAAACAATAGTAGGGGTTACAGTGTAGTTATAGAGGTGGCAATAGGCTGAGGGTACCTTATTTCAAATGTAAAGTCCCTGTCCAGTAACCAACAGTTCTGTGTTATGTTCAGGGAGAGAGGAATTAAGAACCAGTAGTCAAACTGGTCTTTTTTGCCAGCCACTGTGAACTTGATTACAAGGTTGTTGAATTGCCCCTTGTGGGTACCCAGACAGTACTGGAGGCTACTAGCTGGTACAGCAAAGTGTAAGAAGCAAGCAAACAGGATCAGGAACACTAGAGTTACAGTTTCACTGGATCTACAGGGTGTGGGGTGAGTTTTCATCATTCTTGAAGTGGTTTGCCTAGAAGGGTCCTCCTCTGAGACTTTAACTGATAGATCATCACTTTCTTGGTAGACATAACTCTTTTGTCCATCTTAACAGTCATAGGCACGGTCAGGATTGTAGTGTGAGGTCCTTTTCAGCAAGGTTCTGGAGTCCTGTGGTTATGTCTCTTAATCTCGATGTTATCACCTGATTCAAAGCAATGGGGATTAGGGGGAGGAGCAGACTCATAAAACTGCCAGTTGGCAGGCCAGAGTTGTTTCTGGACCTTATGAAGGCCTTTAAGGATTTTAAAAACTTATGTTGGCCTTATTCAGCTAAGATATTGTACTGGAAGTTAGGCAGCATAGGAGGGGGCCTCCCATATAGGATATCAAAGGGTTGGGGGTTGGGTCCTAAAGTATAGGGGGTGTTTCTAGACCAATGTAAGATATAAGGTAGGAGGGACACATAGTCACTGCATGTTTCAAGAGTTAATTTGACCAAGGTCTCCTTCAGGGTCCAATTCATCCTCTCTATTTGTCCTGAACTCAGGGGTCTGTAAATACAATGTAATTTTCAATTGGTTTCCAGAACCTGTGCCAGAGATTGAGTTGCCTAAAAGATGAATGTTGGTCCATTGTCAAACCTAAGTAGTGTAGGCAAACCATACTTGTGTATGATGTCTTTCAGAAGCTTCTTTATCACTATATTGGCAGTCTTCTTCTTTGTAGGTTAGGCTTCTACCCAACTTAAAACGTATCTTTAAAAGCTAGCAAATATTTATATCTATATGTTTTTGGTTTTATTTTTGTATAGTTTATTTTTTAATTAGCCCTGGCCATTGACCTCTGATTCTGGATCCTGGATTGTGGCCTGAGGATCCTTGCAGATGGTACAATCTGAGATTACCTGATCAACCAAGTGTACTAAGTCAAATATTTTGTACCTTGTTTCTCACAACACTTTCTTCAGTTTTCAGTGGCCAGGCATGAAGCTTGATGAATCTGATGGATGACTAACTTGCCAACCTCTTTTGGTTAGAAATCTCCTTAGGTAGGATAGTGCAGCCTTTAGAGGTCAGTAACCATTCTTCTCTTCTGTAAACTCTGTGGCATTTTGGCAGATGTCTTTTGTCTTCAGCAGTATATTTGGCGATGGCTAGGAGTGCAGGGAGTAGCAAAGCTATCAGGATGTAGGCAGTGGCAGCTTGGACTATCTCCCTTTTGACTTTATCAGTTATCCTGTTCCTTTAGGGAATTTCTATTGTCCCTTTCTGATGCCCAGGACAATGAATTATGGCCACTTTGAGAGAAAGCCAAAATGTTTCTAATACGGTAAGCATTTCTTTCTTATTTTTGATGTTTTTTCCTTTAGCAGTCAATAATCCCTTGTCTTGGTATATGAACCCATGTACATGAGCTGTGCAAAGGCATAGCTGCTATCATTGTAAATGTTATCTATGGCCCCTTTTGCCAGAGCATGTCTAGAGGATTTGAATTTTGAAATTTACTCAGCAATTACAATTAGGTATCTTGTTTGTATAATATCCAACTGGAGGCATTCTCTTTGAATTTTTCACTTGGTACAACTATTGTTTCTTTTAATGATAAAATGAAATAAAACATTTAAACTGACAGCACAAAAATATTTCTACTGTTATTATTGAGACTAGAGGCCCATGAGGAAAGACTCCCTCCCTCATAGACTTTTCATCTTTTCCTTATACGCTCGATCTTCTCATTTGTTCTCTAACTCTCCCAACCCTTTGTCTACCATTGAACTGTGTGTTGACCTCTATTACTGAGCCTGCCTGCTTTCTTAGATCCTACCTTAAACAATATCATTTTTTATCCTGTCTTTTAAATTTGCTAAACATTTTGTATCTCAGAGACAAAATTCTTTTATTCAGGACACCATGGAAAAAGAAATCTCAACAGTATCCTTTACTTTCAAAGTATCTGATACTAGAGCGTGTCATGTTCCCCCTGTGAGGATACTGCTCTTGTCCAGCAAAATAATAATTACTAGAATGACAACTGTGCCTATTTAGTAGAAACAATAATCAAGAATGATAGCCAGGGATTCCATTTTGTAAAACTTTTGCATCTAGATCAAACAATGACAGTTTCAGAAATTAATTTGTTTTCCAGAATGAAAGTTAGTTGTTTACCTATGTTTCTGACCTCTGACTTCTGTGGCCTTTATTATGGCCAGCCATGAGTAATGTTTATCAATCACCACACATTCTTTTCATTTCCTTAAAATGCCTCTTATTTTATGTGTAGAAGTGTATGTCTGTGTGATGCCTAGAATGGAGGCCAGATAAGGTTGTCAGGTACTTAGAGCTGGAGATACAGCTGATTGTGAACAGCCATATTGATGTTGGGAATTAATTCCAGGTCATCTGGGACAATAGCAGTACTCTAAAACATGAAATAATTTCTCCCACACCCCATGATAATCATTCCCTGGCAACAGCCAGCCATGGGTCAGAGAAGAAACTTCATTTTTTTCCTTGCCCTATATTTTCCTGTAAGCTGATAGCTATCTTCTCCTTTCTGCCAGAAATTTTACAAAAATCTGTGCTATTATAGAGCCACTCACTCCCTTGTCAGTTTTTCCTTTAAATTGACTTTATAGTATATGGTTGCACGTTGGTAGAAATAAGGGCTTTTTGTAATGTTATTGAGCAAACATAGTAAAATGCATAGACCGCAGTGGCATTATTCATATTTAACAAGTGGTTTTGATTATATCTGAATTCAAGTTTATGACTGACAATAAGAAAACAGCTATAATCATTCAGAACAATATAAACGGCATTCATAGGTTTCACAAGCCTTCCAGTTTGGGATAATTAAAAACCCTCTCAATTAGACTATTGGAAGATCACTGGAAATGCAAATACATAAGAGGTTGTCAAAGAGTCATATGAACTGACAGGAATAATAATGTTGGCTGTGCTGTAATCACTGAGCACACAAAAGCTGACAGCAAAACCCTTCCTTTCACCAACTGACTTAATGTACCTAACTGTTCAATGCTTTCTTTAAACAAAACAGATGAAAATACATCATTATTTGAGCTTGTATTTTAATCATTTTCAGAGTCATTATTACTTGCTGAGTTTTACAAAGCAAGAGTGTTGTTTAATATTGGATTAGTGATTCCATACTCAGCTATGTTAAATCTATTATGAAGACAAGGAGTCAATAGTAGGCAGAATCCTCTACTCAAAATGCTCTTTGCTAGAATCAGTCTACCCTTATCCATTGTTTGGATGTTGTTTAAGGAGCCACTGAGCTGTTTCCCAGCCTGGGAAGTCCTAATTACTTGATGAATAGATATAGAACCAGTGGAGTATATATTGATAATATTTGTCTTCACACCAGTTTTATTAATGAAACAAGTGTCATGCATAAAGGGGAAAATGAAAAAGTCTCTGAGAGCCAGTCAGAGATGTTCCTAACATTCATCCACTTGCCCAGACTATGACTGTGTCTATTTCTGATTTAATTTGTTGTAGTTGCTGTTGAATGTATTTCAACTGGTTTATTAGGACTGCAATGGCTAAAACAATAAAGCAAGTGAGTTAACAGAGTGTATTCTAGTTACCCTTCTGGAGGTCAGAGGTCAAAAGTTTGGCAAGGTCAGGCTCCCTATGAAGCTTCTCTGTTTTTTTTCTTTTTTTCAGCTTGTAAGTAGTCCAGCTGTTTCTTGGATTATTTACATGTAACTCACATTTCTGCTTTTATCTTCACATTTTCTGCCTCCAAATGGCCTTCTCCTCTCTGTATATCCAGATTTACCTCTTGTGAAAATGCCAGTCATGATAGACTTTTGAAGATAACAGTATCATAATAAACAGCAAACTCCTGTGTCTCAGCGAATATGAAAGAAAACACTAATCAGTACCTGAACACTGGGTGAGAAGCTTGGAAAAGCATGGTGAATTCATGGGAAAAAGGAAGTGGTGACACACCAGCTAAAAATGCAGACATGCTGATCCTTACATTTATAACAGACACAACAGAAGCATACTTAAAACAAAAAAATAAAAGTGAAATGTCCAGAAACAATCCCTAGATAAGCACAATTTAGAAGGCAGGTTCACAGATTGTATGAATCAGACATAGGGAAAGACCATCTCTGCAGTCCACTTTTTCAGATGGGCTAAAGGGGGAAGATGATTCTGAAAGAAACATTGAGATCATAATTCTCCACAAGGAAGAAAAGGAAACCTGTCACTATTGGGCCTCCAAATGCCAAATATCCTAGGTCTACTGGTTAAACCAGCAACAACCCTGACAACCATGACTGGGACTTGCCTAAGCCACATATTCAGCGGACATAAATATACTCAGGAAAAGACAAAGGGATGCTGGTGGGAAAGGAATGTGTCCTCTGGTGAGATGAGCCTACCTACCCACAAAGAAAAACACAAGTGAAAATGCAGCCTCTCAGAATCTCAGGTATTGAAATCTATGTAGGAATAGCAGGCCAGCCTAGAAAGATAGCAGCCATGGTGACATTGGCCTGAGGGGGTGCCTCATATGCTAAGGACTGGGAGACACCTTTTCAGCAGAAAGTAATAGTTTACTGCTGATTCTTGCTCTAGAATTCAACTCAGGAGAAGAGGCAGAAAGCAGAATGCAGACAACTTATTCTTGGGTAACTTGTTTGAATTCCAAGGATGTGATGGCTAGTTTTATGTCAGTATAAACTAGAGTCATTTGGGAAGACAGAAGTTCAGTTAAGAAAATGCTCAGGTTGGTTTGTAGTAAGCCTTGGAAAACTTTCTGGATTGATGATATTTGTGAGGGTTCCCAGCACACAGTGAGCAGTATCACTCCTAGGCAAGATGGTCTTGGGTGCTATAGGAAAGCTGAGCAAGCCATGGGGAACAAGCCACTAAATAGCACTCCACCATGACTCCTGTCTCAGTTCCTGCCTTGTGTTCCTGCCTTGTGTTCTTCACCTGACTTCCTTCAGTGATAGACTGTAATGTGGAAACCTAATGAAATAAGACCTTTCTTCCCCAAATTGTTGTCATAGCACTTGAAACCCCACTAAGACAAGGGATAAAGTAGCTATTCTCCAATAGAGTTAAATGTAAAATATAACTCAGAGGGAGGGGGAGGGCAAAGGAATAAATAGCTTAAGGATATTTGGGAAAGCTACTGTGAACTATTATTTTATAGACCTACTTAAATATTTGTACACTGTGTGTGTGTGTGTGTGTGTGTGTGTGTGTGTGTGTCTGTGCAGTTATACTACACAATGTGAGGATATGATTTTTTTCTGGTCCTATCATTATTGTGGATTTCATGCCTTGCAGCTTAATGGGGCTCTTAATAACTTTCCTTCTTGGCAACTTGCATAGCACTGTCTGACATTATGTAGATAACTCTCAGGAAAGAGATCAGAACCAGCTTGATTTCTCCAGGTCATGTATATAGAAAACCAACATCTGTCTAATTGGGCCTAAATTCTGCTCAGTTGGAGGAAACCCATGCTGTACTGTAAACCTAGCAAAAAACCCATGGTTGAACAGAAATGCTGTGAACAGACACCATGACCAAGGTCATGTGTTCTAGCAGAGAACCAACTTTAATATATTAAAATGTCCACAACAGGCATAAGGTACCTAACAAAAAACCTCAATGTGTGATAGAGACCATAAAATCAACTCAAGACATCCACTAATAAGAATTTAAAATAAAACAATTTCTAAATACTCATCTCCACCCAAAAATAATGGAAACATTCAGATCTCACTAATAATGTTTCTCTGTTTTTCTTAATTATAGTTTTTAGTTAAGCTTAAATACTAGTTACCATAAGATTCTACCTCTTTTGTTTCCTAATATTATTGACAATGTGATTGAAGTTAAGCATTTCATTTTAGTATATTTTAGTGAAAGGTTTGGTGTCATATACTTGTTCCTATTACTGATGCCTGCATTTCTGACCTACATAGTAGTAAGGATCATAAGCTCAAATAAAGATACCTACTAGTAAGACAAAAATTTAAAATAAAGCAAACTATCAAAAGCAGGATATAGAAATTGAGTGTGATGGTACAGACCTGTATTCCCAACAGTTGAGGCTAAAGGTCAAAAGATTAGAAGTTTAACATCATTTTTAGCAACATGGGGAATTTAAAGCTAACCTAGTCTACATGAGACACTGTCTCAAATGATTTTTTTATTGCTTATTTTATTTATTTACATTTAAATATCCCCATTCCAGGTTTCCCTTCCACAACCCCTATCCCATCCCCTCAACCCCTGCCTCTATGAGGGTGGTCCCCCACCTACTCACCTCACCTCCCTCAATGAAAGAGTTAGGTGAAGGGCTGAAGGAGATGAAGGGGATTGCAACCCTATAGAGAGAACAACAATATTAACTAACAACGCTCCAGAGCACCCAGGGACTAAACCACCAATCAAAGAATTCACATAGAGGTACCCAAGGCTCCAGCTTCATATGTAGCAGAGGACTGCCTTATCTGGTTTCAGTGGGAGGGAGACCCTTGGTGCTGTGGAGGCTTGATATCTCAAGTCATTTAAAAAAGGGGTTGGGGTTGACAGATGTGACCATCATGATTGTCTTAGTTAGGGTTTTACTATTGTGAACAGACACCATGATCAGAGCAAATCTTATAAAGTATAATATTTAACTGGGGCTGGCTTACAAGTTCAGAGGTCTAATCCATTATCATCAAGGCAGGAGTACGGCAGCATCCAGGCAAGTATGGTGCAGGCAGAGATGAATGTTCTACATCTTCATATAAAGGGTGCTAGTGCAAGACTGACTTTCAGGTAGCTAGAATGAGAAACTTATAACCGACACCCACAGTGACACACCTACCCCAACAGGGCCACACCTCCAAATAGTGCCATTCTCTGGGATAGGCATACTCAAACTACCAAAATGATAGATGTGCAAGCCACAAAATAGAAACAAAAATATGTGAAAGGCAAGTCAAAGGACATGTCAAAAATCTTAATTGCCTTGACAAATGATACTAAAGGCAAGCAAAGAATTGATATTCTAGAGACAGAATATAAAATACTAACTTTAAAAATAGTTAAGGATGCCAATGCCTGTTCAAACAGGTAAACAAACAGTGAAGGAAACAAATTTAGCAAGGAACTTTAATTTCTAACAGAAAACCATGAGCAGTTAAGAGCTGTTGTTATTCTTTCAGAGGACTGCAGTTTGATTCTCAGTATCCTCATCAGGTAGCTTATAGCCCACTGAAACACCAGTTCCTGGGCATCCAAGGCCTCTGGCTCCCTGGGCATTTCATATGTTCACACGCTCTTACTTCCTAATACATACAATTATGAATAATAAGTTATTAAAATGAGCCAGACATAAATATTGAATAAAAAAGAGATGGCCAATCAGTAAACATGTAGTTAAAAACAAAAGTGGACTCAACCAAGCAGAAGGAAAAGTAGCAGCGATGAGATTAATTGATAAGGAGATGGAAGTGTGTGGAAATGAATTGGTTAGAGATGGAAGAAACTGAACTGGAGAAGGGAGGTCTGTGGTTGGAGGTGACACTGGATAATGTGTACACGTGTTAAGGATGGGTTTGTAGTCTCTATCAAACAAAAATACTCTCAGAAAGGATTCAGTAAAGAAAGTTCTTTAAGAAATGTATTTAATTTATTTGGATTATGAAAAGGAAAATCTGATAGTATCAGGCTATAGGCCGTTTTTCAGACACTGGTGGTCCTAACAGGTGGGTAAGAGAGAAAGGGTGCAGAAAGAGATTCCTTTGCAGGAAATCAAGGCAGTGTGCATCTCACGGGTTCCATTCTTTTGAAAAATTGAACTTGCTGTAATGTATCCTGGGTGAGAAGAAAGGGATGGCAGCATGAAGAGGTAGAAATTGGCTTCCTTGAAGGGTGGAAAAAGGAAATGTGGAAGTAGACTTAACTCAGGAATCTTGATGACTTTTTTTTTTTTTAAGAAGCATTTCAGATGTATAGGGACCTGGTGCACAAGGAGTTGTTTGAACAGTTGTGAAGGAATATTATGTGAGTTTGTGGTAGAAATTGACTGTGATCTTGCCTGCCGAAAGGCCAACGAACAAAAGCAGAGTTCCTTCTCTTTGCATTTGAACTTGAGTCCCTTCATAAATTGGGTTCCAAACAGACTACTAGCTTTTGGAGTTTGAGATTATGTACATAAAAGTACATTATCTTTCTTACATTTTATATCTATAAATAAAACATATACACATTTTTCTTAGAAAGCCAGAATATTTTCCTTAAGTCTCTCCTCTCCTGGAGGCTGGAGAGAAGACTCAGCCAATAAATATGCTTGCTGTTAAGCTTTTAAACTTTTAATTCCTGGAATCCATATGGTATAAGCAGAGAACTGTCTCCTGCAGATTGTCCTCTGATGTGGCACGTGGGCCACGAAAAGCTTTTACACCTGTCTGTGCGCTCTCTCTCTGTCTCTCTGTCTCTCTCTGTCTCTCTCTGTCTCTCTCTGTCTCTCTCTCTCTCTTCCTCCTTCACCTCTTCTTTCTCTGTCTGTCTGTCTGTCTGTCTGTCTGTCTCTCTCTCTCTCACACACATACACACACACACACACACACACACACACACAGAGAGAGAGAGAGAGAGAGAGAGAGAGAGAGAGAGAGAGAGAGAGAGAGAGA